>NC_141013.1:6485423-7119744 GCF_052327205.1 Somniosus microcephalus
GGGGGAGAGAGGGAGGGGGAGGGAGGGGGAGGGAGGGAGGGGGAGGGAGGGGGAGAGTGGGAGGGGGAGGGAGGGGGAGGGAGGGGGAGAGAGGGAGAGGGAGAGAGGGAGAGGGAGGGAGGGGGAGAGTGGGAGGGGGAGAGTGGGAGAGGGAGGGTGGGAGGGGGAGGGAGGGGGAGAGTGGGAGGGGGAGGGAGGGGGAGAGTGGGAGAGGGAGGGAGGGTGAGGGAGGGGGAGGGAGGGGGAGAGTGGGAGGGGGAGAGAGGGGGAGAGTGGGAGAGGGAGGGAGGGTGAGGGAGGGGGAGGGAGGGGGAGAGTGGGAGAGGGAGGGAGGGGGAGAGTGGGAGAGGGAGGGGGAGAGAGGGAGGGGGAGGGAGGGGGAGGGAGGGAGGGGGAGAGTGGGAGAGGGAGGGAGGGGGAGAGTGGGAGAGGGAGGGAGGGGGAGGGAGGGGGAGAGTGGGAGAGGGAGGGAGGGGGAGAGTGGGAGAGGGAGGGAGGGTGAGGGAGGGGGAGGGAGGGGGAGAGTGGGAGGGGGAGAGTGGGGGGGAGGGAGGAGCTGCTTTCTGTCGATGACCACCTCTCACCTTGCCGCCGTTTCCTGCTGCTGTTTGTAGTTACTGAGCACAGGATGTGCCAAGTCGAGCAGTGAAAGGGACGTGATCTTTGTGTGTGGAGGGAAGTGCTCAGACAAGCCCCGTCTATTTTCATTATTTATTTTAAAAGCTCACCAATGACGTAAATCATTTTGAAACCTGTCGTCATGCCTTTTGTATACCTCATCGCCATGGTGATGGAGCAGGTAAGACATGAATAAGACAAGAAGGTTCGGCTGCCTTGTTTCCCAACCCAATTAAAAACAGCTTAGCAAATACCTTTTGCTTAACCCCACAGTGCCGCTGGGCTAAGGAGTGGAAAAATGAGGCTGGCCCTCCTCCCGGCCCTCACTGATGCCTGGTGGCTCCGGCCGGACAGCGTGCCGGCGAGGGTGGGTTTGGGATCAGCTAAGATGCCCTCATCTGATTGACTAATCTCGCACATAGAGGCCAGCCCGTACCCCCGGAACCATACCCCCAGCGCAGCAACTCGCCAAGCCTCCTTCAGCAGCACCTCCCCAAACCCACGACCTCCTCCACCACCTAGAAGGACAAGGGCAGCAGGTGCATGGGGAACATCGTCACCTCCAAGTTCCCCTCCAAATCACGCACACCATCCCAAATTGGACATATATCGGCAGTTCCTTCATCGTCACTGGGTCAAAATCCTGGAACACCCTTTACCCGGAATAACTTCTTTCCCCCGAGAGTGGTGAGAATGGAACTTGCTACCACAGGGAGTGGTTGAAGCGAATAGTATAGATGCCCTTCAGGGGAAGCTAGTTAAGTACATGAGGGAGAAAGGAATAGAAGGATGGTGCTAGTAGGGTGGGAGGAGGCTCGTGTGGAGCATAAGGCATAGACCAGTTATACCGAATGGCCTGTTTCTATGCTGTAAATACTATGGGGGCAAAATTTGGTTGCTTTGCACCTCCCGTTAGCGCAAAGCAACTAGCGCCTGGGCATGGCGCCGCTAACGCCTCCCGCGAAGCTCAGCGGGAGGTTAGCGGCGGCGGTGGTAGCCAGTAGCTCCCCGCGGCACTGCACCTCCGGCGATGACGTCATCACCTTGCGCAGCGCCCTGGCCGCAAACTTGGGTCGCGCCCCCTGACACACCGCCGGACGCTCTGTCCAACAGGGTAAGGATGGCGTACTTGCGGCCGCGGCGATATTTAAAGGGGAGGTGTCGGGCGGCCATTTTTTTTTTGGGCCGCCTGCCAGCACCTGCCCCCTCTGGCCTCCTCCTGCGGGGTGTCGGCCGCGATCGAGCAGCCCGGCACTCCTCTTGAGTGCCAGGCTCTTTAGCCAGCACCCTGCTCCCCGGTGGTCCAGCAGGGCCCCAGTGCGCGCTGCGCTAGGATCCTCTCCTTTAATCAGGGGAGGGAGGCCTACAATGATGCAGCGCTATGTGCCGACGCGCGTGGCACTGCTCCATGTAGCGCCGCAATATTCTATGGGAGTGCCCCAAGAGGGAGGGGGAGTACTTCCAATAGCGCCCCGCCTCCTGCTTGGGGCACTACCATTCAATTTTGGGCACAGGGGGCGCTAATTTTCTCGGGGTGCTACTTTTAGCATCCCGGCAAAGTTAGAACCCAAAGGGGGTGCGAGCCAATTTTTCCCCCTGTGTAATTCTATGTAACTCCCTCCCTAACAGCACCGTGGGCGCAACTTCACCACACGGACTGCAGCGGTTCAAGAAGGCGGCTCACCACCACCTTCTCAAGGGCAGTTGAGGTTGGGCAATAAATGCCGGCCTTGCCAGCGATGCCCACATCCCAAGGATTAATTTTTTTAAAAGCTCATGGTCTCACAGGAGACATGACTCCGATGACAGCTTTACAATGTCAAGTGGGGCTCAAGGAAGCGGCATTTCAATGGAGTGCACTTTCTTCCTTCCTGGCCTTTGCTGCTGCAGCCAATCACAGGGCCAAAGACTCGCAATTCCTACCACTGGCGAAGCCAAAGGGACCATTTGGAGAACCACGGTAATGTGAGTCCATGGTGCCAATGGGGTCTTTCGAGTTGGGGGTCCTTCATATCCTTCAGTTCTGGATGAGCAGAAATTTCCTCCAACAAAATATTGGGAAGACTGAAGCCATTGACTTCGGCCCACGCCACAAACTCCGCTCCCGACCCATCGGCTCCATCCCTCTCCCTGGCAGTTGTCTGAGGCCGAACCAGACTGTTCGCAATGTTGGTGTCGTACTTGACCCTGGGATGAGCTTCCGACCACATAGACGCGCCATCACCAAGACAGCCTATTTCCACCTCGGTAACATCGCCCGTCTCCGCCCCTGCCGCTGCCTCAGCTTATCCGCTGCTGAAACCCTCATTCATGCCTTTGTTACCTCTAGACTTGACTATTCCAACGCACTCCTGGCCGGCCTCCCACGTTCCGCCCTACGTAAACTTCATCTCATCCAAAACTCTGCCCGTATCCTAACTCACACCAAGTCCTGTTCACGCACCACCCCCTGTGCTCGCTGACCTACATTGGCTCCCGGTTAAGCAGCGCCTCAATTTTAAAATTCTCATCCTTGTTTTCAAATCCCTCCATTGTGTTGCCTCTCCCTTTCCCTGTAACCTCCTCCACCCCTACAATCTTCTGAGATCTCTGCGCTCCTCCACTTCTGGCCTCTTGAGCATCCCCAATTTTAATCGCTCCACCATTGGTGGCCGTGCCTTCAGCTGCCTGGGCCCTAAGCTCTGGAATTCCCTCCCTAAACCTCTCCACCTCGCTACCTCTCTCTTCTTTAAGACGCTCCTTAAAATCTATCTCTTCACCTGTCCTAATATATCCTTATGTGACTCGGTGTCAAATTTTGTTTGATAACACCCCTGTGAAGCGCCCTGGGACGTTTTTACTATGTTAAAGGTGTTATATAAATGCAAGTTGTTGTTGTTATATCAGGGAGTGCCTGGGACTGTGTGAATAATGCAGGTACCCCTGACAGCAGCACTCCTCGAGTGTAGAGCTGCTACTAACCTCAGTCCTTGCCAATTTCCTCAGGCACTGCATTACATGCCAGGCAAACAAGACAAGTGCTGATGCGAAGAATTTCTGACCTGACTTTAAGTTCATGAATAAAGAAGCAAATTTGTTAAAAGAAACACAACAAGTCAGACTGCGGTCTGTTGCCCACAGAACCTGAGACATGAGAATTGGATGGATAAATCAGCACGGAGCCACCCACTTCAGACGGCAAATCTTACGAGGATGCAAGCAATTCTTGTGGTTTATAAATGCACTCAATTAAAGGTTGCTGACAGAGAAACACAAAAACCGCCTAGGCCCCAGGCACTTTTCACAACCTGCAACTAGTGAGTGGAGACTTCTGTAGGTGGGTCCCCACACAGCTACACCCTGGAACAACACTCAAACACACTCATGTATCTCTGTAATCTCCTCCAGCCCCACAACCGAGATCTCTGCGCTCCTTTAATTCTGTCCTCTTGAGCATCCCCGATTTCCATCGCTCCAGCATTGGCGGCCATGCCTTCAGCTGCCTGGGGCCCCGAGCTCTGGAATTCCCTCCCTAAACCTCTCCGTCTCGCTACCTCTATTTCCTCCTTTAAGACCCTCCTTAAAAACCTACATCTTCATCTGCCCTAATTTCTCCTTATGTGGCTCGGTGTCAAATTTTGTTTTGATATTCGCTCCTGCCAGACGCCTTGGGACATTTTACTACGTTAAAGGTGCTACATAAATGCAACTTCTTGTTGTTATGGAGTCAGCAGCGAGCAAACAGGGCAACTGGTCTGGCAATCCAGTCTCAACTTTCGATTAGGCACTTTACAGCCTTCTGGACTCAACATCGAGTTCAACAATTTCAGACCACAACCTCGGCCCCTATCATTTTTTTCCATTTGTTTTTCTCTCTCTCTCTCTCACGTGGCAGCTGTTGGTCATCCTGCCATCGCCATTTACACTTCATCTAGAGCCATCTTTTGTTTCTTAACTTGTCCCATTACCATCTCCTTTTGCCTTGCACCATCATCACTTTTGTCATTTAATCTCTCCTGCCCTTCCACCCTATCACAGACCTTCCCTTTTGTTCTTTCCCCCCCTCTCCCCTCTCCCCGCCCCTACACTTGCTTAAAACCTGTTCCATCTCCAGCTGTTTCCAGTTCTGCCGAAGGGTCATCGACCTGAAACGTTAACTCTGTTTCTCTCTCCACAGATGCTGCCTGACCTGCTGAGTGTTTCCAGCATTTTCTGTTTTCATTAGCAATCCAGTCGGCCTGGACTAATAATCCAGAGAGTGCGAGTTCAGGTCCCACCGTGAGCAGTTTGAGAATTTTTGAACTCAATTTAGGAAATAATAGGATCTGAAAATAAAAGAGCCGGTATCAGTAAAAGTGACCATGGAGCCTGTCGGGTTGCAGTGAAAACCCAACTGGTTCACGAATGCCCTCAAGTGAAGGGAACCTGCCGTCTTTACCCGGTCGGGCCGATATATTTGACTTCAATCCCACAGCAATGTGGTTGACTCTGAACTGCCCTCTGAAGTGGCACAGCAAGCCATTCGGTTGCACCAAACCGCTACAAACCGCAGCGGTTCAAGAAGAGGGCCCACCACCACCACCACCTTCTTGGGGCAGCTAGCGGATGGCCAATAAATGCCGGCCTTGCCGGTGACGCCCACTTTCCTGCCGCGGTGGGACTTGAACTCATGTTCTCTGGATTATTAATGTAGGCCTCCGGATTGCCAGTCCAGTAATGTATCATCACGTGGTTTGTCAATGTTCCCTAGACATCTGGCCCGATCTCCATTAGAAAAATTGCTTTTTTAGGGGGTTTTTTGGCTCCCGGTTAAGCAGCACCTCGATTTCAAAATTCTCATCCTTGTTTTCAAATCCCTCCATGGCCTCGCCCCTCCCTATCTCTGTAATCTCCTCCAGCTCCCCCCCCCCCCGAGATATCTGCGCTCCTCTAATTCTGCCCTCTTGAGCATCCCTGATTATAATCGCTCAACCTTTGGTGGCCGTGCCTTCTGTTGCCTGGGCCCTAAGCTCTGGAATTCCCTCCCTAAACCTCTCCACCTCGCTACCTCACTTTCCTCCTTTAAGACGTTCTTTAAAACCAGCCTCTTTGACCAAGCTTTTGGTCACCTGCACTAATGTCTCCTTATGTGGCTCGGTGTCAAATTTTTTGTCTTAAAATACTCCTGTGCAGCGCTTTGGGTCGTTTTACTACGTTAAAGGTGCTATATAAATACACGTTGTTGTTGTTCACGAATTACTTTATTTTGAGCTTGAACATTCTCATCTGCACCTTCGGTCTCAATAATGTTATTGACCCCAAAAAACATCTCCATTCGCTCAATGTAAGAACTGAATGGTTTGCGAGCTCGGTCATACATGCCGAGGTTTCCGATGAATCTCGTAGGCGCGGCCATGATTGTCCTGATCCTGTTGAACAGTGTACCTGTGAGAATCAACGCCGCTGTTGCTGTGTATACAGACATGCGAAGGCGAAGCACAGACAATTCTGCATCAGCATTAACAGTAAAGCATCGCAAAAATTCAGTTTAGGTGTCGCAAATTCACCTTAAACATTTCCACTCGAAGGTTGAACACTGTGTCCTTCCATGATCCCTCAAAATGGCTTTGGGATCCCATCCTCATCGCCAAAAATGTAATCTATGTGGGTAGAACAAATGAAGGACAGAGACAGGATGAGTTGCTAGTCAAGGTGCTAGTTTACTAGGCCAGAGCGAACTGAGCATGCTCATACTAAACCATGTGACAAGCCATGTGATAATACATTACAGTAACCGCGACACTCCCGGACCCTAACGGAAAGCCAACCAGTCAAATCACTCAAGATATTATTTCAACATCTTTTTGATTGCCATTTTATCTTCAGCTAGCTGACTACTCTCAGATAAAGCACTTCAAAAATAAGGTGTGTAATATATTTCACAGTAACATACCCTACGTCATCTACCGTCTCCCTCTGATGCTCTTCACAACCCCAGACACCAGAGACTCACACTGTTGCTAGGAAACAAACAATGAGAATGGTGTAATTCCTCATTAGCATGGCGTGACAATATGCCCGCTCACTTGCAGGTGAGCACAGCATGCACTCCACCCCCAAATCCTGGGGGCAAGGAGACAGCTGAACCAGATGTCATTCCAACTTACACCCCACCAACCTAATTTTTGCCATTTCTATGCCGATTTCAGAGTGACAATTTGGGCCCGGGGGCGAGACAAAGAGTTGAATCTTTCTATTTTCTCACATATTCTGGGTTTTGTTCATGCAGCCATTTTCTAATATGCACAGTTCCATCGGCAGGCAGCAATTGAACTCTGAGTGACCCATAGGACTGAGATGAGAAATTTCTTCACTCAGAGGGTGGTGAACCTGTGGAATTCTCTACCACAGAAGGCTGTGGAGGCCAAGTCACTGAATATATTTAAGAAGGAGATAGATAGATTTCTAGACACAAAAGGCATCAAGGGGTATGGGGAGAGAGCAGGAATATGGTATTGAGATAGAGGATCAGCCATGATCATATTGAATGGCAGAGCAGGCTCGAATGGCTGACTCCTGCTCCTATTTTTCTATGTTTCTATAGCACTGTTTTATTCACAATGATTAAGTATGTTGCCTTCAAAGGACACGGTTCCAGATTAATACATTTTGCATTACACAGGAGGTAAAATATGTCCTGTGTAATTCAAATTACTCTCATAAAACAATGGGCGTGGAGCATTCTTGCCCTGCAAGAATTGTTTAGCAAACGTCCCCATGCTGTTTCTGGAGCAGCCTGCAGAGGCCCCTTTAAGGACCGCTGGTTAAGGCCACTCCACGTACCTGAAAACCGCCCTACGAGGCCCTAAGATGGTTTGTCACCGTGGGGAGGTAAAAACCAACCCCAGGGGCTGCTAGAAAAGCCTAATCAATGCTGTGTGAGGTAAGGGGGAAAATTTGCATTTATATAGCACCCTTCAGGACGTCACAAAGATACTTTTTAAGTGTAGTCGCTGTTGTAATGTAGGAAACGCAGCAGCCAATTTGCGCACAGCAAGCTCCCACAAACAGCAATGTGATAATGACCAGATAATCTGTTTTAGTGATGTTGATTGAGGGATAAATATTGTCCAGTACACCAGGGAGAACTCCCCTGCTCTTCCTTGAAATAGTGCCATGGGATCTTTTACAGCCACCTGAGAGAGCAGATGGGGCCTCGGTTTAACATCTCATCTGAAAGACGGCACCTCCAACTGTGCAGCACTCCCCTAGTACTGCACTGAAGTGTCAGCTTAGATTTTGTACTCAAGTTTCTGGAGTGGGACTTGAACCCACAACCTGCTGATTCAGAGGTGAGGGCGCTGCCCACTGAGCCATGGCTGACACCACTATAAGCAGAGCTTTTACTTCGCATTAGAGCAGAGCAGGATTGCAGAAAATAGCATCCATTACCAACAGCCTCATGTGGGGTCACTTCCCCAATACAGGAACAAAGCATCGGCCAAGTTAAAGCACCTAAATCTGCACAGAGTTCTGCCACCTTACCCCAAAGTGGCCAATAGAAGAGATGGTGATTTTTAGATTTAAAAAAGAAAGAATTTGCATTTATATAGCGTATTTCACAACCTCGGGACTTCCCAAAGTGCTTTGCAGCCAATGAAGTACTTTTGATGTGTGGTCACTTGTAATGTGTAAGGGTGGTGTAATGGAGTGATTCAGTCACAGCCTGGGTTCAGCAACACTGGTCAACACCAACCTCTATGAGGAGGCCCAGTGCTTTGGGGTAGGCAAGAGAGGGAAATACCAGAGCTGAATCTCCCTCGCCCACTCTCTCACACTTTAAGCTGCCAGTTACAGTGCAACAGAGGTCATGGGGCAGGCTATTGGTCTACTCCTTCAGCCAGTGCATGCTGGGAATGTACATCAGGATATTACCCACCTTGTGATTTTTGCCCATTTAAATTGATGGATGGTAAATCATAGATGCTCGAGATGGGAAACCTTCCCTTTAATTACACAGAATGTACAGCACAGAAACAGGCCATTCGGCCCAACTGGTCTGTGCCAGTGTTTATGCTCCACACGAGCCTCATCCCACTCTCTCCACTCCCGGCGTACTGTGGCTGCAGTGTGTACCATCTACAAGATGCACTGCAGCAACTCGCCAAGGCTTCTTCGGCAGCACCTCCCAAACCCGCGACCTCTTCCACCTAGAAGGACAAGGGCAGCAGGCGCATGGGAACACCACCACCTCCAAGTTCCCCTCCAAGTCACACACCATCCTGACTTGGAAATATATCGCCGATCCTTCTTCGTCGCTGAGTCAAAATCCTGGAACTCCCTCCCTAACAGCACTGTGGGAGCACCTTCACCACATGGACTGCAGCGGTTCAAGAGGGCGGATCACCAACACCTTCTCAAGGGCAATTAGGGATGGGCAATAAATGCCATTCTTGCCAGCGACGCCCTCATCCCATGAACGTATGAAAAAAAAAACCCTACTTCATCTCACCCTATCAACATATCCTTCTATTCCTTCCTCCCTCATGTGTTTATCGAGCTTCCCCTTAAATACATCTATACTATTCGCCTCAACCACTCCCTGTGGTAGCAAGTTCCACATTCTCCCCGCTCTCTGGGTAAAGAAGTTTCTCCTGAATTCCCTATTTGATTTCTTGGTGACTATTTTATATTGATGGCCTTTAGTTTTGCTCTTCTCTCCGTCTACTCTATCAAAACCTTTCATAATTTTAAAGACCTCTACTAGGTCACCCCTCAACCTGTCCATCCTTTCCTAATAGTTTGAGTAAAGAAGTTTCTACTGAATTTCCACGGCCTTCCAATCAATGGTTGGAAAGATCTGTGCCGAGGGAGTGTCGGAATTTCTGACGTGCGGATTTATTAGAGACCATCTTATATTTATGGCCCCTATTTTGGACTCCACCACAATTGGAAACATCTTCTCTACGTTTACCCTATTGAACCCTTTCATAATTTTAAATACCTCTATCAGGTCACCCCTCGGCCTCCATTAAGAGCCGGTACACAACTCCGTTAAGCCCAATTCCCTCCTTTCCTGACATCCACACGCACAGGGAAATGACTGGACAGTGATCAGGACTGGGAATCCTGACTGACGTCTCCCATCTCTGGTCCTCTCCCGCCCCTAACACCACCCCAGTTGCGAGAAGCTAATAGGTCGGGGATTTTCTGGTCCGTGTGCGTCAGTGCCATATGGTAGCTAAGTTTTCTCAATTAAAAACAAATGTATTGTAAAGTAGCGGTAACGTCCTGTTGACGCGAAGTTAAGACACAAACGAAAGCCTCGAAATTTACTGTGGGAATAGGAAAGCCACAGAAGATGCCATGATGACTGCTTTCAGGTGTGACCAGAAGGGTCATTCTCCTAGCGGGAGCCTTGCCCACCGAGAGTACGTACTGGTAATTCCAGCACGGCCTTCCATTCGACGGTTGGAAATATCCGTGCCGAGGGAGTGCCGGAATTTCTGACGTGTGATCCCGACAGGTGAGTTCGGAGTGGGAAAGTTACCTGCTCACTGCTGCCTCACAGTGTTGGCTTCCAATAGGCAGCAGCACCCCCTAGTGCCCAAGTGCAGCGATGGCATGGGACTGCTCACATCAATGTGCACACAAGGTGGGGATGAGATGCACCCTCGGGTGTCGCAAGATTGTAAATGTGTTTGTAAAAGAGCTTCTCTCCTCCAGAGTTCTGCTGATATCGCTAACATGTTCTAAAGCAATTTATTTGCCCGATTTCCACCGCTCACCATTGGGTGCGCGGCCCATTCAGAATATCGCGCACGTGCAGTTTTTGCCTTTGAAAAGCTGGCTGCACGGGCGGTCCAGAGAGCTGCGTAGCCACGCAGCTTAAAGGGAACATTGGCGGCCGTGCCTTCAGCTTCCTATGCCCTAAGCTTTGGAATTCCCTCTGCCTCTCTCTCCTCCTCTAAATCGCTCCTTAAAACCTACCTCTTTCACCTGTCCTAATATCTCCTTATGTGGTTCCTCTTTTGGTAGGACCAATCAAAAATAAACAAATAAACTGTAACTAATAAAACTTAAAATAAACGTTAACAAATCAAATTAAAATTTGGTTGTCTCCTTATGTGGTTCAGTGTCAAATTCTGATTATAAGCGCACCTGTGAAGCGCCTGGGGACGTTTTTACTACGTTAAAGGTGCTATATAAATGCAGGTTGTTGTCGTTGGAAACACCAGAGGAAATCTTCAGAAATGCATCTGCAACGTGGCTGAACATAGAAACAAATGGAATGCTTATCCCACAAGGACCTTAATTTGCTCTTAGCGCTAATCAGACTTTAAACGAGAGTTAATTCCTGCTCCTACTTTATAGTGCACTCGCAGGAACAGAGAGGCTCACTCACTGCACATTGCTGGGACCCAGCTGCACGCCACCTAACCAATCACCTATTAACCCCCTTAAGTGCTATTAATAGTGCCCAGTGCGTTACACGTTAATTGCTGCTTAACAAGCAGTTAACAAGTAAAATAAAACATTAACATTCAGCCCATGCATTAAGACAGAACTTGCATTTATACTCAAGCCCCACTCCAGAGGCCTGAGCACATAATCCAGGCTGACACTCCAGTGCAGTACTGAGGGAGTGCTGCACTGTCAGAGGTGACGTCTTTTAGAAGGGACATTAAACCGAGGCCCTGTCTGCTCTCTCAGGTGGATGTAAAATATCCCATGGCACTCTTTCAAGGAAGAGCAGGGGAGCTCACTCCAGTATCGTGGCCAATATTTATCCCTCAACCAACATCACTAAAAACAGATAAAAGGCTTGCATTTATATAGCACCTTTCACGACCACCGGATGTCCCAAAGAAGGTCGTGGGTTCAAATTCCACTCCAGAGACTTGAGCACAAAATCCAGGCTGGCACTCCAGTGCAGTACTGAGGGAATGCTGCACTGTTGGAGATGCCGTCTTTTGGATGAGACGTTAAACTTATGATCTGGTTGTTTATCACATTACTGTTTGTGGCACTTTGCTCCGCGTTTCCTGACAAGTGGCAAGTAACATTCGCACCACACAAGTGCCAGGCAATGACCATCTCCAACAAGCGAGAGTCTAACCATCTCCCCTTGACATTCAATGGCATTACCATCGCTGAATCCCCCACTATCAACATCCTGGGGGTTACCATTGATCAGAAACTGAACTGGACCAGCCATATAAATACTGTGGCTACAAGAGCAGGTCAGAGGCTGGGAATTCTGCGGCGAGTGTCTCACCTCCTGACTCCCCAAAGCCTTTCCACCATCTACAAGGCACAAGTCAGGAGTGTGATGGAATACTCTCCACTTGCCTGGATGAGTGCAGCTCCAACAACACTCAAGAAGCTCGACACCATTCAGGATAAAGCAGCCCGCTTGATTGGCACTCCATCCACCACCTTCAACATTCACTCCCTCCACCACCGGCGCACTGTGGCTGCAGTGTGTACCATCTACAAGATGCACTGCAGCAACTCGCCAAAGCTCCTTCAACAGCACCTTCCAAACCCGCGACCTCTACCACTTAGAAGGACAAGGGCAGCAGACGCATGGGAACATCACCACCTACAAGTTCCCCTCCAAGCCACACACCGTCCTGACTTGGACCTGTATCACCGTTCCTTCACTGTCGCTGGGCCAAAATCCTGGAACTCCCTTCCTAACAGCATTGTGGGTGTACCTACACCATATGGACTGCAGCGGTTCAAGAAGGTGGCACACCGCCATCTTCTCAAGGGCAATTAGGGATGGGCACTAAATGCAGGCCTAGCCAGCCAGCGATGCCCACATCCCATCAATGAATAAAAAAATTTAAAAAATTACAACAGTGACTATACTTCGAAAAGTACTTCATTGGCTGTAAAGTGCTTTGGGACATCCTGAGGTCCTGAAAGACGCTGTAGAAATGTGTCTTTCTTTCTCATAAGACGCAGGAGCAGGAGTCGGCCATTCAGCCCCTCGAGCTTGCTCCGCCATTCAATAAGATCATGGCTGATCTGATCTTGGCCTCAACTCCACTTCCCTGCCCGCTCCCCATAACCCTCGACTCCCTTATCGTTCAAAAATCTGTCTATCTCCACCTTAAATATATTCAATGACCCAGCCTCCACAGCTCTCTGGGGAAGAGAATTGTAAAGATTCACAACCCTCTGAAAGAAGAAATTCCTCCTCATTTCTGTTTTAAATGGACGCCCCCTTATTCTGAAATTATGCCCCCTAGTTCTAGATTCCCCCACGAGGGGAAACATCCTCTCAGCATCTACCCTGTCAAGCCCCTTCAGAAACTTATATGTTTCAATAAGATCCCCTCTCATTCTTCTAAACTCCAGTAAGTATAGGCTCAACCTTTTTTCATAAGACAACCCCCTTCATCTCCGGAATCAACCTCGTGAACCTTCTCTGAACTGCCTCCAATGTCGGTTCTCGATCTCCTACAGTTTCAATAACTGTGATCAGAAGTCATTTACAACTGTAATTCACAGCGAGAGTTTCATCAGCCCTTTCAGCACTGTGGATGTAATACTTGTATGAATAATGTACGGTAACAATCTGTAATTACTGCGCCACACACTCACACACAGTGTTCAATCAGCGCACTGCTTTCTGTTCACTGCTGAGGGTGTTATAATTGGAGATCATTCAAAACATTGTCAATTAACATTTCTGAGGTCCATTATTGGAGTAAATATTACCCAGTATCATCTGTAACATTCTTGCAACCATAATGTGTGTTTATCAGGCCTTTGTGATGTAAATGAGATATTTACAAGACAAGATTTTGATTCGCTAAGAACTGTCTCTCAACAACTTGTGTTTATATAGATCCTTTAACGTAGTAAAACGTCCCAAGGCGCTTCACAGTTAGGACATGAGCAGTAAAGTTTTGGATGAGCTCAAGTTCATGGAGGGTGGAACGTGGGAGGCCGGCCAGAAGAGCGTTGGTATAGTCAAGTCTAGAGGTAACAAAGGCATGGATGAGGGCTTAAAGCATACGAGGGCCAATTTTTACCCCAAAGGCAACATTTATGCGTGCCAAAGTTGGCTGCATGTTTGCCGCTTCTGTGGTTCATAAAGTGCCCGTTCTCTGTACACCCTGCCACAGGTTAATTGAGGTGTTTTAAACAATGTGAACTCTGCGAGCCAGTGCACCTACACTCTGAATACAACAAGCCCCAGTGTAAGTGTGTCCTTGACAGGTGTGGGTTCCACTATCAGGGGAATTTTGTCAGACCCCATCGCAGTGGTGGCGCCTCTTGTGTGGGGGAGTGCAGGTGAGCAATGGGACGACAGGTGAGCAATGGGACTACAGGTGAACAATGGGACTACAGGTGAGAGATGGGACTACAGGTGAGCAATGGGACTACAGGTGAACAATGGGACTACAGGTGAGCAATGGGACTACAGGTGAGCAATGGGACGACAGGTGAGCAATGGGACTACAGGTGAACAATGGGACTACAGGTGAGCAATGGGACTACAGGTGAGCAATGGGACTACAGGTGAGATGGGACTACAGGTGCGAGATGGGACTACAGGTGAGAGATGGGACTACAGGTGAGCAATGAGACTACAGGTGAGAGACAGGACTACAGGTGAACAATGGGACTACAGGCGAGAGATGGGACTACAGATGAGAGATGGGACTACAGGTGAGCAATGGGACGACAGGTGAGAGATGGGACTACAGGTGAGCAATGGGACGACAGGTGAACAATGGGACTACAGGTGAGCAATGGGACTACAGGTGAACAATGGGACGACAGGTGAGAGATGGGACTACAGGTGAGCAATGGGACTACAGGTGAACAATGGGACTACAGGTGAGCAATGGGACTACAGGTGAGCAATGGGACTACAGGTGAGCAATGGGACTACAGATGAACAATGGGACTACAGGTGAGAGATGGGACTACAGGTGAGCAATGGGACTACAGGTGAACAATGGGACTACAGGTGAGCAATGGGACTACAGGTGAACAATGGGACTACAGGTGAACAATGGGACTACAGGTGAGAGATGGGACTACAGGTGAGAGATGGGACTATAGGTGAGCAATGGGACTACAGGTGAGAGACGGGATCTACAGGTGAGCAATGGGATGACAGGTGAGCAATGAGACTACAGGTGAGAGACGGGATCTACAGGTGAGCAATGGGACGACAGGTGAGCAATGAGACTACAGGTGAGAGACAGGACTACAGGTGAGCAATGAGATGACAGGTGAGAGATTGGACTACAGGTGAGAGACGGGACTACAGGTGCAATTCAGTCCTGGTTCCCAGTGTGGGCAGTGTTTAAACAGAGCGCACCTCAGGAGGAAGAATTACGGGCTGAATGATTGAAAATATCTTGAAGCACGGTGGCTGTTGCCATGTAGGGCAAACAGAGCAACCATTTGAGCACAGCAAGACCCCACAAGCAGTACTGAGATGAATGACCAACTGATTGGTTTGGGTGCCTTTCAAATTATTATTTTCTTTTGGTAATTGGGCACGAAAGAAAGGCAGAACCTGCAATTATGTTTTATTTTATGAAACTGTCCACATGGTTTTGTTTGAGACTTCTGTAACATTGCACAGGCAGTGAAAGGTGCTGTCTATATTGATCTAAAGCAAGCACTGCATCCATCATTCAGTTAATAGCCTGTGGTGTAATGAAAGCTGATACTGTTGTGATTAATCATAAGCTATAACTGGTTTAATGATCATTAAAGTAATCACTCGGGGCAGCCACATAAATTAAACAGTCTTTAGTATGGGTCATAACAGAGAAAGAGGGCAAAGGACTAGCAACACCGGACGTGAAACACCGAAAGAAACAGCCCTGCGTCCTCCCATAGCTCGTGAGGCACCGATCCTGCTCAAGCCTTACCGCAGTTCTATTACATAGCTTGTATCAGCTGTAGCTCAGTGGGTGGCACCCTCGCCTCTGAGTCATGAAGGTTGTGGGTTCAAGTCCCCGCTCCAGAGACTTGAGCACAGAAATCTAGGCTGACGCTCCAGTGCAGTGCTGAGGGAGTGCTGCACTGTCAGAGGTGCCGTCTTTCGGATGAGACGTTAAACTGAGGCCCTGTCTTCTCCCTCAGGTGGACGTAAAAAATCCCATGGAAGTATTTTGAAGTTATCCCTGGGACCAATATTTATCCCTCAATCAATGTCACTAAATCAGATTATCTGGTCATCATCACATGGCTGTTTGTGGGAGCTTGCTGTGCACAAATTGACTGCCGCGTTTCCTACATTACAACAGTGACTACACTTCAAAAGTACTTAATTGGTCGTGAAAGGTGCTATAGAAATGCAAGCCTTTCTTTCTTTTGAAGTGCATTCAATCGCCAGCAGGGAGCTGGCAGGCCAGGTATTACGGGTATTGGCCCAGAATCTGCTGGCAAAATCACGGCGAGTTTAATGGCGCTTGCCGCTATTAGCGTATAAATCGTGGTGAGGCAGAGATTCGCCATGAGTTGCGAATTGCCACAAGTTGCTGGATTTGCACCGCTCTGCTGTTAGCCTCACGAAAACGTCAGCGTGCCCTGAACCATATTTCTATTAGTATTTTTATCATTGTTATGCCATATTTATTCTAATGTTGGGAGGACTCGTAAAAATCAACATTTCATTGTGCAGTACACACGTCTGCTGCATATATGACAAATAAAATTGAATTGAATTGAATTGAACCGCCCTGTGACTTTCATGAAATTGCTGCAATTGTGCATTAAT
This sequence comes from Somniosus microcephalus, assembly GCF_052327205.1. NCBI lineage: Eukaryota > Metazoa > Chordata > Chondrichthyes > Squaliformes > Somniosidae > Somniosus > Somniosus microcephalus. The sequence continues at coordinate 6,501,763 of NC_141013.1, forward strand.
TAGCCATTAAACTTGCCACAGAAAGTTAGGGCTGGTATGTGACAGCATAAATGAGCCTTTAAATGAGATTTATGTTCCTGCCATGTCACGCACCCTCTCCGGCCCAGAAAGGGAACAATTGAAACTGTGGAGTCTCATTCCTGCAGGTAGCAAATTGTTCTTAGAGATTTAAAAAATGTAAAATTAAAATTAAAAAATTCTTACTTTTCCTTTCTGTCTCTTTTTTCTCTCTCTCGTAATCCAATCTTTCTTTCCCTCTCTTTATTTTTCTTTCTGTACCTGATTTGATTCTAATTTCCTTCTCCGTCGTTCCTCTGTTTCTTTCTCTAGCCTTTAATCTCATTGGTTGAGGAGATAGACTCTTGGTCCTGTCGTTCACCGAGGTCCCTGATACTCCGTTGCCCTCGCCGCCCCGTTATCAGCTCGCACTCCCAGCAATTAGCAGCGCACACGTTTTTCAAGCTGGAGGGTGAGGGGAAAAAGCCTAACTAACGGCGCTCACCGCGAGGTGCCCCTGCTCCACAAGATCTTGGCCATTACTATTCAGCTGGCACTTGGAGACAGAGGCCAGGAGTTTCGGCTTTGGGCGCAATCGGCAATCCGGGTGCAAATTGCGCTCATTTTCAGAAGTGATTTTATGCTTCAAGTTTCCACTCAAACTCATTTGCATATCGCCGAACGCAAAATCCTCCACGAACCAGCGCAATCGGGCAGTGTTTTACGTCATTTAAAAAACAAAAAAATTTTGCACTAAAAAATATTCCTTGATATATTGAAGAGTGGTAACCTGGTGCAGTTTAATTAACGCAGCTGAAAATGGTTTATCACAAAAAAATAAGCATTTTTAACCAGAGTGTCTAGTCCGCCACCTGTGAGTAACCCAATTTTAAATAATTGAAAAAGACTTTAAAAAACTACACTGAACCATTGACTAGTTTCATTGGTGTTTCAGTCTCTGTGTAAATTCTGTGTACCAGAAATGCGAGGTTATACCCATCAGGAAAGGATGAACAGGCTGGGTCTCTTTTCTCTTGAAAAGAGAAGGCTGAGGGGTGACCTAATAGAGGTCTTTAAAATCATGAAAAATTTTGATAGAGTGGATACAGAGAGAGTGTTTCTACTTGTGGGGAAGAGCATAACTAAAGGCCATCAATATAAGATAGTCACCAAGAAATCCAATAGGGAATTCAGAAGAAACTTCTTTACCCAGAGAGTGGTGAGAATGTGGAACTCGCTACCACAGGGAGTGGTTGAGGTGAATAGTATCGATGCATTTAAGAGGCGGTTAGATATGAGGGAGAAGGGAATAGAGGGTTATGCTGATAGAGTTAGATTAGGAAAGACAGGAGGAGGCTCGAGTGGAGCATAAACACCGGCATGGACTGGTTGGGCCGGATGGCCTGTTTCTGTGCCGTATATCCAATGTAATCCTATGTAAATCTTTTTTAATATTTAGAAGCTTTTAAAAGGTCCCTATTGGTGTCCCTGCGCCTAAAGAAACCAGCTTAATTTTTAGAGCCTCCTCGAAGGCCCGCAAATGGGCACAATTAGTGGAAACTTGCCCTGGTCAGAGCCGAGTTCTAGCGCAATGTTTCTTAAACCAGCGCGAAAGATCGCGGAAACTCGATTTGCGCCGGACGTAATCGCCACTTGAAATTCCTCGATCTTTTGCGCTGGTTTGGCCAATTTTGAGTGAATTGCACCAAAAAAATACCCAGCGTAACCGAGCGAAAACTCTGTGGAGCTCTGTAGGTGTTAAGGCATTTTTTGTTTTGCATTGAAAGGTGTGCTTTTGTAAGTCAGACGTGCAGTACTTTTGCTGTGTAAAGGACCCGACCTCTGGAGAGAGACCTGACAGTGTTGGAGAGCCGGGTTTCATTGAAAGCTCCAACTTGTGGCCCTAGCATGGACCTAGCGCAAGGTAATCAGAGGAGCAGGGGTAGCCCATTCAGCCCCTCGAGCCTGTTCCACAGATTTAGTTAGGTTATCGAGTGGCAGAGGTGCCAAGCAGGGACAGAGCACTCCCCCAGTCAGAAGTAGAAGGAACGGCGCAAAACTGGACAAGTCAACTCTTGATTCCTTCCCTATCTCTGTAACCTCCTCCAGCCCTACAACCCTCCGAGATCTCTGCACTCGTCCAATTCTGGCCTTTCGCGCATCCCCGATTTTCATCGCTCCACCAGTGGCGGCCATGCCTTCAGCTGCCTGGGCCCTAAGCTCTGGAATTCCCTCCCTAAACCTCTCCGCCTCTCTACCTCTCTCTCCTCCTTCAAGATGCTCCTTAAAACCTACCTCTTTGGCCAAGCTTTTGGTCACCTGTCCCGATATCTCCTTATGTGGCTCGGTGACTGATAATCGCTCCTGTGAAGCGCCTCGGGATGTCTGAAGGTGCTATATAAATGTAAGTTGGTGTTGTTAGAATATAAGTGTTGGAAGGATAGGCCTGCATCACCACAGCGTTTAACGGATTAGTGATGTACGATTAGCGATGTAGAAGACAAGGAAAATTTAACTTACAGAATAGAATTCAGATCAAAAGTAGAATTCATTTTGTTTTTCTTGGTGAAAATGCTCATTACATTCCCGCATTACAACAGTGACCACACGTCAAGAGTTCTTCATTGGCTGTGAAGTGCTCTGGGACGTGCTGAGGTTGTGAAAGGCGCTATAGAAATGCAAGTTCTTTCTTTCTTCTACTAGCCGTACAGTGTAGGCCCATTCCTGGCCTACATACCTGGTTATACAAGCTGTGAAAACTCACTCACTTCGGGATCTTCATATATTTTATCCTGCTCTTCAAAGGGTTTCTTTCCCGTTCAGCTGCAATTCAAATTCGACGATGAGGAAATATCTGGGTTTTAGTTGCAAATTCATAAAACTTTACAGTTTCATTTTCAATTATTCTCAATAGGAGCCGAGTTTTTTTTTTAAATTAAGGAAATCTGTGTCTCCCTGATGGGTTGCTCGGTAACTGCGATGCTTTGCAGCCAGGGTTTGTCTGATCTCAGCCCAGGACAGCGATGGAGGGGGACTCTACCACAATGGGGCCTGGGTGTTGCAGGGGTGGGGAGGGGGGGAAATCGGCCGCGGTTAACACTCCTGTCCAGTGACCGCCTGCCGCAAACAATGCACGCGCGAGGACATCGGGAGCGGGACAGGAATTGGCTCGGCGGTGATGCCTCCTACAGTGGAATAGCCAGCTAGCGTTCACGGTCCAGAATCACATGTGGAGAATGGGCAGTTGAGTGAGGTTCCAGAGTGTGGCTGTACCCATAGAAACCATATCCCAGGAAAGAATGAATGAATGAATCCTCCCTCCCTCTGTCCCTCCCTTCATTCCTCCTTCCCTCACTCCCTTCTTCCCTCTCCTCCTTCCTTCCCTTCCTCCTTCCCTCCCTCCAATTCTGTTTACCGACCTCCTTTATCCCTTCCCATAAGCCATGAAAAAGTCATTTTACAAATGTTTCACAGAGATAAGTGTTGGTCTACGCTCACAAATAACAGGTGCATGGGCACACAGGTGACAGGTACATGGGCACACAGGTGACAGGTACATGGGCACACAGGTGACAGGTACATGGGCACACAGGTGACAGGTACATGGGCACACAGGTGACAGGTACATGGGCACACAGGTGACAGCTACATGGGCACACAGGTGACAGGTACATGGGCACATGGGTGACAGGTACATGGGCACACGGGTGACAGGTACATGGGCACACAGGTGACAGGTACACGGGCACACAGTATCGGACATGAATGCAGTGTACACATGCTAAATCCAAACCACAGCAGCTCAGTGTAAACAGGGTGTCAGGGACACACTCAGCACCAGTCAACTCCAGTGAAAGACATTTCTAATGGACGGCTAGAATTACATCTCCCCAAACAGTTCTCCTTTCACTCTTATTACACAGAATAGCTGATCCAAGGACAACACTAAAATACAATATTCCCATCCAAGCATAACAGGTTTCCCTATCATTGGACCCTTGAATGTTCCACACAGTAAATGAAGCCAAAATACTGTCCAGTTTCACCAGCAGACAACGGCTGAGTAATGTGTTGAGTGTGACGTTGGCTGGGTGATGAACCTGCCAATATTTTGGAAAGGAGATCCTGAAGGGAGAGGAGAAAGAAACTGGTTGGAAAGAAATTTAGAGGCACCAAACTCAACACTTTGGACTCGTGAGATTTCCAAGCAGCAATCGACCCGGACATCTAAAGACTCAGTAGAATGAGAAACCAGGGATGTCCTCGGAGGAGAAAGCAGCAATCTGGATTTTTCTTTTAGGGATCCCAGAGCCAGGAAGCATCCCATTAAAACCAACAGTGTCCAGGTTCATCCCAGGAGTCGCTAAGTCTGGAAAATGCTCTGTTTCCCACAGTCCGTCGAACAGGGTAGGCTTTTGCAGTGGAGATGTGGCCCCTGATGACATCCGGACAATTGACAGCTAACCCACATTGAAAATCCAAATCTCGTGCTGCCAGAGCCCTATGGTGTCAACTGTGGCTCACCACCCTCGCCTCTGAGTCAGAAGGTTGTGAGTTCAAGTCCTACTCCAGGGACTTGAGCACATAATTGTAGGCTGGCATTCCCAGTGCAGTGCTGAGGGAGTGCTGCACTGTCGGAGGGGCCGTCTATCGGATGAGACATTAAACCGAGGCCCCACCTGCTCCCTCAGGTGGATGTAAAAGATACTGTGGAACTATTTCGAAGACGAGCAGGGGAGTTATCCCTGGTGTCCTAGCCAATATTTATCCCTCAATCAACATCACTAAAACATTATTTGGCCATTATCACATTGCTGTTTGTGGGAGCTTGCTGTGCACAAATTGGCTGCTGCGTTTCCCACATTACAACAGTGACTACACTCCAAAAGTACTTCATTGGCTGTAAAGCACTTTGGGATGTCCTTTGTTTGTGATAGACGCTGCAGAAATGCAAGTCTTTCTTAGTTATAGTCACTACAGTGAATGAAACACACAGGAGTGCCAGACAGGCTTGAAGATAATGGGGCCAATTTTCGACCCACCGGCGCCTGTTTTTTCAGCATAAGTGGGGCGGTAACGGGATGCAGAAAAACCTGGCGCTCACTCGCTACCCGAGGCCCGCATGGCGTGTTTTTGGAACGGGTCTCGATTTAGGCGGCGCACAGCCTGCCTGAAACGGGTGTGGGGCCTCGTTATTGTATTTAAATCAGGGTCGTAAGATGCGATTTTGTCGAATCTCCTCACACCCCAGTGGAATGGAGCGTAGAGCAACCAAACCAGCGGTCCTTCTTAAAGGGACTGCTCCAAAGAGTTAGACAACAACCCTTTTTGCAGGATCTTTGTGGGGCCAGGAGGAGCACGAATTGTCCCACCTGCTGCTGGATTTTTCATTCCCCTCCTCCTCCCCCTGGGATTAACCCCCCTTTAATAAGAAACTTCCGGCTTGGCTCCGCAGAGGAACTGACGGATTTCCTACAACCCTCCGCCCCGTCCGTCCATCACTGCTCAATCAGCACTAGTGGTTTGCCCATTGTATTATAACCCGAAAAATGGATCTGGCCCCAGGAGGTCGGAGCAGAGGGGACCCTCCACCCAGCACCGTCCGCCGTACACCAGATATCAAAATCCACCCCAATGTTCCAAGGTGCAACATTGCCAATTTGCGCACAGCAAGCTCCCACAAACAGCAATGTGATAATGATCAGTTAATCTGTTTTAGTGATGTTGATTGACGGATAAAAATTGGCCCCTGCGCTTCTTCGAAATAGTGCCGTGGGATCTTTTATATCCGCCGAAAGGCACCTCCAGCAGTGCAGCACTCCCTCAGTGCTGCAAGATATCCGCACTGTTACACCGGAAGCTTTGGCCTGGATATCTGAATTCGACATTGACATTTGATCTGCTTTGCTACTACTGTACGAAAGAAGAAGTACTGCATTGGGAGTGACCGCCTGGATTTTTGTGCTCAAGTCTCCTGGAGTGGGGACTTGAACCCACGACCCTCTGACTCAGAGGCGAGAGAGAGTGTGCTACCCACTGAGTCACGGCTGACACCAGTGGTGCCTTTATCCACCAGGCCCTTTGGGAGTCTCATGAGAGATACTTGCAAAATGCTACACAGGTCAGTTTGTTGATGGATTTGCCTATCTAGATACGAAATGTTCACACGCTAGGGTCATTTCATTAGCAAATCAACTGACAGTTACCTTTGATTAATTGACTCCAGACATAAAGGTCGTTGCCTTTCCTTAGCATACATGACAGGAGAAGTAGGTTAGAGATGGTGGCTGCCTTGGTTCAAACATTGGAAATTTATGAAAGCGCAATGTGGGACAGTATTTTTGGGTCGGTTAAGGTAGGGAACAGAGCATTATTCCATTTGTTACTTACAATGTATTTCTTTTCTCCTGAAGGCTTTGGCTCACGCTGGGGTAGGTCCCATAGACACCAGCCACCCTTCAATACCTCCTAATTCTTATGTTCTTATGTGTCTGCACAAACTCACTTTCCAACAGAATCACTGGATATCAAGAGAAGGGAAGAACTTGCATTTATATAGCGCCTTTCACACCCTCAGGACGTCCCAAAGCGCTTCACAGCCAATGAAGTACTTTTGAAGTGTAGTCACTATTGTACTGTAGGAAATGCGGCAGCCAATTTGCGCACAGCAAGCTCCCACAAATAGCAATGAGATAATGGTCAGATAATCTTTTCGAGTGATGTTGGGCGAGGGGTAAATATTGGCCAGGACACCGGGGAGTACTCTGCTGCACTTCTTCGAAGGCAAATCCACCGCCCATACGTGTGTCCTGTCCTCTCCTCTTCCTGTACTGAGTGAGTGCTAGAGTATGATTCCACGGGTTGTGCCACTCTCCAATACTTCATCAGTCAAGTGTGAATGTAGACAATGAGTAGACAATGGAGCCCAATCCTGTCCTCACCCGACTTCCACATCCATACTCTTCTAGCAAGGGTCACTGGATGGTGATGCAACCCCTGGCCGATTTACCCCTTCCTAACACAGCAGCACTGAGGCCAATTGTGGTGCTCCTACTACCGTCCCAACTGAGATCACAGACTGCGGGTCCAACCTGCAACCTTCCTGGTCCATACGACTCAACTACTCAATATCCTAACTCGCACCAAGTCCCGTTCACCCATCACCCCTGTGCTCGCTGACCTACATTGGTTTCCAGTCTGGCAACGTCTCAATTTTAAAATTTTATCCATGATCTCGCCCCTCCCTAGCTCTGTAACCTCCTGCAGCCCTACAACCCTCCAAGATCTCTGCTCTCCACCAACTCTGGCCTCTTGCACATCCTCAATTTTAATCGCTCCACCATTGGCGGCCGTGCCTTCAGCCGCCTGGACCCTAAGCTCTGGAATTCCCTCCCTAAACCTCTCCACCCCTCTCCCCTCCTTTGAGACGCTCCATAAAACCTACTTCCTTGACCAAACTTTTGGTCACCTGTCCTAATATCTCCTTATGTGGCTCGGTGTCAAATCTTTTGTCTTATAACACTCCTGTGAAGCGCCTTGGGACGTTTTACTACATAAAAGGCGCTATATAAATGCAAATTGTTGTTGTTGTTTATCCGGCTAAACCATCTATAGGGTTGCCAACCCGGAGTCTCCAGGAATTAAAGATTAGTCTCTTGGACACTGCTGCGCGCGGGAGAAAAATTCTAAGGGGCATAAAAAAAATGGTGTCCTTTTAATTTTCTGTGAACACTTTTATTTGTGAGTTATTGGCGATTGGGGGGCAGAAGATGTTTATTCAAGAAGGAGTTGGATATATTTCTTGAGGCTAAAGGGATCAAGGGATATGGGGAGAAGGCAGGGACAGGGTACTGAATTTGGATGATCAGCCATGATCTCATTAAATGGCGGAGCAGGCTCGAGGGGCCGAATGGCCCACTCCTGCTCCTATCTTCTATCTTTCTATGTTTCTATGAGTGGGCGGGGCGGTTAGAGGTGGGAGGTCATGTGGTGAAACTCCCAGGAACATGTCCAACCAGAGTTGGCGACCCTAATCTAGTCGGAGCCCAAATATCTGAAATTGACTTGACATTGACAAGCAGGTCATGGTGAAAAGGCCGGTGCGTACTGACACTAACCCCCCAGTTGCATCAGTCGGCAACAATTACTTACGTAAACAAGTTCCACACTCTGGGCCAAAGTTCAAAGGGCGAAATCCTTGCTTCCATTGTGCAGAATCTTTACCGAGTGTTGATACAGCTTGTATCGACCCACATGCATTAACAGAAGCAGCCGCAGCTCTCCAGGCTGAATGACCTCCAATAAAGTTACACCAACAAGTACACTGTTTGCCATTACACATTTCATCAGTTAAAATGTCTACTTTCCTTGTTTGCTCTAAGTAAGGTATTAAATCGGAACAACCTTTATACCCTTGTGTCCACAAGCGACGCATTTTACTGTTTCAAACCAGGAGTGCCCAATAGCAGCCTAGATAAATATTGGACTTGGCACAATTTGCTGCACTTATCAGCACTGTGATAGGCACTATTGATCAGGGGATGTTCCCCACTGTTTGGAAAGTCTACTGCACTATTGGATTCCGCTGGGTGTTTCGACAAATAGATCTAATGCTGAGCAAACAAGGCTATTGGGAAAAAAATACTAACTGATGTTAGCAAAGTCAACGGAGGCCCTGAACAAACAGCTTCTAAAGAATGCTGCCACCTTTACATAACCTTTGATGGCTGTTTAGCTCAATCCCCGGTATCCGTAGGGTTTGGATTTTGCTGCGGGCAGTCCAAACAAGACACGGCACCTGGATTGGCAGAGGCAGGCCCCGCAGTATGCTTAGTCATCGTTATCTGGATTCCTGGAAATGTGCTGACTTTTTTTCCCCTCTCTTTCATAATTTATAAAAAAGGCCTATTGTTACTCAGTGAAGAGGATTGCCAAAGCGCAGGTGCGTGCCGGTGTCGACAAACGGCTATCATAGAATCATAGAATGGTTACAGCACAGAAAGAGGCCATTCGGCCCGTTGAGCCCGTGCCGGCTCTCTGCAAGAGCACCTCAGCTAGTCCCACTCCCCCGCCCTTTCCCCGTGATTGAATCTGCCTCCACCACCCTTTCAGGCAGCGCATTCCAGATCCTAACCACTCGCTGCGTAGAAAAGTTTTTCCTCATGTCGCCTTTGGTTCTTTTGCCGATCACCTTAAATCTGTGTCCTCTGGTTCTCGAATCTTCTGCCAATGGGAACAGTTTCTCTCTATCTACTCTGTCCAGACCCCCTCCATGATTTTGAACACCTCGATCAAATCCCTCCCCCCTCCCTCTCTCCCTCCTTCTCCCCCTCCCTCTCTCCCCCTCCCTCTCCCCACCCCTCCCTCCCTTCCTCTCTCCCTCCCCCTCCCTCTCCCCCTCCCTCCCTCCCTCTCCCTCTCTCCCTCCCCCTCCCTCTCCCCCTCCCTCCCTCCCTCTCCCTCTCTCCCTCCCTCCCTCTCTCCCTCCCTACCTCCCTCCCTCCGCCCTCCCTCCCTCCACCCTCTCTCCCTCCTCTCCCTCTCTCCCTCCCTCTCCCTCTCTCCCTCCCTCCCTCTCTCTCCCTCCGCCCTCTCTCCCTCCCTTCCTCTCTCCCTCCCGCCCTCTCTCCCTCCTCTCCCTCTCTCCCTCCCTCTCCCTCTCTCCCTCCCTCCCTCTCTCTCCCTCCGCCCTCTCTCCCTCCCTCCCTCTCTCCCTCCCTATCTCCCTCCCTCCTTCCCTCCCTCCCTCCCACCCTCCCCCTTCCTTCCTCTCTCCCTCCCTCCCTCCCTCTCTCCCTCCCTCCCTCCGCCCTCTCCCCCTCTCTCCCTCCCTCCCTCTCACTCTCCCTCCCTCCCTCTCTCCCTCCCTCCCTTCCACCCTCTCTCCCTCCCTCCGCCCTCTCTCTCAATTCAATTCAAATCGCTTTATTGGCATGACAAGGTACATCTTATGTTGCCAAAGCAGTGAAAAACATTCATGGTTGTACACAAAAATACAGATCTATCCCTCTCTCCCTCCCTCCCTCTCTCCCTCCCTCCCTCCCTCAGCCCTCTCTCCCTCCCTCTCTCTCTCCCGCCCTCCCTCTCTCCCTCCCTCCCTCCCTCCCACCCTCCCTCTCTCCCTCCCTCCCTCCCTCCCTCTCTCCCTCTCTCTCTCTCCCTCCCTCTCTCCACCCTCCCACTCTCCCTCCCTCTCTCTCTCTTCTTCTCTCCCTCCCTCCCTCCCACCCTCTCTCCCTCCCTCAGCTCTCTCTCCCTCCCACCCTCTCTCCACCCTCCCACTCTCCCTCCCTCTCTCTCTCTTCTTCTCTCCCTCCCTCCCTCCCACCCTCTCTCTCTCCCTCCCTCCCTCCCACCCTCTCTCCCTGCCTCAGCTCTCTCTCCCTCCCTCTCTCTCTCCCTCCCTCCCACTCTCCCTCCCTCTCTCTCTCTTCTTCTCTCCCTCCCTCTCTCCACCCTCCCACTCTCCCTCCCTCTCTCCCTCCCTCTCTCCCTCCCTTCCCACAATAGATTACTAGATGCAGCAGTAAACCTTATGGATCTGAGACGTCTCCAGTTTGATCCATGGGCTGCTGCAGATTAGTTAGACTCAGCAGAGGGGGTGGGGAGATGTTGCTGCAATTACCTCAGAATTTGTGCTTGAACTATAATTCATTCTCAGGACATGGGCGCTGCTGGCAAGGCCCACATTGATTGCCCAAATCTAGTTGCTCTGAGAAGGTGATGATACAACTCAGTAGCTTCAGAAGACAATTAAGAGTCAACCGTGTTGGTGTGGGACCCGAGTCAGATGCAGGCCCGGACCGGGTAAGAACAGCAGGTTTCCTTACCCAAAGGGACATTAGTTACTTAGTATTAAATAGTATTTACAGCACAGAAACAGGTCCATGGCGGAGCTTGTGCTCCACACCAGCCTCCTCCCACCCCTCTTCATTTAATACCATCAGCATATCCTATTCCTTTCTCCCTCATGTCCTTGTCTAGCTTCCCCTTAAATGTACCTACGCTCTTCACCTCAACCGCTCCCTGTGGTAGCGAGTTCCACATTCTCACCACTCTCTGGGTAAAGAAGTTTCTCCTGAATTCCCTACTGGATTTATCAGTGACCATCTTATAGTGACGGCCCCTAGTTCTGGCCTCACCCGCAAGTGGAAACATCAGCCGTAATTTGCGGTCAGCGGCGAATCTAAGGTGCTCACCGCTGACCTCGAAGAAAGCGGCCCACAGAGATCTCGCGATCTCAGTGGCAAGGACTTTACCTTTCTCAACGTGCAATTGATTGTAACGCACTGGAATAGGAATCCCCAGCGCAGAGCTGCAGTGACGTCAACAAGCTGTCTAAGCAGCCAATCACATTGAAGAGTTCTCACAGACGGCAAACCAGGAAATGAAAAGCGCTGATTATCCTATATGAACCCTTGGTGCACATGTACCAGATCCCCCCCACCCCCGGGCATTTGTTCACCGCAGACACTGGGTCATTTATTACGAGCACATCAAGCATTTGTACAGAAATAGTGGTAGCCTTCAAAATCATTGAAACCAGTGGAACCTGCAAGAAACGAAATACCTCAAACTTGAAAGGATCGCAACGACTCTCCTAGTTCCCGATGCAGGTGTGAATTTAAACCCACACACTGAATGATGTGATAAGCAGAAATGTCCTCTTAATCTCTCAGCCAGTGCGAGTAAGGACTTGTTGGGCAGATTTTCAAATTTCTCCATAAAAATTCGACGCACTTCCCATTAAAAGCCCATCAAATTATGAATATTTAAAATACAAGCAGTGTTTCTGTGGAAGCACCGTCCCTGAACGGAAAATAAGTGAGGTGTGGATTTCCGTATTAATTTTGGTTTTAATAAAATCTGGCTTACAGCAACTTACATTTATACTCTGCCTTTAATGTAGTAAAATGTCCCAAGGCGCTTCACAGGAGCGTTACAGACAAAATTTGACACAGAGCCACAAAGAGAGATATTAGGGCAGGAAGAGGTTGGTTTTAAGGAGGGTCCTAAAGGAGGAGAGCGAGGCGGAGAGGTTTAGGAGAATGAGAGCTGATCTCATTGAAACATACAAAATTCTTACAGGGCTTGACAGGGTAGATGCAGGGAGGATGTTTCCCCTGGCTGGGGAGTCTAGAACCAGGGGGTCACAGTCTCAGAATAAGGGGTCGGCCATTTAGGACTGAGATAAGGAGAAATTTCTTCACTCAGAGGGCGGTGAATCTTTGGAATTCTCTACCCCAGAGGGCTGTGGAGGCTCAGTCGTTGAGTATATTCAAGACAGAGATCGATAGATTTTTGAATATTAAGGGAATCAAGGGATATGGGGATAGTGCAGGAAAGTGGAGTTGAGGTAGAAGATCAGCCATGATCTTATTGAATGGCAGAGCAGGCTCGAGGGGCCAAATGGCCGACTCCTGCTCCTATTTCTTATGTTCTTATGTTCTTATTTAGGGAGGGAATTCCAGAGCTTAGGGCCTTGGCAGCTGAAGGCACGGCCGCCAATGGTGGAGCGATGGAAATCAGGGAATGTGCAAGAGGCCAGAGTTGGAGGAGCACGGAGATCTCGGAGGATTGTGGGCACAGTTCCCTCTAATTTATTTTTGGGATCTCTAGATGTTGCACGGCCGTGCGGCTTAACCGGAACAATGGCTGTAGGCTGGAGGAGGTTACAGAGACAGTTTGATCAATCCTATTGGGTAATGAGATGTTATCACACTCCAATAACGATGAGGTTTGTCACATGAGGCTTTGGAAGGGCAATGTGTTAAACAACAAGGTGCAGGGACATGGGTTCACCCATAGTTACATTTAAGGGCCAAAATTCCTGCCCAACCCACCCCACCCCCCCAAACTCTGGGTCCCCAACGATATCATGGCTGAAGTCAAGATGGATGATTTTTCCTGGCCTTTGCCCCAGGGAATGCCCATTTATCAGGTGCAGAGGTTAGGAAACATAGAAACGTAGAAAAATAGGAGCAGGAGTCGGCCATTCGGCCCCTCGAGCCTGCTCCGCCATTCAATATGATCGTGGCTGATCCTCTATCTCAATACCATAGTCCCGCTCTCTCCCCATACCCCTTGATGCCTTTTGTGTCCAGAAATCTATCTCCTTCTTAAATATATTCAGTGACTTGGCCTCCACAGCTGTCTGTGGTAGAGAATTCCACAGGTTCACCACCCTCTGAGTGAAGAAATTTCTCCTCATCTCAGTCCTAAATGTCCTACCCGTATCCTGAGACTGTGACCCCTCGTTCTAGACCCCCCAGCCAGGGGAAACATCCTCCCTGCAGCCAGTCTGTCTAGCCCTGTCAGAATTTTATATGTTACCACGAGATCCCCTCTCATTCTTCTAAACTCCAGTGAATACAGGCCTAGTCGACCCAATCTCTCCTCATACAACAGTCCTGCCATCCCAGGAATCAGTCTGGTGAACCTTCGCTGCACTCCCTCTATGGCAAGTATATCCTTTCTTAGGTAAGGAGACCAAAACTGCACACACTACTCCAGGTGTGGTCTCACCAAGGCCCTGTATAACTGTAGTAAGACACCCTTGCTCCTGTACTCAAATCCTCTTGCAATGAAGGCCAACATACCATTTGCCTTCCTAACTGCTTGCTGCACCTGCATGTTTGCTTTCAGTGACTGGTGTACAAGGACACCCAGGTCCCTCTGTACATCAACATTTCCCAATCTATCACCATTTAAATAATACTCTGCCTTTCTGTTTTTCCTAACGAAATGGATAACTTCACATTTATCCACGTTATAGGGCTGGAGTCCTGTTATGTCACATCTCTGCCCGTTACATTGCCCCAAGGTGGAGCTTGTAACGGTCGTAAGCGCAGGAGATGCACAAGAGTTCAGCAGCAGTGCACTCAAAATGTGCTGCACGTGTCCAAGCCCAGGAACACTGGGGTTTGTGCTAAATTAGCCAGTCTCAGCAGGGGTACCAGTAAGGGACCACTACAATAGGTTTCAGTAGCCCCTGGGTAGGGAGAGAAAAATCAGCCAGGGTTCCTGCACCTGATTGCTACCCAGTGACTCCTGTTTGTAATCTGTGCGCCTGGATGTTGGGCAAGGACAGAATCAGGCTTGGCAGTGATGCCTCCCACAGTCAAATAGCCTGCTGACACCTCCAGCTTTCGCACACAGACAATAGTCACTAGGGATGAGGTATTGGAGAGCTGCCTCTAGAAAGGAGCCAACATCTTCAAGGGCGGAGAGAAAGGGGATGGGAGATAACTAGCAAGAAGAAATGGCTTTCAAGTGTGTCATGGGCAGTTATTATTATTCATGGCCTACGAAGAGTCAGTGGCTGCAGGACAAGTGAACTGGGAAGGGAAAAATGAATTGTTGAAAATTGCTCCATTCTCCAGAGGCATCATCTCTCACCAGGATGACCCCTCGGAGTGAGAACGTCCAATTAGTGCTAAAATCCAAACCATTGTTGTGTCTTAAAGTCAACGTCACTGACAACTGGATCTGCAAAGACTAAATTAGCTGTCAAAGGCAGGAAACCTTCATCTTCCCCTCTGGGACAGTATTTGAACTCACATTGCAAAAGCTGGAATAGTCGCGTTCCAACTCAATGTGACGCTTGCTGCACCATCTATATTAAAAGAGAAAGGATGGCAACAAAGGGTTTCACATTTTCTGCACCAATCTTTTTGTTTTAATGTTCTCCCCCTTCTCTCTTGCTGAGGTGCAGTCCGCACTGCTCACAGCCCCAAAACTACCTCAGCCAGGTGCTCATGCTTAATGTGCGAGCTTAGACAGCTGAGTATTGAAGAAAAGACCCGACCTCAGGACGTCCCAAAGAGCTTTACAGCCAATCAAGTACTTTTGAAGTGCAGTCACTGTTGTAATGTCGGAAACGCAGCATCCAATTTGTGCACAGCAAGATCCCACAAACAGCAATGTGATATTCACCAGATAATCTGTATTTTTAGGTGTTGATGAGGGATAAACATTGGCCAGGACACCAGGGAGATGAGGCACTTTGCAGCCTTCCGGACTCAATATCAAGTTCAACAATTTCAGATCATAACCTCGGCCTCTATTACATTTTTACTTACATTTTTTATCCACACCTTTGTTTTGGCCTTCCCCCCCCACCTTTCCTTTTTTTTTTCTCTCTCCCACATGGCAGCTGTCTCTCATCCTGCCAGTACATTTCACACCTAATCTGAGCCGTCTTTTGTCTCCACTGTCCTATCACCATCTCGTCTGGTTTTGAATACCTCTTAATGTCTCTTTTACTTCTTTTGTTCTATCGCAGCCCTGCCTTCGATCTATTTTATTTCCTTTCCAGTTTTGAAAAAGGGTTTCGACCCGAAACGTTGACTCTAATTTCTCTCCACGGATGTTGCCTGGCCTGCTGAGTTTTTCCAGCGTTTTCTGTTGTTATACCAGGGAGAACTCCCCTGCTCGCCTTTGAATAGTGGCCATGGGATCTTTTACGTCCACCTGAGGGCGCAGACGGGGCCTCGATTGCCAGTCTATTTGGCCATGGATGGTATCAGAGACGATCCCGATCCTGTCCTCACCCGATGTCTGGCAGGATTCACTGGGCAGCATTAAGGAGGGGAAACCCTTGCCTGAATTTTCCCCTTACTACTCCAGAGACACTGAGACCTCCTGTAGCACTCCAACTCCCACCCCAAGCAGAGCCCAGCTCTCCCAGCAATGCTGATAAGTGGTACTGACCGAGAATGTACAATTTGCGATATTTAGTGTGCAACAACAACTTGCATTTATATAGTGCCTTTGATGTAGTAAAACGTCCCAAGGCGCTTCACAAGGAGCGATTATCAAACAAAATTTGACACCGAGCCACATAAGGAGAAATTAGGGCAGATGACCAAAAGCTTGGTCAACGAGGTAGGTTTTAAGGAGCGTCTTAAAGGAGGAAAGAGAGGCGGAGAGGATTAGGGAGGGAGTTCCAGGCTCTGGAGTGTACGATCGGTTAATGTGTTCGAGCGACATTCTTATATCTGCTAGTTTAAATGAGAGGGGCTAACTTCATTTATTTTAAATGGATTAGTGGGTCCGTTAAAATAGTTGACAAAGGAAGGATAGATGAACGCTGTAAACATTCGTGTATAAGTATCACAAACAGCAGTTGGCTTTCTCCTGTGCCGTGGTTCAAGATTCGGGCAGACGAGTCTGTCGCACAGTATGACATTGTTTGCATGTCATGTTGACCTGGTTGTGCAGAGCAACCTTTTGTAACTGACTCCAAACTTTTATCAGATTGTAAACACCTTTCGGATGCACAGTAAACAAACTCCTTCCTCTCTGAATCTTGGTGGGTTGAAAGCTGAACGTCCACATTTGGACTGAGGCTGTTAGTAGAGCTTGGGGGGGTGGTGGTGGTGGCTGGGGGCGGCGGGGGGGACACCCGCCACTGCGTTCAAACTGCCCCATGGACGAGCTTGTAGACTGGTTGGTAACATTGCCACTGGGAGCCGGAGAGGGAAGGAAGGAAATGAAGAGGAAACATGAAAGTTACATTTACGATCAATGTCAAGAAGCTGAAGGTGATTGACAATGGAATAGACTTAGGCAGGGTACTGGAGGCAAATAGCTTGGAGTCATTTAAGATGCTGTGATGAAGGGGCTATAGAATTAGCTCATTAGCTAAGGTGGGTGAGTCAAATGGCCTATGTTACCCATATTTGTCATGATCTCCCAATGAACATCTCTCGAAAAGGGTGTCGTCCACTCCAGCAGCCAAGAGTGGAATTGTGAAATTGGGTACAAGTCAGTAAGACACAAAAAGCAGAGAAATTAGGTTAAACTTGTATAGATCCTTGGTTAGACCACACTCGGAGCACTGTGAACAGTTCTGGTCTCCATATTATAGAAACGATATAGAGGCACTGGAGAAGGTGCAAAAAAGATTTACTAGAATGATGCCAGAACTGAGAGGTTATACCTACCAGGAGAGATTGAACAGGCTGGGGCTCTTTTCTCTAGCAAAGAGAAGACTGAGGGGTGACCCGATAGAGGTCAGAACTAGGGGCCATAAATATTAGATAATCACTAATAAATCCAATAGGGAATTCAGGAGAAACTTCTTTACCTAGAGAGTGGTGAGAATGTGGAACTCGCTGCCACAGGGAGTGGTTGAGGCGAAGAGCAGAGATGCCTTTAAGGGGAAGCTAGATAAACACATGAGGGAGAAAGGAATAGAAGGATGTGTTGATAGGGTGAGATGGAGAGGGGTGGGAGGAGGCTCGTGTGGAGCATAAACACCAGCACGGACGAGCTGGGCCGAATGGCTTGTTTCTGTGCTGTAATTACTATGTAACTGTGATACCCAAAGCCGAATTCACTTTCAGCCTGGAGTTGAAGCCACCTACACTTTTAGCTTTTAGCCTCTGTGCCAAGCCGCTGACGTGTCTTCCCTCGCCAGGACCTCAATTTAGTTCTCAGTTTCAATCACTGCAGGTGAGCAAAAGAAAAACAAAACCCAATTGAGTCAAATAGAAAAAGACTGATTGGCACCAAAAATGATCACATGGAATGCCCAGGGAGCCAAAAGAGGTAAACAGCTCGCACAAAATGTGATTCGCTTTGCAAACCACTGCTGTAATCGGGGCAATTCACCTCAGTGACTCGAACTTCAACATTGACTGCCTCGATTGTTTGCCAAGATCAGTTTCACTCTGAACATGATACAATAGTTGGCCTTGTCCTGCAATCATCGCCCATACCAACAACAACTTGCATTTACACAGCGCCTTTAACGGAGTAGAAATGTCCCAAGGCGCTTCACAAGGAGCGATTATCAGACAAAATTTGACACTGAGCCACATGAGGAGATATTAGGAGAAGTGACCAAAAAGCTTGGTCAAAGAGGTAGGTTTTAAGGAGCATCTTAAAGGAAGAGAGAGAGGTAGAGAGGCGGAGAGGTTTAGGGAGGGAATTCCAGAGCGCAGGGCCCAGGCAGCTGAAGGCACGGCCGCCAATGGTGGAGCGATGGAAATCGGGGGATGCGCAAGAGGCCAGAATTGGAGGTGAGCAGAGATCTCGGAGGTAACAACAGAAAACGCTGGAAAAACTCAGCAGGCCAGGGCAGCATCCGTGGAGAGAGAAACAGAGTTAACGTTTCAGGTCGAAGACCCTTCGTCAGAACTGGAAAAAAAGCAGGAAAAGGGATAGATTTTAAAGTAAGTGGGGGCTGGGAAAAGGGGGAGGGGATGAAAGAACAAAAGGGAAATTCAGAGGGTTGTGGGGCTGGAGAAGGTTAAAGAGATAGGGAGGGAGAGGCGAGGGAGGGATTTGAAAACAAGGATGAGAATTTTAAAATTATGAGCCGGCCACTGTGGAGATTTGCATACCACAAGGAATATGTCCTTGAACCTCGTATAGCAAGGCTCTGCTCCCGCTCTCCACATTCTAGTCTTGTGGAATTTACCCTCCAATTTGCATGGCCAAAAAAATGACAAAGAAATAATTATGTACGGCAGCATGAAAAGATCACCAGTCGTTTGTGCCAACACCTGCTCTTTAACAATCGACCAAACTCTAATCTCAAATCCAGTCATAAATCACCACACCCTCTACTCTCCTGATCGGATTATGTCATTATCTCTGGAACAACCACTCAAGACTTGGAAGGAGGGAGGGGGAATGATGATTTCTTATTTTAACAACAAGATAAATCAGTGACTTATGCAACGATATCAGACTGAGTTCCAAACAGTCCGCTCGGCCAACTCTCATCTGGCACCGAGTCCGAAAGCAGAATAAGCAGCTCCTTGTGTGTAACCTTGGCAAAGGACCAAGAAGGGAAATGTACTGGTTTTCACAAAGGAGTAGTCGGCGGTTCTTGCGGGTTTTACTTATACTGTAATTAAACAACAAAAAAGTAATACGCTTGCATCGGGGTTTAAAGCAACTCAGCGGTCAAGCTTAAATTTGGGGATACTTTTCATTTGATTTTTTTTGGCCGGGTATTTCTTTTGAGGGCTGAGTGGGTGAAAATCGATGGTTAATCTCTTACATTTTTAAGCAGTGTTTTGACCTTGAGGTTTGCAATCACACTCACAGACCGTTTATCTGTATCAAAGTGCGTGGCGTTAGAGTTTAAAGGGATGGATGGGTTTTTTTCTCTCTTAAATTTCCTTCTCAAAGGTGGTGCGTGGGTGATGTCAGCCCCCCTGCTCCTCACCCTCAGGGGCCGTTCTTTATGCGTGAAGCTGGGCACCGAGGGTGAAATTCACCCCCCACCCCACCGGTGGGGCAGTTTATCGGATTATCGAGGCTGGTATAAACCAAGGAAGAGGAAAGCACAACGACTGTCTTCCGATCAGCCCCCTCGTTGTGTGCCAGATCTCGCTGGGCAGCAGTTGTGTGCGCCGAGCCAGCAATTCAACCGTGAGATGGCACCGCAGTCAGATCGGATCCCTGTCCTCATCCCATAACCACAGGCACACACTCCAACACAGATCCCTCGATAACTAGTACGATAGCAAAATACTGCAGATGTTGGAAATCCGAAATAACAACAGAAAATGCAAAACTCGGCAGGCCAGGCAACATCCGTGGAGAGAAAATAGAGTCAACGTTTCGGGTGAAAACCCTTTGTCTTGACGAAGGGTCCTTGACTCAAAACGTTGACTCTAATTTCTCTCCACGGATGTTGCCTGGCCTGCCGAGTTTTTCCAGCATGTTCTGTTGTTATTTCCCTCGGTAACTATCAGGGCTGGGAAGATTAAGAACTACATGACTGAATACCGATAACGTTTCCCACATTACAACAGTGGCCACACTTCAAAAGTACTTCATTGGCTGTAAAGCGCTCTGGGACGTCCTGAGGTGGGGAAAGGCGCTATAGAAATGCAATTCTTTCTTTTCAATGGATGGGGAATTAACCCAACCTCTTCAGCAAGATTGACAGTCCTCCACAATCGCTAATTATAGAGGGGGAATCCAACTCACTGAGCAGTAATGAGGAAGCTCTATCTCCATTAGTACAAATTGCACTCTTTTTCCCAGTCTGTGAGTTAGCAGTGAGTTGCCAATAGGATAAGGTAAACGCTCCGTGGGCATAACACTGGGCTTTATCAAACTTATCATGATATCCCTGAGATATTCGCTGGAGTTTAGAAGAATGAGAGGGGATCTCATTGAAACTTATAAAATTCTAACAGGACTAGACAGACTAGATGCAGGAAGGATGTTCCCGATGGTCGGGGA
This sequence comes from Somniosus microcephalus, assembly GCF_052327205.1. Taxonomy (NCBI): domain Eukaryota; kingdom Metazoa; phylum Chordata; class Chondrichthyes; order Squaliformes; family Somniosidae; genus Somniosus; species Somniosus microcephalus. The sequence goes on from NC_141013.1 coordinate 6,521,971, forward strand.
GTCCAGAACCAGGGGTCACAGTCTAAGGATAAGGGGTAAGCCATTTAGGACAGAGATGAGGAGGAATTTCTTCACCCAGAGAGTGGTGAACCTGTGGAATTCTCTACCACAGAAGACAGTTGAGGCCAATTCATTAAATATATTCAAGAAGGAGTTAGATATATTTCTTAAGGCTAAAGGGATCAAGGGATATGGGGAGAAAGCAGGGACAGGGTACTGAGTTTGGATGATCAGCCATGATCTCATTAAATGGCGGAGCAGGCTCGAGGGGCCGAATGGCCTACTCCTGCTCCTATCTTCTATGTTTCTATGTTTAAATCCAGCTTTGAAAGCTCTAAAATTACAAAGTAATATACAGCCTGCACAAGCTCTGGAGAATAATGCGTACACATATTGCATATGCGCTTTCTGTCCTGGCCAATATTTATCCCTCATCGACATCACTAAAAACAGATTATCTGGTCATTATCACATTGTTGTTTGTGGGAGCTTTCTGTGCACAAATTGACTGCTGCGTTTCCTACATTACAACAGTGACTGCACTGCAAAGTGTACTTCATTGGTTGCAAAGCACTTTGGGACGTTCTGAGGTCCTGAAAGGCGCTATAGAAATGCAAGATCTTTCTTTTCCTTTCCCCACACTGCATTGATTCAGCTTCTCCAGCAGCCCTGGGGCTGGTTTTTGTCTCCCCACATTGACAAACCATCGTAGGGCTCCGTAGGGCAGTTTTCAGGAACTCCGGCTCAGACTCCATCCATTGGTGCTGGATGTGGAGGGACCCCTGCAGGCTGCTCCAGAAACAGCATGGGGACGTTTGCTAAATAACAACTTGTATTTATATAGCGCCTTTAACTTGGTAAAACATCCCAAGGCGCTTCACAGGAGTATTATAAGACAAAAGAAATTGACACTGAGCCACATAAGGAGAAATTAGGGCAGGTGACCAAAAGCTTGGTCAAAGAGGTAGGTTTTAAGGAGCATCTTAAAGGAGGAAAGAGAGGTGGAGAGGCGGAGAGGTTTAGGGAGGGAATTCCAGAGCTTAGGACCTCGGCAATAGAAGGCACGGCCACCAATGGTTGAGCGATTATAATCAGAGATACTCAAGAGGGCAGAATTAGAGCAGTGCAGATATCTCGGGGGGGTTGTGGGGCTGGAGGAGATTACAGAGATAGGGAGGGGCGAGGCCTTGGAGGGATTTGAAAACAAGGATAAGAATTTTGAAATCAAAGCGTTGCTTAACCGGGAACCGATGTAGGTCAGCGAGCACAGGGGTGATGGATGAACGGGACTAGGTGCGAGTTAGGACACGGGCAGCCGATTCTTGTGGGGGACGTGAATACTCCACGTCCATTGTTTTATGAGGATAATGATGTCTGTTGTAAAGTCCGCGCCTCAATAATACACGGACTTCGGGAGAACAGTTTAACAGGTACTTTACTGAACAGAAGGCAGCGTCAGACTGAAAATACAGAAGCCTGCTAGGGCCTTTTATACAGGGATGGTCACTGCCGGTACTGCAGTCTAAGACCAGTTATTCCCTTAAAGGTACATACACAACAATTCCTCCCCTTTTAGATAAACAGTACATAACATTCATTTAACAACTAAATAATAACTAATTACAATTACAATTTTCTCGGTACTATATACATCAACTGAAATAGTCATTTATAAGTTCAGTCTTTGAGGAGGCTTCCTGATCCTGACTGGATAGCGCCTTTCTCGAGTCTCCTGTTCTGGCGGTGGAGTCAATTCTGGCTCATTGTCATTGGTTGGTTCGTCAGCTTCCAATTCCCCTGCTTCTGAGGTAGACGTAATCTGTACTTCGGGCTCATTACCAGGTGCACATGCTTGTGGTATAGGTTTGACTTGTTCCTGTGACTCTAGAATCTGGTCAGCATGGCGTCTCACGATGCTCTCTCCAACGTCCACTGTGTACATTAGTGGTCCCTGCTGTGTGCATATCGTTCCTGGCTGCCATTTTTCTGTTCGGTAGTCGTGGGCCAAGACTGGTTGCCCTATCTTGAAGCTCCTGGTTGGCTTCTCATTTATGTGCTGGAACTGCTTATCCTCAACATCTCGCCTTATGTTTGGTTTGAGCAAATCCAAGTGACATCTTAGTCTCCGGTTGAAAAACAGTACGGCTGGAGTTTGGTTGGTTACTGCATGTGTCGCATTCCGGTAAGCAAACAAGAAGTTATCCACCTTGTGTTGCAGTGGTATGTCGTCATTATACATTGCCTTTATGGCCTTTTTAAAGGTCTGAACAAATCTCTCAGCCAATCCATTTGTGGCTGGATGATATGGGGCAGATGTGTAATGTTTCACCCCATTATTCTTCAGGAACCTCCAGAAATCCTCAGACACAAACTGTGGACCATTGTCGGAACAAATCTGTTCTGGCAACCCATTCCTGGCGAAGATGGTCCTTAGGACTGCAATAGTTTTCTCCGTGGTGGTGGAGGACATTTTAATGACCTCTGGCCATTTCGAATGGGCGTCCACAGCGATTAGAAACATTGAGTCCATAAATGGACCAGCGAAATCAATGTGTACCCGTTGCCATGGAGATGAGGGCCACTCCCATGGATGTAGCGGGGCCTGTGGTGGAGCGTTTTGGACCTTCTGGCATCCTGTGCATCTCTTGGTCATATCCTCGATTTCTTTATCGATTCCCGGCCACCACACAAATGCCCTGGCTAGGCTCTTCATTTTTACCCCTCCCAGATGACCCTCGTGAAGCTCATTGAGCACTCTATCTCTCAACTTGGGTGGAATTACCACTCGGGATCCACACATCAAGGTTCCCCGGCACACTGACAGCTGTTCTCTCCTTGGCGAGAATGCTGGCAACAGTGAGTCGCCATGTGCTGGCCATCCCTTCACCATCAAATCATAGACCCGAGAGAGTGTCAGGTCATTTCGGGTTTCCTTCTCAATACTTGCGTTTGTAACAGGCAAACATTCGACTATGGTCGCATGGAATATCTCCACAGGGTCCACTGCAGGTGCTTCTTCCGCCGTAGGCAACGGTAGGCGCGACAGCCCATCAGCGTTTCCATGTTGTTTCGTACCTTTGTACTCTATGTCATACTGATGTGCCCCTAGAAAAAGTGACCATCTTTGCAGCCGTTGCGCCATCATCACCGGAACGCCCTTCTTTGGGTTAAAAATTGAGACCAGGGGTTGATGATCAGTCAGTAGGGTGAATTTCTGCCCGTGCAGATAGTGATTGAACTTCTTCACCCCCCACACCAGGCTGAGGGCCTCCCTGTCAATCTGGGCGTAGTTACGCTCGGCTGAGGTTAGCGAGCGCGATGCAAAGGCTATTGGCCTCTCTGAACCGTCACGGAATTTGTGTGACAGCACTGCTCCAATGCCATAAGGTGATACATCACATGCCAACCGAATCGGTAGTGTTGGGTTGTAGTGGGCCAATACTTCTTTTGAAGTGATTAGGCATTTACATTCCTGAAAGGCACGCTTACACTCATCACTCCATTTCCATGTTACACCAGTTTGAAGCAGGGCGTTCAGTGGGTGCAGAATTGTAGATAAATTTGGCAAGATCTTATGGTAGTAGTTCACCAACCCGAGGAACGACCTCAGTTGCGACACATTTTCCGGTGCTGGAGCCTTGACTACAGCCTCAATCTTGTCCGGCGACTTATGCAACCCTTCCTCATCAATCATGTGGCCACAATACGAGATTTGTCTCCTGAAGAACTCGCATTTGGGACGGTTGGCTTGTAGCCCATATTCCTGCAATCTCGTGAGCACCTGTTCCAGGTTGGCAAGGTGTTCATTGTCATTTTCGCCCGTAACCAGGATGTCGTCCAAATAACACTGGGTCCCCGGGATCCCTTGCAGGACTTGTTCCATTGCCCTCTGCCAAATAGCCGGGGCCGATGCTACCCCGAATACCAGTCGATTGTACTGGTAAAGGCCTTTGTGAGTGTTTATCGTGAGGTATTTCCTAGATGCTTCTTCCACCTCCATTTGTAGATACGCTTGAGCCAGGTCAATCTTTGTAAAACGTTTCCCTCCAGATAGTGAGGCGAAAATATCTTCTATCCGCGGAAGCGGATACTGTACTGTGTGCAGGGCTGGGTTCACAGTCACCTTGAAGTCCCCACAGATGCGAACCTTCCTTGGCTCCCCAGGCGTGCTGCTCAATGCTTTCTTCATTACAGGAACGATGGGTGTGGCCCACTCGCTCCAGTCCACCTTAGACAGCACCCCCGAATGCTCTAGACTCTCCAGGGCAGCACGGTGGCATAGTGGTTAGCACTGTTGCCTCACAGCGCCAGGGACCCGGGTTAAAATCCGGCCTCGGGTGACTGTCTGTGTGGAGTTTGCACATTCTCCCCGTGTTTGCGTGGGTTTCCTCCGGGTGCTCCGGTTTCCTCCCACAGTCCAAAGATGTGCGGGTTAGGTTGATTGGCTATGATAAATTGACCCTTAGTGTTAGGGGGATTAAATACGTGGGGATAGGGTGGGATATGTGTTGGTGTAGGGGTTACGGGGATCGGGTGGGATATGTGTCGGTGCAGGCTCGATAGGCCGAAATGGCCTCTATCTGCACTGTGGGGTTTCTGTGATTCAGCTTCCACGGCTGGGCGGACTGGTCTGGCCTTGAAAAATTTTGGGGTTGCGTTATCCTCAATCTTTATGGTTGCCTTTACTCCTTTTAGAGTCCCAAGTCTTTGTTGGAACACCTCTTCTGCGTCAGATAGAATTTGTGACAGACGTCCAGGTGTGACGTCATCATCTTTTTTGTCAGTCACAGTTAGTGCCAGAATGTGTAACTTTAAACAACTTAGTCTCCTGCTCCCGGAGTCCTTATCACTCTCCTGATCTTCTGAACTACTGCCTGTCAGTTTCTTTACTTTCCTGTACTGTTCCTTAGTAGTTCTTGTCGTGTTGGTTTTCTTTCCCGACCTGCAGACTCTTGCTATATGTCCCATCTTCCCTCATTGCCTGCATACTTTGTCCTTAAACCAGCAGTCCTTCTGCTCATGGGTTGTTCTGCCGCAGTGATAGCACTTTTCGGCTCCATACGCCATTTCGTTAGCGCTGTATTCTTGTGGTTTCTGTTGTATTTCCGCAGCTCCCCGTGCTGCTGCTTCGTAGGATACTGCCACGCTGAAAGCCTGTTCTAGCGTCAGGTCCTTTTCTGAAAGTAGTCGTTTCTGGGTTCCTTCACTCTGGAGCCCGCAGACAAACTTATCCTGTAAGGTGTCTGCCAGTCCTGCTCCGAACTGGCAGTGCTTCGATAACTTGCGTAGTTCCGTAAGATAGTCAGCATTGCTCTCATCTTTGTGCTGGTTTCTTTTATGGAACTTGAATCTTTCTGCTATCAGCAGTGGTGTAGGGCTTAGGTGTTCCTGTAAGATATGAACAATCTCCTCAAAACTTTTCTCCATTGGTTTAGCTGGGGTAATTAAATTCCGCAATAGGCCGTACGTACTCGCACCCATCAGATTTAATAATACCGACGCCCTCTTTCCATCGGCCACCTCATTTGCCTTGCAGTACACTTCAATTCTTCCCACATACGTGGTCCAGTCTTCTACCTTGTTGTCGAAAGCAGTGATACTGCCACTTTTCGGCATCTTGGGCGATTTAAAATGGCGCTTCCCGTGCTTTTGCTTCTTCCCCAACGGGATAAAATGGCGCCTCCCGCGCTTTTGCTTCTTCCCCTTACTGCCACGCTGCTCCTAGCGTTCTACGGGGTAATGGCGGCGACCCGCAGCTTCGGCGCGTCTCGCTTTCCTTCCCCCCCGTTTAGTTTCTCTCCGCTGTCCTGTTCTTGAGCACCGACCGTGCCCTGTGCGCTCCACCCTCTCTCTCTTGTTTTCTTTTCCCGGCGACGCTGCGCGGCCCGTTTTGTAGAGCCGCTCGATCGAGCTTGAGCCCGCCGCAGTCCGGAAGGGTCAGCACGCTACCTGCTACCAGCACGATTTGCTGGAACCACAGTCTCTCTCGCAATTCTCCGAACACTGATGAATTCTTTGGGTGGCTGGCCTCGGTCGACGCCCGTTGCTCAGACTACGACCTTCCAGGACCCTCCTCTCAGGCGAGATCCCCGTGAGATGATGCCACACTGCAGGTGAGTTCGAACTTACTCGTCGCCACTGTAAAGTCCGCGCCTCAATAATACACAAACTTCGGGAGAACAGTTTAACAGGTACTTTACTGAACAGGAGGCAGCGTCAGACTGAAAATACAGAAGCCTGCTAGGGCCTTTTATACAGGGGTGGTCACTGCCGGTACTGCAGTCTAAGACCAGTTATTCCCTTAAAGGTACATACACAACACCTGTCTTCCTTCTTTTACTGGCTGCACTTTGTCTCCCACTCTCGTTAGCCCACAGGTGCTGAGAATATTTGTAGGACCCCAAAATATTGCCCTGCCTGGGATCAGAGAGAAAGAAAGAAAGGAATTAAGGATGGAAAGAAAGAAAGAAAGAAAGGGGGAAAGAAAGAAGGAAAAAAAAAGAAGGAAAGAAAGAACTTGCATTTATATAGCACCTTCCACGGCCTCAGGACATCCAAAAGCACTTTACAGCCAATGAAGTACTTTTTGAAGTGTAGTCGCTGTTGTAATGTAGTAAACGTGGCAGCCAATTTGCGCACAGCAAGCTCCCACAAACAGCAATGAGATAAATGCCCAGATCCCGCGAATTAATTAAAAATAAAAATACAGCCAATCATAAAACTGCCTACAGTGTTGACCATTTGACTAATAAGAATATCTGCTGCTGTTATTGGCGTCAACAGAAAAAGATTGAGCGCCGCGGTGTTTGGATGCCCTCAGTGTGCCCATCGTCCCCTTTACAAATAAGTGAGGCTCAAAACGGAGGCAACATTTTGAATCCATTTATCTCTTTTCCCTTATGCATCTGCTAACAAGCATCGGATAGTATTTCCACATTAATGTCTCTGTACACTGCCGACATTTCCATCAGAGCCCCTCTTAGCACTCTCTTGGTGTGGCCGAATCCTGCTAACCACACAGCTCCTGTTGCCAGGGATTGCTATGCTTGGATCAGGATTAAGCCTGCCTCTAAACTGCAGATAAATATAGCTGATTGGAAAATCGTGGTAACAGAGTTTGTTTGTTTGCAGTACCGGTTTTCCCCCTCCTACTCTCCGAAAGGTGTTAGTCTTTTGCTGGGGTTGGGTTCAGCGGAAGAGGCCGCCCACTGCCAAGTGACCAAACAACTCTCGGCAGGATATTCAGGCAGGAGTCACTGGGAGTGGGAACTCTGCCTGATTTCCCTAATCCATGGGCCCTGGCTTTCAGTGCTCGGACCGCTGCCCTGGCTGAGTTCAACTGATTGGGGATTGAGGTTGGGATTTTCCTGGTCCATATAAGTTAGTAATGCATAGACTACAACAACAGCAACTTGTATTTATACAGTGCCTTTAACGTAGTAAAACGTCCCAAGGTGCTTCACAGAAGCCTTATAATACAAAATTTGACACCGAGCCACATAAGGAGATATTAGGGCAGGTGACCCAAAAGCTCGGTCAAAGAGGTAGGTTTTATGGAGCGTCTTAAAGGTGGAAAGAGAGGTAGCGAGGTGGAGATGTTTAGGGAGGGAATTCCAGAGCTTAGGACACTGGCAGCTGAAGGCACGGTCGCCAATGGTGGAGCGATGAAAATCAGGGATGCTGAAGAGGGCAGAATTGGAGGAGCACAGATATCTTGGAGGGTTGTGGGGCTGGAGGAGATTAGAGGTAGGGAGGGGCGAGGCCATGGAGGGATTTGAAAACAAGGATGAGAATTTTAAAATTGAGGCGTTGCTTAACCAGGAGCCAGTGTAGGTCAACGAGCACAGGGGGTGATGGGTGAATGAGACTTGGTGCGAGTTAAGACACGGGCAGCCGAGTTTTGGACGACCTCAAGTTGACGGAGGGTAGAATGTGGGAGGCCGGCCAGGAGTGCATTGGAATAGTCAAGTCTCAAGGTAACAAAGGCATGGATAAGGGTTCCAGCAACAGATGAGCTGAGGCAAGGGCTAGATCAATGCATCTTTTGCATAACTTGTTCATAGAATGATATTTGTACGTCTTGCAATAATGTGATTGGGCTTCTCGGGCATGAGGCTGCCTCTGGTAGGATCTCATTGGTCCATTGACTGCACTGATCATTACACGTCGACTGGGACCTTCCTAGCTTCCTTAGCACACTTACGCACCTTCGTAACCAGAGTAGCCAGGTTTTTCCAGAACTAGTACAGCTGATTGCAGCTATTTGCAGGCTTGATCCAACAGTTGAATTCAAAGGACACAAACAATTTCCTATTTCCTCTTGTTGCTTCATGTAAGCCAAATAACCGGGAGGTCGTCTTGCCACTGGATACAAGAGTAACAGCTGTACTGTTGCTGGTTAGGAAGTTGCATAACTGTTCCATACAAACCAGGTCAATCCCCAATCTCACGGCCTCAGGATGTCCCAAAGCGCTTTACAGCCAATGAAGTATTTTTTGAAGTGTAGCCACTGTTATAATGTAGGAAACGCGGCAGCCAATTTGTGCACAGCAAGGTCCCGCAAACAGCAATGTGATAATAATCAGATAATCTGTTTTTTTAGTAATGTTGGTTGAAGGATAAATATTGGCCAGGACTGAGATGAGCAGAAATTTCTTCATTCAAAGGGTGGTGAATCTTTGAAATTCTCTGCCCCAGAGGGCTGTAGAGGCTCCGTCGTTGAGTATATTCACGACAGAGATTGATAGATTTTTGGATACTAAGGGAATCGAGGGACATGGGGATAGTGGGGATGAGGTAGAGGATCAGCCATGATCTTACTGAATGGCGGAGCAGGCTCGAGGGGACGTCTGGCCGACTCCTGCTCCTATTTCTTATGTTCTAATGAGAACTCCCCTGCTCTTCTTCAAAAATAGGATCTTTTACCTCCACCTGAGAGGGCAGATGGGGCCTCGTTTTAATGTTTCATCCGAAAGACGGCACCTCCAGCAATGAAATGTCAGCCTGGATTATGGGCTCAGGTCACTGAAGTGGGGCTTGGATCCATGACTTTCTGACTCAGAGGCGAGAGCGCTACCCACTGAGCCACGGCAGACACAAGGAAGGACATGAAAAATAAATCAATGCAGTCAGAAAGATTTTGACAGTAGTTGTTTGGCTGCAATGTCCAATGCAATGTAACAGCTGGGCTAATCTTAGGGGTATTCATGAATGCCAAGGCACCATTCCAACACTCATTAATCTTGAATCAGCTTTCAACAGCATAGTCTAACAGACAACATAAACAACAGTCATAGAAAGAGACAATCTCACCCTCAGTGACGAGCTTTGATAGCGGGACCATTTTCATGCCATTGTTTTATGGTAACAATGTGTAGAATTGGAGGAGAAAAGTATATTCAAGGCTGAGATAGATAGATAGATTTTTGGACTCTAGGGGAATCAAGGGATATGGGGGTAGTGCAGGAAAGTGGAGTTGAGGTAAAAGATCAGCCATGACCTTATTGAATGGCGAAGCAGGCTCGAAGGACCATATGGCCGACTCCTGCTCTTATTTCTTATGTTCTTATCTTAACTCAGCATCCACAGCACTTTCAGGTAGTGAATTCCAAAGATTCATAACCCTCTGAGTGAAGAAATCCCTCCTCATCTTGGTCTTAAATGGCCGACCCCTTATCCTGAGACTGTGCCCCCTAGTTCGAGGCACTCCGGCCAGGGGAAACAACCTCTCAGCATCTAACAACCTCTCAGCTTCTAGTGGATGTGCGAATAGGTGGATGTGAGCTGAGGGCAGGATGGGCCTCAGCTGTGATGCCTCATGTGGTTGAATTGCCCGGGATCACTCACTGTCTGGGTTGACACGCAGGCGATGGCAACTGTCACTACTTACCCTATCACAACCCTTCATAAACTTGAAGATCTCGATTAACCTTCTCAGTTCCAATGAAAAAGGGTCCTAACTTTGCAAATCTCACCTCATAACTGTAACCCCCTAATCAATAACAAAGTGATTATTGACTGGTTGAACTGCAGGAAGTCCAGCATTAACGTCTTATTGAGCATGTGCAGCTGGCGTATAGAGGAAACTGCCGCTAAAACATCAACCTAAATATTGGAGGGAGTAATTGAGTGAGCTCTGCACAATGCTCGCAGGACCATTTTCAAGTGAGGCTTTTTAAAAGACAAATTCAGTGGGATCGAGTTGGTGAGCGCACTCGCTCGTTTGACATTGAACCAATCAGCTCAGGAAGTTCCCTGGGTTCGGTCCGCAGCCGGTACTGAGTTTGATGACTTTAGCTGGGCTGGTGATAGGGGCCCAATATCTGGCCTCATCGTCTCCAGTCTCGAGAGGAGAAAAGTTAGACACACTTCCGCTGGATAGAACATACATAAGACCATAAGAATTAGTAGCAGGAGTTGGCTATTCGGCCCCTCGAGCCTGCTCCGCCATTCAATAAGATCATGGCTGATCATCGGCCTCAACTCCACTTTCCTGCCCGATCCCCATATCCCTCGATTCCCCTAGAGTCCAAAAATCTATCGATCTCAGCCTTGAATATACTCAACGACTTAACAAGAGTAAGGAAGTCTTGCTACAATTGTACCGGGCCTTGGTGAGACCACACCTGGAGTACTGTGCACAGTTTTGGTCTCCTTATCTGAGGAAGGATATACTTGCCTTGGAGGCGGTGCAACGAAGGTTCACTAGATTGATTCCTGGGATGAGAGGGCTGTCCTATGATGAGAGATTGTGTAGAATGGGCCGATACTCTCTGGAGTTTAGAAGAATGAGAGGTGATCCCATTGAAACATACAAGATTCTGAGGGGGATTGACAGGGTAGATGCTGAGAGGTTGTTTCCCCTGGCTGGAGTGTCTAGAACTAGGGGGCATAGTCTCAGGATAAGGGGTCGGCCATTTAAGACTGAAATGAGGAGGAATTTCTTCACTCAGAGGGTTGTGAATCTTTGGAATTCTCTGCCCCAGAGGGCTGTGAATGCTGAGTCTTTTAAAAAGCGAGCATTGTGCAGAGCTCACTCAATTACTCCTTCCAATATTTAGATTGATGTTTTAGCAGCAGTTTCCTCTATACTCCAGCTACACTTGCTCAATAAGACGTTAATGCTGGACTTCCTGCAGTTCAACCAATCAATAATCACTTAGCTATTGATTATTAACAATTGAGAGTCATCCATACCTTAAAACCGGGGAACAGGAACCAATTACTGAACTCGATTGATAAGGGTCATCGACCTGAAACATTAGCTCTGTTTCTCTCTCTACAGATGCTGCCTGACCTGCTGAGTATTTCCAGCATTTACTGTTTTTATTTCAATTGATAAGCTGACCGGACAGTGTGGGCTGGATTTTGATACTGGGGTGGGCTGGGGTCATGTAATCCGCATTTCGTGTTAGCCACCCGATTCTAAATCCATGTGGGAAAATGATGCCATTTTAACTTAATTGGCCAATTGAGTTCCAACGTGTGGGAACCCATGGCCAATGAGTTTTTCCAGTCTGAAAGTCGCCTCCGATGACGTCATCATTGCTGCTGCATTTAAGGTCTGCAACAAGCCTTGCTTCTTCTGCAGACTGCCAAGCCTTTGCCCTTGCATGTTAGAGGCACCTGCAGGAAGAATGGCCAGCCAGAGACCTAGGTCTGCACCCCGCTTTGATGACGTTGCCCTGCAGGCTTTAGTAGAGGGGGCAAGAGCAAATAAAGAGGTGCTCTTCCCTTCTTCAGGGAGGAAGAAGCCTCCCCAGCAAACCAAGGCTCTGTGGATCCAGGTGGCCCAGGAGGTCAACTCTTTGTCAATAAGCCGCCGAACCTGGCTTCAGTGCAGGAAGAGGTTTCATGACCTTCCGCGCACTGGAAAAGTGAGTATGAATTTCCCATCACCCTCAATCTGATCCCCATTGCCTCTCCTCACCAGCACTCAGCTTTAGCAATCTCTTCCTCCACATCCCACTTGACACTGACATCCATGCACCCTTACCCATTCCCTCTCTCTCTATGGTCACATTCACCTAACTATTCGACTATGCAGCCCTCACGCTCCCTATCACTGTGATGCAATTACAACTTACAACACACAGGGAGGGCCCTTGGTCTTGCCACCTCACTTCATCTTTGTCTCCTTCTAAGCATGTATGCTATGGATTCTCTACACTCACTCCTTCATTCTCACTCAAACTCCACTTGTCTCCCTCATTGCAGGAAAAGAGAGCTCACAATAAGAGGGAAAGAGCGAGGACAGGAGGAGGGCCACCCTCAGTAGCCCAGCTCACCATCTGGGAGGAGGCGGTCCTGGAGATCGTGGGAATGGAGGAAGATTCCCAAGTGGGGGACGGACAGATGGGCACATCACAGCAAGCTGGTGACAGAATAGTTTTCCATCTCTCTCTGACATTGCATGAGTCGCTGATAATGATTCTGAAGCTCTAACAGATGGACTTATGATCATCTGCAATATACAATGTGCATGTAACCTTGGCCTCACATCTCCGACTCCTTTACTCCCCCACAGGACCATCACAAGCACCCGTCCCCACTGTCCAGGAGGAAGAGCATGAGCCTCAAGACTCCTCAGAGGAAGCTGCAACCTCTGAGGGCACAGCGACAGCAGAATTCACCACACCCAGCACCAGCGCAGACACTCACACCTCGGGGGGACCTTCAGGACATGGAGTCGTGTTGTCACCTGGTGTATCACAGCTCACAAGTGAGCATCAGCAGATTGTGGAGACAGGGACAGCAGTGGAGAGTCCTAGTCGGAGGGCATAGGACTCTGCCAGCTCGGCTCAGCTGCATGTCGACCCTCTGCCTCTGGGTACATCCATAAGATCAGCGGTGCTGGAACTCCTGGAACAGATGCAGGAGTCTCTGTCAGGTTTTGTCTCCAGGGTCGCTGCAAGTGTGGAGCGAATGGAGGAGTCCATTGTGAACATGAGCAGAGCCTTTGTGGAGTCATTGGCGCATGAACGCATCACCATGGAAAGGATGGCAACCTCCATGGAGGTGATAAGTCGCCAGAGTGCAAAAAACATGGTGAGTGTTCTGAATAGAATGATATCTCTGGAGGAGCGATGGCCATCTATTGAACAGAGAAACCAGACCTTCATGGAAGTCCTTCTGAGTAGGACTGCCAGTGCAGATACGGGTCCCCATGGCCCCCCTGATGTGCAGCAAGGTGCTCTCAAGCCACTTGCAAGCGCTGAGGGGGACCTGACCCATGAGAGGGAAGTTGGTGGCAGACATCAAGGAAGTGGGGGCTCCTCTCCAAACGCTCACACTTCCATGCCAGTGCAGAACCCTTGGTCAGAGCCCCACCAGAGTCCACACCCAACTGAGATTGGCGTCTCAACCCCTGCACAGCTGCAGGAGCAGCAGACTGTTGGAGAGCCCTCACAAGTTCGCAACCCCAGAGGACGCCCGCCAACGATGTCGAGACAGGAGCAGCAAGAAAGTGAGCAAGGGGCCTCCACATCTGCTGAAGCCACAGGGGAAGCACCACGTAGGAGCACGCGTAAGAGAAAGATACTGCACAAATAGTCACAAGGGTAGTCACTTGGGTGAAATTTGATGTTTTCTGTTAAAAAGCCATCAGATGATTACTGTAAATAAAAAATCTGATGGCTGCTGCTGTAGTTGTGGCGTGTGTCATTTCGCGAATGGGACTTCCACATTGAGGGCTTAGGATTACTTGCAATTGTCAGTATGGTGGTCAAATTGCTAGGAATCCGCTGTTTCTTGGCCATTGTCGATGCTCAGGTAAGAAGCAGCGAGGCAAAAGTGCTTGATTGGCTAGGCTAAGCAAATCTGGCCAAGATGAGTGCGTTCCTTGCATCCCGGGCAACAATGTTCTCGCGTACTGCTGCCGCTGGTTGATGGACCTCTGCAAGTTGTTCGTTTTCGCTCTCCTCATCTGAGGAGGATATGTAATGAGCCACTTGGTCCTCAGGAATCTGCAAGTCACGACGCTGTGCCATGTTGTGAAGTGCACAGCAAACCACGACGATTCTGGAGACCCTGGCTGCTGAGTACAGTAGGGCTCCACCTGATCTATCCAGGCATCTGAAGCGCATTTTCAGCAAACCGATGGTTTGCTCGATTATGGCTCTGGTGGACATGTGGCTGGAGTTGTAGCTCTCCTCAGCTTCGTTGGATGGGCTCCTCAATGGCATCATTAGCCACGTCTTCAGGGGATAGTCCTTGTCTCCAAGTAGCCGTCTGTTAAGTTGGTCTGGCGGACTGAATAACAGAGGCACACTAGACTGGCGCAGTATGAAGTAGTCATGGCAACTGCCAGGGTACTTGGCACAAACATGCAAAATTTCCTTCTTGTGGTCACACACCAGCTGAACGTTAAGGGAGTGGAAGCCCTTGCGGTTGACAAAAATACCTGGATTGCAATGGGGTGCCTTAAGGGCCACATGTGTGCAGTCAACAACGCCCTGCACCCTTGGAAAGCCTGCCAGATTAGCTAATCCAACCGCACGCGCCGTGACACTTGCTTGATCCTTGGTGAAATGGATGTGATTGTGCGCGATGGCAAAAAGGGCATCGGTTACCTGCGTGATGCAAGTGTGTGCAGCCGCCTGGGAGATGCCGCTGATGTCTGCTGCTGATCCCTGGAATGAGCCTGAGGCAAAAAAGTTGAGTTCGGTGGTGACTTTGGCGGCCACTGGTAAGGGTTGTCCACCTGGTCCTCTGGCCTGCAGGTCTTGTTGCAGCATTGCGCAGATGTCATCCACTACCTCTCTCGAAAGTCAGAGCCGCCTTTGGCACTGCTGTTCAGACATGTTGAGGTAGCTGACCCTGTGTCTGTAGACCCTGTTTGGGGGGTATCTCCTGTGCCGACGGGCTTCCATGCGCTGGCCCCTTCTGGCCTGTGCAGCTTCAGGTGGGTGAGCAGCAGCTTGGTGCTCCTGTTGTTGCTGCTCCTGTTGTTGCTGCTCCTGTTGTTGCTGCTGCTGTTGGTGCTGCTGCTGTTGGTGCTGTTGCTGTTGGTGCTGTTGCTGTTGGTGCTGCTGTTGTTCCTGGTTCTGCTGGTGCCGCGGCTGGTCTTCGTCCTCATCTGATGTCCAGAAGGTGTTATGTTCATAAATAAATAGACGTTTTCATTATGAACAGCTAGCTTGAGCTAGTCATTTATTCTGCCATGTGGACTAGTGTACAGGCATCCATCTTGACTACTGCCTTGTGGGTAGCCCACTACTAAACATACAGCGCCACCTAGTGTACCATTCTAGAATGACATGTTACTGACCATTACATCCCCCTTCCTTAGAGGTTAAACAAAATCAATATCAATCAATCATAACGACATAAACATCTTCACAACAGTCAACATATTTTCAAAGCTTTACTTTATGAACTCTAAGCTTTTCATTCTTTTATTATAGTTTTCTTTATACTCAAAGATTAAGTCTATCAGGCTTTTTTACTTCACGTGTGGATCTTCTCAGCACAGGTAAGTCTGATGTGTTTTCAGGAGGGAACGGTGGTTCCTCCTGAGAATCTGTCCTTCCTCAGTTCTAACAGTGTATGACCTTGGTCCTACTTCCTCAAGAACTGTAGCTTTCCTGTTCCATGCATTTGGATCCTCAATCCTGACAACATCATCCCTTGTCAATGGTTTCATAGTTTTGGATGACTTGTCATAGTGTAATTTCTGTTTCAGCTTTAACAGTTGAAGTCTCTGTCTCAGTTCCTTACTCTGCTTTTCTTTTGCACAGCAGGGTAGCGTGGTGCGCAACTTGTGACCCATTAGGAGTTCAGCAGGTGAAGAACCACAGTCTAAAGGGGAGGCTCGGTAGCTCAGCAGGGCGAGATAAGGATCAGACTTGCTTTCTGTTGCTTTCTTCAGTAGCTGGTTGAGAACTTGAACACCTTTCTCTGCCTTACCATTCGACTGAGCATACAGAGGACTGGATGTGATGTGCTGAAAGTCATAATGTGCTGCAAACTGTTGCCACTCCTTACAGTTGAAGCACGGACCATTGTCACTAACGGCAATCCTGGGAATTCCATGTCTGGCGAAGATGGATTTAACATGCATTATGACACTGCTTGCTGATGTGCTTGAGAGCAGCGCCATCTCAGGATAGTTAGAATAGTAGTCAATCACTAATAGATAGTCTTTACCATTCAAATGAAAAAGATCCATACCAACCTTTTGCCATGGTGCTGTTGGTAAGTCAGCTACTATCATTGGTTCCTTTGCTTGTTTGTTTTGGTGTTTCTGACATGTCTCACATATGCCTATCATGTTCTCAATGTCCTTACTTATGCCAGGCCAATAAACAATGGCCTAGAAATTGAGTGGGCTTTGCGCCCATTTTGCGGCGCTAGAGGTCATTGCGCTGGACTTACAGCCGGTTCAGAAATTCCCTGGGGCCCTACCATCGGCGGTAGACCGGTTGCGCTGCGCCGGCACCGATGACGTCATCGGTGTGCGCAGCGTCCCGGTTGCCGTGGTGACGGGCCCCAGCGCCGAAATTGAGTTGCGGCCGCCTCGCCCGTGGCAGCCGCAACTAAGACTCTGGCAACCAAGTCTTACAGGAGTTTGCGCCGGCGCATTAAGGTCGCGCGGCGGCCGGACGCTTTCCCGCCGGCCGCCTGCCCGCACCTCCCTCCCCGGACTCCTCCACCCCCCCCCCGCGGAACAGATGCTTCTGGGCTGCGAGCCCGGCACTTCCCCGAGGTGCCGGGCTCATTTTTGTGAAGATTTTACCGGCCAGCGGGCGGGTGCAGGCAGCTCCTCCTTAACTGAAGGAGGAGGCCTGCACTTCCCGAGCCTGCCGCACCGCATCGGGCGCCGCAGCGCTGGAATAGCGCCGCAATGCGGCAGGTAGCGCCCATTTTCAGGCGCAAACACCCTTCAGTAGCGCCGGCAGCCGTTTGGGCGCGGCGCTACTGAATTTTTGGCGTGCGCAGGGGGACTTAGCGCCGGCGCTAACTTTCCAGCGCTAAAGCCCTGGCGCGGCGCCAACTGAATTTCTAGGCCAGTGTCTCTTGCTCTCCTTTTGCATTTTTCAATTCCGAGGTGTCCCTCATGAATCCTTTTGAGCATGTCTTGACGTAGAGCCTGTGGAATGATTATTCTGTTCTGTTTTAGTAATAGTCCACTTGCGACACTCAACTCTGACCTGATGTGATAGTACTTTGGACAGGAACCTTTTGGCCAACCATGATGAATGTTCTCTATTACTGTTTGTAACACTGTATCTTTTATTGTTTCTTCTGCTATTTGCTTTGATTTTGTGCCTGACACGGGCAGCGCAGCAGTGACCATACTCACATGAACATCCACGTCTTCCTCAGTAGAGCTCACATGACTCATTGTGGGTGCTCGGGATAGTGCATCTGCTAACACTATGGCCCCGATTTTCGGCTTGTGTGGGGAATGGTCGGATTTCCCCGAATGTGGGGTTTCTGACACACGTAAAAAAGTGTCAGCCAGCTCCACGCAATTTTCCCTCAAGTGGCCAATTAATTCCCAGCATGTGGGAAGCCTTGCTAATTGTCCAATTCGAGTCAGAAATCCCCACAGTATGATGTCATCATTCATGGTGCTTTCAAGGTCCATAGCAAGCACTGCATCCTCTGAAGGCTTCCAAACGAACCACACAGGATGGCAGAGGAGCCTGCAGCAGCTGTGGGCAGTGCCAGACCCCGAGCTGCCTCCAAATTCGACGAGGCTTCACTGCAGGCATTATTGGATGGGGTTAGGGCCCACAGGGAGGTCCTGTTCCCTAGGACAGGGAGGAAGAGGCCTCCCACTGAGACCAATGCTGCATGGATGCAGGTGTCAGCAGATGCCAACTCGCTGGGAGTCATCAGAAGAACCTTGGCATTACATCTCTATCTCCTTCCTTTACTCCCCCACAGTACCATCCAGAGCCCCCCGTCCTCACTGTGGAGGAGGAAGAGGCTGTGCAGCCAGACTCCTCAGAGGAAGCTCCAACCTCTGAGGGCGCAGTGTCAGCAGAAGTAAGCGCACCCAGCACCAGCGCAGACACTCACACCTCGGGGGGACCTTCGGGACATAGAGTAGTGTTGTCACCTGGTGTTTCACAACTCACAAGTGAGCCTCAGCAGATTCTGGAGACAGGGACAGCAGTGGAAAGTCCTCGTCGGAGGGTGCAGGACTCTGCCAGCTCAGCTCAGCTGCGCTGCATGTCGACCCTCTGCCTCTGGGTCCATCCGCAAGAGAAGAGGTGATGGATCTCCATGCACAGATGCAGGAGTCTCTGGCAGGTTTTGTCTCCAGGGTCGCTGCGAGTGTGGAGCGAATGGAGGAGTCCATAGCGACCATGAGCAAAGCCTTTGTGGAGTCATTGGCGCATGAACGCATCACCATGGAAAGGTCGGCAACCTCCATGCAGGAGATAACTCGCCAGGGTACGGAAAACATGGTGAGTGCGCATAAGAGAATTACATCTCTTGAGGAGCGTTGGCCATCTGTTGAACAGAGAAACCAGATCCTCATGGAAGTCCTTCTGAGTAGGACTGCCAGTGCAGATACGGGTCCCCATGGCCCCCTAAAGCGCAGCAAGGTGCTCTCAAGCCACTTCCAAGCACTGGCCCCTTCTGGCCTGTGCAGCTTCAGGTGAGTGAGCAGCAGTCTGGTGCTCCTGGTGCTAATCATGCTGTTCCTGGTTCTACTGCTGCCGCCTCTGTCATATCTTTGCAGCTTCATCATGAGTCGTTGAATCCTTGGAGGCATCTCATTCAGGTTTTTTTTTATGATGGCAACCAGTGGGCAGTGGTCTGTCTCAACTGTGAAGGTGGGAAGTCCATATATGTAGCCATGGAACTTTTCTAGTCCAACTACCAAGCCTAGACATTCCTTTTCAATCTGGGCGTATCGACACTCAGAATCAGTCATAGACCTGGAGGCATAGGCAACAGGTTTCCAATCTTCACCCTCTGCTTGTAGCAAGACCGCACCTAGGCCATCTTTTGATGCATCTGTTGACACTTTGATTCTCTTTGTTGGGTCAAAGAAGGTAAGTACAGGTGTGGTTGTCAGCACTGTTTTGAGGTTCATCCACTCTTGTTCATGTCTTTCTGTCCATGCGAACTCATTTGTTTTATGTAGTAGGTCTCGCAGACAGGCTGTCTTGGCTGACAAGTTAGGAATGAACTTTCCAATGAAGTTTATCATCCCCATGATGCGTAGCACTCCTTTTTTGTCAGTGGGTCGGGGCATTTTGAGTATGCCGTTTACATTTTCCATATCTGGCTCTATTCCATTACCAGATAGATTATCTCCTAGGAAAGTGACTTCCTGGACGCCAAACTGACACTTGGCTTTGTTGAGCTTCAGTCCATTCCGGTGTATGCTCTGTAGCACTTTAGTCAGTCTCTCATTGTGTTCTTTCAGTGTGGAGCCCCAGATGATGATGTCATCAACATAGACCCGAACTCCTTCCAGACCTTCAATTATGTGTTCCATCACTCTATGAAAGATTTCAGATGCAGATATTATCCCGAAAAGCATTCTGAGGAAACAATACCTGCCAAATGGTGTGTTGAAGGTACAGTATTTGGTGCTCTCTTCATCCAGTTTTAGTTGCCAAAATCCTTGTGAGGCATCGAGCTTTGTGAAGTATCTGGCACCTGACATTTCACTGGTGATTTCTTCTCGCTTGGGAATCTGGTAGTGTTCACGTTTTATGTTTGCATTTAAGTCCTTTGGATCCATGCATACTCTTAGATCATTGTTCTTTTTCTTTACATATACCATGGAGTTAACCCAATCTGTTGGCTCTTCGACTTTCCTGATGACTTCTAGTGTGGTCATTCTGTCCAGTTCTTTCTTGAGCCGGTCACGCAGGGGTGCTGGAACTCTCCGTGGAGCATGTACCACTGGCTGAGCATCCTTATTTAGCTGGATCTTGTATGTGAATGGTAGAACTCCAAATCCTTTGAACACATCCTGGAAATTATTCACTACAGAATCCAGCGAGTCATCTGGTCTGCTTATGGCACAGTTTATATGGTAGACTCTCTTGACCAGTTCTAAGTCCTCACAAGCTTTGTCACCTAGTAGTGAATCAAGTCCTTCAGCCACAACAGAAAACATGAGATGCTTCACTTTGTCTTTGACTGTCACTTTAAGTCTGCATACACCTAAGCTATCTATTTTCTGTCCATTATATTCCTTCAGTAGTACTGACTTTTTCTGTATTTTGGGCTTTTCTTTCATATTTTTAATGTCACTCATACTGATTAAGTTTGCTTTTGCCCCAGTGTCTAGTTTCAATGTAACTAATGCTCCATTTACCTGCAGTGGCATCATCCATTTGTCCTCTTTTACTGCATTAACTTTATGTTCAGCATTGTCCATTCCTGAGGGCTGCACATTTTCTGTATCCTTTTCGATATTGTCACATGACACCATTCCTACAAAAAATGTCTCACTTAAATCAGTGTCCTCAATCACATTGACTTGTTGCCCTTTCTTTGTTTTTACTTTTGAAAAGCATTGTTTGGCAAAGTGATTCTTTCCATTACATTTTGTGCACATTTTCCCAAACGCTGGGCATTGTCTTGACTGGTGCTGGTAACCACAGCGTTTACAATTAAAAATTCCATCCTCCGATTGCTTTGCATTTCTGTTCTGCCCATGTTTCTTCCCTTTGTAGGACACAGCACCGACAGCAGCACAGTCACTCATTACAGTCGCATCATTATTAATTTCACTGAAAGTCTTTGCGTGCTGTTGAGCTAGCTCACTGGCATGGCATATTTTCATAGCATCCTCCAATGTTAGTTCAGTTTCTCTCAATAAACGTTCCCTGACTTTTTTATCATGAATACCAAACACAATCTGGTCACGAATCATGGATGATTTCAGTTCAGAGAAATTACACGTCTGTGCTTTCAGTTTCAGATCGGTCACAAAGCTATCAAAAGTCTCATTTTGCTGCTGTGTCCGTGAACAGAACACGTACCTCTCATAGGTGTCGTTCTTTTTGGGAGAACAATGTGTATCAAACTTCTTTAGCACATTGTCCATCTTTTCTCTGTCCTCCTCTTGATCAAATACAAACGTATTAAATACCTCTATCGCCTGCGGGCCTGCAACCGTGAGCAGTAACGCTATTTTCCTTGCGTCTGGCTTTGTACTGAATCCGATGGCGGCAATGTAGAGTTCAAATTGTTGTTTGAAAGTCCACCAATTGCAGTCGACATTCCCCGTGAGTTTCAAACCCTCCGGTGGCTTCAAATTCTCTATGTCGCATTTCACAATATTCAGCAGATATTACCAATCCTGGTACCATGTTATGTTCATAAATAAATAGACGTTTTCATTATGAACAGCTAGCTTGTCATTTATTCTGCCATGTGGACTAGTGTACAGGCATCCATCTTGACTACTGCCTTGTGGGTAGCCCCTTACTAAACATAAAGCTCCACCTAGTGTACCATTCTAGAATGACATGTTACTGATCATTACAGAAGGGAAGGAAATAAATGCCTCCCATGCTTCTGGTATATGCCTCAGTTGAGGAAGCGCTCAGTCAAGGTGGCGAGAGGGGTTTCCCAGGAGGTCACACTGGAGATGGATGTCAGGCTCCAAACTTCCACAGCTGTGGTTATGCCTTCTAAAAGTTCCCCCAGACCTGAGACAACAAAGTCCTGCCACCTGCAAATGATGACTGATCAAATCTCCTATTTAATGGTGGAGCTGCAGCTAATAGTCAGCAATCCAATTGTGCTACCGCCGGGTTTCACCGTCGTGTTTCAGAACAGGCGTGGTCCATGTGGGAAAAGGGTTAAAATCACAAAGGCCTATCAAAATGGCATTATAGAGGCAATTTAGTGCTTGTTAATGGCCTTAATGGCCTATCCCGCCTCTTGGAGGCTGGACGGAGACGGGACCAGTAGACACGGTTTAATGAAAATTGCTTGGAGGCAGGGTTGGGCCCGCCCGCCAGTTTTTGCAATTTTAACCCCCCCACACGCCTCCAATCCCGCCTCCACGGCCCGATGAAATTCGTACGTTCTATAAATGTGAGATTTAATCTTTCTGTGTGTTTGTTGGTAAGATGAAAAAGCAGAGACTGCGAAGGTTTATTGATCGCTGTCGCTGCTTTATTTCCTTGGTCACTGCTCACTGGTTAGCGGCTGGAATGGTTTGTAACACGGGTCACCATGGGAACACCAGCAACATTGTATGGCGAGGGAAGGAGTCATTGAAAACGCTGCAGGCCAGCGGAAGAAAGCAAGCCGAGCCCAGCCAATAATGAGCAGCTCCAAGTGGGCAAAGGGCAAGCAGCGTCCGACCGTGGGCTGGAGGGGCAGCGGGGAGGGTCCGGGGGGAGGGCAGGGGGTCCGGGGGGAGGGTGGGGGGTCCGGGGGGGAGAGCGGGGGGGTCCGGGGGGAGGGCGGGGGGTCCGGGGGGAGAGCGGGGGTGTCCGGGGGGAGGGCGGGGTGGTCCGGGGGGAGGGCGGGGGTGTCCGGGGGGAGGGCGGGGGGGTCCGGGGGGACGGCGGAGGGGTCCGGGGGGACGGCGGGGAGTCCGGGGAGAGGGCGGGGGTTCCGGGGGGAGGGCGGGGGGTCCGGGGGGAGAGCGGGGGGTCCGGAGAGAGGGCGGGGGGGTCCAGGGGGAGGGCGGGGGGTCCGGGGAGAGGGCGGGGGGTCCGGGTGGAGAGCGGGCGAGGGTCTAAATTACAGTTGCCAACCCCTCCAGGACTGTCCTGGAGTCTCCAGGAATCGAAGGGACACTCCTGCCAGCAAATACCCATGAGAACAATCACTGGACCATTAAAATGTGCATTTTTCATTCTTGTTTACTAGATATAAAAATATTGGCGATGAGAAAAACGGCAGTTTGACCGGGCGCTGGGAGGCGGGGGGTCATGTGATGAAACCTCTAGGAGTATGCCCAATCAGAGGGGGCGACCCTCTAGTAGTCAGCCAACATTGACTATCTGCGCTCGGTCAAGGCAACCGGACCGTTGGATGAGGTAGAAGTGAGCCCCTGGGTAAGTGTGCCCACTGAGACTCAGTGCCATCGCGGGTGGGAGGGGGCGGGGGGTTAGAACATTGTGTGGGGGGGAGGGGTGGAGTGACAAAAAGTAAACATATTGCACTTTGAATCTGGCCATATTCATTCCCTATCTGGTTCAATCAGTCCAGTGATGGGAAGGACATGTACAGATCCCATGTAGCATCTTCTTCTTAGGCAGTCCCTCAGAACCGAGGATGACTTGCTTCCACATTAAAAATGAGATCTCAGGTGACTGATGAGTCCAATGCAAGACCTACAGTCTCTGTCACAGGTGGGGCAGACGGTGGTTGAAGGGGCGGGTGGGTGGGGTGCTTGGGTTGACGTGCGCTCCTTGCGCTGCCTCCGCGTGGCTTCCGCTTGCTCCCGGCGAAGAGACTCGAGGTGTTCGGCGCCTTCCCGGATGCTTCTCCTCCACTTTGTGCGGTCTTGGGCCAGGGATTCCCAGGTGTCGGTGGGGATGTTGTACTTTTTCAAGGAGGCTTCTACTGGCTGATACTTGTTGAGAGATGAGGAGCTTGCGAGAGTGCTGAGTCTGAAATAATGTATGCCATCTTTTCATCGCTGCTGTGCTCAGGCGAACTAACAAGTGACTCCCGTCCCCTGGGCACAGTAAGCCTGGTGCTTAAGCACAACAATGGAGCACCTGCCTCCGACAGCTGCCATTAAAGGTTTTTGCTAATGACACTGAACGAACACAGTCCAAACTACAGCGGCACTAACTCTCTCTTGGCAGCCCGTGCTGTCAGTAACTGAGTCCTAGTGGAGCGTGTGGGAACAGAAGCTGCTAATGAGGAGCCAGGGCGCGATATTCTGGGAGCCGATGGAAGGATTAAGAGAGATTCGGGGTCAGTGAAAGCCTCGGTGAATTGTAGCTGGCATTTGCTCAGCGCCAGAGTGAAAGGTGATCAAAGGGAAAGAGGTTTCTGCGGACTGCCCGTCAACTGAGCGCCTCTGTCAGCAGGCGGCTGGTGACTTGGTAATGATCCTGCAAAGGGCAGAGGATGGGCCAGGGTTGTGACAGGCTGGATGCATTTCACATGTGCCTAGAAAAGCAAAGATCTCCCAGCAGCACAAACTGAGAGCTAGTCGAACTTGAACTGGCTCCCCTCTCGAGCCTACACAAGCTGGGTTTCAGGAAAAAAAGATAGAATCAGTGTCTACAATGTTAGTCGCCCCCTCACGCATCCTCCTCCATAACATCAAGGCACCATAACAATGTTTGGTGTTTTCCTTGTTAAATGTGCACTGGGAATAGGGTTAAGAAGGCCTGTCTTTAACAAGGATGCAGAACAGCAGGGCAATGGAGAAACAACTACACTCGAGACAGATTGTGCGTAAACTTGAGCTCATTGATTGGGCAGAAACATGGCAAATGCACTACAATGTGAATAAATGTGAGGTTATCCACTTTGGTGGCAAAAACAGGAAGGCAGATTATTATTTGAATGGCAATAGATTGGGAGAAGGGGAAGTGCAGAGAGACCTGGGTGTTATTGTGCACCAGTCGCTGAAGGTAAGCATGCAGGTGCAGCAGGCGGTTAAGAAGGCAAATGGTATGTTGGCCTTCGTAGCAAGAGGGTTCGAGTACAGGAACAAGGATGTCTTGCTGCAGTTGTACAGGGCCTTGGTGAGACCACACCTTGAGTATTGTGTGCAGTTTTGGTCGCCTTATCTGAGGAAGGACGTTCTTGCCATGGAGGGAGTGCAGCGAAGATTCACCAGGCTGATACCTGGGATGGCAGGAATGACGTATGAGAGATTGTGTTGATTGGGCTTACACTCACTGGAGTTTAGAAGATTGAGAGGGGATCTCATCGAAACCTATAAAATTCTGTCAGGTCTGGACAGACTAGACGCAGGAAGGATGTTTCTGATGGCCGGGGAGTCCAGAACCAGGGGTCATAGTCTAAGGATAAGGGGTAAGCCATTTAGAACTGAAATGAGGAGGAATTTCTTCACCCAGAGAGTGGTGAACCTGTGGAATTCTCTGCCACAGAGGGCGGTGGAGGCCAGTTCATTAAATATATTCAAGAAAGAGTTGGATATATTTCTTAAGGCTAAAGGGATCAAGGGATATGGGGAGAAAGCAGGGACAGGGTACTGAATTTGAATGATCAGCCATGATCTCATGGAATGGCGGAGCAGGCTCGAAGGGCCGAATGGCCTACTCCTGCTCCTATCTTCTATGTTTCTATGTTTCATCCTGACTCTCACCAAGTCCCACTCACCCATCGCCCCCTGTGCTCGCTGACCTACATTGGCTCCCGGTCCAGCAACGCCTCGATTTAAAAATTCTCAGCCTTGTTTACAAATCCCTCCATGGCCCTCGCCCCCTCTATCTCTGTAACCTCCTCCAGCCCCACAACCCCCCGAGATCTCTGCACTCCTCCGACTCTGGCCTCTTGAGCATCCCTGATTTTAATCGCTCCACCATTGGCGGCTGTGCCTTCAGCTGCCTGGGCCCTAAGCTCTGGAATTCCCTCCCTAAACCTCTCCGCCTCTCTACCTCTCTCTCCCTCTTTGACAAACTTTTGGTCACCTGCCCTAATATCTCCTTACGTGGCTCGGTGTCAAATTGTTTTTTTTATAATCGCTCCTGTGAAGCATCTTGGGATTTTTCACTATATCGAGGGCACTATATAAATGTAAGTTGTTGTTGCTGCTCCAGGTGTTGGAAAGTCACAGTTGGGCCTTTCATCTTCTCGATGTTGGCCAAGGTTAACACATGGCATCAAAGTGCCAACTGAACAGGTGGCCTCTCTAGGTGAAGCCGAGGACTCAAGGTTCCATCTGCTCTAGCCCAACATTGGGCTTTCTTCTTGCCATTGAAGAGTGGCCACGGCATCTTTAACATCACATTCCAAAGGACCACACCTCCGACAATGCAGCGCCCCCTCAGTACTGCGCTGGACTGTCAGTCGGCCTGGGTTATGTGCCCACATGCTGGAGTGGGACATGAACCTGCCAACCTTCTGAGTCAGAGGTGAGAGTTCTACCAATTGAGCCAAGCTGGCACTAGAGCAATATGGTTTGCTAGGCTTGGCATTTACCCTGCCTGCAGAGGGAATAAGAGAATTCTCCCCTGCTCTCCACCCTATCACAGACCTTCCCTTCTGTTCTTTCCTCCCCTCCCCCCTCTCCCTGCCCCTGCACTTGCTTAAAACCTGTTACATCTCCAACTTTTTCCAGTTCTGACAAAGGGTCCCAGACTTGAAACGTTGGGCTGGATTTTCATTCAGAAGTCGGGTTGGAGGCGGGACTACAACTTTCGGGTTGTAGTCCCGCCTCCATCGAGATGCGGCCAATCCACGCGATTTTCACTTGATTGACCTTGTTGAGCCCGCCCAGCGGGCTCAGCAGCCCAATTAAGGGCCACCCAGCAACAGGTGACATCACAGACTGAAATTTCACCTGTCAAGACGTGTTGACAGATGAAATATCAGCGTTTCACAGCTGTTTGAAGCGGTCAAACACTGACAGTCTGACTTCTAACCTGAGTCCTTCTACGCAGACTCAGTTAGAAATCTCGCCGGCACTGAAAGCTGCAGGTTGTCACTTTTGACAGCTCGCAGCCATTCTGCTTTCTGTGCCGGCTGAATGATGGACTCCCAAAACATAGAGGAAGGAAGGCTGTAAAGGTAAGTACAGGTAATTTAAACTTCTTTACACACTTTAGACACACCAAACACACTTACCTTTGCACTCATACACCCATCACTCACCTGAACACCGATATCTCAACCCCTCCAAGTCCTTCAACCCGATGGCCCGACTCCTCTAACTTGGCGTGGTTTGGAGCCGTCGAGAATCCCGCACGACAACCTTCAAAATAGGGATTAGGCTAAAAACTGCCTGTTAACTACCTGTTAACAGGCAGTTAATTGGCACTAATCCCTTCCCGCCTCGGGTCGGCGGGTCCCAGTGCGGGGCGGGTACCCGCCTCCTTTGAAACTTACATGGAGGCGGGTTTTGGGCGGGATGGTGTCGGGACCCCCGAATTCGGGATTTTAGCCCCCCGCACGCCTAAAAGCCCGCCTCACGGCACACTGAAAATCAACCCCGTTAACTCTGTTTCTCTCTTCACAGACGCTGCCTCACCTGCTGAGTGTTTCCAGCATTTTGTATTTTTAGTTAAGAGAATTCAGTGAATGGTTTAAATTCTGTGGGTTTGCAGTGGGAAAGCGCTGCGTGGGTGGGATCTTAATAGTTATAGAAAATCGCACGGGGGCAGCTGTTTGGAGACATCAACTGTTGTGTATGTACCTTTAAGAGAATAACTGGTCTCAGACTGCAGTACCGGCAGTGACCACCCCTGTATAAAAGGCGCTAGAGAGCCTCTGTTGTTTAGTTTCGTTTATGACTTTCACCAGTAAAGATCTGTTTGTTTTCTCTCCTGCTAGTCCGTGTCTCAATCATTCACGGACTTAACACTGGCGACGAGTTAGAAATGAACTTACCTGCAACTCAGCAGCAGCTCCGACGACGTTGTTGAAGGTTGGAGCCAGAAGAAAGAAAAAAAAAAATAGGCCATTGAAACTCGAGAAACGGGCGTCGACCGTCAATCATTGGGTTAAAAACTTGCAGGAGAGACTGTCCAGAGCCAGGCTGGGTTCCTCGGTCCGTGGTTTCCCAGCTAATCGGGCTGGTGGCAGGTAGTGCTCTGACCCTTCCTGGGCTGCGGTGGGCTGAAGCTCGATCGGGTGGCTTTTCAACGGGGCCGGGCAGCGAGTCGGGAAGCAAGGAGAGAGAGAGGGTGGAGCATACAGGGCGCGGCTGGTGTTTCAAAGCTGGGCAGCGTTCGGACCTCAGAAGAGGGAGGGAAGTGTCCCAGAGGGTCCGCTCCACGACGGGAAAATAATAAAAGAAAAAGAATACGCGCAAGAAACCGTGGAAAGCAGCGCTAACAACAGCGGGGAAGAAGGAAAAGCGCGGGAGGCGCCATTTTGTTAAATCGGAAAAGAAGGCAAAGCGCGGGAGGCGCCATTTTAGATTTGCAAGATGCCGAAGACTGGCTGTATCACTGCTTTTGATAATATATTAGAGGACTGGACCACGTATGTGGAAAGGGTCGAGGTATATTTCGAGGCAAATGAAATAACGGAGGGGAAAAAGGCATCGATATTGTTAAACTTAATGGGCGCTAGAACGTACGGCCTATTGCGGGACCTGATTACTCCAGCCAAACCGAAGGCGAAGAGTTTTAACGAAATTGTTGCTGTTCTACAGGAGCACTTAAACCCTGCACCGCTGTTGATAGCAGAAAGATTTAAATTCCACAGGAGAACTCAGCACAAAGATGAGAGCAATGCTGAGTATCTTACGGAACTACGCAAGCTATCAAAGCACTGCCAGTTCGGAGCAGGACTGGCAGATACCCTACGGGACAAATTTGTCTGTGGACTCCTGAGTGAAAGAACACAGAAGAAGTTACTCGCAGAAAAAGAGCTGACGCTAGATAAGGTTTTCAGCGTGGCAGTATCATATGAAGCAGCAGCCAGGTGAGCTGCAGAAATTCAACAAAAACCACAGGAATACGGCACCCACGAAATGACACGGGGATTTGCAAAATGTTATCGCTGCGGCAGAACTAACCATGACCAGAAGGACTGCTGGTCCAAAGACAAAATATGCAGACAATGCGGGAAGATTGGACACATTGCGCGAGTTTGTAGGTCTGGGAAGAAGACCAGCGACAACAAAAAGGCTACTAAGGAACCGTACAAGAAAGTACAAAAGATGACGGACAGTAGTTCCAAAGACCAGATGAGCAATAGTGAATCCGGGAACAAGAGACTAAGCTGTCTCAAACTTCACAATGTAATCGCAAAAGAGGATCACCGAACCATTTGGGTCACCCTCACGATAGCAGGGTCCCAAGTTAAAATGGAATTGGA
Organism: Somniosus microcephalus; assembly: GCF_052327205.1. Taxonomy (NCBI): domain Eukaryota; kingdom Metazoa; phylum Chordata; class Chondrichthyes; order Squaliformes; family Somniosidae; genus Somniosus; species Somniosus microcephalus. Next base: position 6,550,891 of record NC_141013.1, read on the forward strand.
TACAGGATCAGTGCTAACCGTCATGAATCGACGAGACTACGAGCGGCTATTTTCACACATACCCTTGAGAGAGACATCCATCATCTTGACGACGTATACGGGGCAAAAAGTATACCCCAGAGGAAAAATAAGGCTGCCTGTCGAATACAATGGCAAGAAAATACGGAAATTGTATCTCTACATACTGCCAAATGGTGGACCACCGTTATTGGGACGGGAATGGATCAGGAAGATAAACTTAGATTGGCATTCCATTCATGCAATGACGGTGGACGGTAAAAAAGATGAAGACGCCACTCCTGGACGATTGTCAACAATCTTAGCTAACGCCAAAGAGGTATTTCAACAAGAACTGGGCACGCTTAAAGGCGTAACCGCCTCGATAAAAATAGAAGAGAATGCAGTTCCCAAGTTTTTCAAAGCGAGACCGGTACCATATGCAATTCACCCAGCCGTTGAGGCAGAGCTGGAGAATCTGGAGAAGGCGGGCGTGTTGTCTAAGGTCGACTGGAGCGAGTGGGCGACACCCATCGTTCCTGTCATGAAGAAAACGTTAACCAATAAGTCCAGAGAGCCAAGGAAGATTCGCATCTGTGGGGATTTCAAGGTGACGGTGAACCCTGTCCTTCGCACAGTACAATATCCTCTTCCAAGGATAGAAGACATCTTCGCCTCGCTGTCTGGAGGGAAGCGTTTTACAAAAATTGACCCAGCACAAGCATATTTGCAGATGGAGGTTGAAGAGTCCTCTAGGAAGTATCTCACGATAAACACTCACAAAGGTCTTTACCAGTATCATCGATTGGTATTCGGAGTAGCATCAGCTCCGGCGATATGGCAAAGAGCGATGGAACAAGTCCTGCAAGGGATTCCGGGGACTCAGTGTGACTTGGACGACATCCTTGTAACAGGTGAAGATGACAGTGAACACCTTAACAACCTAGAACAGGTGCTCACTAGACTACGGGAACATGGGCTGCGAGCCAACCGCCCCAAGTGCGAATTTTTAAAGAAACAGATATCGTATTGTGGCCACGTGATTGATGAAGAGGGGTTACATAAGTCCCCTGACAAAATTGAAGCAGTTGTTAAGGCCCCAGCGCCTGAAAATGTGTCGCAGCTGAGGTCATTCCTCGGGTTGGTGAATTACTATCATAAGTTTTTGCCGAATTTGTCGACAATTCTGCACCCACTGAACGCCCTGCTACGAACGGGGGTAGCATGGAAATGGAGCGATGATTGTAAGCGTGCTTTTCAGAAGAGCAAGGACTTAATCACTTCAAAGGAAGTATTGGCTCACTACAACCCAGCACTGCCAATCAGGCTGGCGTGTGATGCGTCTCCCTACGGCATTGGGGCGGTACTGTCACATAAATTCCTTGATGGTTCGGATAGGCCGATAGCTTTTGCGTCACGTTCGTTAACTTCTGCCGAGCGTAACTACGCCCAGATTGACAGAGAGGCCCTCAGCCTAGTGTGGGGGGTGAAGAAGTTCAATCACTATCTGCACGGTCAAAAATTTACTCTACTAACCGATCATCAACCTCTTGTCTCCATTTTCAACCCTCAGAAGGGCGTACCGATAATGACAGCACAACGGCCGCAGAGATGGTCCCTTTTCCTAGGGGCACACCAATATGACATCGAGTACAAAGGAACTAAACAGCATGGAAATGCTGATGGATTGTCACGTCTACCGTTGCCGACGGTGGAAGAAGAAGACCTTGCAGTGGATCCAATGGAGTTATTCCACTCGACCATAGTCGAATGTCTCCCTGTGACGAATGCAAACATAGAAAAGGAAACACGGAATGACCCGACACTATCACGGGTCTATGATTTAAGGGTGAAGGGATGGCCAGCACATGGTGAACCACTGCTGCCAGCATTCTCGCCGAGAAGAGTACAGCTGTCAGTGTGCAGGGGAACCTTGATGTGTGGATCCAGAGTAGTAATTCCACCTAAGTTGACGGATAGAGTGCTCAATGAGCTTCATGAGGGTCATCTGGGTGGGGTAAAAATGAAGAGCTTAGCCAGAGCGTTTGTGTGGTGGCCGGGAATCGATAGAGAAATCGAAGAGATGACCAAGAGCTGTGCAGGATGCCAGAAGGTCCAAAATGCCCCACCACAAGCTCCTCTGCATCCATGGGAGTGGCCCTCATCTCCATGGCAAAGGGTGCACATTGATTTTGCTGGTCCCTTCATGGACTCGATGTTTTTAATTGCGGTGGATGCACATTCAAAGTGGCCAGAGGTAATAAAAATGTCCTCAACCACCACGGAAAAAACTATCACAGCTTTACGAACCATATTCGCCAGGAATGGGCTGCCTGAACAGATTTGCTCTGACAATGGACCACAGTTTGTGTCTGAAGAGTTCCGGAGGTTCTTAAAGAACAATGGTGTTAAGCATTACACATCTGCCCCATATCATCCAGCCACTAATGGATTGGCCGAGAGGTTTGTCCAAACATTCAAGAAGGCTATCAAGGCAATGTGTAATGAAGATATACCCCTACAACACAAGGTGGACAACTTCTTGTTTGCCTACCGGAATGCGACACATGCGGTTACAAACCAAACTCCAGCCATGATGTTCTTCAATCGAAGACTACGATGCCGCTTGGATTTGGTTAAGCCAAACGTCCGAAGAGATGTGGAGAACAGGCAGTTTCAGAATATGAATGAAAGGCCGACCAGGAGTTTTAAGATAGGTCAACCAGTTTTGGCCCGGGACTACCGCACTGAGAAATGGCAGCCAGGAACGATTTGTACATGACAAGGACCTCTCATGTGTACCGTGGACGTTGGGGAGAGCATTGTAAGACGCCATGCTGACCAGATTCTAGAGTCACTGGAAAACGTCAACTCCACACCACGATCTGATACACCTGGTAATGAAATCGACGTTCCAATTGCAGCTACCGCAGAACCGGTAATATTGGAAGCAGATGAACCAAACAACGACATTGATTCCGACTCGACATTGCCAGAAGAACCTGATACCCCAAAGAGGCGTTATCCAGACAGAATCAGGAAGCCTCCTCAAAGACTGAACTTATAATTGCTTAAACTTAACCAATGTATCTAGCAACAGTAATTGTGATTGTAATTCGTTATCATTAGTTGTTAAATGAATGTTATGTACTGTTTATCTAAAAGGGGAGGAATTGTTGTGTACGTACCTTTAAGAGAATAACTGGTCTCAGACTGCAGTACCGGCAGTGACCACCCCTGTATAAAAGGCGCTAGAGAGCCTCTGTTGTTTCGTTTCGTTTATGCCTTTCACCAGTAAAGATCTGTTTGTTTTCTCTCCTGCTAGTCCGTGTCTCAATCATTCACGGACTTAACATCAACAATCCAAGCTCTAAAACCTAATTTCTTGGCCTGTGCCTAAGCACTTCTCTGAGCTAAGATAACATTACTGTGCAAAGGCAGCCTCTGTCAAACATTATCAATTAAATTTAACTAAAACACCAGTATTGATCTATTGATATGCTAATCAAAAAAGTACACTACAGAGGTCCCTTATAGAGCTTGCAGTGCACTTAATATCCAGCTATAAATTACTGAGTAATCTGCTAATTGTGTCTTAAATGTCACCAATAGTTCTCTTTTGAGCACCAAACACAACAGTCACAGTCAAGAAATTAATAATGTGACTCACTTTTCAACAGCCACCAGCTTGAGATAAAGAGGACCAATTTTCCAAATGTCCGCCATTCGGTGGGAGTGTAAAAGGAAGCGGAGATGAATTTCTAAGGCGGGTTCTCCCGATCGCGCACCGTAACTTTGCCAAAAGTTTGCCGGAAACTCCGGAGAAATGACGTTTCTCCAGAGTTTCTGTGGATCTTCAAGCAAGGTTTCTATAAGGGATCAAGGGATATGGGGAGAAAGCAGGGACAGGGTACTGAATTTGGATGATCAGCCATGATCTCATTAAATGGCGGAGCGGGCTCAACGGGCCGAATGGCCTCCTCCTGCTCCTATCTTCTATGTTTCTAAGGTTCCGGTGGACCATCAATTGAGCCCCTGCAGCAATTCAACCCCAGGGCTTGTGCTACCATTGCTAACTACCAGCTTGGCTCCATCACCAGCTCTCTTGGCTCTGAGTCAGAAGGCTTTGGGTTCAAGCCCCACGCCAGGACTTCAGCGCATAGTATAGGCTGGCACTTGGCGGAGATGCAGCAGACTGGTGACATTGGGCAGCTGTGTCATGCTCAACAGGATGGGATAAACAGCTGGAGATCAAGAGATGAAATAACTAGCCACATTGGCCGATGCCTCCGTCGACTGCCTCGTCCTTCTCTGGCCAGCCATTGGCTGATAGTGGGCTGGAAAGAGATTGATCCAAAACCTTGCGTGTGCAGCTAACCTTGGCTGCTACTGACTGCGCCAACACTGTGGCTGCAGGCGGCCCTTGCAGCAGTTGGCACGAGTTACAGGCCACCTGGCCAGTCTTAACGCCACACAAACACCTTCAACAAGTCCAGGTAAGGCTGCCTCTGCCTGTATTGTGGCTTGGCGGGTGGCAGGGGGATGGGTGCAGCCTTCCTTTGGTGCCATCGCATCTGCCAGGCATCCATCCATTCCTCCAGAAAATATAAACCCTGCAGAGGGTCCCAATCTGTAGGACCGAATCAAAATATGCGAGCACCAGAACCCAAGCCACAAAACTTCTCTACTGGCTGAATGGCCAAAATAATGGCAGCAGGATAAAAAAAATTCAACAATGCTTATAAAGCCTCCTTCAAAGCCACTTTCACAATTGTTATCAATCCCTTTGAATGACTTCTGAATCCTGCACTGCACTTGGAAATGCTAGCTACCCGACTCGGATTGGGTCTCTCCCGAACTTGGGAAGTCCCAAAGCGCTTTGCAGCCAACCAAGTATTTGTTAAATGTAGCCACTGCCGCAATGTAAGGAAAGGCGGCAGCCAATTTGTGCACAGCAAGCTCCCACAAACAGCTGTGAGATAAACCACTGACTAATCTGTTTTTTCAGCAATGTTTGGTTGAGGGATCGATGTTGGCCAGGGAGAGCTCCCCTGCTGCTCTTCGAACTAGCACCATGGGAGCTCTCGCATCCACCTGAGGGGGTTTATGGGGCCTCGGTTTAACATCTCAAGCGAAAGACGGCGCCTCCGACAGTGCCGCACTCCCTCGGCATTGCACTGGGAGTGTCAGCCTAGATTATGCGGTCAAATCACTGGAGTGGGGCAAAGGCCTTCTGACTCCGAGGTGAGAGTGCTCCCACTGGGCCACGGCTGGCACTATTTGAGAGAACGTGCAGAAGCGGCCTGCTGTGTGATGCTCCCAAGCCAAGTGTGTTTGGGAGGGGGCTAGGTGGCAAATGTTCAGAGTCCAGCTTAAGAGGGGGGACAAATTGAAGAATGAGAGGCAGAGAGCGGCACTCCTGATTTTCCCATTCAGCGAGACAGCATCAAAAGCAGAGTCTCTGGCTGAATCTGCCTTCTGTTTGCTCCAACATGTCTTAAGAAGCACGGTTTACAGCACCGACACACACCAGTGATCTCAATTATGTTGTGGCTTCTTCACCCTGTCTCCTGCCCCATTAAGCACGCATTAATGACCCATAGTTACAGAGCAAAAGGAACGCTGCATCTAACTAATACATTTCTGTGCCGGCTTTTAAAAATATGCCCGTGTGTTTCACAGTCAACTTCACTTAAAAATGTGTGATTTAAAAGCAATTTAAACCCAATGCACTTCATTGGGGATTAATTAGTAACAAGTTAAAGGTGACTTGCGATAAGAGTCATTTTAATTAAGAACAAAGTTACCGGAAAACATAACTTTCTCTTAAAGTGGAAGCCTCCATCATCAAGAGTCGTTTAAAATCCATTAAGAAGCAGTAAGTGCGGGTCCCATGTGCAGTCGTACAGCCAGAAGAAGACAGACATAATGCACCTCGTACGTTCTCAGGATGTCCCAAAGCGCTTCACAACCAATGGAGTGCATTTGACGTGAAGTCACTGTTGTTATACAGGCAAACACAGCTGTCAATTTTCACACAGCAAGATCCCACAAACAGAAATGAGCAAAAGAACCTGGGGGGTGATGAGGAGAAATTTTTTACACAGCGAGTTGTTATGATCTGGAATGCGCTGCCTGAAAGGGTGTTAGAACCAGATTCAATGCTAACTTTCAAAAGGGAATTGGATATATACTTGTAAAAGAAAAATTTGCAGAGCTCTGGGGAAAGAGTGGGGGGGGGGGTACTAATTGGAGAGCTCTTTCAAAGAGCCGGCAGAGGCACAATGGGCTGAATGGCCTCCTTCTGTGTTGTATGATTCGATGAGATAAATGAGCAGATAATCTGTTTTTTATTGATGTTGGTTGAGGGATAAATGTTAACTAGGACACCAGGGAGAGCTCCCCTGCTCTTCTTCAAATAGTGCCATGGGATCTTTTACATCCACCTGAGAAGGCAGGCAGGGCCTCATCTGAAAGTCGGCACCTCCGACAGTGCAGCACTCCCTCGGTACTGCACTGGGGGTGTCAGCCTAGATTATGTGCTCAAGTCTCTGGAGTGGGGATTGAACCCACAACCTTCCGAAAGTTTCAGGTTCTTTCCTTGAGCCACAACACGTCTGAAACCTTCGAAGGACGATGGCACAGCAAGAGACGACAGAATGGCCAGTGGAAACCTACAGGCTTTACTGGAAGGGAGGCAGACGGAGATCTCAGCCCATCAGAACTGACGACGGAGTGTCATCTCATTGGAACTGGAAGTTCCTCCACAACTTTAATTCGGATATCCAAGGTGGAGGGCCACCTGCTGAGGGATCTGCACCAATGATACCAACAGATGAAACTCAAACTCTGAGAAGGAATTAGGGAAAGCGGAAGTCTCACAGATGAGCCCAGTCACAGTTCAACAGCAGACTGTGGAACTGGGACTCCAGCAACAGTGGTGTAGATACCCAGACACCCAATGTGCCAAGACTGGATCCAGGAAAATTACAACTGAAGCTATGAATGGCAAATGTGTACATATTAACGTGACAGAGAGTTTGTTTACCGTCCCATAATAAGTGTTTCATATTCTTATGGCAAAAACAACAACTTGTATTTATATAGCACCTTTAACGTAGTAAAATGTCCCAAGGCGCTGCACAGGAGCGATCACCAAACAAAATTTGACACCGAGCCACACAAGGAGATATTAGGACAGGAAAGCTTGGTCAAAGAGGTCGGTTTTAAGGAATGTCTTAAAGGAGGAGAGAGAGGTAGAGAGGTTTAGGGAGGGAATTCCAGAGCTCGGGGCCCAGGCAGCTGAAGGCATGGCCGCCAATGGTGGAGCGATGGAAATCAGGGATGCTCAAGAGGGCAGTACAGCAGTACTGGTATGAGGGGGTTATGTTTCTAGGCTAGTAATCCAGAGAATTTGAGTTCAAATTCCACCATAGCAGTCTGAGGTACCACTTAAAACGTCCACATTTAAAATGATCAGTCACTTATATCGGCCAAAATGGGACAACCATTAGCCCATTTATGTTAATGCCAATTTCAATTCCAATTTCGCCACATTATAGGAAGGATGTGATCGCACTAGAGAGGCAACAGGAGATTTACGAGGATGTTGCCAGGGCTGGGGAATTTTAGATATGAGGAAAGATTCGATAGGCTGGGTATGTTTTCTTTGGAACAGAGGAGGCTGAGGGGAGACATAATTGAGGTGTATAAAATTATGAGGGACCGAGATAGAGTGGATAGGAAGGACCTATTTCCCTTAGCAGAGAGGTCAACAACCAGGGGGCTAGGGGTCAAATTAAAAAACAGAACCTCAAGGGTAATAATCTCTGGATTATTACCTGAGCCACGAGCGAATTTGGCTAGGACAAATAAAATCAGAGAGTTAAATGCGTGGCTCAAAGACTGGTGTGGGAGAAATGGGTTTTGCTTCCTGGGACACTGGCACCAGTACTGGGGCAGGAGGGAGCTGTTCCGTTGGGACAGGCTTCACTTGGCCAGTGCTGGGACTAGGGTCCTGGCGGATCATATAACTAGGGCTGTAGAGAGGGCTTTAAACTAACTAGTGGGGGGGAGTTCCTAGAGAACAAATAATAAAAATGACAACAGAGAAGGTCATAGACTTAGGTAGCAGTGGGGAAATGAAAAACCAGAGCGTGTCAGGAAGGGGCAGAAGGTATGGAGTAAAAGGTAAAGTAATAAAAAGGGCAAAAGCAGGAACTAAGTGTCAAAAAACACATTTGAAAGTTCTCTATCTGAATGCACGTAGCATTCGTAACAAAATAGGTGAGTTAATGGCACAAATAGCTACATATGGGTATGATCTTGTGGCCATTACAGAAACATGGCTGCAGGGTGACAATGCCTGGGAATTAAACATACCAGGTTATTTAACGATCAGGAAGGACAGGCAGGAAGGAAGGGGAGGTGGGGTGGCTATGTTAATAAAGGAAGGAATCACTGTAATACAGAGAAATGATATTGGGTCAAAAGATCAGGATAATGAAACAGTTTGGGTGGAGATAAGGAATAATAAGGGGAAAAAAACACTAGTGGGCGTAGTCTATAGGCCTCCGAACAGTTGCAACTCGGTTGGACGGAGTATCAATCAGGAAATAGTTGAGGCTTGTAATAAGGGAACATCTATAATTATGGGGGATTTTAACTATCATATTAACTGGACAAATCAAATTGGGCAGGGCTGCCTTGAGGATGAGTTCATTGAGTGTATTAGGGATGGGTTTCTTGAGCAGTATGTAACTGAACCGACCAGGGGGCAAGCAACCTTAGATCTGGTCCTGTGTAACGAGACAGGATTAATTAAAAATGTCCTAGTAAAGGATCCCCTTGGAATGAGTGACCATAACATGGTTGAATTCCATGTTCAATTAGAGGGTGAGGAGGTTGTATCTCAAACAAGCGTGCTAAGCTTGAATAAAGGAGACTATGAAGGTATGAGAGCAGAATTGAGCAAAGTGGATTGGGAAAATAGATTAAAGGGTAAGACGATACATGATCAGTGGTGTACATTTAAGGAGTTATTTTACAACTTCCAAAAAAAGTATATTCCACTGAGAAGAAAAGGGTGTAAAAGAAAAGACAGCCATCCGTGGCTAAGTAAAGAAATTAAGGATAGTATTCGACTAAAAACAAGGGCATATAAGGTAGCCAAATCTAGTGGGAGGATAGAGGATTGGGAAAACTTTAAAAGACAGCAAAAAATAACAAAAAGATTGATTAGGAAAGGGAAGATAGATTATGAAAGTAAATTAGCAAAAAATATAAAAACAGATAGTAAGAGTTTTTATAGTTATATAAAAAGAAAAAGGGTGGCTAAAGTAAATGTTGGTCCCTTAGAGGATGAGACCGGGAAATTAATGGTGGGAAATATGGAGATGGCAAAAACACTGAATGAATATTTTGTATCAGTCTTTACAGTAGAGGACACCAAGAATATCCCAACACTGGACAAGCAGGGGGCTATAGGGGGGGAGGAGATAAACACGATCAAAATCACTAAGGAAGTGGTACTCGGTAAAATAATGGGACTCAAGGCGGATAAATCGCCTGGACCTGATGGCTTACATCCAAGGGTCTTGAGGGAAGTGGCGGTAGGGATTGTGGATGCATTGGTAATAATCTTCCAAAACTCCCTGGACTCAGCAAAGGTCCCAGCAGACTGGAAAACTGCTAATGTAACACCCTTATTTAAAAAGGGCAGTAGACAGAAGGCTGGAAACTATAGACCGGTTAGCCTAACATCTGTGGTAGGTAAAATTTTGGAGTCCATTATTAAGGAGACAGTAACAGGACATTTGGATAATCATAGTTTAATAAGACAAAGTCAGCATGGTTTTATGAAGGGGAAGTCATGTTTGACAAATTTGCTGGAGTTCTTTGAGGAAGTAACATACAGGGTGGATAAAGGTGAACCAGTGGACGTAGTGTATTTAGACTTCCAAAAGGCATTTGACAAGGTGCCACACAAAATATTATTGCTTAAGATAAAAAATCACGGGATTGGGGGTAATATTCTGGCATGGATAGAGGATTGGCTATCTAACAGAAGGCAGAGAGTTGGGATAAATGGTTCATTCTCAGACTGGCAATCAGTAACCAGTGGTGTTCCGCAGGGGTCAGTTCTGGGTCCCCAACTCTTTACAATCTATATTAACGATTTGGAGGAGGGGACCGAGTGTAACATATCAAAGTTTGCAGATGATACTAAGATGGGAGGGAAAGTAGTGAGAGAGGAGGACATAAAAAACCTGCAAGGGGACATAGACAGGCTAAGTAAGTGGGCAGAGGCTTGGCAGATGGAATACAATACTGGAAAGTGTGAGGTTATGCACTCTGGCAGGAAAAATCGTAGAGCAAGTTATTATCTTAATGGCAAGAAACTGGAAAGTACTGAAGGACAAAGGGATCTGGGGGTCCTAGTGCACGAAACTCAAAAGGTTAGTATGCAGGTGCAGCAAGTGATTAAGAAGGCCAATGGAATGTTGGCTTTCATTGCTAGGGGGATAGAATATAAAAATAGGGAGGTATTGCTTCAGTTGTACAAGGTATTGGTGAGACCGCACCTGGAATACTGCATACAGTTTTGGTGTCCATACTTAAGAAAAGACATACTTGCTCTCGAGTCAGTACAAAGAAGGTTCACTCGGTTAATCCCGGGGATGAGGGGATGGACATATGAGGAGAGGTTGAGTAGATTGGGACTCTACTCATTGGAGTTCAGAAGAATGAGAGGCGATCTTATTGAAACATATAAGATTGTGAAGGGGTTGGATCGGGTGGATGCGGGGAGGATGTTCCAGATGATGGGTGAAACTAGAACTAGGGGGCATAGTCTTAGAATAAGGGGCTGCTCTTTCAAAACTGAGATGATGAGGAACTACTTCACTCAGAGGGTGGTAGGTCCATGGAATATGCTGCCCCAAAAAGCTGTCGAAGCTACATCATTACATAAATTTAAAACAGAAATAGACAGTTTCCTAGAAGAAAAGGGAATTAAGGGTTACGGGGAGCGGGCAGGAATTTGGACATGAGTTTAGGTGCGGATCGGTCATGGCCCTGTGGGTAGCGGAGCGGGCCCAGGGGCCGTGTAGCCTGATCCTGCTCCTGTTTCGTGTGTCTAATTCTGTTAGATTCAGGAGATAGTCCTGTCATAGTGGATTGGCGGTTAAGATCAGATTAGCCATGATCTTATTGAATGGCGGAGCAGGCTCGAGGGGCCAATTGGCCTACTCCTGCTCCTATTTCTTATGTTCTTATGTTCTTATTTAAAGTAATTGGTAGGAGGTTTAGAGGGGATTTGAGGGGAAATTTCTTCACCCAGAGGGTGGTGAGGGTCTGGAACTCACTGCCTGAAAGGGTGGTAGAGGCAGAAACCCTCATCGCATTTAAAAAGTGCTTGGATATATATGCACCTGAAGTGCTGTAACCTACAGGGCTGCGGACCAAGAGCTGGAAAGTGGGATCAGGCTGGATCGCTCTTTGTCGGCTGGCACGGACACGATGGGTCGAATGGCCTCCTTCCGTGCTGTAAATTTCTATTATTCTATTCAAAGATGCCGGTTGCAGCGTCTTATGCGCTTAAGTTTATTTCAGGTAGAAATAGCTGAGTTTACTCACTGGGAATCTATGGTCATTTAGGGCTGGGTTTAACAAGAAAAACAAGAATGCTCCAGTTTTAATCCTAAATTGGATTTTAAAAAATATTTATGATATAAAAACTGCTGGTTTTTTTTTTTTTTTGCTGGTCCAAATGTATTTTCTATTCAATCTGATGCCCTCCAAGAAAAGCAAATAGCAATTCTTTCACCAATTAAAGGACAAGCACAGAACAGCGTCTTTCGAGTCAAAGTAGTAAGCTCTGGCAGAGGACTCTAAATGTCCGTCAGGTATCCTAATTACATGTGGCTTGCACGCGTCACGATACTCTCTGCCGTATTAGTGCTGTAATGAGTGAGATACTCGAAGGAGCATCCAATAATTCCCACAGGAAATTGTCTCTTTACCTTGGCAGAGCACATCGGGGTGGGGTGGGTTCGACACGGAGATGGAAGTAGACTCGTTAGTGGAGGCGACCGACAGAAGCTGTCGGTGCATTGCACGTTGCGGCTACACATTTTTAACTGACCCTTCATGTCTCCTAAAGTCTGTCAAGCGTTACACCGACCACCGCGTATAGCGGGCAAATCGCATCCGCACGACTGAACAGGCCGAGGCTCTTTACTCTAGAAAAGAGAAGGCTGAAAGGTGACCTAATAAAATTATGAAGGGGTTCGATAGGGTAGACGTAGAGAAGATGTTTCCACTTGTGGGGGAGACCAGAACTAGGGGCCATCAATATAAGATAGTCACTAATAAATCCAACAGGGAATTCAGGAGAATCTTCTTTACCCAGAGAGTGGTGAGAATGTGGAACTCGTTGCCACAGGGAGTGGTTGAGGCGAATCGCAGAGATACATTTAAGAGGAAGCCAGGTAAACATACGAGGGAGAAGGAATAGAAGGATACGCTGATGGGATTGGATGAAGAAGGGTGGGAGGAGGCTCGTGTGGAGCATAAACACCGGCATGGAGCAGTTGGGCCGAATGTGCTGTAAATTCCGTGTAATGCAGTTTGACAAATCTGGAAATAAAAAGCTGGTCTCAGTAAAAGTGATCGTGAAGCTGTCGGATTGTTGTAAAAACCCAACTGGTTCACTAAAGTCCTTTTAGGGAATAAATCTGCCGTCCTTACCCGGTCTGGCCGATATGTGACACCAGTCCCACACCAAACATGGTTGACACTGAGGTGTCCTAGTAAGTTACTCAGTTGTACCAAACCGCTTAAGGCAACTAGGAATGAGCATTAAATGCTGGCTTTGCCAGCAACGCCCACAACCCAAGAATGAATTTTTAAAAAAGTATATTTTGCCGTTGCATCTGTAATTGTTTACATATAAAATGCTCAACAAGTTAAACATTTAACATGGAGGGGAAGAAATCAGAATACCTGAAAGAATGCAGAGACAGTTGAAATGAGATGAAATCAGTCTATCCAGACTCAAGTAAAGGAGGAAGACGCAATGGACCTGCGTGCTCTGTAATCTATTAGTTTATCTGCCACTGTGACCCATTAGTTTTCTTCATAATTGTGATGAAATATTCATCATCATCACTGCCTGTGACTGAGATCGGTTTCAGTGTCATTTCCCTTCCCCCAGACCTCATTGTATTGTGTACTGGAATGTGCTGTATTGTATACTGGAATGTGCTGGAATGTGCTGTGTGTAGGGCTCCGCCCATACCTGGCCCCGTTTGTAGGCTGGCTCAGTCTGGCCTCAGTCTCCAGAAGGAAGACATCACTCTCCCTTACGTGTTACGTTCTGAGTTAATAAAAGCCTTGTTTTTGTTCTGCTAACTTCGAGTCTCGGAATTATTGAGGCACATCAATAATAAAGTCAGAGGCTGAGAAATTAGGCCACTCAGCGACCATTTTCAAGCCTCCTAAACCTCCAATATGGCGGCAGGAAGCACACGCTCAGTAACGGGCCAAAAGTGCACCGCTGGCCATATTGGTAAAGGCCCCCCCAAAAATCAGGGTGCTTTGCCCACGCCTGAAAGAGGCGTTCTCCCCTTTCCATATGCACATACGGGGCCTAACGTCTGCCTGAGGCCCTCTCCGCTAGCCGGATTGGTTTGCCCTGAGGCAGATCTTCCACCGCACTTGGCCAGCGAGCTGCCTGTTGCTCTCCGCAGCTCCCCGGCAACCGTGGAAATGAGGCCTGAGGCCCAATATGGGCGGCACCTTAGGCTTCATCATTTGGGCGTAGGGATTGTTTCCTGCATCCCCTGCTCACCCAGAAAAAAAAAATAAGCTCGCCAAAATTTCTAGGCCAGCGTCTTTCCACCTGAAACCTGTGTGCCGGTTAGATGTCGATTTCCCCCACTCTGGACTCCCAAATGCCCTTTCTTTCTGGTTTGCTTGAGGTGGGCTTGGGGGGAAGAGAGTCATCAGCATGGTGCATACATTCCTCATGTCAGGCTAGGGTCACCAACTCTCCAGGATTGGCCTGGAAACATAGAAACATAGAAGCAGGAGTCGGCCATTCGGCCCTTCGAGTCTGCTCCGCCATTCAAGATGATCATGGCTGCTCCTCCATCTCAATACCATATTCCTGCTCTCCCTAGGAATTGAAGATTAATCTCCAGGACACTGCCGGGAGCAAAAACCCAGGAGAAAAATTAATGGGGCTATAAAATAAAATTGTTTGTGTTTCATTTTCTTTGAGAGCTTTCGTTTATTAGTTGTAAAAATTTTGGAGACAGGAGTATTGGCTGTTTGACAGACGGGCAAGAATCATTCAATCGAGTAACAAAGGGGGGAGTTTTGCCAGCCATGGGGAGGCGGGTATGGAGGCGGGACTACTGGGAAAATGGCAGAAACTGGGAGTGGGTACCGAACCCGCTCCCAACCCGCCTCAGTGCCATCTTCCCAGGAGGCGGGTCCCCGGCTCGCGCAGGGACCCGTCTCCTCAAGGCAGGAAGGGGATTACAGCCACTTAACTGCCTGTTAACAGGCAGTTAAGAGGATTATCCCCATTTTACCCCTGCAAGTGCAGGCTTCCCAACGTCGGGAAACCCTGCCAGGGTCAACGAGGTGAGCAGTGGGTCTGCAGGGGTGAGAGGGATCGAAAAGTCCGCTGTGGAGGTGAGTGATGGGTGCAAGTGTGGAGAGGTAAGGATGAGAGGTGAGTGTAAAGTGCTGGAAAAAGTTTACTTACCTTTGCTTCTTCCTGCAGGCTTCAACCCTCGGGAATCCGGAGGTGCCTCATCTTAACAGCAGAGATGAGAGAATGGCTGCTGCATTCTCAGATGCAGCAGCCATCTGATTTCTGCAGAGGAAATAGGTTTTGGTGAGCCTTCTGTGCAAAGGCTCACCATAAAACAGAGATTGTCAGTGTTTGACAGCATCTCTAAGCTGTCAAACACTGACAATTCATCTGTCAAAAATTTTTTGACAGATGAAATGTCATACGCTGACGTCCTCTGTCACTGGCTTTCCCTTAATTGACCGGCTAAGGCCGCAGGGCGGGCTTAACAAGGTCAATCAAGGGAAAATAGGGTGGGTTGGCCGGAATTCATTGGGGGCGGGACTGAAACCCGACAACCAGCAGTCCCGTCCCCAATGCGCCCCCATTGATAAAAGCAAGCCCAAAGAGTCTGTTCCCATTATACTTGGTATGGGTCGATGGTGCGTCGCAAGGTTGGACGTGTTGGGCGACCAATAGTGCTGGTCTGGGGGGGCGGGGTGATTAGAGGTGAGAGATCATGTGATGAAACCCTCCAGGAATATGTCCAACCAGACCCTATGTCAGGCCTCTAGGTGTTGGGCCTGAAGTTCCTGGAGATGAGGCGAGTGTGCAGGTGTGGCGTGGGCTGGCTGCTAGCTGGGGAGCATTTACCTCAGGTATTCACTGCTGATCCATCATAGTGGGGAAGGAGGGGAGGCATTGGAGTGACTGAAAGGCGGATGGGGAGGTTTATGAGTAAATCTGTGAATATTTGTATTTAATGAATTACTAATTATGCAATAGTTTATATTTTTTAGAGGTTAAACACTGGGGCAGCTGAGAACTGTCATGGCAGCTACACTTTCGAGATGCTGCAATGCCATTGGTCAGACTTTTTATTTAACCCAAAGTGTAATGAGCTGAGGAGAAATGTCTTCACTCGGAGGGTGGTGAATCTTTGGAATTCTCTACCCCAGAGGGCTGTGGATGCTGAGTCGTTGATTATATTCAAGAGAGAGATCGATAGATTTTTGGACTCTAGGGGAATCAAGGGATATGGGGATCGGGCGGGAAAGTGGAGTTGAGGTCGAAGATCAGCCATGACCTTACTGAACGGCGGAGCAGGCTCGAGGGGCCGAATGGCCGACTCCTGCTCCTATTTCTTATGTTCATATGTAATTGGACACAAAATGTTTGGGGGTAGGGGATGCGGGGGTGGGGCGGGGGGGGTGAAAGATTTTGTGCAAGCTGATTGGTGAATAACAAAAGCAGCCAATTAGAAAGGAGAGAAACACAATAAGGAGGAGGAAGATGAGACAAGTAACCAATGAGGAAGAAGGAAGTCGCCAGTTGTCTACAACAGGCAGAAAATGTAGAAAACTTTCTATTAGAGAGATACGTTTAAAAAAAGATGGGTTGTAAATGGAGTCAGTAAGGAGAAGCCAATGAATTGGAATCAGGTTCCTGCAGATGTTCTGTTCCTGTGTGGCCTCGTTAACGGTGCAGTCAATCAACACTTTTATTTTCTATTTGAAAACCCCTGTGATATTAGATTGGAAGGGAAAAAAATGTTTTTTTCATAACAGGACCTGTTCGTCCAACCCAGCAATAATTCACCTTTAAAACCAGACACGCTAATTAACATTGTGAATCCAAGCAGAAAAATATACTGTTCCTCAAATGTGTTTAATTGCATCGAGGTAAGAGGGCTTAGGCTATCAGCGTTGGTAGCACATTACGGCTGGGCCAATGGAGATTGACTTTCCCTTTTCACAGCTTCGATCAAACTGATCGTTCTTTGTACATAATCAGGCTTCATTTTTTTTATACCCCTGCTGGTGTTAAATTATACAACGCACTCGTATTCATCCTCGGTGTCCCTGCTTAATGATGCTCAGCATGCTTCGAATTGAAAAAAGCTCAACTGTTTTATAACTCTGGCACGGCAACAATGCAAAGATTATATGGAGCACGAGCAGCACCGGGCACTCGAGGGGCGGGGGGGGCTTCTGACAACTGGGGGCAGCCAGCCGCTGCTGAATGTTAAACTGCCCCGTTTCCCTGAACTCCAGCTGTTATATATATTCTATATTTCTTAAGGCTAAAGGGATCAAGGGATATGGAGAGAAGGCAGGAACAGGGTACTGAGTTTGGATGATCAGCCATGATCGCATTGAATGGCAGAGCAGGCTCGAGGGGCCGAATGGCCCACTCCTGCTCCTATCTTCTATGTTTCTATGTTATATCGCAGCTCAGTTCTTGGGGGGAGGGGGAGTCCAGGGAGTCGGGGGAGCTAATGGTGGCCGTTCTCCCGCGCCGAGCTGCGAATCGTGTGTGTGTGAGACGCCCTCCAGTGAACTGGTGGCCGGGGCCACAATTTTTATTCATTCTCGGGATTTTGAGCATCGCCAGCAAGTAGGGTCGCCAACTCTCCAGGATTGGCCCTGAAGTCTCCAGGAATTGAAGATTAATCTTCAGGACACAGCCGGGAGCGAAAACCCCCGGAGTAAATTCATAGGGCGCATTAAACAATTTGAATGTTTTCTTCATTTTCTTTGAACACTTTCATTTATTAGTTCTAAAAATATTGGAGATGGGGAAAAGTCTGTTGGCCTGAATCGTCCAATCGGGTAACAAAGGGCTGGATTTTACCAGCTGAGGCGAGCTGGGGGCGGGACTGTTGCCTTCCGGGTTCTAGCCCCGCCCCCAGCAACATCCGACGCCCAAACGCTATTTTCCCCTGATTGGCCTTGTTAAGCCCCGCCCTGCGGGCTTGCTGGCCAATTAAGGGAAAGCCGGTGTCAGATGACGCTTCATCTGCTGGTTTTCTTAAAGGCACATGAACCATTTATTTTTGACAGATGAGTTGACAGTGTTTGACAGCATTGAGGTGCTGTCAAACACTGACAATCACTGTACAAAGGTGAGCCCTTGCACCCAGGCTCTCTAATGACTCTCTCCTTAGGATGAAACAGATGGCAGCTGCAGGTGAGGATACAGGAGCGATCTGTCACTTCTCCCAATGAGGTGAGGCCACACAAACACGTCAAAGCTTGTCACCTACAGAAAAATCTAAACACAATAAAAATGACTTTCCCAACATTTCCTTACCTCTGATACTCACCAGTGTCCCATTGCATTCTGCACACCACTTCTGCAGCTGTCATCTATACACCAACATAACAACAGATCCACAGCACGCCTCACTTACCCTGGCAGGGTTCCCTGATGTCGGGAAGCCCGCAGAAGTCTCAAAATGGGAAAAAGCCTCTTAAGCAGTTAAGTAGGTATAATCCTCTTCCCGCCGCTAGGAGTCAAGTCCCTGGGCAAATCGGGGACCCGACTCCCAGGAAGATTGGTTGGAGGCGGGTTGGGAGCGGGTTGAGGACCCGCTCCCATTCTTTTTGATTTTCCCAGCAGTCCCGCCTCCAACCCCACCTCCTTATGGCTGGTAAAATCCAGCCCAAAGAATCTGCTCGCTTTCCAATTGGTCGTGGGAAGGCAGGGCAGGATAGAAAGAAAGACTTGCATTTCTCCAGCGCCATTCATGACCCCAGGACGTGCCAAAGCGCTTTACAGCCAACAAAGTACTTTTGAAGTGTAGTCACTGTTGTAATGTAGGAAACGGTAGATTAAAAAAGACCGAGGTCCACCTAGTTCACCAAGGACATTAAATTGAGGCTCTGTCGGTCTTAACGATTCCCTGAGCAAGAGCAGGCAATTCTCCCAGGGTCCTGACTTTTTTTATTTGTTTATGGGATGTGGGCGTCGCTGGCAAGGCCAGCATTTATTGCCCATCCCTAATTGCCCTTGAGAAGGTGGTGGTGAGCCGCCTTCTTGAACCGCTGCAGTCCGTGTGGTGAAGGTGCTCCCACAACACTGTTAGGGAGGGAGTTTCCAGGATTTTGACCCAGCGACGATGAAGGAACGGCTGATATATTTCCAAGTCAGGATGGTGTGTGACTTGGAGGGGAACTTGGAGGTGGTGGTGTTCCCATGTGCCTGCTGCCCTTGTCCTTCTAGGTGGTAGATGTCGCGGGTTTGGGAGGTGCTGCCGAAGAAGCCTTGGCGAGTTGCTGCAGTGCATCTTGTAATGTTCTTCGCTCAACCAAACAGATTAAGTGGTGCTCAATATCTTTTATTGTTTCATAATCATAATAATCAACTTTATTGTCATTGTTAGTGCACAAGTGCAGTACAACGAAATGTAGGCTTGCGGCTCCCGAGAGTGTACACTTAGATTAAGACATTTAAACATTCAACATTCATTTGGCTTGTAATACATTAACATAAACATAATAAAGTGCATTGGCAGATGTGCAGGCTTTAGAGTTTATTTGTGGAGTTCAGTAGGATGACAGCCCTGGGAAAGAAGCTGTTCCTAAATCTGGTCGTTCGGGTGCGAATGCATCTGTAGCGTCTCCCAGATGGCAGGGGGGGTGAACAGACTGTGGCTGGGGTGGGTAGGGTCTTTGATGATGGTCAGTGACCTCCGTAGACAGCGTTTCTGGTAGATGTTCTCTATGGTCGGTAGCCGGGTGCCGGTAATGCATTGGGCAGTTTTGACTACCCGCTGCAGGGCTTTCCGGTCATAGGAGTTACAGCTGCCATACCATACTGTGACACAGTTCGTCAGGATGTTCTCTATTGTGGGTCTTGCTGAGCATGAATTGACTGCTGTGCTTGCCTGCACTTCCTAAGTAAATTCGTTGGTTAGGAGACATCCTGAAGACATCATAAGGCACAATAGAAATACAGGTTCTTTCTTACTAGCACATTTTGGGACACAACATATGAGTAATTTGAGAAAGAAAGAAAGAAACTTTCACGATCTCAGGATGTCCCAAAGCACTTTATAGCCAATGAAGTACTTTTTGTTGTGTAGACTCTGTTGTCGTGTAGCGTGTTTGGGAGAAAAAAGGCGACTTTGGACCAATGGGGCTCGATTTTTACAGAGGAGGTGGGTTGAGGGCGGGCCCGCTGGTCGGCAGCTTTCGGACCCGCCCCCGGAAGCCGCTGGCCCGCAGTTCGGATTTTTGCTCGATTGGCCTCGTTACGGCCAACGTGCGGGTCCCTCCGGGCCATTGCTAGGAGCATGTCAGTTTCTCGCGTCTGATGACGCGTTTTTGGAGTAAAAATTTAAAGGGGCTATGTCCCCTTTGCAAAAAATGTAACTGGAATGGCTTGGTGCTGTATTATCTAGAAGGGGAAGTTGGCAGCGGCTGGTGTGAACACAAATAATTGAATGAAATTGCTGGTCATATTATTCCAGAAAGACATTGGTGATTTTTTTACCTATCAATGTAGTATGTGACTGAGAAATGAAAAATATGCCAGATGTGTTCCAATCACTGGCTTAGTAAAGTTAATGCTTTTTTCTCTGAAAGGTGCTGGCTGCTGCAGGAATGGTAGCCCCAAAAACTAAGGCTGCAGCCAGGTTCAATGAGGGCTCCCTCCATGCTCTTGTGGAGGGAGTTAGAGGACGTCAGGAGGTCCTCTTCCCTGGAAATGCAAGGAGGAGGCCTCCTCAGCAAACAAAGGCAGCTTGGCTGCAAATTGCTGAGGAGGTGAGCTCGAGGCCTGTGTGCAGACGCACATGGGTTCAGTGTCGAAAAAGGTTTAATGATCTGCTGAGATCACCTAGTGTGGCCTCTGTGTTCTGGGGAATGGAAGCTCAAGAGTGAGGGCTCAGGGCGAATGCCATGTAGAATGTTGGTGGTGACACTGAGCGCTTTAGTAGACAGATGATGCCTGAGGTTTTGAGGATGTCAGACTTATATTCATCTCCATGTGCCAGCCACCTGTGGTTGAAGCGTAAGCTTACGGGAATCTGACATGGATGAGTGCATCCCTTGCCTGACGGCCAGCAATGTGTTCACCTGCTGCTGGATTGGCCACATCCGGCCCCACAAGGCGTTGCTCCTCTTCCTCCCCCTCATCCTCTTCCACGTCCTCATCCTCTTCCTCTTCCTCCGAGGAGGCTGTGTGCTGAGCCACCTGTTCGTCCGGCAGCACTAAGCCGCGTTGCTGTGCGATGTTGTGCAGGGCACAGCAGACCATGATGATTCTGGACACCCTGGCTGGTGCAAATTGCAGGGCTCCACCAGATCTGGGGGCGGGCGGGGGTGGGATGGAGGCGAGTGGGGGCAGGGTTGGGGGCGGACGGGGGTGGGATGGAGGTGGGTGGGGGCGGGGTGGGGTCTGAAGCCATTTTTTCCCAATTTTCGCTGCCAACCCGCCTCCTCGGCTATTAAAATCGAGCCCCTGGTTCCCAAAGCTCTCCTACACTGGGGGTTTTCCTCGCCTCATGTCCGGGTCTGTTGTAGACTCACTGATAGAGATTGATCGCTGTGATTGGTCAACAACTCCCATTATAGTTGGATCATGGGACTACCAGGGTGGTAGAAAGTGAACTCGATGGGCCTTGGTCATTTTTTGTCTAGCAATTCTTTTGTTCCTATGAAGGGGTGATGAGCCAGAACCAGTTAATGTAGTGTTTGAATGACATGTGCCCTGTGCCTTTATGCTGTTTGTGCCCAGTACCTTTTAGACTGATATTGATTTCCTTTTCCTACAGTCACTGGTATGGATCTCCCCAATGGGCCTTAACACCTTCCAAACACCTCTCCCACGTTATTAACCATCAACAAGTTCACAAAGCTATCAGTAACCAACCTATGACCCCAGACTGCCCCCCCACCACCCACCCCTCCCAGTGTGCGTTCTACAGAAGAACAAAAGAATTAGGAGCAGGAGCCATTCGGCCCCTCGAGCCTGCTCCGCCATTCAATCAGATCATGGCTGATCTTCAACCTCAACTCCACTTTCCCGCCCGATCTCCATATCCCTTGATTCCCAATCCCGCCTTCAATCCCACCCTGCACATCTGCTCCTACTGGGCTACAACTTCCGAGTCCTTCATGCACCAGATCCTCACATCGTGCCCCTACTATTGAACTAATGAAGGGATACGGAGAGGAGGTCCAACTAGGTTTTTCTCTATTCTGTTTAGTGCTTAATCATAGAATCATAGAAAGTTACAGCACGGAAGGAGGCCATTTCGGCCCATCGTGTCTGCGCCGGCCAACAAAGAGCTCTCCAGCCTAATCCCACTTCCCAGCTCTTAGTCCGTAGCCCTGCAGGTTAGAGCATCCCAAGGGCACATCCAAGTACTTTTTAAAGGTGGTTAGGGTTCCTGCCTCTACCACCCTTTCAGGCAGTGAGTTCCAGACCCCCACAACCCTCTGGGTGAAGAAATTTCCCCTCAAATCCCCTCTAAACCTTCCACCAATTACTTTAAATCTGTGCCCCCTGGTTTTTGACCCCTCTGCTAAGGGAACTAGGTCCTTTCTATCCACTTTATCTAATCCCCTCATAATTTTATACACCTCAATAAGGTCTCCCCTCAGCCTCCTCTATTCCAAGTAAAACAGACCCAGCCTATCCAGTCTGTGGACGTGTCTTTCATTTGAACCCGACATTTTATCGTAAGATTTTTCGTTTTTTAATAAACAAGTACATCTAGTATCACCTGAAAAGTAAAACTTCCATAAATGGGAAAAGCTTCTAACCAGCGAAACAAAGACTTGTCTGAAGCCATTACGGCCAGAATAAATGTTCTGTGCAATGTACACCAAATCCAAGTTTAAGACGGTAGCTTAAGGTTCTTCATTATCTTGTGGTGTACAGATTAGTAAGAGTTTATTGATTGAACCCTTCTCCAAAGCCATTTAATTACTTCCTTCATCTCCTTAGGCTTAAATCTTCTTCCACTTGTTACCTCGTTCACCTTAGCTATCCACTTCTTTGCTGGCACAGTTTTCAGTCATTTTCCCTGTAATTTTTCTCTTTATACCCTTTCTTTGTTCATCACTTCTCTCCATATCATCCAAATGTAGCCAGACTAGTCTTTTCTATGATGGATTCTAAAGATAGTTCCCTTTGAATATCCACATTAAAGATTTTATTCTGCTTTGCAATCATCTGCTCTTAGCACTAACCTTCCTTACTCAATTCTGCCGTTTCAAGAGTTCCTTTCAAAGTTCCTATCCAGCATGCAGGAGATAATGTTAATTTAGTGCTGTGCTCGCTGACCTACATTGGCTCCCGCTCCGGCAACGCCTCCATTTCAAAATTCTCATCCTTGTTTTCAAATCCCTCCATGGCCTCGCCCCTCCCTATCTCTGTAATCTCCTCCAGCCCCACAACCCCCCAAGGTATCTGCGCTCCTCTAATTCTGCCCTCTTGAGCATCCCTGATTATAATCGCTCAACCATTGGTGGCCGTGCCTTCTATTGCCTAAGGCCCTAAGCTCTGGAATTCCCTGCCTAAACCTCTCTACCTCTCTTTCCTCCTTTAAGACGCTCCTTAAAACCTACCTCTTTGACCAAGCTTTTGGTTATCTGCCCTAATTTCTCCTTATGTGGCTTGGAATCAAAGTTGGTTTGATAATCGCTCCTGTGAAGCGCCTTGGGACGTTTTACTATGTTAAAGGCGCTATATAAATACAAGTTGTTGTTGAGACTGACCACTGGGACCTGCAGCACCAGTGGCCTAGCAAGAACGGAAATGTGACAATGTGTTACGTCACTGCTGGCAGGTCAACTGAGTCCTTGGTTTCATTCTCAATTCCCACCAGATACCGCCCCGGCCATCAAGAATGAACTGATCTTGTTCCATGGGTGTTCCAGCATCAATTTGGAAAGGCTTGAAAGGAATTTCTGCTTGTAAAAACTATTAAGGACAGATTCCCTTTGAGAAAAGTTGCCGCTGGCCAATTGGACTAAAAAAAAAACCCACGTAAACACATGGAAGTTATTATGAGAAGGAAAGGGTTCAATGAAACACCCAGCTAGATACCATTGTGTCGCTGATCAAGCTCTTGGCAACTTTACCGCTTATTGTCTGTCGTTCCATCAACAATATGTGGATGTGCTTTGACGATAGTTCGGTTTCTTTGAAATTGAAGCCAATAAGCCAATACCACAGCCAACAGGTGTATCCACTAGTCCGCTGATACTGGGATGAAGGCCAAAGCAAGTCAACTTACTTTCAGGATTTTGCTTACTCCAATTGCTGTACGTTCGTTATTAATCCCTTTTAGTTTTGCCCCTTATTGTTTTTTGTGGCGGATTTCCAATGTTCTCATTGTTGGTGATGCTGGAAATGTTTGATCTCAGATTCTAGATGGTGGCGTGCAAAGTTGAGTACATTCAGGGCTGAGATGGATGGATTCTTGGGCACTAAGGGAATCCAGGGATATGGGGATCGGGCGGGAAAGTGGAGTTGAGGTCGAAGATCAGCCATGATCTTATTGAATGGCGGAGCAGGCTCGAGGGGCCGAATGGCCGACTCCTGCTCCTATTTCTTATGCTGAAGCAGATTTGGTGGACATTTACACATTCTCATTTGTTTGAATTAAATTATTTTATTAATGTTAATAATCCCTAAGGGAAACATTTGGTGTGACAGACTGAACACTGCATTGCAATTTTTTGGGGGGGGAAAAAATAGAAATTATTGTTAATGCTGCAAGAACAGCAAAATTTAAACATTGCCTGTTACGATAGTCATTTTTCTCTAATATTTCAGACTTTGAGAGTCCACAACATGCTCAATCTGTTATACATTAACGGATCTCCTGTGATGTTGTTGCAGTACATCAGCTGATACAACAGGAGCATTAAAACATGTGACACACAATTAATATTCTGCAGATAAGGTAGGGCTGTTGCTAAGGTGGACTGTGCCTTTAAGGACACAAGTTCCATTTGCTGTTAAGTAAACACAGCTTGAGGTCAGGTCAATTAGAGTTTAATTGTGGGAAGGGAGGTTCGGCAGATGAGAAAGTGTTTGTAAACTTCAAGATCTGGGTCAGAAAAAAGAAACAGCGTGAAATGACTGCCTATCTTATATTACATATATTTTTGACACTTTGAAGTGTGACATCAGGAATGTGACATTCAAAGTAAAGCACGACAGACACTCTCAAAACTTTTATACGGATCCATAATTTGCAAAGTGTCATTCTGAAATTGCATGCTGTCATTTGTGCTGTTAAATTTAAAGTACAATGTGCCTGAATTGAGTGTTGAACTGCCTAGCACCGTTGCCATGGAAACATTCCATGACACAAACCTAACCTTCTCCCCATAACAAGGAAGCAAGGAGGCTAGCTTTGGTGTCAGAGAAGGTTAAAGTCCAAGGGGGAAAAATTCGGTATTGACCATTTTGGGGCGTTAACACCGCCTGGATGCTAACTTTAGCGCCCGGTGCTAATTAGCACCGGTGACCGTGAAATTCAGTTTTATCGCCCCAAGAGGGAAGTGAGTGCTCCACACTCCTCTTAAGGCGCTAACGTCAGAGAGCGAGGCGCTACCGCAGAGCGCTACTCAAGCTCAGGCGCTGTCAATTAGAGAGTCCTCAGACAGACTGGCGCCTTCCAGTTCTTAAAGGGGAGGTTCCATCATGCTGCACGGCCTCTCTCTGATCATTGCTGCTTGTGACCTGGGCCTGCAAGGAGCTGCAAACCATCCTTGAGAAATCTCATGGCTGGTCAGAGGCCCAGGGAGAGAGCTCGCCGGTTCAGTGACCAGGCCTTAGAGGCTCTGGTCGTAGCCGTGGAAATCCGACGGGCAGCGCTCTTCCCGGACACTGGCAGGAGGCCATTGCCGCAGGACTTCAGGAGGACGTCTCGGCCAGAACTGCGGTCCACAGGACTCCCACCCAGTGCCACAAAAAATTCAACAACCTCACTCGGGTGGTCAGGGTGAGTACATCCTTCAAAAGCCTCGACATGCCACCATCTCAACCTCGCTCTGTGAACAGACGGTGTAAACCATCAAATTCCCAACACTCACCCACCAACTGTACCCACCTACTAAAAGTGACATGCACCTCTCACGCCGTGCATACATTAACAGCTATTCAACTAGGGTAGGCACATCTGCCAAACACATGGCTGCACACTCACTCACACACTTTCCTTTTTCTTGCAGGCCAAGCTTGCTCGTAACAGGAGGGAGCAGCAACACACAGGAGGAGGTCAGGCGGAGCTGCAACCCCTTATAGACCTGGAGGCGCAAGTGCGCAGCATCATTGCAGCCGAGGTCGTGGGCGCAGTGGCAGTCAGAGACATCGACCCCCTTGGGGACAACAATGGTAAGTTCATCATCTCTCTCTCTTCTCTCATACCATTTCCCCCTCACAACACAAGCTCTTCCCACTTTCCATCTAAGTATACTGTCTCCATTCCTTGCTCCCTTCCTGCTCCCCTCGCCTGATGTTTAACACTTGTGCCTTTATGCTTTCAGATAATCAGCCACCAGCTGACCAGCCTGTCCCTCAGCCTCCCAGTGGCAGCGACGCGGGAGAGGAGGAGAAAGAACAAGCCAGAGCCTCACTGCCTGTGTCTCCCGAGGGCGAGAGGTCCGACAATGGGGTGACGCGGTCACTGGAGGGGAACCCAGGAAATGGGTCAGATGTGGGTGAAGCTCTGGGACCCAGCAGGCTGCAGCAACACCACGGGGAAAGGGAAGCTCAGGGGCCATCTCTAGAGCACTGCCCGTCGGATTTCCACGGCCGCGACCAGAGCCTCTAAGGCCTGGTCGGTGAACCGGCGAGCTCTCTCCCTGGGCCTCTGACCAGCCATGAGATTTCTCAAGGATGGTTTGCAGCTCCTTGCAGGCCCAGGTCACAAGCGTGAGTATGCGCGCGAGTTCTGCTGCACAGGACTCAGATGAGGACCTCGATATGGAGGCGATGACCAGACGGGCGATGAGCATGCACACCAAGCTCATGGGTGCAATGGCAAGTCCACCTCCAGCATTGCACTCATCTCTGTGCAAACCAGTTTGCAAAGGATGGTCGACTCACAGAGGGACCGTGGAGACCCAGGCCTCATGCCTCGTGTCATGGGTGAGGTGGCAGCAGCTATTGCAGCACAGACCGAGGCAACGCAACAGCTTAGTGCTGTAATGGAGTCAGTGGTTGCTGGCATCCAATCTCAGGCTGCTCTCATGCAGTCTCAGACTGATGCCACACCAGTGCTGACTGCTGCCATCGTCGCTGGGTCATCCACTGTCCGCCGGGGATCTCACGGTGCCGCAGCAGGCCAGCAATCTGTGCTCGAGCAGATTGCTCCGGATGCTGTGGTTCTGCCCCGGGCGTGTGGCAGTGTGTCGGTCGAGCAGGAACCTGCTGTCCTCTCTCAGGATGACAGCATTCCCGCTCCCACCACTGCCACTCCGCCATTGCACTTGCCGCAGCCTGTACCCAGCCAGCCCAGAATGCTGCCGCCCATGCTGAGGTGGTGCAGTCTGCAGCTGGGCCTTCCAGGCCCAGAGCTGGTCGAGGGCGTCCTGCAAGGCCATCTGCAGTCTCTGGCTCCCAGACTCAGCAGCCTTCCACCAGCCTTGCTGCAGCCACTGGGGCCACATTACGGAGGAGCAGTAGTGTTGGGAGGGGGGAATTGCAAAGGGGAGGGAAATCATTGAGGAAGGGCGAGTGAATAATACGTTATTAGCAAATGGGGGGAGTGTGAGTTAATAAATTGATGGGTTTGTAAATATATTGGTGAGTTTGATAAGAAAGAGTTGTGTTTGTTGCTAAATAGTTGTGTTTCTTTATGAATAGTTGTGTTTGATAAGAGAGAGTTGTGCACATTAATAAATGTTTAATTTGTCGATGCACATTTTGTGATGTTTCTTATTTGAGCTTTGCCCAGTGATAGGGGCTGCGAGCTGGCTGTAATGATGTGGTTGTTCTGCGCAAAGGCCATGTGCTCTCTCATTTATTGGAAGTGCTGTCTAATGAGGCGATCACGAATGGCCCTTGCAGAAGCAAGATTGAGTGGCTCCCTCCTCCGTTGCTGCTGCTCCTTCTCCTCTTCATCCTCCTCCTCCACCTCATCCTCCTCCTCTCCCTCCTCCTCCTCATGAGGTGGACCTGCAATCCCTGGTGGCAATGTCTGAGCCCTCAGAATGGCCAGGTTGTGCAGCCTGCAGCACACAACAATGAAAAGGGAGGCTCGATCAGGGGAGTACTGCAGGGCTCCTCCAGAGCGGTCAAGGTACCCCGATAGTCTGTTCGATCAGGTTCCTGGTGGCACTATGGCTCTCATTGTATGCGTGCTGAGCAGGAGTGTTGGGGTTGCGGAGGGGTGTCATCAGCCAGGTGGCGAGTGGATAACCCTTGTCTCCGAGCAGCCAGCCGTGAGCTTCATGTGGTGGGAGGAGCAGTGCTGGGACACCAATCTGTCGCAGGATGAATGCATCGTGGCTGCTGCCAGGATAGCGGGCATTGACAGCAAGGATGCGCTGTCTGTGGTCGCACACCAACTGAACATTCAGAGAGTGGTAGCCTTTGTGGTTGCGGAACACCTCTGCATTGTGATGAGGTGCCGGCAATGCCACGTGGGTGCAGTCAATGGCGCCCTGAACCATGGGGAAGCCCGCTATCCTTGCAAAGCCACATGAGCGTTCATCCTGTTTCTCCCTGGTCATAGGGAATGAGAGGTACTCCCTTCTCCTTCTGTGGAGAGCGTCTGTTACCTCTCGGATGCAGCAATGGTTGGCAAACTGCGAAATGTTTGTAATATCCCCTGTTGAAGCCTGGACGAGCCGCTGGCGTAGAAATTGAGAGCAACTGTGACCTTCACTGCCACTGAGAGAGACATCCTGGTCCTGAGCTGAGGCTGGAGCTCTGTCTGCAGGAGGTGGCAGAGCTCGGTGACCACCTCCTGGGTGAAGGGGAGCCTTCTAAGGCACTGCTCCTTGTGGTAAACCACTGTATTGTATATTGCCACCTCTGGGTGGCGCTGTGTATGGAGGCATGCCTCAGCTGACTCCACCCACCACTGTGTGGGTTTCGTTCAGACTTGTTCAGTCACTCACGAAGAAGCATGGTCTCTTCTTAGCTAATAAAAGCCTTATTCATCTCATCTTTCGACTCATCATCTCTTCTTCGACTCATCACCTTTTATGAAGTAATTGATAAGCGTATCAATTTTATTAGCTAAAAGTTAAATGGCGACACCTGAGGAGCAACAACAGCAACGGATACAGCAGACATTGCTGAGAGCCCTCAGACCACCACGCCTGGACCTCGACCCTCAAGATGTGGGTGCATCAGCCAAGTTTGAACACTGGCTGAGCTGCTTTGAATCCTTCCTCGCGATCTCACAGGTTACAGAGGAGGATCACAAACTGAAAATTTTGACCGCCCAGGTGAGCCATCAAGTATATATGCTAATCCGGGACTCTAATACGTACGTGGCGGCCCTCGAGCTACTAAAAGGGCAATATACGCGCCCAGTGAACACAATTTACGCCCGACACCTCTTGGGATCCCGCAGGCAGCAACCGGGAGAATCGGTAGGGGCATTTGCACGGGCGCTACTGGCACTCTGCAGAGACTGCGATTGTAAAGCGGTAACGGCTGTGGAGCACGTGCAGGGACTCGCCTGTGATGCCTTCGTCAGGGGCCTCCAGTCAGACCACACCCGGCAGAGACTGCTAGAAAGCAAGGAACCCGACCTGAAGACGGCCATTGCCCTTGCGCTCTCGTTAGAGGAGGCCTCCTGATAGACTTAACTTGTAGTACCCTTCACCCCGCCGGACTTCACATTAAACAAGGGGTGAATGTGGTAAACCACTGTATTGTATATTGCCACCTCTGGGTGGCGCTGTGTATGGAGGCATGCCTCAGCTGACTCCACCCACCACTGTGTGGGTTTCGTTCAGACTTGTTCAGTCACTCACGAAGAAGCATGGTCTCTTCTTAGCTAATAAAAGCCTTATTCATCTCATCTTTCGACTCATCATCTCTTCTTCGACTCATCACCTTTTATGAAGTAATTGATAAGCGTATCACTCCTCTGAGAGATGAATGTAGGAGAACTGCTCCCGGAATACCCTGGGAGGGTAAGGTCTCCTGTTGGGAGCCCTATTGGCCCTCCTCCCACTGGCCACGTTTTCCAATCTTTCTCTCTGCCTCCGCTGCCTCTGACAGTGACGCTGGAGGGTGAGGCCCCGTGCCAGTACAGCCCCCATTAAGTGTTGGAAATGTTGAAGTACAAAATGTGACACAAATGAACCTGATACATTTTTCTCAGGAGCCAAGCTCCTTCAGGTAGGAAAAGCTCAAATGGGTCAAAACACCTGTCTGCTTCTGTCAAACTGACAAGGCAGCATGGCCTGCCGACTGAAAAATAAACCGGATGTTCAGGCCTTTAACTAGCACCCCCGCAGCTCCCAGCCGACTGCAAACCATCCTCCTCTACCTGCCGTTCCTACCGGCCGGCGCTCAGGCGGGGGGGGGGGGGGGGGGCGAGAATGAATTTCCGGTCCAGGGGCGATGCGTCGCCGGATGACGTCATGATCTCCGGCCGCAGGCGGGCACGGCGACAGTGGTTAGCGCCGTCACAAACCGCCAGGTGAATTTGGCCGGCGGCGCTAACATCGCCGCGCCTGGGTGGTAAGTCGTTGGCGCCCCCCCGGAGGCACTAACGGGAGGCGCTAACCAACCGAATTTCTAGCCCTAGGCTTTTGTTTCAATTGTTCTCTGAACTGTGGCAACGCATTTGAATGTTAATTCCAACTCATGCAGGAATGCATCCTCGCACGCTTGGATCCACAATAAATCCCAACACAAGCTCCGCTGGTCATGACAATTAACTGTCTAATTTTTCCAATTGATTCAAAAGCTTAAATGTCAGTGCCTTGCATGGAGATTACACAGTGACTGAAGCGTGCGTTGTCCTCTGCTCCTTTCTCATTAACGGTCTCGATCTAACCACCAGAAGACGATTACTCGGTAACGAGGGGACTGGTGAGTTCTACCTTTTTGTCATCGCCTCCCAAATCCGTGCCCATCTTTCCCACAAGTCCATGTTTGAATCTACCAATCAGGTTTCCGCCCCTGCCACAGTAGTGAAACGGCCCTTCTTAAAGTCACAAATGACACCCGATGTGACTGTGTCCGTGGTAAACTATCCCTCCTCGTCCTTCTCGAAGGTCTGCAGCCTTTGACACGTTTGACCACTCCATCCTCCTCCAACGCGTCTCCACTGTCGCCCAGCTGGGTGGGGCTGCACTCGCCTGGTTCCATTCTTATCTATCTAATCGTAGCCAGAGAATCACCTGGCTTCTCTTCCCGCTCCCGCATCGTTACCTCTGGTGTCCCCCAAGGATCTATCCTTGGCCCCTCCTATTTCTCATCTACATGTTGCCCCTCACCGACATCATCCAAAAACACAGCGTCAGTTTCCACATGTACGCTGACGACACCCAGCTCTACCTCACCACCACTTCTCTCGACCCCTCCACGGTCTCTAAATTGTCAGACTGCTTGTCCGACATCCAGTTCTGGATGAGCAGAAACTTCCTCCAGCTAAATATTGAGAAGACCGAAGCCATTATCTTTGGTCCCCACCACAAATTCCATTCCCTAGCCACTGACTCCATCCCTCTCCCTAACATCTGTCTGAGGCCGAACCAGACTGTTTGCAACCTTGGTGTCATATTTAACCCTGAAATGAGCTTCCAACCACATAGCCGCTCCATCATCAAGACCGCCTACTTCCACCTCCGTAACATCGCCCGTCTCCGCCCTTGCCTCAGCTCATCTGCTGCTGAAACCCTCACCCATGCCTTTGTTACCCCTAGACTTGACTATTCCAACGCATGCCTGGCCGGCCTCCCACTCAACATAAACTCAATCTCGTCCAAAACTCTGCTGCCCGTATCCTACCTCGCACCGAGTCCCGATCACACATCACCTCCTGTGCTCACTGCCCCGTGTCCTACCTCGCACCGAGTCCCGATCACACATCACCTCCTGTGCTCGCTGACCTACACTGGCTCCCGGTCCGGCAATGCCTCGATTTTAAAATTATCATCCTCTTTTTCAAATCCCTCCATGGCCTCGCCCCTCCCTATGTCTGCAATCTCCTCCAGCCCCACAACCCTCCGAGATCTCTGCGCTCCTCCAAATCTGGCCTCTTGTGCATCCCCGATTTGAATCGCTCCACCATTGGTGGCCGTGCCTTCAGCTGCCTGGGCCCTGAGCTCTGGATTCCTTCCCTAAACCTCTCTACCTCTCTCTCCTCCTTGAAGATGCTGCTTAAAACCCACCTGTCCTAATATCTCCTTAGATGGCTCTGTGTCAAATTTTGTTTGATAACAGTAACGTGCCTTGGGATGTTTTACTACATTAAAGGTGCTAGCTGGGGCTCAGTGGGCAGCACTCTCGCCTCGGAGGCAGAAGGTCATGGGTTCAAGTCCCACTCCAAGCCTTGAGCACAAAAATCCAGGCTGACACTCCCAGTGCAGCACTGAGGGAGTGCGGCACTGTCGGAGATGCCGTCTTTCAGATGAGACGTTAAACCGAGGCCCCGTCTGCTCTCTCAGGTGGATGTAAAATATCCCACGGCCACTATTTCGAAGAAGTGCAGGGGAGTTCTCCCCGGTGTCCTGGGGTCAATATTTATCCCTCAACCAACATCACTAATGTAAAACAGATGATCTGGTCATTATCACATTGCTGTTTGTGGGAGCTTGCTGTGCGCAAATTGGCTGCCGCGTTTCCTACATTACAACAGTGACTACGCTTCAGAAATACCTCATTGGCTGTAAAGCGCTTTGGGACATCCTGGGGTTGTGAATGGCGCTATAGAAATGCAAGTCTTTTTCTTTTATATAATTGCATTTTGTTGTTGTTGTCTATGCTATCAAACATCTTCATAATTTTAAAGACTTCTATCGGGTCACCCCTCAGCCTCCTCTTTTCTAGACAAAAGACCCCCCCAGCCTGTTCAGTCTTTCCTGATAGTTTCCCACAGTGAGTGAACTGGACCCTGTAGACACTTCCACCTCCCCCCACCCCCCACCCACTCCGTGGAGCCCCCTCTGATCTGCCACACCAACAGCCGGCTTCATGGTAACTTATAAAATTCACCTCCGCCATTTGCCTTTTTAATGGTCTAGACTTGACTATTCCAATGATATCCTGGCAGGCCTCCCACCCAACATAAACTACTATGTTATCAGGTAAAGTTCTGATTTTAATTGATGCAATGATTTTGGTATGTGTCTGTCTTTATACTGCATTAACATTAATGCTTCAAAAATCAGATTTGTCTTTTAATAAGTAGATAAGAAGGTGTGTTTGGGTTCACTGAGGCATGCTGGGAAGG
Source organism: Somniosus microcephalus (assembly GCF_052327205.1). Taxonomy (NCBI): domain Eukaryota; kingdom Metazoa; phylum Chordata; class Chondrichthyes; order Squaliformes; family Somniosidae; genus Somniosus; species Somniosus microcephalus. The sequence goes on from NC_141013.1 coordinate 6,583,866, forward strand.
GATGCACTCAAGATGAATGAACATTTTTAGATTCTGTAAATGGAGCAATTTAGATAATTGACTGTTCAAGTACCATTAATGCAACTTAGTCACTAGAGCAATTAGATTAATGCAGATAATGGAACAGTGAGCTTGCGAAGTTAGTGAATCTTGGGTTATTGTTCAAGACGTCAGTCAAATTTTTTAAAGCCTTTTCTGTCATGTAATTTTATTTGGTTTGAGGTTAAGTTCCCTCGATGGCTTGAGTGGTGCTCCAACAACGCTCAAGAAGCTTGACACCATCCAGGACAAAGCATCCTGTGAATGAATAAATAAAAAAGTCTTAAAGAAAGGTAATGGCCTCCGTGTTGAGCAGTGCTTTAAAGACTGGGTTGGAGCCAGGTTGAATTCCCAACCTGTGCTGAGTTAGTTGATCTCATCCAGACCATAATTGGGTTGTTACAAATTGCTTTTGGGATATGTAGGAGAGAAAAAAAAGTGAGTAGTGACACCACTGTTTACTTTTGTTTTTTAAAATTTGTTTATGGGATGTGGGCGTCGCTGGCAAGGCCAGCATTTATTGCCCATCCCTAATTGCCCTCGAGAAGGTGGTGGTGAGCCGCCTTCTTGAACCGCTGCAGTCCGTGTGGTGAAGGTGCTCCCACAGTGCTGTTAGGGAGGGAGTTCCTGGATTTTGGCCCAGTGATGATGAAGGAACGGCCGAAATATTTCCAAGTCGGGATGGTGTGTGACTTGGAGGGGAACTTGGAGGTGGTGGTGTTCCCATGCGCCTGCTGCCCGTGTCCTTTTGGTGGTAGAGGTCGCGGGTTTGGGAGGTGCTGCCGAAGAAGCCTTGGCGAGTTGCTGCAGTGCATCTTGTAGATGGTACACACTGCAGCCACGGCGCGCCGATGGTGGAGGGAGTGAATGTTTAAGGTGGTGGATTGGGTGCCAATCAAGCGGGCTGCTTTGTCCTGGATGGTGTTGAGCTTCTTGAGTGTTGTTGGAGCTGCACTCACCCAGGCAAGTGGAGAGTATTCCATCACACTCCTGACTTGTGCCTTGTAGATGGTAGAAAGGCTTTAGGGAGTCAGGAGGTGAGACACTCGCCGCTGAATACCCAGCCTCTGGCCTGCTCTTGTTGCCACAGTGTTTATGTGGAGAATTTTGCATGCACTGTCTCAGTGAATGAGCTGGAGGCTTGCCGCGGCGGCAGGACCTACAGCGGGACTCCATCACCTTTACCTTTTGACCTTTAGAAGTCGCTCTGACCCTGCGATGATGTTATCAGCAATTCAAATTCTGGAAGGTACAAAACATTACAATATTTTTCAGAGTAAGTGAAAGGTAAACTTCAGAACAAACATTAGGAGGAAGCTACTCAAAAGAGTGAAAGGCGTTCGGAATAATCCGTCAAACAAGGTAATGGAGGCAAAAATATTGGCGTGCTGTAATTGCACCCTCCCGCCAGTGGAGGCACTGGAACATAAAAATAAGGTCAGAATTGTGTGAAGTGAGGCATAAACAGAGGGACAACCACTAAATATAAGAAAAGAGTATATACAAATTATATGAATGTATATTTATACACTCAGGGATATATCTGTTTATACACTGTATGGATAGATCTGTATTTTTTGTGTTCAACCATGAATGTTTTTCGATGCTTTGGCAACATAAGATGTACCTTGTCATGCCAATAAAGCGATTTGAATTGAATTGAATTGACTGAATACAGCTCAGTCCTCTTGTTCAATTATTCCCCACCTTCTCGCCCTGTCTCGCCTGAAGACAATATTTGTTTTTCCACTCCCCCACTCACCACCACGGGAGTTTAACTCGTAACCTCTGAAGAATTTTGCATGCATCTCCTGCCCACAATTGGAGAAACTCTATCTCAACACATCAGCATTTCCAAATGGGAAAAATCCCAGTTTCCCGACACGCTCTAGCTGCAAGCCTCCTGCCACTAGGCAGTGCTGTGGCGAGAGTCACCCCCTCGGTCCACCCACCATTTTGGTTTTTCGCCAATTTCTGGGCCTTTGTTTCCCCTGTGAAGAGTTATTTTAAGTGGATGTCCCCAAGGTAAATGCTGAATCGGCCCCTGTACAGCTTGCTGTTTCTAATTTTCAGATGCTCTCCCGGTTCTGCTACCGCCATTAAGTTTGTTGTAAGGCTGGTCAGGTTCCCCTGACACCATGAGGACCAACTCTCCCACTATCCCCTGGATTGAAGACGCTGCCTGTGGCCTGGCCCAGCTATAAATATATTTATTTAATCCTTTCATTCCACAAATGCCAGCCTACTGAGCTGTGACTTTATTTATTTATTAACTCCATGGATTCCTGCAACGCCATTGCTTCAATACATCTATTTATTTTCACTTAATTCAGACATTTTGCCTCTGCATTCTTCTGTGGCTGCTTGAGTTCACTTTGGCACCCTTGATGGCTCTCCACACCCCCCTCTCTCTCTCTCCAGTGCTGCATATCCATTCGTTTATCCAACTCAACTCCTCTCCATTTATATTTACAGGAAACTCTCTTTTTACCGGCACCTAAATAACCGGAAATCTCCCTTAACCGGCAAAATTCAGGAGTAGGTTCAGGTAAGTTTTACTTCAGTGTAACCGGGGTTCCTGGATCTGTGGCCGTGTAACCGGGGTTCCTGCACCTGTTGCCATGTAACAGGGACGCCTGGATCTGTGGCCATGTACGGGGCTCTCGTACCTTGGTAAGTATAACTCTCTGTAATCCGGACTTTTTGATCAACCGGCACCACGCCGGTCCCGTCGGTGCCTGATAAAAAAGAGTTTCCTGTATTTCAAACTACTATCCCTCAGCTGCTCTCTCCTCCTGTGCTCAGTCGCCACACCAACCCACCACTACACCCATGCCCACCACCCCTTTGTTTACGCAGCGAGTTGTTGTGATCTGGAACGCGCTGCCTGAAAGGGCGGTGGGAGCAGATTCAATAGTAACTTTCAAAAGGGAATTGGATAAATACTTGAAAAGGAGAAATTTGCAGGTCTCTGGGGAAAGAGCAGGGGGAGCGGGACTAATTGGAGAGCTCGTTCAAAGAGCCGGCACAGGCACGATGGGCCGAATGGCCTCCTTCTGTGCTGTAAGATTCTATGAATCTATGATTGCCATTGAACTGTTTGCCATTTCCAATACAGCCTGGTTCAGCTGAGAATGTTGAATTAGTCATGGATTTGTGGTGTATGTGACCTTTGGGAATTAGAGCAGGACCACTAGACCCATTTCTCTTGTGACCATTACCATCAATGAGAAGTGACCTTTATTTCTGTCTCTAGGCAATATCCACAGTGCTTGAATCAGTTTCAATTCCCCAGCGGTTTCCTTCCAAGAAGAGAATATGAATCATTTACTGTAACTAGAAATCGCTTTGTTCTGAGCTATTCGCCCCCCGGCGGGACAAACAAATGGTCGCCACTTCACAGGACGTAGAAACATTATGGTTTTCATTTTCTCATTAATGCGCTTCCTGTATGGGATCGCAAAAGAAAATAAATGCCGTTGTTTCTTCGTTCCTGCCATCGTGCTTGAAAGTGAGTCTGATTGAGCCCATCTGCCGCGCTGTGGTAGCCTGGCTGGAGGCTCTCGACATCGCATCGGGTTTCACTGGCTGAAACCTGACCTAATAGGCAAAGGCAGTGTAAACATTCAGCAGGACCACATACTGACTGGAGCAGGTTGACGGTTTGTAAGATCATGGGAAACACATGATGTGTTCAGGTTCTAACGGATGTGTCTAGGGGGAGGCTTCTGATCTGGGTTGTTCCTTTTACTTAGAAACATAGAAACATAGAAGATAGGAGCAGGAGTAGGTCATTCGGCCCCTCGAGCCTGCTCCGCCATTCATTGCGATCATGGCTGATCATCCAAATTCAGTACCCGGTCCCTGCTTTCTCCCCATATTCCTTGATCCCTTCTGGCGCAACGCAAAAAGTATCGTTAACCCTTTGTTAGAGGCGGTGGGGGGCGGGGGGTGGGTGGTTGTGCGTTAGTTAAGGTTCTCTCTCGTTACAGTTTGGGTTGAGGAAACAAACTCCCAACTTAAACATCAGGGTTAAGTGTGTGTCAGCATAGCCGTGGACTAGGATTAGGCCTGCGTCGTCTCATGGGCGCTGTTTGAAGAGTATGGAGAGGGAGACGGTCACAGCTCCCCTTCATTTTGTTGCCCATCCCCATTGGAATTGGGACGGGAGAGGTACTGAACCCAGTCACGTGAAGGGAAGAACCATAAGAAATTGGAGCAGGAGTCGGCCATACGGCCCCTCGAGCCTGCTCTGCCATTCAATAAGATCATGGCTGATCGTCAACCTCAACTCCACTTTCCTGCACTATCCCCATATCCCTTGATTCCCTTAATATTCAAAGATCTATCGATCTCTGTCTTGAATATACTCAACGACTGAGCCTCCACAGCCCTCTGTGGTAGAGAATTCCAAAGATTCACCACCCTCGGAGTGAAGAAATTTCTCCTCATCTCAGTCCGAAATGGCCGACCCCTTATTCTGAGACTGTGACCCCTGGTTCTAGACTCCCCAGCCAGGGGAAACATCCTCCCTACATCTACCCTGTCAAGCCCTGTAAGAATTTTGTATGTTTCAATGAGATCACCTCTCATTCTTCTAAACTCCAGAGAATATGGGCCTAGTCTACTCAATCTCTCCTGTGGGGAGAAAAGATTTGCATTTATATAGCGACTTCAGGATGTCCCAAAGCGCTTCACAGCCAATGAAGTACTTCTGAAGTCTAGTCACTTGGGAACCCTTGGGAAAAGAGGGAGGAAAATGGGGGTTATAAAGTGTATTGTGTGTGTAAAAGTCTAGAGCACATCTGTCACAGTGCAAGTTCCACACTTTGTTACAGCTGGAAGATAATCTTTAAAACAAAAAAGAAAGCCAGCCATTTCATGCTGGGTTCTGCTGACCTGGCGCCTTGACATTTATAAGCAGCTACAGTTGCCGTCTATCTGTCCCCAGGAGTTTCCACAAAGGTGGACGAAATGGGGGACCAGCAAGCTCCGCCTCAGCAGCTAAGCATCCCGATCCTAGACTAAAAGAAAGACTTGCCTGTCTATCGCGCCTTTCACAACCTCAGGACGTCCCAAAGCGCGTTACAGCCAATGAAGTACTTTTTTGAAGTGTAGTTACTGTTTTAATGCAGCCAACTTGCGCACAGCAAGCTCCCACGAACAGCAATGTGATAAATGACCAGATAATCTTTTTTTAGTGGTGACCAGATGCAGGAAACTCTTTGGTATCCGGCACTGACGGGACCGGCGTGGTGCCGGTTTGTCAAAAAGTCCGGATTACAGAGAGGTATAGTTAAAAGGTACGAGAGCTCCGTACACAGCAACAAATCCAGGCTTCCCTGTTGCTTAGCAACATGTGCAGGAACTCCAGCCACAGACCAAGCGTCCCTGTTGCTTAGCAACAAGTGCACGAACCCCAGTTACACAGCCACAGATCCAGGAACTGTCACTAATATGAAGTAAAACTTACCTGAACCTACTCCTGAATTTTGCCGGTTAACAGAGATTTCCGGTTATTTAGGTGCCGGTAAATCGAGAGTTTCCTGTAATCTGTTTTTTTTTTAGCCAATTGAGGGATAAATGTTGGCCAGGACACTGGGGAGGACTCCCCCGGCTCTTCTTCGAAATATTGGCCGTGGGATCTTTTACTACCCACGTGCAATGCCATGGGAGAGCTGCCAGCTGGTGTTGGATGACATTGTAATACTTTATGTTTCAGCGTTAATGCAACAGTCAAACCGAGAGATGGTTTTAAGCTATAAGAGGGTAGGTCTCCTTTCATCCTCTGGCTTCAATCCAACTCGGACTGATGAGGCGAAAGTAAGTCCCCCCTTCTCTCTGTTGGCTGCAAGAGCTCTGTGGGACATGAGTTTAGGCAGTCTGAATCCAATATCTTCAGTTACGTGGAGAGACTAGAGAAGCTGGGATTGTTCTCCTAAGAGCAGAGAAGGTTAAGGGGTGATTTAATGAAGGGTTTTTTCCACTGGAAGGAGGGTCGGTTACCAGAGGACACAGTTTTAAAACAATTGGTAAAAGAACCAGGGGGTAGATTAGGAGAAAATTGTTACGCAGCGAGTTGTTGTGATCTGGAATGCGCTGCCTGAAAGGGCGGTGGAAGCAGATTCAATAGTAACTTTCAAAAGGGAATTGGATAAATACTTGAAAAGGAAACATTTTGCAGGGGCTATGGGGAAAGAGCAAGGGTGAGTGGGACTGTGGGAGCACCTTCACCACACGGACTGCAGCGGTTCAAGGCGGCGGCTCACCACCACCTTCTCGAGGGCAACTAGGGATGGGCAATAAATGCCGGTCTTGCCAGCGACGCCCAGATCCCATGAGCGAATTTAAAAAAAATTGGATAGCTCTACCAAAGAGCCGGGACAGGCATGATGGGCCAATTGGCCTCCTCCTGTGCTGTACAAGTCTGTGACATCCCACCAAATGCGGGACCACAGCACAGAAACTGGAGCTAAGCTGGCTCTCGGGCCTCACTCAGAACACAAGGACGGCTGCTGCAGGAAGTTAACATATCACGCTGCTGAAGTGGGGCTTTTCCCCCCAGCAAGACGGTGGCTCGCATTGAGGCCCTCGACACAAACTTCTGATCAACACTGCTTCAGAGCCACCAGAGGTCGTTTCACGTCCCTGCTTTGCGAGGCCGCCTCGCTCTCTCTCTCGGCGGAATTACAAACAGCGAATATTTTTTTGATGCAGTCATTCAATCGTTAGATACTGTTATAAATCTCATCATCAAGAAACTACTCATGAAATAATGCTGGACGGCCAGCTGGTGGCGCCATCCAAGGAGTATAAATACTCGGGCGTGGGCCCAGCTTGCCCTGGGACATTTTGTAAGACAAGGAACTAGTGAAGTACAACTAGACCTCCATGTTCTGAAACAAGTTGATTAAAGCCTTGCTTTATACTCAAACCAAGTGTGTAGTGAGTTTTATTACGTCAGGTACCTTGACGTCACTGCCCTTTGTCTGCTCCTAATGACAGTAAAAACAAAATCAAAACATTGTGTAAATCAATTGAAGGAAGAGATTCGCAATTAAAATCATTATTTAATTTCCCGCCCCCCAAAGGATTTTTGGAAATTAAAAAAAGTATGTATTATCTTGCAAAAAAATAATCTATAAAAAACGTATTTAAGGCAACAAAAAAAGTTTTACTTTAAAAGGAGCTTTTTAAAAAAAAATTTCGCCGATCGTCTTTGCCAACACAGAATTTCTTGGCAAACACTAAAAGAAAAGAGGGAGCCCGGGCTCAAGTCTCGTCTTGTTCTGCACTCCCCTAACCAGCCCGCTTGTTTCTTTCACTCCCACCCACCCTTACACCGCCAAGCCTGTAGCGGGTACTGACATTTCCCCATGTGAAAGGTTCCATGTGTGTTCCTGCACATACACAGAGAGGCGAGGGCATCTGTAGCAGACCAATGCTTACATAGCAAGGGGAGTGGGGGGGGGTGGGGGGAAGGAGGAAAGTGCAAAAATGCATAGAAGCCGCAGTGTTATAAAAAGAATTTGTTTGAAGTGGTTACAGAATGGGTGCCAGATTAAATTCGCCAGTGTTTATATAAAAGCATGGGTTGGCTGATACATAATGAAAGTTTTTTAATCAGACAAGGATCAAATAGAAAGGAATTTGGCGAGGTAATTGGAAACAGTCTGTTGTTTATTGCAAAATTGGGGCTGAACTATTGACCCCGTATTCCAAGCTCTATAATTACCTTTAAAAGAAAAACATTTTTTCCTGAAAATACGGTTCCAATTTCTCTCCGTTTACTTGAAGCTCCCTAAAGACTTGATCCAACGTGTGTTACTGCACGGATCTGAGCTGGAGCAGATGGGCCCCCTCGCTGCTATAACACTACGCTCTGTACCAACGCCAACCCGCGTCTCATTTCTATCTCGCCGTGCAATCTGTCTGAGGGGAGACCTTAGGCGCTTGTCCCTTTCGATAGCGGCCAGCTTCCTCCATTCGAGGAATTGACGGCACTGGAGAAATGCAGGGAGAGAGAGAGAGATCTACGATGTCTTAAATGCTTTACCCTGCTGGATAAACAGGAATTCATTACAAGTGTGCTGAGGAGCACGTTAAAAGGCTTTGCCCTCCCTGTGAAGTGGCAGATGTTGTACACAGTTCAAGCAATTTCCAGACCTGCTCCAAGAGACCTCAACAAGAGACTATATTAAGATCTAATTAATTAATCCCGGGATTTGAATGAGTGAATAGAACTGGCTCAGATTTGGCTATCCTTGTAGCAGAGTGGGTAAGTGCAGTGCCAGGTGTGGTACTGAGTCATATGGAGCGCAAAGGTCCCTAGGTTTGACTCCCCAACCTGTGGATCACAATTAGCTCCCTGCCCTTCAACGTGTGCATGTGCGTGGGCATCGAGTGAGGAGAGGGCTGGGCTGGGCTGCAGCTTTTTAAATTCATTCGCGGGATGTGGGCGTCGCTGGCAAGGCCAGCATTTATTACCCATCCCATGTTGCCCTCGAGAAGGTGGTGATTGTTGTGTATGTACCTTTAAGGGAATAACTGGTCTCAGACTGCAGTACCGGCAGTGACCACCCCTGTATAAAAGGCACTAGCAGCCTTCTGTAGTTTCAGTTTCCCAACTGTCTCCATTCAGTAAAGACTTGTTATAATCAACTCCTGCTGTCCGTGTCTCAATTATACACGGACATAATATTGGCGACGAGCAGATACGAACTTACCTACAGTCTGCACCACCTCATGGGATCCATCCCTGAAGCGAAGTGAGCAGAGGTCGAGGCCAGAAAGAAGAAAGAAACAGTAAAAACGGGCGTCGACTGTGGGCTTCCGCCCCTGAGTCAGCGGAGTTGAAGATTTGCAGGAGAGGCTGTCGAGAGCGGGGCTTGGTTCCTGTCGACGGTGCTTCAGCTAATCGGGCTGGTGGCAGGTAGTACACTGATCCTTCCTGGGCCGCGGCAGTCTAGAGCTCGAGCGGGTGGCTTGCAACGGGGCCGAGCAGCGTTGTCGGGAAGAGGAGAGAGAGAGAGGGTGGAGCACACAGGGCGCGGCCGGTGCTACGAAGCCAGGCAGCGTACAGACCCGAGAAGAGGGAGGCAAGAGTCCCACAGGGGTGTTCCACGACGGGAAAATTATAAAATAAAAAAATAAAATATTAAACGCGCAGAAAGCCGCGAGGAGCTACAGGTTGCCACGGAAACTGTGGAAAGCAGCGCTAGCAACAGCGGGGAAGAAGGCAAAGCGCGGGAGGCGCCATCTTAATCCAGCGGGGAAGAAGGCAAAGCGCGGGAGGCGCCATTTTGTTAAATCGGGGAAGAAGGCAAAGCGCGGGAGGCGCCATTTTAGATTTCCAAGATGCCGAAGACTGGCTATATCGCTGCCTTTGATAATGCAATAGAAGACTGGACCACGTATGTGGAAAGAGTCGAGGTATATTGCGAGGCAAACGAAATAGCCGATGAGAAAAAGGCATTGGTACTGCTAAACTTAATGGGCGCAAGAACGTACGGCCTATTGCGGGACCTGATTACTCCAGCTAAACCGAAGGCGAAGAGTTTTAACGAAATTGTTGCTATCCTACAGGAACATCTAAACCCTGCAACGCTGCTGATAGCAGAAAGATTTAAATTCCACAGGAGAACTCAGCATAAAGATGAGAGCAATGCTGAGTACCTTACGGAACTACGCAAGCTATCAAAGCACTGCCAGTTCGGAGCAGGACTGGCAGATACCCTACGGGACAAATTTGTCTGTGGACTCCTGAGTGAAGGAACCCAGAAGAAGTTACTCTCAGAGAAAGAGCTGATGCTAGATAAGGCTTTCAGTGTGGCAGTATCGTACGAAGCAGCAGCCAGGGGCGCTGCGGAAATACAACAAAAGCCACAGGAATACGGCACCCACGAAATGACACGGGGATTTGCAAAATGTTATCGCTGCGGCAGAACAAACCATGACCAGAAGGACTGCTGGTCCAAGGACAAAATATGCAGGCAATGCGGAAAGATGGGACACATTGCACGAGTTTGCAGGTCTGGGAAGAAGACCAATGACAACAAAAAGGCTACTAAGGAACCGTACAGGAAAGTGCAAAAGATGACGGACAGTAGTTCCGAAGACCAGATGAGCGATAGTGAATCCGGGAACAAGAGACTAAGCTGTCTCAAACTTCACAACGTAATCGCAAAAGAGGATCACCGAACCATTTGGGTCACCCTCACGATAGCAGGGTCCCAAGTCAAAATGGAATTGGATACAGGATCAGCTCTAACCGTCATGAATCGACGAGACTACGAGCGGCTATTCTCACACATACCCTTGAGAGAGACATCCATTGTCTTGAGGACGTATACGGGGCAAAAAGTATACCCCAGAGGAAAAATAAGAGTGCCTGTCGAATACAACGGCAAGAAAATACGGAAATTGTATCTCTGCATTCTGCAAGATGGTGGACCACCGTTATTGGGACGTGAATGGATCAGAAAGATAAGTTTAGACTGGCACTCCATTCAGGCACTGACGGTGGCTGGTAAAAAGGATGACGACGTCACTCCTGGGCGATTATCAACAACCTTAGCTGACGCCAAAGAGGTGTTTCAACAAGAACTGGGCACACTTAAAGGCGTAACCGCCTCGATAAAAATAGAGGAGAATGCAATTCCCAAGTTTTTCAAAGCAAGACCGGTACCATATGCAATTCGCCCAGCCGTCGAGGCAGAGCTGGAGAATCTGGAGAATGCAGGCGTGTTATCTAAGGTAGACTGGAGCGAGCGGGCGACACCCATCGTTCCTGTCATGAAGAAAACGTTAAACAATAAGTCTGAGGAGCCAAGGAAGGTTCGCATCTGTGGGGACTTCAAGGTGACGATGAACCCAGTCCTTCACACAGTACAATATCCTCTTCCAAGGATAGAAGATATCTTCGCCTCACTATCTGGAGGGAAGCGTTTTACAAAAATTGACCTAGCACAAGCATATTTGCAGATGGAGGTTGAAGAATCCTCTAGGAAGTATCTCACGATAAACAATCACAAAGGTCTTTACCAGTATAATCGACTGGTCTTCGGAGTAGCATCAGCTCCAGCGATATGGCAAAGAGCGATGGAACAAGTCCTGCAAGGGGTTCCGGGGACTCAGTGTTACTTAGACGACATCCTAGTGACAGGTGAAGATGACAGTGAACACCTTGCCAACCTAGAGCAGGTGCTCACTAGACTACGTGAACATGGGCTACGAGCCAATCGCCCCAAGTGCGAGTTTTTTAAGAAACAGATATCGTATTGTGGTCACGTGATTGATGAAGAGGGGTTGCATAAGTCCCCTGACAAAATTGAAGCGGTAATTATGGCTCCGGCGCCTGAAAATGTGTCGCAACTGAGGTCATTCCTCGGATTGGTGAATTACTACCATAAGTTTTTGCTGAATTTGTCCACAATTCTGCATCCACTGAACGCCCTACTATGAACGGGAGTAGCATGAAAATGGAGCGATGAATGTAAGCGGGCCTTTCAGAAGAGTAAGGACCTAATCACTTCAAGAGAAGTATTGGCTCACTACAACCCATCACTACCGATAAGACTGGCGTGTGATGCGTCTCCCTACGGCATTGGGGCAGTACTGTCACATAAATTCCTTGATGGTTCAGAGAGGCCGATAGCTTTTGCGTCACGCTCGTTAACTTCAGCCAAGCGTAACTACGCTCAGATTGACAGAGAGGCCCTCAGCCTGGTATGGGGGGTGAAGAAGTTCAATCACTACCTGCACGGTCAGAAATTTACTCTACTGACTGATCATCAACCTCTCGTCTCCATTTTCAACCCTCAGAAGGGCGTACCGATAATGACGGCACAACGGCTGCAGAGGTGGTCCCTTTTCCTAGGGGCACACCAATATGACATCGAGTACAAGGGAACTAAACAGCATGGGAATGCTGATGGATTGTCGCGCCTACTGTTACCGACGGTGGAAGAAGAACTGGCAGTGGATCCAGTGGAGTTATTCCACTCGGCTATAGTTGAATGTCTCCCTGTGACGAATGCAAACATAGAAAAGGAAACACGAAATGACCCGACACTCTCCTGGGTCTATGATTTAACGGTGAAGGGATGGCCAGCACATGGCGAACCACTGCTGCCAGCATTCTCGCCGAGAAGAGAACAGCTGTCAGTGTGCAGAGTGACCTTGATGTGTGGATCCAGAGTAGTAATTCCACCCAAATTGACGGATAGAGTGCTCAATGAGCTTCATGAGGGTCATCTGGGTGGGGTAAAAATGAAGAACTTAGCCAGAGCGTTTGTGTGGTGGCCGGGAATCGATAGAGAAATCGAAGAGATGACCAAGAGCTGTACAGGATGCCAGAAGGTCCAAAACGCCCCACCACAAGCTCCTCTACATCCATGGGAGTGGCCCTCATCTCCATGGCAAAGGGTGCACATTGATTTTGTTGGTCCCTTTATGGACTCGATGTTTTTAATTGCGGTGGATGCACATTCAAAGTGGCCAGAGGTAATAAAAATGTCCTCAACCACCACAGAAAAAACTATCACAGTCTTACGAACCATATTCGCCAGGAATGGGCTGCCTGAACAGATTTGCTCTGACAATGGACCACAGTTTGTGTCTGAAGAGTTCCGGAGGTTCTTAAAGAACAATGGTGTTAAGCATTACACATCCGCCCCATATCATCCAGCCACTAATGGATTGGCCGAGAGGTTTGTTCAAACATTCAAGAAGGCTATCAAGGCAATGTGTAATGAAGATATACCCCTACAACACAAGGTGGACAACTTCTTGTTTGCCTACCGGAATGCGACACATGCGGTTACCAACCAAACTCCAGCCATGATGTTCTTCAATCGAAGACTACGATGCCGCTTGGATTTGGTTAAGCCAAACGTCCGAAGAGATGTGGAGAACAGGTAGTTTCAGAATATGAATGAAAGGCCGACCAGGAGTTTTAAGATAGGTCAACCAGTTTTGGCCCGGGACTACCGCACAGAGAAATGGCAGCCAGGAACGATCTGTACACGGCAAGGACCTCTAATGTATACCGTGGACGTTGGAGAGAGCATTGTAAGACGCCATGCTGACCAGATTCTAGAGTCACTGGAAAACGTCAACTCCACACCACGATCTGATACACCTGGCGATGAAACCGAAGTACCAATTGCATCTACCGCAGAATCGGTGATATTGGAAGCAGACGAACCAAACAATGACATTGATCCCGGCTCAACCTTACCAGAAGAACCTGATACCCCAAAGAGGCGTTATCCAGACAAAATCAGGAAGCCTCCTCAAAGACTGAACTTATAATTGCTTAACCTCAACCAATGTATCTAGCAACCGTAATTGTAATTGTAATTAGTTATTATTTAGTTGTTAAATGAATGTTATGTACTGTTTATCTAAAAGGGGAGGAATTGTTGTGTATGTACCTTTAAGGGAATAACTGGTCTCAGACTGCAGTACCGGCAGTGACCACCCCTGTATAAAAGGCACTAGCAGCCTTCTGTAGTTTCAGTTTCCCAACTGTCTCCATTCAGTAAAGACTTGTTATAATCAACTCCTGCTGTCCGTGTCTCAATTATACACGGACATAATAGTGATGGGCCACCTTCTTGAACCGCTGCAGTCCGTGTGGTGAAGGTGCTCCCACAGTGCTGTTAGGGAGGGAGTTCCAGGATTTTGACCCAGCGACGATGAAGGAACGGCCGATATACTTTCAAGTCAGGATGGTGTGTGACTTGGAGGGCAACTTGGAGTTGGTGGTGTTCCCAAGCACCTGCTGCCCTTGTCCTTCTAGGTTTGGTGCTGTCGGAAAAGCCTTGGCGAGTTGCTGCAGTGCATCTTGTAGATGGTATACACTGCAGCCACGGTATGCCAGTGGTGGAGGGAGTGAATGTTTAAGGTGGTGGATGGGGTGCTGATAAAGCAAACTGCTTTGTCCTGGATGGTGTCGAGCTTCTTGAGTGTTGCTGGAGCTGCACTCATCCAGGCAAGTGGAGAGTATTCCATCACACTCCTGACTTGTGCCTTGTAGGTGGTGGAAAGGCTTTGGGGAGTCAGGAGGTGAGCCAATCGCCGCAGAATACCCAGCCTCTGACCTGCTCTTGTTGCCATGGCATTTATATGTCTGCTCGAGTTGTGCTTCTGGTCAATTGCGACCCCCAGGATGTTGATGGTGGGGAAATCGATGATAGTAATGCCATTGATTGTCAAGGGGAGGTGGGTAGACTCTCTGCTGACATCCAGTAGTAGCCATTGTCCCATTGTCCGGGTGATCAAGGGCAGAGCCACCGTTGGAATAGGATTTGCCGACTCTGGGAGGTTCCATCACACGACCTCCAACCGCCCCACACCCACGCTCCCGCCATTGGTCTGCAGATACATCAATCAATCAATCAATCAATGATGGCGGCTGCAATACCCACAATCCTCTGCTACATTGCCTGGTTCTGCCAGAAGGCCCACGTGTCAGAGCTGCAATGCATCGTGGGCGGATTGCGACTCTGCTCTTTGTTGGGAGGCAGGCCAGGGCAAGACGGGAGAAGGAAACGTCCGTGATTCTTCTCCCGGGTTGTTCGCAAGGAGTGTCCGGGAGATTAATCTTTAATTCCGGGGAACTCCAGGACAATCCGGGAGGGTTGGCAACCTTAGAGTGGATCGGTATCGGAGCCTTCAGGAGGGGAATGGGCGAAGTTTGGGACAGTCGAGAAAAATCCACAGTTTGACACCAAGATCAGAGGGACAGGCTCCTTTCCTAAACAGAAGTACTTTCTCCAGTACTATACAAGAACATAAGAAATAGGAGCAGGAGTCGGCCATTCGGCCCCTCGAGCCTGCTCCGCCATTCAATAAGATCATGGCTGATCTTCGACTTCAACTCCACTTTCCCGCCCGATCCCCATATCCCTCGATTCCCCTAGAGTCCAAAAATCTATCGATCTCAGCCTTGAATATACTCAACGGCTGAGCATCCACAGCCCTCTGGGGCAGAGAATTCCAAAGATTCACCACCCTCTGAGTGAAGAAATTTCTCCTCATCTCAGTCCTAAATGGCTGACCCCTTTTCCTGAGACTGTGACCCCCCTAGTTCTAGACTCTCCAGCCAGGGGGAAACATCCTCCCTGCATCTACCCTGTCAATCCCCCTCAGAATCTTATATGTTTCAATGAGATCACCTCTCATTCTTCTAAACTCCAGAGAGTATCGGCCCAATCTACTCAATCTCTCCTCGTAGGACAACCCGCTCATCCCAGAGATCAATCTAGTGAACCTAGTAGCATAAAGTACACAGGTGAAGAGAGTAAAAATATAACCTGCTCTTGGACATTTGCCTCTTTGGGATCAGCCAGAGTGTGTGATAGGGAGTGGGGCGAGGCCATGAAGGGATTTCAAACAGGAGGATGAGAATTTTAAATGTGAGACAGTGGCGAGGGTCAGGGGTCTGGGAGCCAATGTAGGTCAACGAGCATAGAGGGCATAAGCGAGCAGAAAATGGTGCAAGATAGGCCCTATGTAAATGAAGTGCCCACCCACTGACCCAACATACCCTGGCAGGGCAGCGCTGAAGGGCACCCATCAGTACGATCCCAGTGTGACTGCTGGGATCACAATCGATGCACACTCGGGCCAAGAGATAGAAAAGAAAGAAAGGTTTGCATTTCTATAGCGCTTTTCACAACCTCAGGACGTCCCAAAGCGCTTTACAGCCAATGAAGTATTTTAGAAGTGTAGTCACTGTTGTAATGCAGGAAACGCGGCAGCCAAAATTGTGCACAGCAAGCTCCCACAAATAGTAGTGTGATGACCAAATGCAAATTCAATCAACATAACAAAAGCAGATTATCTGGTCATCTATCACATTGCTGTTTGTGGGAGCTTGCTGTGCGCAAATTGGCTGCCGTGTTTCCCACATTACAACAGTGACTACACTCCCAAAAGTACTTCATTGGCTGTAAAGCGCTTTGGGATATCCGGTGGTCGTGAAAGGTGCTGTAGAAATGCAAGTCTTTCTTTCTTTAGGTAATCTGTTTTAGTGATGTTGATTGAGGGATAAATATTGGTCCAGGACACCGGGGAGAACTCCCCCTGCTCCTCTTCAAATAGTGCCATGGGAGCTTTTACATCCATCTGGCAGCAGACAGGGCCTCGGTTTAACATCTCATCTGAAAGACGGCTCCTCCAACAGTGCAGCACTCCCTCAGCACTGCCCCTCTGACAGTGCAGCGCTCCCTCAGTATTGTCCCTCCGACAGTGCAGCGCTCCCTCAGCACTGCCACTCTGACAGTGCGGTGCTTCGTCAGCACTGCCCCTCTGACAGTGCAGCACTCCCTCAGCACTGCCCCTCTGACAGTGCAGCGCTCCCTCAGTACTGCCCCTCTGACAGTGCGGCGCTCCCTCAGCACTGCCCCTCTGACAGTGCAGCGCTCCCTCAGTACTGCCCCTCCGACAGTGCTGCGCTCCCTCAGCACTGCCCCTCTGACAGTGCAGCACTCCCTCAGCACTGCCCCTCTGACAGTGCAGCGCTCCCTCAGCACTGCCCCTCTGACAGTGCAGCGCTCCCTCAGCACTGCCCCTCTGACAGTGCAGCGCTCCCTCAGTACTGCCCCTCCGACAGTGCAGCGCTCCCTCAGCACTGCCCCTCCGACAGTGCGGCGCTCCCTCAGTACTGCCCCTCCGACAGTGCAGCACTCGCTCAGCACTGCCCCTCCGACAGTGCGGCGCTCCCTCAGTACCGCCCCTCCGACAGTGCGGCACTCGCTCAGCACTGACCCTCCGACAGTGCGCCCCTCCGACAGTGCGGCACTCCCTCAGGACTGCCCCTCCGACAGTGCAGCGCTCCCTCAGGACTGCCCCTCCGACAGTGCAGCGCTCCCTCAGGACTGCCCCTCCGACAGTGCGGCGCTTCCTCAGCACTGCCCCTCCGACAGTGCGGCGCTCCCTCAGCACTGCCCCTCCGACAGTGCGGCGCTCCCTCAGCACTGCCCCTCCGACAGTGCGGCGCTCCCTCAGCACTGCCCCTCCGACAGTGCGGCGCTCCCTCAGCACTGCCCCTCCGACAGTGCGGCGCTCCCTCAGCACTGCCCCTCCGACAGTGCGGCGCTCCCTCAGCACTGCCCCTCCGACAGTGCGGCGCTCCCTCAGCACTGCCCCTCCGACAGTGCGGCGCTCCCTCAGCACTGCCCCTCCGACAGTGTGGCGCTCCCTCAGCACTGCCTCTCCGACAGTGCGGCGCTCCCTCAGCACTGCCCCTCCGACAGTGCGGCGCTCCCTCAGTACTGCCCCTCCGACAGTGCAGCGCTCCCTCAGCACTGCCCCTCCGACAGACTGGGAGTGTCGGCCTAGGTTTTGTGCTCTGTTGATTGTGGATTGCTCCCATTGTTGGTCCTGGGATTTGACATTGTTCAAAAAATGGCTGTTGCCTTCGCCTGCATACCACGACCCAGCAATTCATTACGCACAAAGTGTTTCTAGAAAGTTCTAGCAACTGCTTAAGAAAAGTTCAAGGCTGCTGGTTTTGAAACGGTTAAAAAGAAATTCCTGAAAAGCTTTTCACTCGATTATACTCCCGTGGCTGTGTTACATACTTCAGTGTGGCTTGACAGCAAAGTGTGGAATATTGTAATCATTACTGAAATTACATGCGGAGATTAGCACCAAAGCCAGCCAGGGCTTTCAGTGCCAGTTTGCGCTTTCCAGAAGCCAATTTCAGGGTATGGATTTTGAAAATAAACTTCTCCAATTACAGGCAGTAAACTGAAAATGTGCTACGGGGTCAATTGAGGGCCCAGAGGACAGTCAACCAGCTGTCTCTGTCACATTAGCCAGTCACGCTGCTGTGCATCTGCTCCAGTTACAAGGCAACAGCGACATCTCATGGCAAAGTCAAATATTGCAGCCTCCCAAATGCCAATTTACATCGGATTACATAGACACTACAGCACAGAAACAGGCCATTCGGCCCAACCAGTCCATGCCGGCGTTTCTGCTCCACTCGAGCCTCCTCCCGTCTTTCCTCATCTAACTATCAGCATTACCCTCTATTCCCTTCTCCCTCAGATGCTTGTCCAGCCGCCCCTTAAATACATCTTTACTATTCGCCTCAACTGCTCCCTGTGGTAGCGAGTTCCACATTCTCACCACTCTCTGGGTAAAGAAGTCTCTCCTGAATTCCCTATTTGATTTCTTCGTGACTATCTTATATTTATGGCTTCTGGTTTTGCTCTTCCTCACAAGTGGAAACATTCCCTTGGGCCGCAATTTTCTCAATCGATGCGGGTTGGGTGCGGGTCAGCTGATTTCCGGGTTCCAGTCCCGCCCCCAACTACATCCGGCCCACAGACGTGATTTTACGTCAATTGGCCTTGTTAAGCCCGTCCTGCGGGCTTGCCAGCCAATTAAGACGAAGCCGGTCAGGTGACGTCATTTGATGATGCGTCATCTGCTGGTTTTCTTAAAGGGACCACGCACTATTTTTTTTTGACAGCTGATTTCTCAGTGTTTGACAGCATTGAGGTGCTGCAAACACTGACAATCACTGTTCACAGGTGAGCTCTTGCACCCAGGCTCTCCAGTGACGCCCTCCTTAGGCTAGAACAGATGGCAGCTACAGGTGAGGTTACAGAAGCGATCTGGTGAGAGAGGTTCTCCCAATGAGGTGGGCCTACACATACAATTCAAAACTTGTTACCTACAGAAAAGTCTAAATGCATTAAAAATGAATTTCCCAACATTATCTTACCTCTGAAACTCACCAGTGCACCATTGGATCCTTCACACCACTTCTGCAGCTGTCATCAATGCAGAAACATTACAGCAGACTCACAACATGCCACACTTACCTGGCGTGGTGTCCAGACATCGGGAAGCCTGAAGTAGAATTGTCAAAATTGAAAAAGAGCCTGTTAACAACCTTTAACAGGCAGTTAATTGGCTATAATCCTCTTCCCGCTGCTAGGTGTCGGGTCCATGCGCAAATCAGGGACCCGACACTTGGGAAGATTGATTGGAGGTGGATTGACAGCGAGTTTCCTGCCCGCTGTCAATCTTTTGCGATTTTGCCGGATGTCCCGCCTCCAAACCCGCCCCCTGAGCACCGGCAAAATTCCGGCCTCAGTATCCACTCGATCAAAACCTTTCATGATTTTAAAGACCTCGATTAGGTCACCCCTCAGCCTTCTCTTTCCAAGAGAAGAGAGACCCAGCCTGTTCATCCTTTCCTGGTATGTACAGCCTTGCATTTCTGGCATCATCCTTGTGAATCTTCTCTGCACCCTCTCCAGTGCTTCTATATCCTTTTTATAATATGGCGACCAGAACTGTACGCAGTACTCCAAGTGTGGTCTAACCGAGGTTTGATACAAGTTTAGCACAACTACTTCACTACTTTTCAATTTCTCACAGTTTAACTAAGCTATTAATCAAAAAGGCCAATGGGATGCTGGCCTTTATATCGAGAGGACTAGAGTACAAGGGGGTAGAAGTTATGCTGCAGCTGTACAAAGCCCTGGTTAGACCAGACCTGGAGCACTGGGAGCAGTTCTGGGCACCACACCTTAGGAAGGATATATCAGCCTTGGAGGGAGTGCAGCGTAGGTTTACCAGAATGATACCTGGACTTCAAGGGTTAAATTACGAGGAGAGATTACACAAATTAGGGTTGCATTCCCTAGAATTTAGAAGGTTAAGGGGTGATCTGATCGAAGTTTTCAAGATATTAAGGGGAACAGATAGGGTCGATAGAAAGAAACTATTTCCGCTGGTTGGGGAGTCTCGGACTGGGGGGCAGAGTCTAAAAATTAGAGCCAGACCTTTCAGGAGTGAAATTAGGAAACACTTCTACACACAAAGGGTGGTAGAAGTTTGGAACTCTCTTCCTCAAACAGCAATTGATGCTAGATCAACTGTTAATTTTAAATCTGAGATTGATAGATTTTTGTTAACCAAAGGTATTAAAGGATATGGGCCAAAGGCGGTTAGGTCACAGATCAGCCTCATTGAATGGCGGAACAGCCTCGAGGGGCTGAATGGCCCCTTAAATTGGGATGCGCCGGCAGGAATTAAAATACCCCTGTGCCCTCCAAGACTTGCCTGTGCTCTCACCCAAAGCCCCTTAGAATGCCTTTGCAAGGGACTGGGAAATGAGGGAGACTTTTAAGACTACAAGCTGCTGTTAGTGACAATGATGAACAAATGCTTAAAGAATTTGCATTTCTATAGCACCTTTCACATCCTCAGGACGTCACAAAGTGCTCCACAGCCAATGAAGTACTTTTGAAGCACAGTCGCTGTTATTGTGTAGGCAAACACGGCATCCAATTAGTGCACAGCAAGATCCAACATATACCAAATGAGGTAAAGGACCAGATCATTATACGGGTGACATTGTCTGAGGGATGCACCTCCTTCGAGCAAGGAGACTGAATTTTGGTTTAACGTCTGATCCAAAAGACGGCACCTCCGACAGCGCAGCACTCCCTCAGCAGTGTCGGCTCAGTGATGCGGTAAAATCCTAGAACGGGACCCGAACCCATGACCTTCGAACATGGCTGAGAATGCTACCCACTGAGCCAAGCTGACACCTACCCATTAGTTGATAGCGCTCATGCCTCTGATGTCAGAAGGTTGTGGGTTCAAGTCCCACTCCAGAGACTTGAGCCCATATAAATCTAGGCTGACACTCCAGTGCAGTGCTGAGGGAGCGCTGCACTGTCGGAGGTGCCGTCTTTTAGACGAGGCATTAAATCGAGGCCCCGTCTGCCCTCTCAGGTGGACGTAAAAAGATCCCATGGTACTAATTTGAAGAGCAGGGGAATTCTCCCCGGTGTCCTGCCCAATATTTATCCCTCCATCAACATCACTAAAACAGATTGTCTGGTCATTTTCACATTGCTGTTTGTGGGAGCTTGCTGTGCGCAAATTGGCTGCCGCGTTTCCCACATTACAACAGTGACTACACTTCAAAAAAGTGCTTCATTGGCTGTAAAGCACTTTGGGATGTCCTGAGATGGCAAAAGGCGCTATAGAAATGCAATTCTTTCTTGAACAGAAGTGTTAACTCATTCACTTTAAACGAGTTGATGCTAAAAATAGCAGAGAGCATTACCATTCATTCGTTATCACCACATTAGTTTGTAATCTTCCCTTTGCACAAAGAGTTACTGTCACAAGTGCCCTTGAAGAAAAGTTAAATCAGCAAATAGCAACTGGGCGATGCCAAGCTTGAGTTTCAAGAGACTGCAGATTAAACTTTATTGCCAATCAATTAAAAATAAGCCAAAGTATAACTTTTAAGAACACAAGAAAAAGGAACAGGAGTACACCATTCCCAACCTTCGAGCCTGCTCCGCCATTCAATAAGATCATGGCTGATCTCCGATCTTAACTCCACCTTCCTGCACTATCCCCATATCCCTTGATTCCTCTAGAGTCCAAAAATCTATCGATCTCCGTCTTGAATATACTCAATGACTGAGCATCCACAGGCCTCTGGGGTAGAGAGTTCCAAAGATTCACTGCCCTCTGAGTGAAGAAATTTCTCCTCATCTCAGTCCTAAATGGCCGACCCCTTATTCTGAGACTGTGACCCCTGGTTCTAGACTCCCCAGCCAGGGGGAAACATCCTCCCTGCATCTACCCTGTCAAGCCCTGTAAGAATTTTATGGGCCGTAATTTGCGGCCCCTACAAGGTGCGCACGCGCCCGTAAGGGCTGCGCAAGATCCGGGTTTAGGCGCGCGAAGAGCACGCGTGAATACCCGGAACTTGCGATCTGTCAAGAATTCTCTTGACAAATCATCCGCATCCCCGGGGCAAAGGGCCTCTGCGGGCGGAGAGTTGCGCTATTTGCCCAACTTCTGCCCAGCGAATGCCCTTAAAATTCTTACGCCTGGTAAAAGCAGGAGTAAGGCCCGCACTTACCAGGCGTAAGTTTAAAAAAATAGAAAAATAAAATTTTATCACTCATTTATACATTAAAAACTCTGTCCAATCAGGTAAGTTTATTTTTAGCCCCGTTAATACAGATAACTTCCCCCCCAAAAATTTAAATTTTGTTTAAAATATTTAATTAAATGGCATTTTAATTAATTTTAAATATGTAATTTAAAAAAAAATTATTTCACGTGTTTGTGTATTTTTTAAGTGATCCCCATTCATACTTATTGGAGTTCTGTATGTACGGAATCCCCTAAGTATGAATGGGGATTCCCCTTCCTTTATTGGTTGGGCCGGCCCACGTGATCCCAAGGGCACTTGCGAACTGCGTGCGCCCCTGGGATACGTGGGCCTCTACCCGTGGGTAACGGAAGAGGCCCCAGGAGCGTGATTCTACGAACCTCCTGGGCCACCAGGTAAATTGTTAGATTTTTTTTGCAGGTCGGAGGCGTCCGCCCGCAGGAAGCCTCCGATCGCAAACTTTGGCCCAATGTGTTTCTATCCTCCAAGGATGTTGTATTGAGAAACATCAGGAGCACTTGGATTTATTGGACTCACCAGGAAGTCTATACAGTCAGCCCAATAAATACCCGGTTCAGCAGTTACTGTCTGTGGTAAACTGTGTCCAGACACGGCACGTGTTCAAACGAGGACGGCTTGTGTTCAAAAAGAGGCAACACACATGTCTGATAAGCAAAGATTTAGCACTAAAACATTGCCCTGAAACCGAAATGCTATGCAAGCTCACTATTCTGTGTGTTTATTGTTTTAGGCCAAAATCTCCATTGGAAGAGCTGTTGCGATTGAATCTGAAGAGTCGCTGGATTTTAAGCAACACCAACAACGACTTGCATTTATATAGCGCCTTTAATGCAGTAAAACTTCCCAAGGCGCTTCACAGGAGCGTTACTTGACAAAAAAAACTTGACACCGAACCGCATAAGGAGATATGAGGGCAGATAACCAAAAGCTCGGTCAAAGAGGCAGGTTTTAAGGAGAGAGAGGCGGAGAGGTATGGAAAGGGGATTCCAGATCTCAGGGCCCAGGCAGCTGAAGGTAGTGGGGTGAGGACAGACATAGGGCACCCACCAACCAATGGGAAATGAGCTAACATTTGGTGGGATAGCAAGAGGCATGAGCTGGAAAAAAGATAGACAGAAAAGAAAGACTTGCATTTCTACAGCGCCTTTCACGACCTCAGGACATCCCAAACCGCTTTACAGCCAATGAAGTGCCCCTGATCCTCTCTAACTTTTACTGCTGCTCAATAGAGAGCATCCTGACGAACTGTGTCACAGTATGGTATGGCAGCTGTAGCTACTATGACCGGAAAGCCCTGCAGCGAGTAGTCAAAACTGCCCAACGCATTACCGGCACCCGGCTACCGACCATAGAGCACATATACCAGAAACGCTGCCTACAGAGGTCACGGACCATCATCAAAGACCCTACCCACCCCAGCCACAGTCTGTTCGCCCTCCTGCCATCTGGGAGACGCTACAGATGCATTCGCACCCGTACGACCAGATTTAGGAACAGCTTCTTTCCCAGGGCTGTCATCCTACTGAACTCCACAAATAAACTCTAAAGCCTGCACATCTGCCAATGCACTTTATTATGGTTATGTTTATGTTAATGTATTACAAGCCAAATGTATGTTGAATGTTTAAATGTCTTAGTCTAAATGTACACTCTCGGGAGCCGCAAGCCTACATTTCGTTGTACTGCACTTGTGCACTAACAATGACAATAAAAGTTGATTTGATTTTGATTTGATTTGAAGTGTAGTCACTGTTGTAATGTAGGAAATGCGGCAGCCAATTTGCGCACAGCAAGCTCCCACAAACAGCAATGTGATAATGACCAGATCTATCTGCTTTTATTGGTTGAGGGATAAATATTGGGCAGGACACCGGAGATAACTCCCCCGCTCTTCTTCAAAATTGTGCCATGGGATCTTTTACTTCCACCTGAGAGAGCAGACGGGGCCTCGGTTCAACGTCTCATCCGAAAGACAGCACCTCTAACAGTGCAGCACTCCCTCAGCACTGCACTGGAGCGTCAGCCTAGATTTCTGTACTCAAGTCTCGTGGGGTGGGCCTTGGACCCACAATGTTCTGACTCAGAGGCGAGAGTGCTGCCCACTGAGCCACAGCTGATAATGAAGGGCTGACAATGAAGGTACCACAATCTAGTGCTCCTCCAGTTAAACAGCCCCAAGGTGGTGACGTACCTTTGTGAACTGGTAGCTTGGCTCTCCTTTGAAGTCGTGCCTGTATTTCAAATCCAAAAGATTTGGAATCAAACACTGAACCAGGAGATCAGCAACAGAAAGTGTGTCATCATAGCTTTTTTTTTAAAGTGAATATAAACGATTTAAAAATAAACCCCGAGAACAAAAATAGCTGATTTATGTCCAACATCTGTACAAAAAAGGTAAAAAGTACGAATACTATCTTGAAGTACTTGACCCTTTGCATTCCTGTGTGAATTATTCCTTCCCCTCCCTTTCATACACACACAGGAACTGGGAGCTCCGAGCTCTGTGATTTAAAGCTGCCTGCTTACAGACCTCCGCGCCGCCAGTGCCAACCTAAACGAACGGAGTCAGTTCACAGCCTCGGAATCTTCAGATCGTGAGTGCAAATTCCTTCCCCGATATTAAAGTTATGTTCTTTTTTACACTTGGAGACTGACCGTCTGCGCTGCGGAAGGAAGCTCCCCATAGGTTTTATAAACACGGGGAATGGATTGCACCGGGTAGACAATTGCCACTCTCGATTCTCGCCCACGATTTCTCGCAACTGTCCTTTCTGTTTCGCAGTGCTGCTAGGGGCCACCGCGGTGCTCCTCTCAATCCGCTTCTCTTCTTCAATCATCCCGTTTTTCACACTCAGACTCGGGGGACACAGGTTCAAGGTTTTTGGGCAAGAGATACAGGGGGGACGTGAGGAAAAACCTTTTTAACGCAGCGAGTGGTGAGGATCTGGAACTCGCTGCTGACGGAAGTGGTGGAAGCGGAGACACTCAATGCTTTCAAGGGGAGACTGGATAGGCACTTGAGGGAAATAAACTTGCAGGGCTACGGGGATAGAGCGGGGGAATGGGACGGACTGGGTTGCTCTGCAGAGAGCCGGCATGGACTCGATGGGCCGACTGGCCTCCTTCTGTGCCGTTATGACTCTATGACTCTCCCCACCCCCCCGCGATCTCTCTCCCCACCCCCGCGATCTCTCCCCCCACCCCCGCGATCTCTCCCCCCACCCCCCGCAATCAATCCCCCCACCCCCCGCGATCTCTCCCCCCACCCCCCCGCGATCTCTCTCCCCACCCCCCGCGATCTCTCCCCCCACCCCCGCCATCTCTCCCCCCACCCCCCGCGATCTCTCCCACCACCCCCCGCGATCCCTCCCCACCCCCCCGCGATCTCTCCCCACCCCCCCGCGATCTCTCCCCCCACCCCCCGCGATCTCTCCCCACCCCCCCGCGATCTCTCCCCACCCCCCCGCGATCTCTCTCCCCACCCCCGCGATCTCTCTCCCCACCCCCCCGCGATCTCTCTCCCCACCCCCGCGATCTCTCCCCCCACCCCCGCGATCTCTCTCCCCACCCCCCCGCGATCTCTCTCCCCACCCCCGCGCGATCTCTCTCCCCACCCCCCCGCGATCTCTCTCCCCACCCCCCCGCGATCTCTCCCCACCCCCCCGCGATCTCTCTCCCCACCCCCGCGATCTCTCCCCCCACCCCCGCGATCTCTCTCCCCACCCCCGCGATCTCTCCCCCCACCCCCCCGCGATCTCTCTCCCCACCCCCCCGCGATCTCTCTCCCCAACCCCTCGCGATCTCTCTCCCCACCCCCGCGATCTCTCCCCCCATCCCCCGCGATCTCTCTCCCCACCCCCGCGATCTCTCCCCCCACCCCCGCGCTCTCTCTCCCCACCCCCCCGCGATCGCTCTCCCCACCCCCCCGCGATCTCTCCCCCCACCCCTCGCGATCTCCCCCCACCCCCCGCGATCTCTCTCCCCACTCCCCCGCGATCTCTCTCCCCACCTCCCGCGATCTCTCCCCCCACCCCCCGCGATCTCTCCCCACCCCCCCGCGATCTCTCTCCCCACCCCCGCGATCTCTCCCCCCACCCCCCGCGATCTCTCCCCACCCCCCCGCGATCTCTCCCCACCCCCCCGCGATCTCTCCCCCCACCCCCCGCGATCTCTCCCCACCCCCCCGCGATCTCTCCCCACCCCCCCGCGATCTCTCCCCCCACCCCCCGCGATCTCTCCCCACCCCCCCGTGATCTCTCTCCCCACTCCCCGCGATCTCTCTCCCCACCCCCCCGCGATCTCTCCCCACCCCCCCGCGATCTCTCTCCCCACTCCCCCGCGATCTCTCCCCACCCCCCGCGATCTCTGCCCCCACCCCCCGCGATCTCTCTCCCCACCCCCCGCGATCTCTCTCCCCACCCCCCGCGATCTCTCTCCCCACCCCCCGCGATCTCTCCCCACCCCCCCGTGATCTCTCTCCCCACTCCCCGCGATCTCTCTCCCCACCCCCCTGCGATCTCTCCCCACCCCCCCGCGATCTCTCCCCACCCCCCCGCGATCTCTCTCCCCACTCCCCCGCGATCTCTCCCCACCCCCCGCGATCTCTCTCCCCACCCCCCGCGATCTCTCTCCCCACCCCCCGCGATCTCTCTCCCCACCCCCCCGCGATCTCTCTCCCCACTCCCCCGCGATCTCTCTCCCCACCCCCCCGCGATCTCTCTCCCCACCCCCCCGCGATCTCTCTCCCCACTCCCCCGCGATCTCTCTCCCCACCCCCCCGCGGTCTCTCTCCCCACCCCCCGCGACCTCTCCCCCCACCCCCCGCGATCTCTCTCCCCACCCCCCCGCGATCTCTCTCCCCACCCCCCGCGACCACCCCACCCCCCCGTGATCTCTCCCCCCACCCCCTGCGATCTCTCTCCCCACCCCCCGCGATCTCTCCCCCCACCCCCCCGCGATCTCTCTCCCCACCCGCACGATCTCTCTCCCCACCCCCCGCGATCTCTCCCCCCACCCCCCCGCGATCTCTCTCCCCACCCCCCCGCGATCTCTCTCCCCACCCCCCGCGATCTCTCTCCCCACCCCCCGCGATCTCTCCCCCCACCCCCGCGATCTCTCTCCCCGCCCCCCGTGATCTCTCTCCCCGCCCCCCGCGGTCTCTCTCCCCACCCCCCCGCGATCTCTCTCCCCACCCCCCGCGATCTCTCTCCCCACCCCCGCGATCTCTCTCCCCGCCCCCCGTGATCTCTCTCCCCATCCCCCGCGATCTCTCCCCGCCCCCCGTGATCTCTCTCCCCACCCCCCGCGGTCTCTCTCCCCACCCCCCGCGATCTCTCACCCCACCCCCCGTGGTCTCTCTCCCCACCCCCCGCGATCTCTCTCCCCACCCCCCCGCGGTCTCTCTCCCCACCCCCCCGCGGTCTCTCTCCCCACCCCCCGTGGTCTCTCTCCCCACCCCCCGCGATCTCTCTCCCCACCCCCCGCGGTCTCTCTCCCCACCCCCCCGCGATCTCTCTCCCCACCCCCCGCGATCTCTCTCCCCACCCCCCGCGGTCTCTCTCCCCACCCCCCCGCGATCTCTCTCCCCATCCCCCGCGATCTCTCTCCCCACCCCCCCGCGATCTCTCCCCCCACCCCCCGCGACCACCCCACCCCCCCACGATCTCTCGTTTTCCGTGATCACCCAATCCACCCTCCACCCCGCGATCACTCCCTCCCCAAAATTCACTCTCACCCCACAATCTCTCTCTTCCCCACCGCACCTCTTCACCCCCCCCACCCCCCAGAGACCATCCCCACCTACCACAGGCTTGCCGGGATTCCCAGCTGCAGACATGCTCCCCGCTCCCTCTCTGTATCAGCCAATGGCTCAGTGGGCAGCACCCTCGCCTCTGATTCAGCAGAGGTTGTGGGTTCAAGTCCCACTCCACAGACTTGAGGACAAAATCCAGGCTGAGGGAATGCTGCACTGTCAGATGGTGCCACCAGAGATAATTCAGCCCCATTCACTGTAAACTTCCTGCCCATGTCCATTACTTTACAGTTATCAGTGTTAAATAACATTTACCATTCGTCTGCAAGGCCACTCACCAGATCTAGATCTTGCTGCAGGTCTTTCACCACATCCTCCATCTCGAATGCTCTGCCGTTGGGGGATTTAAGGCGCTCCTTAAAACCTCTCTCTTTGACCAAGCTTTTGCTTACCTGTCCCTATCTCCTTATGTAGCTCAGTGGGTAGCACCCTCGCCTCTGAGTCAGAAGGTTGTGGGTTCAAGTCCCGCTCCAGAGACTTGAGCACAAGAATCCAGCCTGACACTCCCAGTGCAGTGCTGAGGGAGTGCCGCACTGTCAGAGGTGCCGTCTCTCGGATGAGACGTTAAACCGAGGCCCCATCTGCCCTCTCAGGTGGACGTAAAAGATCCCATGGTCACTATTTCGAAGAAGAGCAGGGGATTTGTCCCCGGTGTCCTGGGGCCAATATTTATCACTCAAAACAGATTATCTGGTCATTATCACATTGCTGTTTGTGGGAGCTTGCTGTGCGCAAATTGGCTGCCACGTTTCCTACATTACAACAGTGACTCCACTTCAATAGTACTTCATTGGCTGTGAAGCGCTTTGGGACGTCAAGTGGTCGTGAAAGGTGCTGCAGAAATGCAAGTCTTTCTTTTTATGTGGCTCGGTGTCAAATTTTGTTGATAACACTCCCGTGAAGCGCCGTGGGACACACAAAGGCGCTATAGAAATGTAGGTTGTTGTTGGGGCAGAGTAGATGAAGCTTTTCCCTTCATCAAAGGCACTGTTCCCAACTTGGCCCGATGCTGATCGCTGGGGGTCAAGAAAGGTTTTCGGGGTAGCCGTCAGCTTCTAACATAGAAACATAGAAACATAGAAGATAGGAGCAGGAGTCGGCCATTCGGCCCCTCGAGCCTGCTCCGCCATTCAATGAGATCATGGCTGATCATCCAAATTCAGTATCCTGTCCCTGCTTTCTCCCCATATCCCTTGATCCCTTTAGCCTTAAGAAATATATCTAACTCCTTGAATATATTTAATGAATTGGCCTCAACTGCCTTCTGTGGTAGAGAATTCCACAGGTTCACCACTCTCTGGGTGAAGAAATTCCTCCTCATCTCTGTCCTAAATGGCTTACCCCTTATCCTTAGACTGTGACCCCTGGTTCTGGACTCCCCCGCCATCGGGAACATCCTTCCTGCATCTAGTCTGTCTAGTCCTGTTAGAATTTTATAAATTTCAATGAGATCCCCTCTCATTCTTCTAAACTCTAGCGAATATAAGCCCAATCGACCCAATCTCTCCTCATACGTCATTCCTGCCATCCCAGGTATCAGTCTGGTGAATCTTCGCTGCACTCCCTCCATGGCAAGAACATCCTTCCTCAGATAAGGCGACCAAAACTGCACACAATACTCAAGGTGTGGTCTCACCAAGGCCCTGTACAACTGCAGCAAGACATCCTTGTTCCTGTACTCGAATCCTCTCGCTATGAAGGCCAACATACCATTTGCCTTCTTAACCGCCTGCTGCACCTGTATGCTTACCTTCAGCGACTGGTGCACAAGGACACCCAGGTCTCGTTGCACTTCCCCTTCTCCCAATCTATTGCCGTTCAGATAATAATCTGCCTTCCTGGTTTTGCCACCAAAGTGGATAACCTTGCATTTATCCACATTATACTGTATTACTGTATCTGCCATGCTTCTGTCCAATCACCCAACCTGTCCAAATCATACTGGAGTTTCTCTGCATCCTCCTCACAGCACACACGCCCACCCAACTTTGTGTCGTCTGCAAACTTGGAGATATTACATCTAGTTCCCTCATCTAGATCATTAATATATATCATATAACCGGGAGAGAACATCACTTGCTGGAATTACATCAGACCCGTTCTGAAAGGCTGTTTTTTTTTGAGGGCCCCACACAAAATGCACGATTATAGGGATGGTTATTTCATTGAGATGGGTGTTTAGACAGAGCAAGAGACAGGGAGAAACTGGAAAGTGTTCCTCTCACCAGGCCCAAGGCCTCTCACCTCGACTCGCACAGAAAGATCAGCAAACAATCAGTTTAAGACTAAATAGAAGGGTCATTACTAATTCTGCACGATTAAGATTAGAATAAAACAGGAGTGGGAGTGAGACGAATGCCTGCACAGTCAGAATGCACAGTGCCAGCTCCAGCAAAGACTTTAATCTTGCAAATATTAATTGGGCCCAAGAGGTCAATTAATTACTTTGAGCTGCTAGTTCTAATAGTTTAGGCAGCAGAACACCATCAAGGCTGGCACAGTCACTCCCGGCAAGAAATAATAAAGCCTTTGTGTTCATCCGGGTGGGTTCCATCATCTTTGCTAATTACTGCTATCTGCACAGGTGGTCAAGAAAGGTTCTCGGGGGAGGCATCAGCTTCTAACCGGGAGAGAACGTTGTCTTGTTTTGCACACTTTGTACAAAAATAATAAATTGCAGGACAACGGAGTATTACAGTTTAAACTCTTTTTAATGAAGCATCAGGTCTGTGCTTACTCACATCAGTACAGCACCGTGCGGACAAGATGGAGTCAGGACCCCCTGGGTCTTCCAAAACAATAGCAGTCCTTACAGATGCCTGCAGGCCAATGACAACTCAGCATGTGATCACGTGAATATAATAGGTATTCCTTACAGATGCCTGCGGGCCAATGATAAATCAATATGCAAATGTTACATCCCCTTTCTTTTAAAAGTAAAATGTTATGCATTGCTTTTGAACCTTTCTTCTACATAATGTTCTCAGTAGCATCAACATATAAGTAAACTCAACATTTAACTAGCACTGAAAACATCTCAACGTTTCAATAACGATGTACGGTTTTTTTTTAGGGCAGCGATCCGCCTACACCCTTTGACAGTTCACAAGTCAAGGATAACTCTATTGTGCAGTGGCGGCAGTAGTCTAGCTGACCTGTCATAGTATCTCTTTTGGTGTTGCTGTCTCTGTACACGTTTTGCCTGCACTTGCTTGCAGCTGACGACCTGCCAGGGCCTGTCTGGGATACGGTGAGGTATCATGGGCTCTTTGACATTTGATGGGCGGCGTTCTAGACAAATGGAACAATTTCCAACAATGTCCTCAATGTGTTTGCACATTCCGGGCCAAAACATAATGTCATGTGCTCTTTGTTTGCATTTTTCCATGCCCATATGTCCAGCATGAATTTTTGTCAACATCTCTTCTCTGAGACTGGTAGGAATGATGATTTTCTCCCCTTTGAAGACGATTCCGTTGATCTGTGACAGTTCGTCTCTGTGGTTCCAGAATTCAGATATGCTCTGAGGGCATTTCCTCCTTTCCTCAGGCCATCCTTCATGTATGACTTTGCTCAGCAGTGTGAGTTGTGCATCTTTCTCTGTTGCTGCTCGTATCTCCTTCAGTTTTGAGTCACTCACAGGTAAGCTGTTGTACACCATGTGCACCTGCACATCCATGCCTTCACTGAGGCTGCTGTCCTGGTAGCTAAGAGACTTTCTGGAGAGCGTGTCTGCAACAGGAATGTCTTTGCCTGGACGGTGAATGATTGTGAAGTCATACTTCTGTAGCTGAAGGATCATTCTCTGTAGCCTTGGTGGGGCTGCGGCTAGTGGTTTCCTCATGATCGACTCGAGGGGCTTGTGGTTGGATTCCACAATGACTTGTCGGCCACAGACGTACTGGTGGAAACGCTTACATCCAAACAGAATTGCATATAGCTCTTTCTCGATTTGAGCATAGTTGATTTCACTGTCTGTGAGCAATCTGGAAGCATAGCCGATGGGCTTTCCTTCTTGCAGTAATACTGCACCTAGTCCGTACTTTGACGCGTCCACTTGTAGTCTGAGCTCTTTGTTGGGGTCGAAGTAGGCAAGAACTGGTCCTGGTTCTCTGGTGATTAGATCTTTCATTTTTTGAAATGCTGTGTCATGTTGTTTGTCCCACAGGAACTCATTGGCTTGTTTGAGCAACTGATGCATGGGTGCGTTGATTTCGGAGAGGCTCGGGGCAAACTTGGCTAAGTAGTTAACCATGCCTAGTACTGTCTCTAGCTCTGCGCGGTTCTTCGGCGGCTCCATCTTCTTGATGGCGGAGATTTTCTCTGGATCCGGCTTAATGCCATCAGTTGAGAGGCGATGCCCGAAATAACTGATCTCAGTGGATCCGATTATGCTTTTCTCAGGGTTGAGCTGGATACCTTTCTCCCGTGATCTTTGTAGCATCGCACGGAGGTTCCTGTCATATTCCTCTCTATTCCTGCCATAGATGAGGATGTTGTCTATGATTGCGACTACTCCATCGAGGCCTTCATAGGTTTCGTCGATCTTCCGCTGGAATTCATCCTGAGCTGAGATAAGACCAAATGGTAAACGCCGAAATCGGTAGCGTCCAAATGGTGTGTTGAACGTTGTTAGCTTAGATGACTCTTCTGTGAGCTTGATAGTCCAGTATCCTGATCGTGCGTCCATTACACTGAAGTAACGTGCTCCCACTAGCTTGGGTGTGATGTCATCTAGCGTTGGTAGAGGGTAGTTGTGGTGTATGTAACCGTTCCACCTTTAAGAGAACTATTTTAAGAGATGCACTACTTTATCTTGGCTGCTGTATACTGTAATACTGGTGGTGACCACACCGGTATATAAGTGCTGTGTAATGATTTATTGGGCAGTTCAGCCTGACCTTCGACTAGTAAAGACCTGTTGAATTTATTCTTGTGGTCTGTGTGCAGTGATTCATATTAACAATAACTAGAACACACAGACTTAACAGTGGCGACGATGACGATCTTACCCTGCGGCAGAGATATATCCAAGGCAATTTAACGGGCGTCGAGAAGAGGCATCCGCCCTCATCATCCTGCTGAGAAAAGACTCGGGTCTGAAGAGCAAGGAAGAATCCTGACACGAAGCCTTCCATCAGCAACAGGCAGTGATCATCCCTTCTACCACGGTGGTGGGTAAGCCGATCAGCGACGAGCAGCAAGTCGGCCACGTTGGCTGTGAAGTAGGGGAGGGAAAAACGGAGGATATAAGGGCGGAGAACTCGACCACGGCCGGGGAAAAGAGCCGGACAGAAGTCGGGGCCAGAGGCGCTGAGACTGGGGCAGCGTAAGGCACGGGAGCCGCGGTGAATGCAAACGCAGCCGGTGTAAAAGACCGGGCTGCAAGTGGGCTGGGAGACGCAACAGCGTCGAGAGAGAGCTCGACCGCGACCGGGGGAAAAGGCTGGGCAGCTACCGAGGCCGCGAGGCGCGGGAGAAAATAAAAATAAAAAAAACCGCGGAGAACTCAGCCGCAGCCGGGGGAAAGGACCGGACTGCAAGAGGGGCTGGGAGACACGATTTGAGAACCGCTGGGGAGGGCGAACGCAGCAATACGGCAATCGCCATTACAGCCAGCGGGGGAGAAAGGCAAACGCGGGAAGCCGCCATTTTCGTAGGCGGGGGAAGAAGACAAGCGCGGGAAACCGCCATTTTGAAAAAAATAAAATAAAAGAAAAATTTCTTTTTGTTTCTCAAGAAGATTGCGAGGATGCCTAAGCGTGGTAACATCAACGATTTCGATGCCGATGCTGAAGATTGGGCCACGTATGTAGAACGCATAGAGATTTATTGTAAGGCAAATAAAATATCAGATGAAGATAAAGCACTAACCTTACTAAACTCAATGGGTGCGAAGACATACGGGCTATTGAAGCATCTTCTATCACCAGCTAAACCAGCAGATCAGGCTTTCGCTAATATTGTTGCTGTCCTGAGAAATCATTTGAACCCCACACCGCTGATGTTAGCGGAACGATTTAAATTTTATGCGAGAACGCAACTGAAAGAGGAAAGCAACGCGGAGTATTTAATTGAACTGCGTAAGCTAGCGAAATACTGTCAGTTTGGGGAAAGACTGACAGAGGCACTGAGAGACAAATTCGTGTGTGGATTGTCGAAAGAAGGAACACAAAAGCGGCTGCTTGAAGAGAATGATCTTACACTTGATAAGGCTGTCACTATTGCAGCATCGCACGAAGCCGCAGCGAGAGGCACTGCGGAAATGCAGCTGAAGGCAGCGGTACTCAGCGTAGATCAAATGGCTTTGGGTACAGCGAAATGTTATCGTTGTGGAAAGACAACACACGATCAGAACCAATGCTGGTTTAAAAATCAGGAATGTAGAAAATGTGGCAAGCTTGGTCACATAGCTAAAGTATGCCGGTCAGGAAAGAAGACCAGCAACAAAAAGTCACCGCAGGAAAAGTGCAGAAAGGTACATAAGGTGGCTGAGAAGAGTTCAGATGAACAGAATTTGGATTCAGACTCCAACAGCAAGGAACTGGGTAGTCTGAGAATTCACAATGTGAGTAAGGAAGCTGACCTACAAACTATCTGGGTCACACTTCAGATAGCAGGAGTCCAAGTGAAGATGGAATTGGACACCGGATCGGCGTTGACGGTCATGAATAAGCAAGATTACAAAAGGTTATTCACACATATTCCCCTATGGGATACGGAGATAGTATTGCAGACATACACGGGGCAAAGAGTATACCCCATCGGAAAGATAAAAGTCAAGGTGGTACACAAGGGCAAAGAACACCAAGGAATGGACATATATGTACTACCTGAGGGAGGTCCACCACTTCTGGGACGGGAGTGGATCAGGAAAATAAATATGGACTGGCACTCCCTAAAAGCAATAACGGTAGATTCCGGAAAAAAAGATGTCAAACCTGAACGATTGTCCAGAATATTGGATGAGGCTAAAGAGGTGTTCCAACAGGGACTGGGAACACTGAGAGGAATTACGGCAAAAATCAAGATTGCAGAACATGCAAACCCAAAATTTTTCAAATCCAGACCGGTACCTTATGCGATACGACCTGCTGTGGAAGCTGAGCTGGAAGGGCTAGAACGTTCAGGAGTACTGTCTAAGGTGGACTGGAGTGAGTGGGCCACACCCATTGTTCCCGTCATGAAGCGTTCATCGAGTAACAAGCCAGGGGAACCGGGGAAGGTCCGCATCTGTGGAGACTTCAAGATCACGGTTAATCCGGTGCTTCACACGGTGCAATATCCGCTTCCGCGGATTGAGGATATCTTTGCTTCATTGTCTGGCGGGAAACACTTCACCAAGATAGACCTGGCGCAAGCGTACTTACAGATGGAAGTTGAGGAAGAGTCGCGCCAGTATCTCACAATCAACACGCAGAGAGGCTTGTATCGATATAATAGACTGGTTTTTGGAGTGGCTTCGGCTCCAGCAATTTGGCAGAGGGCCATGGAGCAGGTATTACAGGGAATTCCAAGCACTCAATGTTACTTGGACGATATCCTGATTACAGGAGATGACGATGAGGAACACCTTGCAAATTTGAAACTGGTGCTCACCAGATTGAAGGAATATGGACTTCGAGTTAATCGCCAGAAATGTGAGTTCTTTCAGAAACGGATCTCGTACTGTGGTCATGTCATTGACCAGGAGGGGCTGCACAAGTCACCTGACAAGATCGAAGCTGTTGTGAAGGCTCCCGCTCTGGAAAATGTATCCCAGTTGAGGTCGTTCCTAGGGTTGATTAACTATTACCATAAGTTTCTGCCAAATCTATCCATGGTGCTGCACCCGCTGAACGCTCTTTTGCAGAAAGAAGTACCATGGAAGTGGAGCGAGGACTGTAAGAAGGCCTTTCGCAAAAGCAAGGCATTGATCACCTCAGAGGAAGTGTTGGCTCACTTCAACCCAACGCTACCTATTCGTTTAGCTTGTGATGCTTCTCCTTATGGTATTGGAGCAGTACTCTCACACAAGTTGCCAAATGGCTTGGAAAGGCCAGTCGCATTTGCATCCAGATCATTGACCTCCGCTGAGCGCAACTATGCTCAGATAGATAGGGAGGCTCTCAGCCTTGTGTGGGGAGTAAAGAAGTTTAATCATTACCTGCAGGGCCAGAAGTTTACACTGCTGACGGACCACCAGCCGTTGGTATCCATTTTTAACCCTAAGAAGGGTGTTTCGGTGATGACAGCACAGAGGCTCCAGAGATGGTCCCTTTTCCTAGGGGCACATCAATATCAGATAGAATTCAAAGGTACAAAGCAGCATGGTAATGCTGATGGGCTGTCGCGCCTGCCACTACCTACTGAGGAGGAGGCACCGACGGTTGACCCGGTGGAGTTATTTCACTCGACCATCATCGAATGTTTACCTGTCACCAATGCAAATATTGAAAGGGAGACTAGGAATGACCCGACACTGTCCCGGGTCTACGAATTGACAGTAAAGGGATGGCCAGCCCATGGTGATCCACTGTTACCGGCATTCTCAGCAAGACGAGAACAGCTGTCCATCTGTCAGGGAACATTGATGTATGGAACAAGGGTGATTATCCCTCCTAAGTTAAGAGAGAGAGTTCTAAAAGAACTACATGAAGGTCATCTGGGGGGAGTCAAGATGAAAAGCCTTGCTAGGGCTTATGTGTGGTGGCCGGGTATCGACCAACAGATAGAGGATCTGACGAAAAGCTGCTCAGGGTGCCAAAAAGTCCAAAATGCACCTTCAATTGCACCGCTGCATCCATGGGAATGGCCTTCAACCCCATGGCAACGTGTACATATTGACTTTGCTGGTCCATTCATGGACTCCATGTTTTTAATTGCGGTGGACGCACATTCTAAATGGCCAGAAGTGATTAAAATGACTACCACTACCTCGGAGAAGACGATCGCGGTGCTAAGAACGATATTTGCAAGAAATGGATTGCCAGAGCAAATATGTTCAGACAACGGACCACAGTTCGTGTCAGAGGAATTCCAGAAATTCCTGAAGAAGAATGGGGTGAAACATTATACCTCTGCCCCATATCATCCAGCTACGAATGGGCTGGCCGAGAGATTTGTACAGACGTTCAAAAAGGCAATAAAGGCCATGAGCGAAGATCAGATTCCACTGCAACACAAGGTGGACAATTTCCTACTGGCATATCGAAACGCCACCCATGCAACAACAAACCAAAGTCCTGCCATGATGTTCTACAACAGGAGGTTGCTGTCCAGGTTGGACTTGTTAAAACCAAATGTGCGGAGGGAAGTCGAAAACAAACAGTTCCAGCATATCAATAACAAGCCCACTCGGAGTTTTGAAATAGGACAACCGGTGTTAGCCAGGGACTATAAAAACGAGAAATGGCAATCTGGAACAATTCGGGCCAGACAAGGACCCCTGATGTACACGGTAGATGTTGGTGAAGAACGTAATGCGACGTCATGCTGACCAACTGGTGGGATCGAGAACAAGGGTCGAGCCCATGGTTACGACAGAGACAACCGTGGAGGAAGTTAGTGAACCTGAAGCATCTACCTCAGAAGTGAATATACCTGATGATGATGTCCTATCCATAGGGGATCAACTAGATGAGTCACCCCAGCAACGAGAACCAGAGACCCCTGAAAGGCGTTATCCGTCTCGGATCAGGAGGCCTCCTCAGAGACTGAATCTGTGAACTGTTTTTACACGAAGTTGTATATATATGTTATTATGTTATGTTAAATGGGGAATATATACTGTTAAGCTAAAAAGGGAGGATTGTGGTGTATGTAACCGTTCCACCTTTAAGAGAACTATTTTAAGAGATGCACTACTTTATCTTGGCTGCTGTATACTGTAATACCGGTGGTGACCACACCGGTATATAAGTGCTGTGTAATGATTTATTGGGCAGTTCAGCCTGACCTTCGACTAGTAAAGACCTATTGAATTTATTCTTGTGGTCTGTGTGCAGTGATTCATATTAACAATAACTAGAACACACAAACTTAACAGTAGTGAGGGCGTTTGATAGCCTTGTTCAAATCTCTGGGGTCGAGACAGACTCTGAGCTTGCCTGTACGTGGTTTCTCAACCACTACTAATGCGTTGACCCACTCTGTCGGTTCTGTTTCCCGGGCGATGATTTTTGTATTCTCCATGCTCTGCAGCTCCTCCTTCAGGTGACTATGTAGAGCAAGGGGTATCCTTCTCGGTGGGCAAACCACAGGGGTTGCTGCTGGGTCGAGGTGAATAGTGCATTCACCTGGGAATAGTTCGATTCCTTTGAAAACATCAGCAAACTCCTCCATGACTGTCTGCTTCTCAACTGGTGCTGTCAATGATAGCACTAGCTTGACGAGGTCCATGTCTAAACATGCCTTTAGACCTAGCACTGGAGGTGCTTGAGTGTCAATAATGTAAAAGTCCAACATCATGTCGCTTTCTTTGTACTTGCATTTCATCACGCATGTGCCTTTTACAATGAGTTGCTCACCCCCATAGCCGGTCAGTCTGTGTGAGGTGGGCTGTAGCTCACACTCATCCTTCAAGCTGTGATACTCACTCAGAGGAATTACATTAACCTGAGATCCAGTGTCTAGTTTAAACCTAAGCTCTGTGCCCTGTTTTCCTATCTCAATATCGGCATAGGCTTGCTCAGTCTCTGAAATCTGTTTTTTCTGTGACACAGAATCAATAAACAGTTCCTCTGCATTTGGCTCGCTATCTGGCATTTGGCTGTCACTCACTGTGTGTACTGTTTTTCCGAAAACAGTCATGCAGACTTTAGCAAAGTGGTTCCGTTTACCACATGTAGCACATTGCCTTCCTTTGGCGGGGCATTGCACCTTTTCTCCATGCATCTTGTTTCCACAATATCCACAGTCTGTGTCGCCCATTTTTAGAACTCTCGCTGTTCTTTCTGTTCTGAAACACGCTCTCTGGGCGGTGTTCTTTGGTGTGTATCTATTAACTGCGTGCACTGTCTGTTCACGCGAGCTGCTCGTGGCGCCGGTTATGGTTTTCAACTGTGCTTGGGTTATCTCGTGCGATCTAGCTATGTCTATAGCTTTGTCCAGCGTTAGCCCGGACCCAACATTCAAAAGTTTCTCTCTCACTTTAGCTGAATGTATTCCAAACACGATGCGGTCTCTGACCATCTCATCTTTATCTGCATATGCACAATCTTTTACCAGCAGTTTTAACTCAGTCACGAACTGTTCAAACGACTCACTCCTTGTACTTTCTCCTGAAACTTGTACCTAGCGAATATCGTATTTGTCTTGGGCATCACATATGCTTCAAAACGGTCAAAATAACTTTTCAGTACCTTTGCTTCATCCGCGCTAAGAGACCATGTGTTAAAAATGTCTCTCCCTTTTTCTTCGATCCACAGGAGTAGGTAGCTGCATCTTTCTTCCTCCCCTTTGCTTTTCAATGGACCCGAAAACATCAACTCCACGTGTTGCTTGAACTTGCTCCATTCTCTAGGTAAGTTCAAAGATTACCAATTCATTCGGGGTAAGGGAGCTCCAACGATGTCCATTTCAAATCCCTGTTCTGACACCATGTCTTGTTTTGCACACTTTGTACAAAAATAATAAATTGCAGGACAACGGAGTATTACAGTTTAAACTCTTTTAATGAAGCATCAGGTCTGTAAGCTTTCTCAATCAATACAGCCGTACAGCACCGTGTGGACAAGATGGAGTCTTCCTAAACAATAGCAGTCCTTACAGATGCCTGCGGGCCAATGATAAATCAATATGCAAATGTTATAAACGTCACTTGCTGGAGTTACACCAGACCCGTTCTGAAAGGCTGTTTTTTTTGAGGGACCCACACAAAATGCACGATTATAGGGACGGTTATTTTATTGTGATGGGTGTTTAGACAGAACAAGAGGCAGGGAGAAACAGAGAGAAACAGAGAAAAAGAGACACACACACACACATATACAGGGATAGAGAGAGAGAGACATAGAGATAGAGAGAGAGAGAGAGAGAGAGATAGAGAGAGACATAGAGATAGAGGGAGAGAGACATAGAGATAGAGGGAGACATAGAGATAGAGGGAGAGAGAGACATAGAGATAGAGAGAGAGACAGAGATAGAGAGAGAGACAGAGATAGAGAGAGAGAGAGAGATAGAGATAGAGAGAGAGAGAGACATAGAGATAGAGAGAGACATAGAGATAGAGGGAGAGAGAGACAGAGAGACATAGAGAGAGAGAGAGAGATAGAGAGAGACATAGAGATAGAGGGAGAGAGACATAGAGATAGAGAGAGAGAGAGATAGAGAGAGACATAGAGATAGAGAGAGAGAGAGACATAGAGATAGAGAGAGAGAGAGAGAGACATAGAGATAGAGAGAGAGAGAGAGAGACATAGAGATAGAGGGGGAGACAGAGATAGAGAGAGAGAGAGACATAGAGATAGAGAGAGACATAGAGATAGAGGGAGAGAGAGAGATAGATAGAGAGAGAGACATAGAGATAGAGGGAGAGAGACATAGAGATAGAGAGAGAGACAGAGATAGAGAGATAGAGAGAGAGACAGAGATAGAGAGAGAGAGACATAGAGATAGAGGGAGAGAGACATAGAGATAGAGGGAGAGACAGAGATAGAGAGATAGAGAGAGAGACAGAGATAGAGAGAGAGAGACATAGAGATAGAGGGAGAGAGACATAGAGATAGAAAGAGAGAGAGAGAGCAGTGAATGCACTAAAAGAAAAAGCCCGAAGAGCCCTATATGCAATAAAAAGAAAATTCTACAACATTCAAATCCCAATCAAAATCTGGCTCAAAATTTTTGACAGCATAATCCTGCCCATTGCACTGTACGGTAGTGAAGTATGGGGCCCGCTAAATCACCAAAGCTACACTAAATGGGAAAAACACACAATAGAAGCCCTACATGCAGAATTCTGCCGAAGCATCCTTCGCACCCAAAGAAAAACGCCAACAAATGCATGCAGAGCCGAACTAGGCAGATACCCACTGATAATAAACATCCAAAAACGAGCACTAAACTTCCTAAATCACCTCAAATCTAGCTCCCCAGACACCCTTCATTTCAAAGCCTTTCAGACCCAAGAGCTAAACCCAGAAAAGAGTCCCCTGAGTCAGCTGCTACTGAAACTAAGTACTCAGCCGGACCCTGACCAGCCCCAGACCAACACAGCCGTCCAAACACCAATCCGAGTGAACCAAATCATTAAAAAATGCAAAGAAACCTACCTGGAACATTGGAACAAAATAACCGAAAGCCAAAGCAGATTAGAATGTTACCGGGCCCTAAAAAGAGAATATAAACTGGCAGACTACCTCACGACCATCAGAGACACAAAACAGAGACAGACCCTCACCAGGTACAGACTAAGCGACCACCAACTGGAAATTGAAAAAGGCAGATACAAGAAATCCTGGCAGCCTAGAGAGAATAGAATATGCGATCAATGTCTGGCTGGCGAGGTTGAAACAGAAATGCATTTCCTCCTAAAATGCGAAAAATTCAACACATCAAGAAACATATTATTCAACAAGCTAAGCCAAACAACCCCAGATTTCAAGGAATTGGATGATCTGTCAAAA
Organism: Somniosus microcephalus; assembly: GCF_052327205.1. Taxonomy (NCBI): domain Eukaryota; kingdom Metazoa; phylum Chordata; class Chondrichthyes; order Squaliformes; family Somniosidae; genus Somniosus; species Somniosus microcephalus. The sequence continues at coordinate 6,625,300 of NC_141013.1, forward strand.
TTGAGATTAGTCCTAGGAGAAGGAGACAGACCATACCTTGGGGCTAAATATGTAACAACATGTCACAACCTGAGGACTGTTTAAAAGTAAGACTGTTTAAAATTAATATTGAACGTACCAAATGAAGTAGAAAGACTGTTTAAAATTAATATTGTTTAAAAATAATATTGTATATACCCAACAAATGTCAAATCGATTGACACCTACAGAATGTTGGAAAACTGTACCTTTTTGCAATGTAAGCTTTGGCAATATGGTTCTCTGTAAACTTTCATGCCAATAAAGCATTTGAACTGAACTGAACTGAACTGACATAGAGATAGAGAGAGAGACAGAGATAGAGAGAGAGAGACATAGAGATAGAGAGAGAGAGAGAGATAGAGAGAGAGAGAGACATAGAGATAGAGAGAGACATAGAGATAGAGAGAGAGACAGAGATAGAGAGAGAGAGAGAGAGAGAGAGAGACAGAGATAGAGATAGAGAGAGAGAGACATAGAGATAGAGAGAGAGACATAGAGATAGAGAGAGAGAGAGATAGAGAGAGAGAGACATAGAGATAGAGAGAGAGAGATAGAGATAGAGAAAGAGAGAGAGACATAGAGATAGAGAGAGAGAGACATAGAGATAGAAAGAGAGAGATAGAGATAGAGAGAGAGAGAGACATAGAGATAGAGAGAGAGACATAGAGATAGAGAGAGAGAGACATAGAGATAGAAAGAGAGAGATAGAGATAGAGAGAGAGACATAGAGATAGAGAGACATAGAGATAGAGAGAGAGAGACATAGAGATAGAGGGAGAGAGATAGAGATAGAGATAGAGAGAGAGAGACATAGAGATAGAGAGAGAGAGACATAGAGATAGAGAGACATAGAGATAGAGAGAGAGAGAGAGAGATAGAGAAAGAGAGAGAGACATAGAGATAGAGAGAGAGAGACATAGAGAGAGAGAGACATAGAGATAGAGAGAGAGAGATAGAGATAGAGAAAGAGAGAGAGACATAGAGATAGAGAGAGAGAGACATAGAGATAGAAAGAGAGATAGAGATAGAGAAAGAGAGAGAGAGACATAGAGATAGAGAGAGAGAGAGAGACATAGAGATAGAGAGAGAGAGAGACATAGAGATAGAGAGAGAGACAGAGATAGAGAGAGAGACATAGAGATAGAGAGAGAGAGAGAGACGTAGAGATAGAGAGAGAGACAGAGATAGAGAGAGAGACATAGAGATAGAGAGAGAGAGAGAGAGAGACATAGAGAAAGAGAGAGAGAGACATAGAGAAAGAGAGAGAGAGACATAGAGATAGAGAGAGGGAGAGACAGAGAGAGAGAGAGAGACATAGAGATAGAGAGAGAGAGAGATGGTGTAAACACGGCCATAGAGGATATAAATATGATCTTCCATGAGGCAGCTGTAAAAGCCGACCTCGTGAAACAGAAGAGGAAGCGTCACAAAAGACAAAATAAAAATATGAAATGGTTTGACCACGAATGCAAAAATGCCAGAAAAGACCTGAGAAAAATATCAAACCAAAAGCATCGGCAACCAAACAATCCGGACCTACGTACTAGATACAATGAAACCCTCAAAAGATATAAACACACCATTAGGAACAAAACACAAAACTATACCCACAAAATACTCGAAGAAATTGAAAACTCCACCAATCCAAAACAATTCTGGGAAATGTGGAATAACCTGAGTACAACACAATTGCAAGCATTACCAATCCAAGATGGCGACATCTGGAGAACACATTTTGAAAACCTCTACAAAGACATCCCAATAAACAAAACAAACCCAAGTCAACATCAGGTCACAGAAAAACTCCACACATTAGAAGCAACAATTAAAGACAACCAAAACCCTCTAGACTCCCCAATCACATGGAAAGAACTGGCCACAAAAACAAAATCTCTCCACCTAAAGAAAGCCTGTGGCCCAGACAACATCAAAAATGAAATGCTCAAGTTCAGCAATATGGAGATGCAGGGTGCGATACTCAAACTATTCAACATCATATTACGCTCAGGCTGTTTTCCCGATATCTGGTGCCAAGGACTAATCTCCCCCATATATAAAAGTGGAAACAAATCAGACCCAAATAACTACCGCGGCATCTGTGTCAACAGTTGTCTAGGGAAGTTATTCTGCAGTATTCTAAATAGTAGATTACTTGATTTTCTTAACAAACATAATATCCTCAGAAAAAAACAAATAGGCTTTCTTCCAAAACACCGCACCGCCGACCATATCTATACCCTTCACACCCTCATTGAAAAACATAAACACCAAACAAAAAATGGGAAAATATTCGCCTGTTTCATCGACTTCAAGAAAGCCTTTGACTCTATATGGCACGAAGGGCTCTATTATAAACTTCTTCAGTGTGGAATAGGGGGCAAAGTCTATGACCTTATTAAATCAATGTATCTGAAAAACAAATGCGGGGTCAAAATTGGAGACAAACGCACCGATTTCTTCACCCAGAGAAGAGGCGTCCGGCAGGGCTGCAATTTGAGCCCGACCCTGTTCAACATATACATAAATGAATTAGCAGACATGCTGGAGCAAAGCGAGTCACCAGGACTCCGTCTCCTGGATGGAGAAGTGAAGTCCCTGTTCTATGCGGACGACCTGGTTCTGCTGTCTCCCACAGAACAGGGATTACAGCAACAACTAGACCTACTCGACAAATACTGCCAAAATTGGGCTCTAACAGTAAATCTAAAGAAAACCAACATCATGATTTTTCAGAAAAGACCCAGATGTCAGGAAAACAAATACCAGTTTACCCTCAGTGATACCACTATAGGACACACTATGAGCTACACCTACCTTGGTCTAACTATTACAGCATCAGGGAGCTTCAGCATAGCAGTGAATGCACTAAAAGAAAAAGCCCGAAGAGCCCTATATGCAATAAAAAGAAAATTCTACAACATCCAAATCCCAATCAAAATCTGGCTCAAAATATTTGACAGCATAATCCTGCCCATTGCACTGTACGGTAGTGAAGTATGGGGCCCGCTAAATCACCAAAGCTACACTAAATGGGAAAAACACACAATAGAAGCCCTACATGCAGAATTCTGCCGAAGCATCCTTCGCACCCAAAGAAAAATGCCAACAAATGCATGCAGAGCCGAACTAGGCAGATACCCACTGATAATAAACATCCAAAAACGAGCACTAAACTTCCTAAATCACCTCAAATCTAGCTCCCCAGACACCCTTCATTTCAAAGCCTTTCAGACCCAAGAGCTAAACCCAGAAAAGAGTCCCCTGAGTCAGCTGCTACTGAAACTAAGTACTCAGCCGGACCCTGACCAGCCCCAGACCAACACAGCCGTCCAAACACCAATCCGAGTGAACCAAATCATTAAAAAATGCAAAGAAACCTACCTGGAACATTGGAACAAAATAACCGAAAGCCAAAGCAGATTAGAATGTTACCGGGCCCTAAAAAGAGAATATAAACTGGCAGACTACCTCACGACCATCAGAGACACAAAACAGAGACAGACCCTCACCAGGTACAGACTAAGCGACCACCAACTGGAAATTGAAAAAGGCAGATACAAGAAATCCTGGCAGCCTAGAGAGAATAGAATATGCGATCAATGTCTGGCTGGCGAGGTTGAAACAGAAATGCATTTCCTCCTAAAATGCGAAAAATTCAACACATCAAGAAACATATTATTCAACAAGCTAAGCCAAACAACCCCAGATTTCAAGGAATTGGATGATCTGTCAAAATTGAGATTAGTCCTAGGAGAAGGAGACAGACCATACCTTGGGGCCAAATATGTAACAACATGTCACAACCTGAGGACTGTTTAAAAGTAAGACTGTTTAAAATTAATATTGAACGTACCAAATGAAGTAGAAAGACTGTTTAAAATTAATATTGTTTAAAAGTAATATTGTATGTACCCAACAAATGTCAAATCGATTGACACCTACAGAATGTTGGAAAACTGTACCTTTTTGCTATGTAAGCTTTGGCAATATGGTTCTCTGTAAACTTTCATGCCAATAAAGCATTTGAACTGAACTGAACTGAACTGAGAGAGAGACATAGAGAAAGAGAGAGAGACAGAGAGATAGAGAGAGAGAGAGACATAGAGAGAGAGAGAGAGACATAGAGATAGAGAGAGAGAGAGACATAGAGAGAGAGAGAGACATAGAGATAGAGAGAGAGAGAGAGATAGAGAGAGAGAGACATAGAGATAGAGAGAGAGAGAGACATAGAGAGAGAGAGACATAGAGATAGCGAGAGAGACATAGAGATAGAGAGAGAGAGAGAGATAGAGAGAGAGAGACATAGAGATAGAGAGAGAGAGAGACATAGAGATAGAGAGAGAGAGATACATAGAGAAAGAGAGAGACATAGAGATAGAGGGAGAGAGACATAGAGATAGAGAGAGAGAGATACATAGAGAAAGAGAGAGACATAGAGATAGAGGGAGAGAGACATAGAGATAGAGAGAGAGAGAGAGACATAGAGATAGAGAGAGAGAGAGAGAGAGAGATAGAGAGAGAGAGAGAGAGAGAGCTCCCAGAGAGAGAGAGAAAGCTCCCAGAGAGAGAGAGAGAGATAGATAGAGAGAGAGAGAGAGACAGAGAGAGAGAGAGAAAGAGAGAGCGAGGGATATAGAGACACAGAGACAGAGACAGAGAAAGTAGGAGAGAGGTAGGGGTGCCGGATCGGGTCGGGACTGTCGGGCCTGGAGAGCGAGCAAGCCCGGGGCCTGAAACCCGAGAAACTCCGGGGTCGGAGAAACTCGGACAAACACCGAGCCGGGCCGGGCCGGTACTGCACAGCCGAGCCGAGGGGCTGGGACCAGGGCAGAAGCCCGGAGAGAGCGTTGGGAGCTGAGAGCTGAGAGCGCGAAATTTGAATGAAGGGAAACGGCTGAAAGGAGAAAAGGAGCAAAGAGAGGTAACTGCACCTAGAGAGAGAGAGACGGAGCGAGAGAGCGTGAGAGAGAGAGAGGAGAGGAAACACCAGCTGGAGAGAAAAAGCTGGAGAGAGAGAGAAACAGAGGCCTGAACCGCGAGACCGGGAGGAGCAGCCCGAACCAGGACAGTAAATAAGAGGCCTGGGGAAGGTGAACCCGAGAACGCGAGGCCCAGAGACCGCGGGATCGGAGACCGGGAGGAGCGGCCCGAACCGGGAAAACGATTAAGAGGCCTGGTGGAGGGCGAACCCGAGACCGCGAGACCGGGAAAACGAGTAAGAGGCCTGGGGAGGGTGAACCCGAGACCGCAAGGTCGGAGAACGGGAGGAGCGGCCCGAACCGGGAAAACGAGTAAGAGACCTGGGGAGGGTGAACCCGAGACCGCGAGGCCCAGAGACCGCGGGAACGGAGACCGGGAGACCAGGGCAGAAAACAGCCTGGTGAGTCAAAAAACCCGGGGGCCTGAGACCGACACGACGACGCGAGGAGATCCGCCCAGGGCGCGGAGGGCGAATGAGTCCGGGGCACGGAGAGTGGACGAGTTTGGAGCACGGAGAGAGAGAGCGGGTCCGAGACCCGGAGAGCGAGTGAAAGAGTCGGAAGAGGAAAAAAAAAAAAAAAGCCGGAGAAATAAGTTTTACCTAATTCTACCTAAGTTTCATTTTAGTTAAAGTTAGTTCGGAAAAAGTTTAATTTTATTTAAATTTAGCTCGAAAAAAAAAAAAAACCTGAAAAAGGAACAACAAACCCGCGAGGAAAAGGAATAGAAACCCGAGAGAAACGATAAACTACCCGAACCAAGAGCCTGTGAGAAAAAGAGAAAGATAAACCTTTAAGAGCAGCTATATCAAAGATGAACCCCTGAAAAACTCCCAATTTTGGACCTAAAAGTGGGCTAAGGTGGAACACGACACAAAAAAGAGAAAAAAAAGTTATCTATCTGAGACAAAAAACAAACAACTACAATGAGCAGGGAAATGATATATCCTGAGCAATGCACAAAAAATAAAGCAAAGGAAAAATACAAGTACACAACACTAAAAAATAACCCAGAAATCCTCTACGTTGACTATACCACACACAAAGGGACTAAGCTGAAGAACAACCTCATATTCTACACCGAATACGTCACCTCCTGGAAGGAGACTTTACAAAAACACTACGCATACGTCTCCAGTGAAGGTATTGGCAGTGGAGGCAGACTGAAAATATGTAAAGATGGAAACCTAGATAAAGATGACCCCCTGCTAACCATAAGCTACTACAACAAAAATAGAAAGATCATGATACAGGGGAATGTGGAAAATCTGGACACCTTCGAAAAGGAATTCCCCCAGTTGAAAACTAAGGCAGACACAAAGAGGACCAATGGACAGGAAGCAAAAGAGAGTCGAACAGAGGATGATGAGAGCCAAGTGGAGGAAGAAGAAGAGAGACCAGCAGAGGAAAACACCTCCCTGTACATCTCCACCCCCCCCACACCTCTCAACGAAAACAAAATGATGAAAGAGAATCTGGCCAAACTAGAACTTGATTTCAACGAATACAGAGAAACACTGGCCAAGAATTTGAAGGAGGAATTCAAACAGCTAAAAACGGAACACGAGTCCACCATCCACAAGATGAGAAAGACCATAGAGGAGCAAAGAAATTAGATCAAAGAACTCCGTACTCAACAAAACAAAACGAAGGAGACCGTAGAAAGGCTCAGCAGGCAACACAAACCTCTTAAGGTCCAAAAACCTGAGGACACAAAAACAACACACACAAAGACACAGAACCCGCCGGATACCACCCCACACGAAGACACACCGAAAGCCACAAACCCCGCTTCAACCAGCCCTCAGTCGAGTCATGCCCAGACTACTGCTACCCAGTCCTCACACACAGGAACACAAAAACCGACAGATACCCCCCCAAACGATGACACACCGAAAGCCCCAAACCCCGCTCCTGCCACACAACATATCCCAGAAACCCAGCCAACAACCAGCCACCAGGCGAGCCCTACCCAGACTACTGTTACCCAGTCTGAAAAACCAGCCCCTCAGGCGGTCCTGCTGACCGACTCCAACGGAAAGTTTCTGGACCCCCAGAGGCTGTTCCCAGACCATCAAGTCCTGAAAAAATGGTGCAGCAACACAGGCCAAGCAATGAAGATCCTGAACAAAGAATCCCTTGGAAGCCCCAAATGGATTGTGATCCACACAGGCACGAACGACCTACGCACCCTACAGGAAGGCACGGCTAGGGCGGTGAGCAGGATGGCAGAAAAGGCCAGCAGGGAATTCCCCGAGGCGCGGATCGTGATCTCCACACTACTGCCCAGAAAGGACACCCCAGCCTATATAATCCACAACACCAACAGGGAGATCGACACGAGATGTTCTGTCCTCCCCAACGTCTTCCTGGCCCATCATCCAAACATCAACACAAGGGACCTCTATGACGAAATACATCTACTCAAACAGCGGATGTGGGTCTTCGCAAGAAACCTCATAAACACTGCCAAAAGATGCAGCCCTCCCACCCCCTCTACCATTGGGAGCCCAAACAGGACCACCAATGTCCCCCACCCACCTTTACAAAACCAACAACAGAACCGTGCTTTTATACCTGACCCAAGACCCCCCTCTAGACCACAGACTGTAGACCAAGAACTGAGAAAGATCATGACGATGCTGAACAGCCTGATAGAAAGCCGGAGAAATTATTAATATTGTTATTTATCATTATCATTATTGTTATCTTATCAGTATTATTACTATTATTAGATAGATATATGTGCATGCCTCATGAAATTTATACTAAATCATCATTTAGCATTATAGAAAATAGTGTTTCCACACTCATCCCACAAAATAGGTCCATTTTATTTCGTTTTATTGAACTATATAAATGCGTTCTTTCCACATAAGCTGCTGGAATATCCAGGGCCTCCGCTCCTCAACTTTTGGGATGAAGAGTACAGACCCTGAATTCCTAAAAGCTATAAAAGACATTGATATAATTGTGTTAACAGAAACATGGTGCCAAAAGGACGTGCCGACCCACTGTCCTCCAATGTACCATGAAATCATTGTGCCCTCAGTAAAGAACACTAAAACACGCAAGGGCAGAACCTCCGGGGGAATATTGGTGTGGTATAAGGGAGAACTGGACAAACACATCTCACCGGTAAAACAGGGGAAATCACACGTATGGCTAAAACTAGATAAAAATATAGGAATAGCAAAAAAAGATGTTTACTTATGTGCGATCTACATACCTCCAATAGATTCGCCATATTTCGAAGAGGAGTTATTTGATACTCTCCACATGGAAATCAGCCATTTCCAGGCCCAAGGAAAGGTGATAATATGTGGGGACCTAAATGCAAGGACCGGTTGTGAACCTGACTTCATAGACCCACAGGGAAACAACCATGTGTTTGGCCAGACCCCTTGAGATGTCACACCAGCCATCGCAAATCGGAACAACCTTGATCGTGAAATAAATAAAAGCGGTAGGGAGGTAGTGCAACTCTGCCGAGCCTTAGGCCTGTACATAGTTAATGGTAGGTTCAGAGGGGACTCCCTAGGGAGACGCACATACTCCTCAACTCTTGGGTCTAGTGTGGTGGACTATACAATCACTGACCTGGACCCCTGCGATATCAACGCATTCACTGTCAGGCAGCAATCCCCCCTCTCAGACCATAACCAAATAAATGTGTACCTTAAACTTTCTGCCCAAACTACAGACACAAAAAAGGAACCCAGTAAGCTACATAAAATAAACCAGACATACAGATGGGCCCCAGACAGTGGAGATAAATTCATCACAGCACTAAATTCACCTGATCTCACAAGTAAAATTTCAAAATTTAAAGAAAATCTATATGAGATCACCAGAGATGGTGTAAACACGGCCATAGAGGATATAAATATGATCTTCCATGAGGCAGCTGTAAAAGCCGACCTCGTGAAACAGAAGAGGAAGCGTCACAAAAGACAAAATAAAAATATGAAATGGTTTGACCACGAATGCAAAAATGCCAGAAAAGACCTGAGAAAAATATCAAACCAAAAGCATCGGCAACCAAACAATCCGGACCTACGTACTAGATACAATGAAACCCTCAAAAGATATAAACACACCATTAGGAACAAAACACAAAACTATACCCACAAAATACTCGAAGAAATTGAAAACTCCACCAATCCAAAACAATTCTGGGAAATGTGGAATAACCTGAGTACAACACAATTGCAAGCATTACCAATCCAAGATGGCGACATCTGGAGAACACATTTTGAAAACCTCTACAAAGACATCCCAATAAACAAAACAAACCCAAGTCAACATCAGGTCACAGAAAAACTCCACACATTAGAAGCAACAATTAAAGACAACCAAAACCCTCTAGACTCCCCAATCACATGGAAAGAACTGGCCACAAAAACAAAATCTCTCCACCTAAAGAAAGCCTGTGGCCCAGACAACATCAAAAATGAAATGCTCAAGTTCAGCAATATGGAGATGCAGGGTGCGATACTCAAACTATTCAACATCATATTACGCTCAGGCTGTTTTCCCGATATCTGGTGCCAAGGACTAATCTCCCCCATATATAAAAGTGGAAACAAATCAGACCCAAATAACTACCGCGGCATCTGTGTCAACAGTTGTCTAGGGAAGTTATTCTGCAGTATTCTAAATAGTAGATTACTTGATTTTCTTAACAAACATAATATCCTCAGAAAAAAACAAATAGGCTTTCTTCCAAAACACCGCACCGCCGACCATATCTATACCCTTCACACCCTCATTGAAAAACATATACACCAAACAAAAAATGGGAAAATATTCGCCTGTTTCATCGACTTCAAGAAAGCCTTTGACTCTATATGGCACGAAGGGCTCTATTATAAACTTCTTCAGTGTGGAATAGGGGGCAAAGTCTATGACCTTATTAAATCAATGTATCTGAAAAACAAATGCGGGGTCAAAATTGGAGACAAACGCACCGATTTCTTCACCCAGAGAAGAGGCGTCCGGCAGGGCTGCAATTTGAGCCCGACCCTGTTCAACATATACATAAATGAATTAGCAGACATGCTGGAGCAAAGCGAGTCACCAGGTCTCCGTCTCCTGGATGGAGAAGTGAAGTCCCTGTTCTATGCGGACGACCTGGTTCTGCTGTCTCCCACAGAACAGGGATTACAGCAACAACTAGACCTACTCGACAAATACTGCCAAAATTGGGCTCTAACAGTAAATCTAAAGAAAACCAACATCATGATTTTTCAGAAAAGACCCAGATGTCAGGAAAACAAATACCAGTTTACCCTCAGTGGTACCACTATAGGACACACTATGAGCTACACCTACCTTGGTCTAACTATTACAGCATCAGGGAGCTTCAGCATAGCAGTGAATGCACTAAAAGAAAAAGCCCGAAGAGCCCTATATGCAATAAAAAGAAAATTCTACAACATCCAAATCCCAATCAAAATCTGGCTCAAAATATTTGACAGCATAATCCTGCCCATTGCACTGTACGGTAGTGAAGTATGGGGCCCGCTAAATCACCAAAGCTACACTAAATGGGAAAAACACACAATAGAAGCCCTACATGCAGAATTCTGCCGAAGCATCCTTCGCACCCAAAGAAAAACGCCAACAAATGCATGCAGAGCCGAACTAGGCAGATACCCACTGATAATAAACATCCAAAAACGAGCACTAAACTTCCTAAATCACCTCAAATCTAGCTCCCCAGACACCCTTCATTTCAAAGCCTTTCAGACCCAAGAGCTAAACCCAGAAAAGAGTCCCCTGAGTCAGCTGCTACTGAAACTAAGTACTCAGCCGGACCCTGACCAGCCCCAGACCAACACAGCCGTCCAAACACCAATCCGAGTGAACCAAATCATTAAAAAATGCAAAGAAACCTACCTGGAACATTGGAACAAAATAACCGAAAGCCAAAGCAGATTAGAATGTTACCGGGCCCTAAAAAGAGAATATAAACTGGCAGACTACCTCACGACCATCAGAGACACAAAACAGAGACAGACCCTCACCAGGTACAGACTAAGCGACCACCAACTGGAAATTGAAAAAGGCAGATACAAGAAATCCTGGCAGCCTAGAGAGAATAGAATATGCGATCAATGTCTGGCTGGCGAGGTTGAAACAGAAATGCATTTCCTCCTAAAATGCGAAAAATTCAACACATCAAGAAACATATTATTCAACAAGCTAAGCCAAACAACCCCAGATTTCAAGGAATTGGATGATCTGTCAAAATTGAGATTAGTCCTAGGAGAAGGAGACAGACCATACCTTGGGGCCAAATATGTAACAACATGTCACAACCTGAGGACTGTTTAAAAGTAAGACTGTTTAAAATTAATATTGAACGTACCAAATGAAGTAGAAAGACTGTTTAAAATTAATATTGTTTAAAAGTAATATTGTATGTACCCAACAAATGTCAAATCGATTGACACCTACAGAATGTTGGAAAACTGTACCTTTTTGCTATGTAAGCTTTGGCAATATGGTTCTCTGTAAACTTTCATGCCAATAAAGCATTTGAATTGAATTGAATTGAATTGAGAGACATAGAGATAGAGAGAGAGAGAGAGACATAGAGATAGAGAGAGAGAGACATAGAGATAGAGAGAGGGAGAGAGACATAGAGAAAGAGAGAGAGAGACATAGAGATAGAAAGAGAGAGACATAGAGATAGCGAGAGAGACATAGAGATAGAAAGAGAGAGAGAGACACACACACACATGTACAGGGATAGAAACAGAGAGACGCACAGACACAGGATGATAGAGATTGAAAAATAGCCACACAGATACAGAAATAGAGAGGTGCAGATACAAGAAAAGAGCGATTCAGTTAGAGAGAGAGAGCAGGGATAGAGAGAGACAGAAAATAAAGTGACAGAGGCAAGAGATCCACACAGCACGAAGCAAAAGGAGACACAGAGACAGAGGGATGGGAGTCAAATGATGTGGCTTTATCTTGTGTCAGTGTTATATTGGTTTAGCTGTATATTTTCCTCAGAATCACAAAGACAGGTTGCTACCGCGACTGACGCTCTGCTCAGTTACTGTAAGACCAGCTGTGAGCGGCGCAAGGATAAGGCGAGAGGATCCACCTGCTGTGCACTGACAAGATTCAGCACAAATTCTCACTGGATAAACCAGCTCTAAATGGTCATTCCTTGATGCCAAGGCAAAACAGCAACAACTTGTATTTATATAGCACCTTCAATGTAGTAAAATGTCCCAAGGCGCTTCACAGGAGCGATTATCAAACAAAATTTGACACCGAGCTACATAAGGAGATATTAGGACAGGTCAAAGAGGTTGGTTTTAAGGAGTGTCTTCAAGGAGGGGAGAAAGGTGGAGAGGTTTAGGGAGGGAATTCCAGGGCTTAGGGCCCAGGCAGCTGAAGGCACGGCCACCAATGGTGGAGCGATTAAAATCGGGGATGCGCGAGAGGCCAGAATTGGAGGAGCGCAGAGATCTCGGACATTTGTGGGGCTGGAGGAGGCTACAGAGACAGGGAGGGGCGAGGGCCATGGAGGGATTTGAAAACAAGACAGCGAGCTCGTTGCATTCCTTTTGGATCATGTTGAAGTATGTCAGAGCTGGTCAGGGAAAGTTAAAAATCGGTTCAACTTTTCTTAATGAGTCGGACCTTAAAGGAAATTTAACCAGGTTTTGGTGGGGGGGGGGGGGGGGTCGGGGAGGCAACTAATTGTTAAATTTGTAAACTTGCCTTGAAATAAATCGTCCAACGAGGCTTTCGAAAAAATCACAACAGGTATATTTATTCATTCAGAAAGCCCCACCACCCCCAGCCCTTCACAATCAGAGCTTTCAACTGGCTCCAGGGTTTCTCCCTCCCCACAGTTCCATTCCAAGCATTGACTACTCTTTACGTGAACTAAAATTCCCCGACAACTATCCTAAATTTGCCGTTTACTACTTTGACTGGTGCCCCCTTGTCTGAGCATCAGGGTTTAAAGAAAGAAGGACTTGCATTTATATAGCACCTGTCACGACCTCAGGACGTCTCAAAGTGCTTTACAGCCAATGAAGTACGTTCTGGAGTGTAGTCACTGTTGTAATGTAGGAAACACAGCAGCCAATTTGTGCACAGCAAGATCCCACAAACAGCAATGTGATAATGACCAGATAATCTGTTTTTTGGTGATGTTGGTTGAGGGATAAATATTGGCCTCGGGACACCGGGGAGAACTCCCCTGCTGTTCTTCGAAATCTTTCGGATGAGATTTAAACCGAGGCCCCGTCTGCCCTTTCAGGTAGACATGAAAGATCCTACGGCAGTATTTTGAAGAAGAGCAGGGGAGTTATCCCCGGTGTCCTGGGGTCAATATTGAGCCAACATCTTTAAAAAAAAAAATGATCTGGTCATTATCACATTGCTGTTCGTGGGAGCTTGCTGTGCGCAAATTGGCTGCCGCGTTTCCTACATTACAACAGTGACTACACTTCAAAAGTGCTTCATTGGCTGTAAAGCGCTTTGGGACGTCCTGAGGGCGTGACAGGCGCTATAGAAATGCAGGTCTGTCTTCTCAGCAAGAGGCAGCACCTATAGGACGGGAGGGGTGAAAGTTTGAGGGTCAGTGAGAGACTCCAACAGCAGCAAATGACTATTCTCAAAGTCAAGAGAGAGACAACTCCGATAATTTTATTGAAGAGCTCGCGCACTCAGGAGAGGACTACTGCTTTCCGTGGGGCACTCCGTACCTGCCAGCTGCGATCTCGCCACGCGCCCTGCAGAGTAGCAGGTGCATCATTACCAAAGCTGAAGGATTTGCTCCCGCGTCCTGCACATGCTTCCACATCTTCTCTCAAAACAGCTTTAAACATCAGTTTGAGCATCATTAATCACCGTGACAGTGATTGAACAATGTATGTATTTCGGGCCAATGTGCATTAAATTTAAATATCAATAACTCACGGGGATGAAAGGAGATGTGGTGTGGTGCAGCTTCCCCGGCTGGTAGAGGCGATTTACTGCTCCTCTGATAGACTCTGTCAGATTTCCTCTTCCACCTACGTGCACCTGGCGGTTTCCAAACAGATTCAATCTGGCGATCCGCGCAGAGCGCTGCGGCAGCTGAGGGAACAGCAGACTCATTACCGGCGGGACTGAAACCGTGCTTCCTGCTGACACCTTCTGACTGAAGATTCAGTGCTCGCTGACAGAACTCTTCCCGAAGCTCGGCAAATCCATTGCCATAAACCCGTGCCGGCAGGAAGGTAAATAAAGACTCTTTTCAGAACAATGAATAAATGTTACAGACCAGGACCCCGCCAGGTTCACCAGTGTTCCCGCCAACGTGGAATATTTTGGGGCTGAGGGAGAGAGACACTTGAAAAAAAATTATGTAAAAAAGCGTGAAGTACACTGTGAGGATCGCTGCTCAACCATGCAGGAGGCCCAAGGTTCCTGCCCTAGTCCATGCTGAGTGTATGGTACGAGGCTGGTGGGGGGGCTACAGACTGGGGGAGTGGGGGGGCTACAGACTGGGGGAGTGGGGGGCTACAGCCTGGGGGAGTGGGGGGCTACAGACTGGGGGAGTGGGGGGCTACAGACTGGGGGAGTGGGAGGCTACAGCCTGGGGGAGTGGGGGGGCTACAGACTGGGGGAGTGGGGGGGCTACAGACTGGGGGAGTGGGGGGCTACAGCCTGGGGGAGTGGGGGGGCTACAGACTGGGGGAGTGGGGGGCTACAGACTGGGGGAGTGGGAAGGGGGCTGCAGACTGGGGGAGTGGGGGGGCTACAGACTGGGGGAGTGGGGGGCTACAGCCTGGGGGAGTGGGAAGGGGGCTGCAGACTGGGGGAGTTGGGGGGCTACAGACTGGGGCAGTGGGGAGGGGGCTACAGACTGGGGCAGGGGGGCAGCTACAGACTGGGGCAGTGGGGCAGCTATAGACTGGGGGGGGGCTACAGACTGGGGGAGTGGGGAGGGGGCTACAGACTGGGGGAGTGGGAGGGCTACAGACTGGGGCGGGGCAGCTACAGACTGGGGGAGTGGGAGGGCTACAGACTGGGACGGGGGGGCTACAGACTGGGGGAGTGGGGAGGGGGCTACAGACTGGGGGAATGGGGGAGACTGCAGACTGTCCCAATGCCACGGATAAGGAGAGAAGAAATAAGGTAATATCCCACCTTGATCACCATCCAGTGACGACTCTCTTCTGCTTTTCACCTTTGGTGCTGCCCCTCGCTCTGAGCCTTGGCCTTCAAACAGGTTTACCTCCAGTGCTGACAGCCCCCCACCTGAATGAAGACAAAAGGTCAACCCAAGTCCCCAACCCTCCCCCATCCCCTCACCCACCCCACCACCCCACCCACACCTCCCCCACCACCCAGGAAGAAAAAAAAAGATTGCGAGCGGAGAGTGTGCAGAACAAGTGCTGTTGGGAGTGAGACCTGCCTAGTCTGAGGGCCGGGCTCGAGGTTACACTGACAGTACAGTAGACGTAGAGAAGGTGTTTCCACTTGTGGGGAAGAGTCCAAAACTAGGGGCCATAAATATAAGATAGTCACTAATAAATCCAATAGGGAATTCAGGAGAAACTTCTTTACCCAGAGAGTGGTGAGAATGTGGAACTCGCTACCACAGGGAGTGGTTAAGGCGAATAGTGTAGATGCATTTAAGGGGAAGCTCGATAAACACAGGAGGGAGAAAGGAATAGAAGGATATGCTGATAGGGTGAGATGAAGCGGGGTGGGAGGAGGCGCGTGTGGGCCGAATGGTCTGTTTGTGTGCTGTAAATTCTATTTAATTCTATGCTGTACAGCGGTTAAGCAACTTGTTACAACCATACCTGCACTGTGAGCAGTTTTAATGAATGCACTTTGAAAATATAGTCTGGCTTCAAACCCGGGTCCCGAGAGAGTAAGGGCAGATTGTTAGAATAGTTTCTAGTGCACGGTGCTACCTAGATTATCTTTAAATCATGTTTATTCAGGAATTATATAAATACATTTTTATTACCTCTTGTGGCATGCCCATGTAGTCATGTCGTCACTCAATAAATTCCGATTATAAATATCAGTCAGTGATAACCTAATTATGAGTAGTGGGAGAAAGAAAAAGCAATACACTACTCAGAAAGGGTAAAAGCAAAACTGTCTAGTTTCCCTGACTCCAGGCTCATGTCATGAATACAAATCCAAACCCTGCCACAGTTAGAACTCCATCGAGATACCCTCCAGCACGGAAAGCAATCAACAGCCTTGTTTCAATGACATCTCCGAGTTTTTGTTTCATTATAAAGAGTCGGAGCCATTTTTCATTCCAGGACATTTGCCAATTATGTTTCTTCAACTCTTCACTTCAAGGCAACTTCCTGTAATGAGAAGCGGTTGACATTGAGAGACACCAAGGCATGGCAATTGATTGGTGGGGGGGGGGGGTGGTCAGATCCTTCTGGCATGATCTCAGTCCCATTCAGAAACAATATATCTGTTCAGCAGGCAAGCAAAATCTTTTCATGTTCCTAAGGAGAGCACTGAATGTACATCTGACAAAAGAACTTAAGAAGGTCGAGGTCAGGTGTGGAAATCAGAATCAATTGGAACAACTGAGAGTTTGGAGTTATAGCGAGAGGGAGGGGGGGGCGGCGGGGGGAGGAAGCTGTTAGAATTAGGGGAAAAGTGTATTTTTCAGCTAGCTGTCCATCAAACCCTGCCAGAGCAGGTAAAGCAATAACACGCCCCCCTGATCGCCGAGTGGCTAACAGCAATGCCAGGTATAGTAACAAGATGTAGAGGCTAGGAGGTCCCAGGTTCCGTTCTTGGGACTGCGGTGAGCTACCTGTAGCACTGCAATTAGCCTTGGTGTCCTGGGCTTAGGAGGTGCCTGCGCCTGATTGCTACCCATTTGCCCACAACTAGAAAGTGCGCACATGGGGAACAACAGGCGAGGACCAGACAAAGCACAGCCACCATGCCCTCCATGGTGAAATAGTCCACCTGGGTTCACACACACACACACGAAAAATTGCCACTTAGATGAGCAACCTGACCATGCAGCCATACACCGGCGAGAGCTGGCGGCCATCAGGAGAGGAGGTAACATGGAAAGGCAACAATACAGGGATTCAACCTTATAATACAGTGATGTGTTTGTGGGGGCTTGGGACTTGTGCAAGGGACCGATGAACACATCCTGAGATAGGCTGCCTGTCACACAATTTCATCTGAGCACTACATTCACTAAAAGAAAGAACTTGTATTTCTATAGCGCCTTTCACGACTTCAGGATGTCCCAAAGCGCTTTACAGCCAATGAAGTGTAGTCACTAGTACGATAGTCACTGTTGTAATGTGGGAAATGCGCCAGCCAATTTGTGCACAACAAGCTCCCACAAACAGCAATGTGATAATGACCATTTCATCTGTTTTAGTGATATTGGTTGAGAGATAAATATTGGCCCAGGACACCGGGGAGAACTCCGCTGCTCTTCTTCGAAATAGTGGCCGTGGGATCTTTTACATCCACCTGAGAGAGCAGGCGGGGCCCTCGGTTTAACGTCTCATCTGAAAGACGGCACCTCCGACAGTGCAGCACTCCCTCAGCTCTGCACTGGGAGTGGATTATGTGCACAGGTCTCTGGAGTGGGACTATCACTAAGCCACAGCTGAACACTTACACCTAGAGGTCATTTCCCCTGGCTGGAGAGTCCAGAACCAGGGGTCACAGTCTCAGGATAAGGGGTCGGCCATTTAGGGCTGAGATGAGGAGGAATTTCTTCACTCAGAGGGTGGTGAATCTTTGGTATTCTCTACCCCAGAGGGCTGTGGAGGCTCAATCGTTGAGGATATTCAAGGCTGAGATAAATAGATTTTTGGACTCTAGGGATTGGGCAGGAAAGTGGAGTTGAGGTTGAAGATCAGCCATGATCTTATTGAATGGCCGACTCCTGCTCCTATTCTCATGTTGGGTTTCACTTTGCCTGCATCATTAACAAGCTAGATATTACAATCAATTTTTTTTTTCATTAGTCATTTACGGGATGCGGGCGTTGCTGGCAAGTCCAGCATTTATTGCCCATCCCTAATTGCCCTCGAGAAGATGGCGGTGAGCCTTCTTGAAGGTGGCTGAGCAGCTTGCTAGGTCATTTCAGAGGGCAGTTAAGAGTCAATCACGTTGCTGTGGGTCATATAGGCCAGACCGGGTAAGGACAGCAGATTTCCTTCCCTGAAGGACATTAGTGAACCAGACAGGTTATTAACAAAAATCCAGTAGTTTCATTTCAAATACTAGCTTTTTATTCCAGATTTATTTTAATTGAATTTAAATTACCCAGCTGCCATGGTGGGATTTGAACATTAATCCAAGCCTCTGGATTACCAGCCCAGTGACATTACCACTGTGCTACCATTCCCATTACACAGGAGCCAAGGGGTATCTTCCAAACATCTAAAGGAAAGACTGGTTTCCTCCAGTCTTCAGTCTGAAAAAATATATTTTCTCTTCAATTACTGAGCAGGTTTTTTTTTTATGTCTCCCTTATCTTCTTTAGAACTACAAACAATTCTGTTTTACGCCCTCCTGTGTGTTGTATTACTCTGCATTCAGGGCCTCACAGGAACCTCTCGGGTTTTAATTAACGCCATTGCAGTTTTGCTTCAACTGCCATTAGCATTGTGGCCAATTTTATTGAGAAAGGTAAATGAAAGGTTGCTATTTAATCTCCAGATTTACACTGTGTCCATAAACTGCTTGATTCAAGACACCGTGATGAATCCTCATTTAAAGCTCTCAACTAAATTACCTCTTTATTACTCACTCCCAGCCCTGCATACTAACTAATATACATATATATTCACACACGCTCCATTTGGTAACATTTGTAGCTTTGCTTCCAGACATTTAATGTGTTGACTCCTTTCGAATCCTTCATAAAGTACTGCAAGATAAGGGGGGAAAAATTTGGTATCGCCCATTTTGGGGTACTAATATCGGCCGGGCGCAAAGTTTAACGCCCGGCGCTAATTATCGCCTCCGACTGCAAAATTTGCCTCTACCACCCCTGGAGGTGATTCGAGCGCTAAATCAGGCACTACGCACCTCTCTTAAGGCGCAAACGTCGGGGAGCGAGGCGCTACCTCAGAGCGCTACCGAAGCTCAGGCGATGTCCGTTACCATGGAAGCCAGACAGACTGGCGCCGTCATAGTGGTTAGCACTGTGGCATAGTGGTTAGCACTGTTGCCTCACAGCGCCAGGGACCCGGGTTCAAATCCGGCCTCGGGTGACTGTCTGTGTGGAGTTTGCACATTCTCCCCGTGTTTGCGTGGGTTTCCTCCGGGTGCTCCGGTTTCCTCCCACAGTCCAAAGATGTGCAGGTTAGGTTGATTGGCCATGATAAAAATTGGCCCTTAGTGTTAGGGGGGATTAAATACGTGGGTTACGGGGATAGGGCTTGGGTGGGATGGCTGTCGGTGTAGGGACCGGGTGCTAGGGTTTGGATGATCAGCCATGATCTCGTTGAATGGTGGAGCAGGCTCGAAGGGCCGAATGGCCTACTCCTGCTTCTATGTTAAAGGGGAGGGGCCATCTTGCTGGCCAGCCACTCCCTGCTCATTGCAGCCTGGAGAGACCTTGGAAGCACTAATGGATAGGCCCAGGGAAAAAGCTCGGCACTTAGGAACCTCAAAATTGGTGCCGAGGGCCAAAACTCCTCAGGACAGCGTTAAATCTTTCCAGATAAATCTCTCGCTCTCAACCTGCGTGTATCAAAAATTTTGCCAACAAGAAAAGACAGGAAGCGCCCGCCTTTAAATAGCGCTCCCCCAGCCCCTTCCCGACTTGAAAACGTCCCGCCCTCTACCTGTCGTCCCTAGCAGCAGGCGCTAAGGCAGGGGATGCGACTCAATATCCAGTCCAGAGCGCTACCGGGGCACTGCACGCTCGGCTGACGTCACAATCTGCGGGCGCAGGAAATCGTGGCGTTAGTATTTATCGGCGCCGCAAAACGACTGGTCAATTTCGCGAGTGCTGCTAAAATCGCCGCGCTCCAGCGCTAAGTTCCTAGCGCCCCATTAACACCCCCCAGAGACATTAACGGGAGGCGCTAACCAACCAAATTTTTCCCCCAAGGACTTTACTACAGTTCGCATTTATATAGTAGCCTTAACGTAATAAAGCTCCCAAAGTGCCTCACAGGGAAGAGAAGATATAAAGAGAGGTATTGCAAGAGCTAGAAGAGATGACCAAAAGCATGGTCCAGAAAATTAGCTTTTGAAGAAGTTTTTTTTTTAAAAGGGCAAGAAGGAGCAAGGTGAAGAGATTAAGGACAGAGTTTCAGAGAGTAGGGCTGGGGGGCTCGCCCATTGATGGAAAAGTGGCACAAAATGGCTACAATTGCATCCCCACACTCGATATAATGACACCACAAATCCTGGCCAGAATGGAGATGATTGGGTAATTCCCCCATCAATCTCGCCTGGAGACCGCACCAGTGTAAGTGACTGGGATTGATTTTACGCACAGAATTTGTATTGTTTGACTATCCTCCACTCACTGCATTTTGCTGGAGAAATAATCCTGCTTTTATTGGTAGACTTTGCTGTAGTTTCGGTCATGAGTTTGGAGACTCGATTTGCCGTAGCTTGTGCGTAAATTAAAACCACAAGTCCAGCCACCGTCCCCCCCCCTTCCGACTCATTGGCTGTTCACTCTGTAAAAACTGGCTGAGTTTGATGACCACTTCGTTTCGCCCAGTGGAATAACTGTACTGACATCGCTGGGAAGTGGGAGGTGTAATCAGGCACCTCTCACTCAGCATTCACTGCCTGGAAGGTGTCATTTGACCCAGTCAGTGAAAATCAGCCAGGGTTTCCATTCCAAATCGCCATGCAGTGGCTCCCATTCAAATGCAAGGTCTTTGCGCTCCTCCAATTCTGGCCTCTTGAGCATCCCCGGTTTTAATCACTCCACCATTGGTGACCGTGCCTTCAGCTGCCTGGACCCTACACTCTGGAATTCCCTCCCTAAACCTCTCCACCTCTCTCTCCTCCTTAAAACCTACCTCTTTGACCCCTGACCTAATATCTCTTTGACACCTGTCCTAATATCTCTTTGACCCCGTCCTAGTATCTCTTTGACCCCTGTCCTAATATCTCCTTGACCCCTGTCCTAATATCTCTTTGACCCCTGTCCTAATATCTTTTTGACCCCTGACCTAATATCCCTTTGACCCCTGTCCTAATATCTCCTTGACCCCTGTCCTAATATCTCCTTGACCCCTGTCCTAATATCTCTTTGACCCCTGTCCTAATATCTCTTTGACCCCTGTCCTAATATCTTTTTGACCCCTGACCTAATATCTCTTTGAACCCTGTCCTAATATCTCCTTGACCCCTGTCCTAATATCTCTTTGACCCTTGTCCTAATATCTCCTTGACCCCTGTCCTATTATCTCCTTGACCACTGTCCTAATATCTCTTTGACCCTTGTCCTAATATCTCCTTGACCCCTGTCCTAATATCTCCTTGACCCCTGTCCTAATATCTCTTTGACCTCTGTCCTAATATCTCTTTGACCCCTGACCTAATATCTCTTTGACCCCTGTCCTAATATATCCTTGACCCCTGTCTTAATATCTCTTTGACCCCTGTCCTAATATCTTTTTGACCCCTGACCTAATATCCCTTTGACCCCTGTCCTAATATCTCCTTGACCCCTGTCCTAATATCTCTTTGACCCCTGACCTAATATTTCTTTGACCCTTGTCCTAATATCTCCTTGACCCCTGTCCTAATATCTCCTTGGCCCCTGTCCTAATATCTTTTTGACCCCTGTCCTAATATCTCTTTGACCCCTGTCCTAATATCTCTTTGACCCCTGTCCTAATATCTCCTTGACCCCTGTCCTAATATCTCTTTGACCCCTGTCCTAATATCTCTTGTTGTGGCTCGGTGTCAGATTCTGCCTGATAATCGCTCCAGTGAAGCGGCATGGGAGGTTTTACAATGTTAAAGGCGCTATATAAATGCAAGCTGTCACAACGTTCCCGCTAAGCCTAGCTGCTGGCCTGGAGGTCCCGCGCAGGCCGCCCTCTGGCTTTTAAATGGAAAAAAACCCGCACATGCGCGAAAACTTGAATGGGTCACGCAGCCCGTTAAAGGGACCTGTGGACGAAAAAAAATTAGAGGGAGCATTTGAGTTGTTGTTGTAGCAAAGCAGGCGACTTCTGAAATAAACTCGCCTCATCTGTTCTGAGGAGTGAGAACGGTCCCGAGATTCCATGGGAACTTGCATCTATCGGGGCTTAAATCAAACAATATATTCTCAAGCGCAGCCATTTTATGCCTAGGTTCTAAATGGGTCTGAAACCCTACTGTGACCCCGTCAGATAAGGTATACTCCTCCAGTCTATTACACAGAATGTGGTGATTTACAGCTCCCAACACCAGCCTTGCTGTCTGAGACCACCACATCATGCCTGCTCCTACTGCCGGCCGGGAATCCAGGTTTGTACGTTTCAGTTAAGCCGTGGGGGTTCGAGTGTCCAGGACAGACTCTTGATTGGCTCGTGTCACAATTAATGCACTTCATTAGTTGGCTGCAGTACTCTCCCTCCGCTGCCTCACCCTCAGTCCCAGGTGGAAGAGGGAGGGCAAGGCTCGTGTGCAAGATACGCAGCAGAACCCCGTCCCTGGGGAAAGCGGCGGAATAATCGTGGCCACCAGCCAAGCTGAAGGAAACGAGGCCGGCTTTAACGGGCAGGCTTATGATTGCGCTGGATAGATCAGGAGTGACCGGGAGGCTGGGAGCTTTTGCTAATTCTCGAGTCCAGGGGGAGAGGTGGAGGGAGGGAGAGAGGGAGCCCGGGGCGGGGTTGGAAATCCGGGGGCGAGGGGTGGAAGGGAGTTTCGGTGGGAGGGGAGGGAGTCGGGGGGGGTGGTGGCGGTGGAGCCAGTGAGTCCAGGGGCGGGGGGGAGGCGTTGAGGGGTGAGCCCAAGGTGTCGGAGCGGGGTGGGAGTCCAGTGGGGGGAGGGAGGGAGTCTGACGATCTCCTGAGGTTTCTGGGCTGTGCTTGGTGATTTTGAGGAGCTCGTTAGAAATATTTGCTGGAGTAGACAGTATCTGACACGAAAACTTGACTTTTAAACCTGTCTCTTGATTGCAACAAGAGCTGCTTCTCTTGAAAAATGAAGATCATTAACACAATCCACCAGCGCAGAATCTAATTAAGCAACTATAAGTTATTCAAATACCGAGTCGCAGTTTTAAAACTTGTTAATTAAGTGAAGTTTTACAACTGCAGTTCTGACGAAGGGTCATCGACCTGAAACGTTTGACTCTGTTTCTCTCTCCACAGATGCTGCCTGACATGCTGAGTGTTTCCAGCAGTTTCTGTTTTAATTTTTAATTAACTAAAGTGTTTTGAAATGAAGGAAACTCTAACGTTATTGACACTGTGTAGGTTTTTTTTTTAATTAAAAAAGGCCTCATAATTCTTTAAGATAATTGGCAAAAGAGTTTTTTTTTTAAATAAACGCAGCGAGTTGTTGTGATCTAGAATGTGCTGAGTCAAGGCGGTGGAAGCAGATTCAATAGTAACTTTCAAAAGAGAATTAAATAAATACTTAAAGGGAAAAAATTTGCAGGGCTCTGGGGAAAGAGCAGGGGGAGTAGGACTAATTGGATAGATCTTTCAAAGAGCCGGCATAGGCACAATGGGCCGAATGGCCTCCGTCTGTGCTGCATCTATGATAATCCCATGTAATGCCGAATGTCCTTTAGGGAAGGAAGAACAGGGAAAGAAGGAGAAAAAATAATCAGTGCAAGTCAATCCAGGAGATGCTTTTTCTTATCTTACACCATCCCTTTGGTGGGTGCCAGTTGCATTTGGGGTTCGGGTTAGCCTTGGTCTGGGAACAGTTGGGTAAGGGGAACCTAATGAGGGCAAGAGGAGTGGCACTAACTGGAGAGCTCTTTCACAAGAGCCAGCACAGGCATGATGGGCGGAGTGGCCTCCTTCTGCGCTGTGAGATTCCATGATTTGGTGACCCAAGGGACACTCTGGTCCCGGGCGGACAGAAGGGTCAATTTGGAGCGAGACCCATTCCCTCTGGTCTCTGTCCCATTTACGTTGCCCCCGGGATTCCCCGCAGGAGCGGTAGAGCAGTTACGCTCAAAGCATCCCATCAATGAGGGAGGGGGCTCTCCTGCCTCACCCTCCGCCAGTCACACAAGGCAGGCGGCCAGCTGAAGGGCGGCCAAGAAGGAGCTGGTGATTGGCCGCGCCCCTGACCCCTGAGATCGGGGAGTTGGATGGGGAGAGGCAGCAAGGCCATGGGGGCAAACAAATAATTGGTGCCAGTTGCTCATTTTTTTTTAATGCAGCTCCTCCTTAGATTTTCCAGACTGGAGGTCTTTGGGCTGCTGTTCTTTCAACCGAATCAGGAAGGCCCCAAAGATGGCAGACGCTGCGGCCCTTATAAGCCTCAGAGGCCTGTAGCAGCAGCGGGATTTCCACCCCTGATTCTGGTAGGATTGCCCAGCATTTAAAGATTAATCTCCAGGACACTGCCGTGAACAAAAACCCAGGAGAGAAAAAAAAATCACAGGGGCGTTAAAAAGAAATATCGGGAAATAGGGAGGAGAAAATGCTGTTTGACTGATGGTTAAGAGTTCAACAATTTCAGATCATAACCTCGGCCCCTATTACATTTTTACTTATATTTTTTATCCACACCTTTGTTTTGGTTTTTCCCTCCCCTCCCCTTTCTTTTTTTCCTCTCTCTCCCACATGGCAGCTGTCTCCCATTCTGCCAGCGCATTTCACACCTAATCTAGAGCCGTCTTTTGTCTCCACCAGTCCTATCACCATCTCGTCTCGTTTTGAATACCTCTTAATGTCTCTTCTTCTCTTTTGTTCTCTCCCAGCCTGGCCTCTTAATCCATTTCATTTCCTGTGCTTCTTTAGTCTTGACAAAGGGGTTTTCACCCGAAACGTTGACTCTATTTTCTCTCCATGGATGTTGCCTGGCCTGCTGAGTTTTTCCAGCATTTTCTGTTGTTATTTGGGATTTCCAGCATCTGCAGTATTTTGCTTTCGTTAAGAATCACCCAATCAGGTAACAAAGAGTCTGCTCCCTTTCCAATCAGCGTGGGAGGGAGGGTTGCCGTGAGGAGGGACATGTCGGGTGACCAATGGCGAGAGTGTGTGGGCGGGGTGAATCATGTAACAAAACCTCCTGGAATGCATCCAACCAGATTTGGCAATCCGACATTCTGGGCACCAAGGGGCAAGCCTGTCCCCGTGCGTTGGGCCTACGCAGGTGACTTAAACCCACAGATTCAGGCGAGATGGCTCCGCAGTTTAGATGCACGCCCAGTGCATTTGAAGCGAGTCAGTCAGAGAGAGGAGAACCAGGGCCAATATATACCAGCTGATTAAAAACTTACAGAAATAAAGTGAGCGCATAAGTGGTGTGCCCCTTAATCACCACGGTTAAATAAGGGAAGTAAATTTGTGCCCAGCATGTACTAGAATCTCATAAATTGATTTGTGCACGACAAGCTGTAGTTATATAAATAAATAAATAGTCACTTACGCATGACAGCTACATCAATAAATCTGTATAGGAATAGGGGACACTAAAAAGCTAAGCTTAAAAGTGAAGTTAAAAACGAGGGATGGTGGAGAACTCAAATGGACGAAAGTAAAGATTTCAACATGGCTGCCTTATGTGTTATTAGGAAGTTCATTGGTCAGTAACATTGGGATCTAATTGGTCCATGGAGTCACCTGATTATGGATCAATGTTGGGATCTAATTGGTCCATGGAGTCATTTGATTAGCATGAACCAACAATCCATAGTGTGGGCAACTCCACACTTGTACAGTAAGAGGTTCGAAATGCTTTTAATAATATTCTCTTCCAATGTCTATATCAGGATTATTGGAATTCGTGGTTTCAAAAAACAAAGCCCTGCTGTAATGGTCAACGTTGGCAAGTTCTGAGGGTGTCATGCCCGGATGAAGATCTGACTATTTTACTCAAAGTTGGGAAGCTTTTGCAACACAAATAGCATCGTTCCATTGTGTGTTTCCAAACACTGCCGGGGTGGGGCAATGCCAAGTACATGCCAGTGATGATGGAGACCCTTTGGCGGGTTGGCTGTTGGGCGGGCGGCATCAAAAAACCGGCGGATTTGCCAGACGAGCTAAAAATAAGCTATTCCACCTCCGCGGCATAGATTGCAGAGGTAGGGTCAAAACATTTCCCAATTATCGTCTCTCCAGAAAAAACCTGCAAGGGGACATAGACAGGCTAAGTAAGTGGGCAGAGATTTGGCAGATGGAATACAATACTGGAAAGTGTGAGGTTATGCACTTTGGCAGGAAAAATCGTAGAACAAGTTATTATCTTAATGGCAAGAAACTGGAAAGTACTGAAGTACAAAGGGATCTGGGGGTCCTGGTGCACGAAACTCAAAAGGTTAGTATGCAGGTGCAGCAAGTGATTAAGAAGGCCAATGGAATGTTGGCTTTCATTGCTAGGGGGATAGAATATAAAAATAGGGAGGTATTGCTTCAGTTGTACAAGGTATTGGCGAGAACGCACCTGGAATACTGCGTACAGTTTTGGTGTCCATACTTAAGAAAGGACATACTTGCTCTCGAGTCAGTACAAAGAAGGTTCACTCAGTTAATCCCGGGGATGAGGGGATGGACATATGAGGAGAGGTTGAGTAGATTGGGACTCTACTCATTGGAGTTCAGAAGAATGAGAGGCGATCTTATTGAAACATATAAGATTGTGAAGGGGTTGGATCGGGTGGATGCGGGGAAGATGTTCCTGATGATGGGTGAAACTAGAACTAGGGGGCATAGTCTTAGAATAAGGGGCTGCTCTTTCAAAACTGAGATGAGGAGGAACTACTTCACTCAGAGGGTGGTAGGTCCGTGGAATATGCTGCCCCAAAAAGCTGTAGAAGCTACATCATTACATAAATTTAAAACAGAAATAGACAGATTCCTAGAAGTAAAGGGAATTAAGGGTTACGGGGAGCGGGCAGGAATTTGGACATGAGTCTAGGTTCGGATCGGACATGGCCCTGTGGGTAGCGGAGCGGGCCCAGGGGCTGTGTAGCCTGATCCTGCTCCTATTTCGTGTGTCTAATTCTGTTAGATTCAGGAGATGGTTCTGTGATAGTGGATTGGCGGTTAGGATCAGATCAGCCATGATCCTATTGAATGGCGGAGCAGGCTCGAGGGGCCGATTGGCCTACTCCTGCTCCTATTTCTTATGTTCTTATGTTCAGTTGCTAAATGCACCTCCCAAACCTGCGACCTCTACCACCTAGAAGGTCAAGGGCAGCAGGCGCATGGGAACACCACCACCTCCAAGTTCCCCTCCAAGTCACACACCATCCTGACTTGGAAATATATTGGCCGTTCCTTCATCGTCGCTGGGTCAAGATCCTGGAACTCCCTCCCTAACAGCACTGTGGGAGCACCTTCACCACACGGACTGCAGCGGTTCAAGAAGGCGGCTCAAGGGCAATTAGGGATGGTACTGGGTCACACATATCAGGAAGGTCCCAAGTTCATGTCTTGTCTGTGTGGAGATAGCTGATCTAACCGGAGGCAATGGGAAGGGGCAACTGCAATTGGACTTATTTCCCGAGGACTTGAAATCAGGTTGAGCTCATACCTCTGCACACCGTCCAGATATTCCTGCCAGATATTCACCAGACTGATACCTGGGATGGCAGGAATGACGTATGAGGAGAGATTGGGTCGATTAGGCTTATATTTGCTAGAGCTTAGAAGAATGAGAGGGGATCTCATTGAAACTTATAAAATTCTAACAGAACTAGACAGACTAGATGCAGGAAGGATGTTCCCAATGGCCGGGGAGTCCAGAACCAGGGGTCACAGTCTAAGGATAAGGGGTAAGCCATTTAGGACAGAGATGAGGAGAAATTTCTTCACCCAGAGAGTGGTGAACCTGTGGAATTCTCTACCACAGAGGGCGGTGGAGGCCAGTTCATTAAATATATTCAAGAAGGAGTTAGATATATTTCTTAAGGCTAAAGGGATCAAGGGACATGGGGAGAAAGCAGGGACAGGGTACTGAAATTGGATGATCAGCCATGATCTCATTGAATGGCGGAGCAGGCTCGAGGGGCCGAATGTCCTACTCCTGCTCCTATCTTCTATGTTTCTATGTTTCTATGTAAAAAGTGCATATGTCAAGGCATTGGACCAAGGGTGTGATGCCTCGGTTTAATGTCTCATTCAAAGGACGCTTTAATACTTCAACAGATCACTTGAGTTCAGAGAGACACTATAACTAGTGACAACATTTTTGAAACTGCAACACTTTTAACTCAGGAACACCTTATTGAATGAACTGTAATTTAAAACAAACTCCGGCTGATTAACGTTGCCACTTAAAAGCGATTGAGAGTTTCAAACAATAAACCACTGCAAGTTGATTAAAAATGGTCTCTTTGTTTGACATTTAAAAAATGCTTTGCTAAGGTATATAAAAGACAAACAGAACGATGAATGTGAGTCAACATTTATCTCATACCTGAAATATAATCAGAAAATGCTGAAACCCTCATCCATGCTTTTGTTACCTCCAGACTCGATTATTCCAATAATCTCCTGGCCTGTCGCCCACCTGGCACCCTCTATAAACTGCAGCTCATCCAAAACCCCTAACTCACAACAAGTCCCGTTCACCCATCACCCCCTGTGCTCGCTGACCTACATTAGGCTCCCGGTCCGGCAACGCCTCGATTTTAAAATTCTCATCCTCGTTTTCAAATCCCTCCATGGCCTCCTCGCCCCCTCCCTATCTCTGTAGCCTCCTCCAGCTCTACAACCCTCCGAGATCTCTAGACTTCTTCAACTCTGGCCTCTTGCGCGTCAACGATTTTCATCGCCCCACCATTGGCGGCCGTGCCTTCAGCAGCCTGGACGCCAAGCTCTGGAATTCCCTCCCTAAACCTCTCCGTCTCTCTATCTCTCTCTCTCCTCCTTTAAGATGCTCCTTAAAACCGACCCTTCAACCAAGCTTTTGATCACCTGCCCTAATATCTCCTTATGTGGTTCCGTGTCAGGTTTTGTTTGAAATCGCTCCTGTGAATCATTTTACTACGTTAAAGGCGCTATATAAATGGAAGTTGTTGTTGATCAGGCAGCATTTGTGGAGAGAGGAGGGTAGGGTTAACGTTTCCGGTCGCTGATCTTTCCTCAGAAGCAGCTGACCTGCTGAGCGTTACCAGCATTTTCTGTTTTTAGTTCAGATTTCCAACACCTGCAAAATTTGACTTTTTATTATCTTGTACCTCCCTTGCTGCTCTCCTGGGCGGGGAGAGTAAATGTGCTGGAAACAATGGCAAGTTTTATAGAATCAGACAGCACAGAAGGAGGCCATTCGGCCCATCGTGCCTGTGCTGGCTCTCTGGTTAGCTCTCCAATCAGTCCCACTCCCCCCTGCTCTTTCCCCAGAGCCCTGCAAATATTTCCTGTTCAACTATTTATCCAATTCCCTTTTGAAAGTTACTATAAGAAGGCAAATGGTATGTTGGCCTTCGTAGCGAGAGGGTTCGAGTACAGGAACAAGAATGTCTTGCTGCAGTTGTACAGGGCCTTGGTGAGACCGCACCTTGAGTATTGTGTGCAGTTTTGGTCGCCTTATCTGAGGAAGGATGTTCTTGCCATGGAGAGATTGCAGCGAAGATTCACCAGACTGATACCTGGGATGGCAGGAATGACGTATGAGGAGAGATTGGGTCGATTGGGCTTATACTCGCTGGAGTTTAGAAGAATGAGAGGGGATCTCATTGAAACTTATAAAATTCTAACAGGACTAGACAGACTAGATGCAGGAAGGATGTTCCCAATGGTCGGGGAGTCCAGAACCAGGGGTCACAGTCTAAGGATAAGGGGTAAGCCATTTAGGACAGAGATGAGGAGGAATTTCTTCACCCAGAGCGTGGTGAACCTGTGGAATTCTCTACCACAGAAGGCAGTTGAGGCCAATTCATTAAATATATTCAAGAAGGAGTTAGATATATTTCTTAAGGCTAAAGGGATCAAGAGATATGGGGAGAAGGCAGGGACAGGGTACTGAATTTGGATGATCAGCCATGATCTCATTGAATGGCGGAGCAGGCTCAAGGGGCCGAATGGCCTCCTCCTGCTCCTATCTTCTATGTTTCTATTGAATCTGCTCCCACCGCCGTTTCAGGCAGCGCATTCCAGATCTCCTCATCTCCCCCTCTGGTTCTTTTGCTGATTATCTTAACTCTCTGCCCTTTGGTTATTGACCCCCCACCACACCCACATCCCCCTGCCATTGGACAGTGCCTCTTACAATTTGCAAAAGGACATTGCTAATCGCTCGGCACGGGCAATGGGAACGGCATTGTTTCTGGGCTAATTCATGGCCTTCCGCGAGGCGCTGGACGCCCGGAGGAAGCTGTAAGATGGATTTGGTGGCCCCCGGAGCGAGCGACTTGCTCCTTTCAAACACGGGCTGGGTGTTTTAGGAAACGAGCTGTTTCAACAGCACATTGAAAGACTACTGTGTATTCAAACATACTGTCAACTCGGCAAATACACACAGCACAATTGTGCCAACAAAGCTGCCGTTTATTTTCCGTTGGTCCCTAACACAATGGTTTAATAGAGTTACTGTGGAGCACAGATCTGGCGTTGTGTACACAGTTTGTAACTTATGACCCTAATATCATCCATATCACCACACAGGCTTTTAGTAATAAAAACGAAACAGTAATTAACAACTGGAATAGAACTGCTTGGCAGACGGGCGGGTAATTCAGTACAAAGCAAACAATTTGCTATAAATGGCTTTTGATTGCAGAGTCTGAGGTAATTACGTTCAGTAAACTGCTCTAGTACAAAGCTCACGGCGCGTTCTCATATAGTCAAGGTAACACCTCAAAACTCAGCCCGGTCTCAAAGGAGGAAAGGGCAGATCAGGCTGAGCTGCATTATCTGCTCAAGGTCGCAGGTTCGAGTCCCGCAGCTAGCTGGAATTTGGACTCCTCTGCCTCAGTTGGATGGGGTTGCAGCAATCACCTGTTGGGCCACATCACAGAAGTAGGGTTGGCGACTCTGGTTGCATCATGTGACTACAACCGCCTTCACCCCCTCCCCCACCCCCCACACTTGCTCCCGCCATTGGTCCGCCCAGCGCGTCCATTCTCGTGACGCACCATCTCAGCACAACCAATTGGCAAGCAATTGGGTGCAGTAACATAGTGGTTATGTTACTGGACTAGTAATCCAGAGGCCTGGACTGACGTGTAGTTCAAATCCCACCATAGCAGCCGGGGAATTTAAATTCAGATAATTAAATACATTTGGAATTAAAAAGCTAGTACCAGTAATGGTGACTGTGAAAGTACCGGATAATCGTAAAAACCCATCTGGTTCACTCATGTCCATTAGGGAAGGAAATCTGCCACCTTTACCCGGTCTGGCCGGTATGTGGCTCCAAACCCACAGCAATGTGGTTGACTCTTAACTGCCCGCTGAAATGGCCGAGCGAGACACTCAGTTGTACCAAACCGCTACGACAAAGTCAGCACTGTGGGAGTACCTTCACCTCACGGACTGCAGCGGTTCAAGAAGGTGACTCACCACCACCTTCTCAAGGGGCAATTAGGGATGGGCAATAAATGCCAGCCTCGCCAGTGACGCCCACATCCCATGAATGAATAAAAAAAAGCGAACAGATTCTTTCCTCACCCCACTGGATGATTCTTGACTGTCAGTCAAACAGCCTTTATCCCCCCATCTCAGATTTATTTTTCAAGCCTCTGTGATTTCCAGAGTGCACAGTGGCTAGCACACTCTCCTCTGAGTCAGCAGGTTGTGGGTTTGATCCCCACTCCACAGACTTGAGCACAAAAATCCAGGCTGACACTCCCAGTGCAGAGCTGAGGGGGCGGGGGAATGTCGGAGGGGCAGTACTGAGGGAGCGCCGCACTGTCGGAGGGGCAGTACTGAGGGAGCGCCGCACTATCGGAGGGGCAGTGCTGAGGGAGCACCGCACTGTGGGAGGGACAGTACTGAGGGAGCGCCGCACTGTTGGAGGGGTAGTACTGAGGGAGCGCCGCACTGTCAGAGGGGCAGTACTGAGGGAGCGCCGCACTATCGGAGGGGCAGTTCTGAGGGAGCGCCGCACTATCGGAGGGGCGGTACTGAGGGAGCGCCGCACTGTTGGAGGAGTAGTACTGAGGGAGCGCCGCACTGTCAGAGGGGCAGTACTGAGGGAGCGCCGCACTGTTGGAGGGGTAGTACTGAGGGAGCGCCGCACTGTCGGAGGGGCAGTACTGAGGGAGTGCTGCACTGTCGGTGTGGCAGTACTGAGGGAGCGCCGCTCTGTCGGAGGGGCAGTACTGAGGGAGTGCTGCACTGTCGGTGTGGCAGTACTGAGGGAGCGCCGCACTGTCGGAGGGGCAGTACTGAGGGAGCGCCGCTCTGTCGGAGGGGCAGTACTGAGGGAGTGCTGCACTGTCGGTGTGGCAGTACTGAGGGAGCGCCGCTCTGTCGGAGGGGCAGTACTGAGGGAGTGCTGCACTGTCGGTGTGGCAGTACTGAGGGAGTGCTGCACTGTCGGTGTGGCAGTACTGAGGGAGCGCCGCACTGTCGGAGGGGCAGTACTGAGGGAGCGCCGCTCTGTCGGAGGGGCAGTACTGAGGGAGTGCTGCACTGTCGGTGTGGCAGTACTGAGGGAGCGCCGCTCTGTCGGAGGGGCAGTACTGAGGGAGTGCTGCACTGTCAGAGTGGCAGTACTGAGGGAGTGCTGCACTGTCGGAGGGGCAGTACTGAGGGAGTGCCGCACTGTCAGAGTTGCTGTCTTTCAGATGAGACGTTAAACCGAGGCCCCGTCTGCTCTGTCAGGTGGATGTAAAAGATCCCACGGCACTATTTCGAAGAAGAGCAGGGGAGTTCTCCCCGGTGTCCTGGGCCAATATTTATCCCTCAATCAACTTCACTAAAAATAGATTATCACATTGCTGTTTGTGGGAGCATGCTGTGCACAAAATGCCTGCCTCGTTTCCCACATTACAACAGTGACTACACTTCATTGGCTGTAAAGTGCTTTGGGACATCCTGAGGTCGTGAAAGGCGCTATAGAAATGCAAGTCTTTCATTTCTTTATTTACAGTTTATTTGTTTACCTCTGTCTTTTGGGGGGACACGGACAGCCCCACCCCCCACCCCCACCCCCACCCCCTTCATTTGCATTTGTCTCCTCAGGATGTGAAAACATTAGTTGTTAAAGTTGCATCAGCAAAGCCAAAGTAACAAACTCAAAGCCATAACGTTGACCCTGCCCACTTTTTATCGCCCCCCCTTGTCTGATTTTGGACCTGGCAAATGGAGATAGACTACCTTAAGAAAACGTGAGTAAATTATAAAGCAGCGTTGCAGCTTGGTGTGTATATATATGTATTTGGCTCCTTTCTACACATTACTGATTGTTAAATTAGTTGCATAATATCCTGTTATAAAGGTCAGTGATTCAGAAAAAATAAACTAGTGGGGTTGCTAAGGATAGTGGCCTTAAGAAGGCCTTAATCCCATAACCACTGGAGCGCATGGCAAGTACTCAGCGATTACACATCAAAGAATATTAATTTTCATGGAAAACAAGTCAGTTTAACATTTCTTTCTGTTTGGAGGAGAATCTGGCACCATTGGTGGCTCCTCAGCAGCTTAATTGAGTTAACAATCTGGCCAATGAATAACAGTAACTGGGCCAAGCAAAACTCTACTGTAACCTCAAACTATGTGGCTTTGGGAATCCAGCCTGCACTTCTTTTTAATTCTGTTTGTAATCTTCCTCTAATTGATACCACGCTCTAATAGATCTTCAGCCTGGAGTGCCTTGGCTCGCTTGGTAAAGACTGTATTTTAATCGCTCCACCATTGGCGGCCATGCCTTCAGCTGCCTTGGGCCCTAGGCTCTGGAATTCTCGCCCCAAACCTCTCTACCTCTCCTATAAGGTGCTCCTTAAAACCTACCTCTGTGTCCAAGCTTGTCCTAATATCTCTTTCTGTGGCACGCTGTCAAATTTGGTTTTGATAGCGTTCCTGTGAAGCGCCTTGGGACGTTTTACTACGTTAAAGGCGCTATATAAATGCACATTGTTGTTGTTGGTAACTGAGCGCCAGAGACAAGGGTCTCGGGCTGATTTCTCGCGCTGTGCCATTAGCTGGTGTGTGGTAAGTCAGCAATGAGGACACTACAACTGGCTGGGGAGTCTAGAGAACTAGGGGTCACAGTGTGTATATTCAAGACAGAGAGCGATAGATTTATGGATACTCAGGGAATTAAGGGATACGGGGATCAGGTGGGAAAGTGGAGATGAGGTAGAAGATCAGCCATGATCTTATTGAATGGCAGGGCCGAATGGCCGACTCCTGCTCCTATTTCTTGTGTTCTTATATTATGCAATAAGCTTTAGCGCCTCTGGGTTGATGCTCCTGATTACTACCCAGGGGCTTCCATGTTGGAATGTGCACACCTGTCGCTGTCCAGTGAGGGGGTGATGAGGCTCACCCGTGACGTGTCCCTCCGTCCACAATCAAATAGTCCGCCAACGCTCAGTGCCGAGGCTCACCTATGAAGACACTCGAGTGAGGTATCCTGGAGGCAACCCTACCTCAACAGGGAGAGGAGGAAGAGAAGGGAGAAAGCAGTCAGGAAAAACAAAAGGGAATTTGATTTTTGTAATTTTGGGTTAGGGGGCAGGGATACAAGAAACTAGAGACATTTTTGATTCCTCAAGTGATTCAATTAAAAGTCTGGCCAACACAGAAACAGCTCCTGGACCAATAAAGCTTTCCTGTAACACGTAACTTATTTGGCTTAGGGAAATTTTCAGCAACTCAAACCTGACTAAACTTTGTTCCGATGCATCACCAATAAAACTTTATTCAAAAACAACCTGTTAATAATCTCTCTCTCGTTGATAACAAATACTGTAATAGATACTCAGCTTTTCTCTACTACAATCAGGTGCTTTTTGTTTGTAGATTACACATTCCTATTGTGCATTTTCTTGACAGTTTTCCTGTGCAGTCCCTGCAGTTTTGCTTTGAGAAGGTAAGATAAAGGCCAGTGTTCGCTGACGTACATTCACTCCCGGTCCGGCAATGCCTTGATTTTACAATTCTCATCCTTGTTTTCAAATCCCTCCGTGGCCTCGCCCCCCCTCCCTATCTCTGTAACCACCTCCAGCCCCACAACCAACATTCCCTTAAAGCTGCAGGACCACCCAGCCTGGGACCGGCTTGAATGGGCCCCCGATCCCGGTAACCTTTTGGTACCCAAGCCCTCACAGAAAGACTGGGCACTTGGTCAAGGTATTGGAAGGCAACCAGTGCCCATTGGAACAGTCAACGCGTCAACATCTTCAGGAAATGAAAGATAGAACTTGCATTTCTATAGCGCCTTTCACAACCTCAGGATGTCCCAAAATGCTTTACAGCCAATGACTTTGGAAGTGCTGCCACTGTTTTAATGTAGGAAATGTGGCAGTGAAATTGTGCACAGCAAGCTCCCACAAACAGCAATGTGATAATGACCAGATAATCTGCTCTCCTGATGTTGATTGAGGGATAAATATTGGCCGGGACACCGGGGAGAACTCCCCTTGCTCTTCTTCAAAATAGTGCCGTGGGATCTTTTACATCCACCTGAGAGAGCAGACGTTTAACGTCTCATCCGAAAGACGGCGACTCCGACAGTGCAGCACTCCCTCAGTACTGCACTGGGAGTGTCAGCCTAGTTTATGTGCTCAAGTCTCCTGGAGTGGGGACGTGAACCCACGACCTTCTGACTCGGGGGCGAGAGAGAGAGTGCTACCCACTGAGCCACGACTGACACAGTGAGAATAGAGGAGAAGGTTGGAAGGAAAGAGGGGCAAACAGGAAAAAAAGGAGTCATCTCTAGCTTTTTGCATTACTAAACCGGTTGGGGAGCAGCAAACATGCCACCTGAGAACGCCAGCACACCTCCGTCACTGGGACTCAATCAAAAAAAGGCAGGGAGCTGGGAAAACAATCTCCTTCAGCAAGCACAAAGGACAAGCTGATAAGGAAGCGGTTAATCTCTCATTAGTAAGTGCTCCATTGGCAAGGCTGCGAACCCATGTGATGTTTGACCCAACAAACACTTGACAGTTGTTGTGCTAGCTAAAGAACAAAGTGTAGGTGCTCAGGGTCAATATTTTCACAGGCAGTAAAGGTCCGCCCACCCATTAAACAAATACAGCCAGGGCAGGATTGCTCAGTCTTAGTTAGATGTCACCCATTACCTCAGCTGTGCCCGTTACTTTTTATATAACTTTTTTTTAAACGAGAAAGCTGGTGACACCCTCTGCTCATACATGGTTCCCCCTTTACGTTTGTCCAGAAATACGGTTAATAAACTCCCCCCTTCCCTTTCCCCGTGACCTCCAATATTCTTTGTGTCATTGACATCTCAGAGTTGGTTGTGCAAATAGCAACCCTTTCATTGTTGACAGAGCTAATGTTGACATTTTGTCGCAAACTGCAAAGTCAATATGATAAAATTAATCGCTGATTAAATTCTCGGCTCATTCTCACAGCCCACTGAGCAGCTCAAAGCACCTGTTAAGCTCCTCGCTGTTTGCATTAGCGCATTTCTGAGACACTCTGGAAATTTCAGAACGCTAAACGAAGCCTCATTCACATTTTTACCCAGAGGGAAACAGCGGATTCAACCCCCCCCCACCCCCCACCGCCCCCCCCCCCCCCACCACCATCCACACTCCCCATTCTAATTTTTTCACTTTATCTCCTCTCCTGAAAGCACTGACTCTCATCGGGATTCAGTTCCACCAGCACCTGCAGCCCTCCAGTACAGCAACCTGCATTGATATAGTGCCGGTAACATAGGGAGACATCCCAAGGCAATTTGCAAAGGCGGTACAGTACTGGCATCAAGCCTTTAAGGGGGGGTTGGAGAGGTAACCAATAGCTTAGTTGAAAAGGTTGTTTTGAGAAAGGTTTTAAAGATAGGAAGTCAACATCTTCAAGAAAAGAGGGGTGAAAATTGAGGTGTGGGGGTGAGGGTGAGGATGTTACATAGTATTTACAGCACAGAAACAGGCCATTCGGCCCAACTGGTCCGTGCCGGTGTTTACGCTCCACACGAGCCTCCTCCCACCCCATTTCATCTCACCCTATCAACATCTCCTTCTATTCCTTTCTCCCTCATGTGTTTATCCAGCTTCCCCTTAAATGCATCTACACTATTCGCCTCAACCACTCCCTGTGGTAGCGAGTTCCACATTCTCACCACTCTCTGGGTAAAGAAGTTTCTCCTGAATTCCCTGTTGGATTTATTGTGACGATCTTCTATTGATGGCCCCTAGTTCTGGTCTCCCCTGCAAGTGGAAACATCTGCTCTACGTCTACCCTATCAAGAGCTCTATCGGGTCACCCCTCAGTCTTCTCTTTTCTAGAGAAAAGAGCCCCCAGCCTGTTCAATCTACCCTGATAGAATCTTCAGGAGATGAGGGGACAAAACAGGTGGAGGTGATTTGGGGAGGAGGTTCCTCAGGGTGGGACCAAGTTGGGTGATGTCTCTGTCAGGAGTGAGGAAGGGAACAAAGCAAGGGAGCCCAGAGTCAGAGGGCACAGAAGGGTATGTAAAGCTGTGGAAGGTTGTAGAGGTAGGGTGGGACACGGCCATGGAGGGAATTGTAGACGGGGACAAGGATTTTAAGTTCAATTCACTGGGGGATGGAGAGCTGGTGTAGGTGGGTGAGGATAGAGTTGCTGGGTGAATGGGTCTTAGTGTAGGAGCGTCTTAAAGGAGGAGAGAGAGGCAGAGATGCAGAGTGTTTAGGGAGGGAACTCCAGAGCTTAGGATAGGATTTTCTTGGAACACTTTTGTTTATTAGTTGTAAAAATATTGGAGGTGAGGCAGTCACGAACCATCCAATTGGGTAATGAAGAGCCTTTTCGGTTTCCAATTGGCCGTGGGTAGGCGGGGCATCACGAGAATGGATGAGTCGGGCGACCAATGGCAGGAGCCTGGGGGGGGCGGGGCAATGGGGTGGGCAGGGCACCACGAGAATGGACGAGTCGGGCGACCAATGGCAGTAGCCTGGGGGGCGGGGCAGTGGGGTGGGCGGGGCATCACGAGAATGGACGAGTCGGGCGACCAATGGCAGGAGCCTGGGGGTGGGGCGGGGCATCACGAGAATGGACGAGTCGGGCGACCAATGGCAGGAGCCTGGGGGGGCAGGGGCATCACGAGAATGGACGAGTCGGGCGACCAATGGCAGGAGCCTGGGGGGGCAGGGCAGTGGGGTGGGCGGGGCATCACAAGAATGGGAGAGTCACGCGACCAATGGCAGGAGCCTGGGGGTGGGGCATCGCGCCATTAAATCTCCAGGAATACATCCAACCAGAGTTGGCAACCCGAATTCAAGTGGATATACTGTGCACTTTTTGAATGAATGAGCGCCCTCGGTTTCCGTCCCCTTATGAGGAGAGATTGGGTCGATTGGGCTTATACTCGCTGGAGTTTAGAAGAATGAGAGGGGATCTCATTGAAACTTATAAAATTCTAACAGGACTAGACAGACTAGATGCAGGAAGGATGTTCCCGATGGTCAGGGAGTCCAGAACCAGGGGTCACAGTCTAAGGATAAGGGGTAAGCCATTTAGGACAGAGATGAGGAGGAATTTCTTCACCCAGAGAGTGGTGAACCTGTGGAATTCTCTACCACAGAAGGCAGTTGAGGCCAATTCATTAAATATATTCAAGAAGGAGTTAGATATATTTCTTAAGGCTAAGGGGATCAAGGGATATGGGGAGAAAGCAGGGACAGGGTACTGAATTTGGATGATCAGCCATGATCTCATTAAATGGCGGAATGGGCTCGAGGGGCCGAATGGCCTACTCCTGCTCCTGTCTTCTATGTTTCTATGTTTACTACCCTTTGTTGGCTCCCCTCATTGCCCCTTATGGGATTTAGATTAACTGAGTTAGTAGCGCCGCCTGAAGTTACAAATCAGGAGTCCAGCTATCTACAGTATTTGCTAAGAACAAAGAACTTCTTTAAAGTCTCAGCTGCCCCGATTTTCTGAGGGAAACAGATAAGACCATTGTGTGTTTTACAAAGGTCATCGCACATACAATCAAAACCGCGGCAGTGCTGGAAACACAGACCTTATCTCCGTGTCTTGTGAGCGATCCTCAACATTATACATTACCGTAAACTTCTCACATCTTTTGTTTATTTTACAATGTGTGGAGCATTCAGAAAGAGGGGTCAGCAGAGGCTGTTACTGATCCAATATGCTCAGGTTGTGAAGTTTTAAACCGCTGTTTCCCTGGTGGGGCCTGGGTCTCGGGAAGGCGAGCTAAACTCAGCCCCACTCCCATACTTACCTTCGTAACGTGCAGCCGAACTCCCGGTAAAAAAAGGAAGAACTCGCATTTCTACAGCGCCTTTCACGACCTCAGGACACCTCAAAGCGCTTTACAGTCAATGAAATACTTTTTGAAGTGTGGTCACTGTTGTAATGTAGGGAACGCGGCAGCCAATTTTCGCACAGCAAGCTCCCACAAACAGCAATGTGATAATGACCAGATAATCTGTTTTACATTAGTGATGTTGGTTGAGGGATAAATATTGGGCCCAGGACACCGGGGGTAACTCCCCTGCTCTTCTTCGAAATAGTGCCATGGGATATTTTACGTCTATCTGAGACGCCAGGCGGGGCCTCGGTTTAATGTCTCATCCAAAAGACGGCACCTCCAACAGTGCGGCACTCTCAGTACTGCCCCTCCGACAGTGCAGCGCTCCCTCAGTACTGACCCTCCGACAGTGCAGCGCTCCCTCAGTACTGCCCCTCCGACAGTGCAGCACTCCTCAGTTCTGCCCCTCCGACAGTGCGGCGCTCCCTCAGTACTGCCCCTCCGACAGTGCAGCACTCCCTCGGTACTGCCCCTCCGACAGTGCGGCGCTCCCTCAGTACTGCCCCTCCGACAGTGCAGCACTCCCTCAGTACTGCCCCTCCGACAGTGCGGCGCTCCCTCAGTACTGCCCCTCCGACAGTGCGGCGCTCCCTCAGTACTGTCCCTCCGACAGTGCGGCGCTCCCTCAGTACTGCCCCTCCGACAGTGCAGCGCTCACTCAGTACTGCCCCTTCGACAGTACAGCACTCCCTCAATACTGCCCCTCTGACAGTGCAGCACTCCCTCAGTACTGCCCCTTCAAACAGTGCGGCGCTCCCTCAGTACGGCCCCTCCGACAGTGCAGCACTCCCTCAGTACTGCCCCTCCGACAGTGCAGCGCTCCCTCAGTACTGCCCCTCCGACAGTGTGGCGCTCCCTCAGTACTGCCCCTTCGACAGTGCGTCACTCCCTCAGTACTGCCCCTCCGACAGTGCAGCACTCCCTCAGTACTGCCCCTCCGACACTGCGGCGCTCCCTCAGTACTGCCCCTCCGACAGTGCGTCACTCCCTCAGTACTGCCCCTCCGACAGTGCAGCACTCCCTCAGTACTGCCCCTCCGACACTGCGGTGCTCCCTCAGTACTGCCCCTCCGACAGTGCAGCGCTCCCTCAATGCTGGCACCGGGAGTGTCAACCTGTATTTTGGACTCAAGTCTCTGGAGTGGGACTTGAACCCATGACCTTCTAACTCAGAGGCGAGAGTGCTGCCTCCTGAGCCACAGCCGACACCGTAATGTCCAGGGTCTGCCGCATTAAAGTATTTGGGAGGAGCTCCGGACACCAAGATTAGGCCGTCCTGCCTTCTTTGGCGCTCAGTGCCCACATTGAGTTGCGTTGGGTCACTTTGCGTCTGTCGATAATCCTTAAGCCTCCTCACGATATAAATGCAAGTTGTTGTGCATGTAAGTGAATGCCAAGTGAGCACAGAACAAGGCTTTATTGCCCCTACGGTTGAATAGCCCGGCCACCGCAGCCCAGGGACACCAAGGCTCCTGTAACACCCCGATTGTTGCCCTGTCTGAGATCAGCCAACTCACTGCAGACCAGCAGATGCAACACCTGCCCTTTTACCTCCCCCCTCCCCACTGTCCAGGGCCCCAAACACCCCTTCCAGGTGAAACAGCGATTTACTTGTACTTCTTGCAATCTAGTATACTGTATTCGCTGCTCACGATGTGGTCTCCTCTACATTGGGGAGACCAAACGCAGATTGGGTGACCGCTTTGCGGAACACCTCCGTTCAGTCCGTAAGGGTGACCCCGAGCTTCCGGTCGCCTGTCACTTTAATTCACCGCTCCATTCCCACTCTGATCTCTCTGTCCTCGGGCTATTGCATTGTTCCAATGAAGCTCAACGTAAGCTCGAGGAACAGCACCTCATCTTTCGATTAGGCACTTTGCAGCCTGCCGGACTCAACATTGAGTTCAACAATTTCAGATAATTATCCCTGCCCCCATTTTTCATGCAGTATGATTTTGCCATTCCCATTTGCAACATTTTCACAGGATGTTCTTTCAATTCCTTCCTCCCCCGTCTCTGCACCTGCTTAATCTGTTACATCTCCAGCTTTTTCCAGTTCTGATGAAGGGTCCCAGACCTGAAACGTTAACTCAGTTTCTCTCTCCACAGATGCTGCCTGGCCTGCTGAGTATTTCCAGCATTTTCTGTTGTTATTTCAGATTTCCAGCATCCAATATTTTGCTATTGTAAGGTATCAAACTTTGTTGTTTTCTACCTCAGCACCACGCCAGCAGGGGGAGCCCCAAAATGATACCCGACTCCAAGGGTTAAATTACGAGGAGAGATTACATAAATTAGGGGTGTATTCCCTGGAATTTTGAAGGTTAAGGGGTGATCTGATTGAAGTTTTCAGGATATTAAGGGGAACAGATAGGGTCGATAGAGAGAAACTATTTCCGCTGGTTGGGGAGTCTAGGACTAGGGGCCATCGTCTAAAAAGTAGAGCCAGACCTTTCAGGAGTGAAATTAGGAAACACTTCTACACACAGAGGGTGGTAGAAGTTTGGAACTCTCTTCTGCAAACAGCAATTGATGCTAGAGCAATTGTTAATTTTAAATCTGAGATTGATAGCTTTTTGTTAACCAAAGGTATTAAGGAGCAAAGATGGTTATATGGAGTTAGGTCGCAGATCAGCCATGATCTCACTGAATGGCGGAACAGGCTCGAGGGGCTGAATGGCCTCCTCCTGTTCCCCCTTGCTGTATTCAATTAATTCTAATGGACGCACCCAGAGCCCTCGTGTGTTACACGAGCCAGCGTTTGTTTCTTGTTCTGCTCTGCATGATAACGTGTAGCCTGTGTGTGTGTGAAAGCAGAATAACTCCGAACATCTGCGAGATCATGTCAACATCAGCAGTATGTTAACCATCAGGATCAGAGGGACTGCTCACACTCGAGTGGCAGTGAACAACAGCGCCCTCCAGTGTTTGTGTAACATATGCTTTCCATTCATACCCCTCAGAATAGATTTACACCCTTTGTACCAGAGGAAGTTTAAAAAACAAGCTATACAGGGATGAGTGCTACCTCGTGGATTTTAAAGTATTATGTTTTTGATGAGTTTGAAATATGTGATTTTCTTTTTGTACTCCAACCAACATGACTTAAATCTGGCCATTATCACATTGCTGTTTGTGGGAGCTTGCTGTGCGCAATTTGGTTGCTGCGTTTCCTACATTATAACAGTGGCCACACTTCAAAAGTACTTCATTGGCTGTAAAGCGCTTTGGGACGTCCTGAGGCCGTGAAAGGTGCTATATAAATGCAAGTCTCTGAGTGC
This sequence comes from Somniosus microcephalus, assembly GCF_052327205.1. NCBI lineage: Eukaryota > Metazoa > Chordata > Chondrichthyes > Squaliformes > Somniosidae > Somniosus > Somniosus microcephalus. The sequence goes on from NC_141013.1 coordinate 6,668,131, forward strand.
GATTGCTCGCTTACAGCATTAGGCGCAGGTTTGTGCTGTGAGCCTGTATGTAAGTGGGAACTGGATGGAGACAGCACAGACTCATTTATTGTAGGGACCACTGCAGCTACCAAACCCGCAACCTCCACCACCTAGAAGGGCAATTGCAGCAGGCGCTTGGGAACCCCATCATCTCCCAAGTTCCCCTCTGAGTCACACACCATCCTGACTTGGAAATATATCGGCCAATCCTTCATCGTCGCTGGGTCAAAATCCTGGAACTCCCTCCCTAACAGCACGGCGGGAGCACCTTCACCACACGGACTGCAGCGGTTCAAGGCGGCGGCTCACCACCACCTTCTCGAGGGCAATTAGGGATGGGTAATAAATGCCGGCCTTGCCAGCGACGCCCAGATCCCGAGAATGAATTAAAAAAGAACAGAAAATGTTGAATACTCAGGTGGTCAGACAGCATCTGTGGAGAGAGAAACAGATTTCCAGCATTCGCAGCTTTCTGCTCGTGTGTCCGCACCGACGAGACTTCCGTCCGGACTGAATTTGAACCCAGCTTCCAAAACTGAAAGGCGAACCCACGGAAATCGTTCCATGAAACTACTCATTAATATCGCAGCGTTGTCTTAATATGTGGAAGCAGATATTGCTCTCTCTGATCATGCGGCAGGTTTCCCCAGATACTCAAAATGTTTTTATTCCAACTATTACAGGTGGATCAAGGGGGACTGCGAGAAACGATCATTTAAAAGGTGCCTCGTCAGCATGCTGATTTTTTTTTGCCAGGTTGTTTGGCAAAATGGAAGATGTATTCAGGCAAGTGAATCCTTACCCCAAAGAGCACCTGCAGCTTGATGGGGAAGCTGAACAGGTCAGAAATGCTCAGCTAACAATAATTATCTATTTCTCCTAGACAGTGCGACAGTGCCACCTGCTGCACATTTGCTGCTTTGCACAAAGCGGCAGTGACGAGCATTCCCCGGACTACTTATAAAAGGAATAAGAACATAAGAATAGTGAAGGACTAAAGAAGCCAATTTAGCCCATCAAAGGTCGGCCCTACACCTTAATCTTTCTCCCCACCCCCCCACTGGTTCAAAAACAAAACCGCACCTCATTTCTATTTGCATATATGCAGAAAACCTGCATGCAGTATTGGGCATTTCATGATAACTTGCATTTATATAGCACCTTTACCGCAGTGAAACATCCCAAGACACTTCACAGGAGCGATTATCTCCCACATAAGGAGATATTAGGGCAGGTGACCAAAAGCTTGGTCAAAGAGGTAGGTTTTAAGGAGCGTCTTAAAGGAGGTGTAGAGATTTAGGGAGATATTTCCAGAGCTTAGGGCCCAGGCAGCTGAAAGCACGGCCACCAATGGTGGAGCGATTAAAATCAGGGATGTGCCAGAATTGGAGAACAGATTTCTCAGAGGGTTGTGGGGCTGGAGGAGATTACAGAGATTGCGGAGGGTGGGGGTGGAGTGGTGAGGCCATGGAGGAATTTGAAAACAAAGATGAGAATTTTAAATTCGAGCCAATGTAGGTCAGCGAGAGTTTTGGATGAGAATAGCCACTGTGGCAAGGTATCACGAGGCTGTGTCTGTACCTCTGCAGCTGCACCCAAAACAAGAATCTGGATCTTGAAGAAAATGAGGGGGGGGGGGGGGGGGGGGGGGGGGGGGAGAAAAAAAAGAGGGCTTTTAAAGAACAAAGGCAAACAAAAGTATTTGACCCATCTTAATTTATCCAGCCAAAGATTCTAATGTCCCTCCATTGCAGCATCCAATTATTGCCTACATCACGTGGCTACATTATCTGGTCATTATCACATTACCGTGTGGGAGCTTGCTGTGCGCAAATTGGCTGCTGCGTTTCCTACATAACAGTGACTACACTGGATGTCGTGAAACTCCAGTACGATTTGGACAGGTTGGGTGATTGGGCAGAAACATGGCAAATGCACTATAATGTGGATAAATGTGAGGTTATCCACTTTGGTGGCAAAAACAGGAAGGCAGATTATTATTTGAATGGCAATAGATTGGGAGAAGGGGAAGTGCAGAGAGACCTGGGTGTCCTTGCGCACCAGTCGCTGAAGGTAAGCATGCAGCTGCAGCAGGCAGTTAAGAAGGCAAATGGTATGTTGGCCTTCATAGCGAGAGGATTTGAGTACAGGAGCAAGGATGTCTTGCTGCAGTTGTACAGGGCCTTGGTGAGACCATACCTTGAGTATTGTGCGCAGTTTTGGTCACCTTACCTGAGGAAGGACGTTCTTGCCACGGAGGGAGTGCAGCGAAGATTCACCAGGCTGATACCTGGGATGGCAGGAATGACGTATGAGGAGAGATTGTGTGGATTGGGCTTATACTCACTGGAGTTTAGAAGATTGAGAGGGGATCTCATCGAAACCTATAAAATTCTGTCAGGTCTGGACAGACTAGATGCAGGAAGGATGTTTCTGATGGCCGGGGAGTCCAGAACCAGGGGTCATAGTCTAAGGATAAGGGGTAAGCCATTTAGGACTGAAATGAGGAGGAATTTCTTCACCCAGAGTGGTGAACCTGTGGAATTCTCTACCACAGAGGGCGGTGGAGGCCTGTTCATTAAATATATTCAAGAAAGTTGGATATATTTCTTGAGGCTAAAGGGATCAAGGGATATGGGGAGAAGGCAGGGACAGGGTACTGAATTTGGATGATCAGCCATGATCTCATTGAATGGCGGAGCAGGCTCGAAGGGCCAAATGGCCTACTCCTATCTTCTATGTAAAAGTACTTAATTGGCTGTGAAGTGCTTTGGGTTGAGAGGAGTTCTAGAAATGCAAGTTCTTTCTTTAAACAATTCCAGAGTTTTTGCCTCCACTACTCTATCTGGAAGTTTATTCCGCAGGACCATTCTTGGCATTAAGAAGTTCCTAGTCTGAACCAGTGCCCCCTCAGTCTAATTTGAATTAATATTCCAGGTTAACTTTTTCTATGCCTTTAACAATCTTGTGTATCTGTATAAAAACCTCCTTTCCAAAAGGGGGAAAACCCAAGGCCTAAAAATTTGGTTACCTTGCACCTCAGAGTGCTACTGGGGCAAAAAGCAACTAGTGCCTGGGCGCGGTAGTGCCAACGCCTCCGGTAACCGTTAGCGCCCCACGGCGCATCGCCGCACCTCGCTCACGATCTCCGGTAGCACCCCCAGACTTACTGCCGGATGCCATGTCCGACAGGGTCAGGAGGGGCCTATCTGCGGCCGGGGTGGCGCAAATTAAAGGGGAAGTGCCGGGTGACCATTTTTGTTGCTGGCCGCCTGCCAGCACCTGCCCCCTCTGCGGAGTGCTGGCTGCACTCCGATCCCTGGTGGCCCAGCTGGGCTGTGACTGCGCTAGGCCCCTCCCCCTTAAGGTGAGGAAGGCCTGCAGTACCGCAGCGCGACGTGTCAGAGCGTGGCACTGCGGCATGTAGCGCTGTGATATTCACTCGCAGCGCCACGCCTCCCTCGTGGGGCGCCAGTGAATTTTGGGCGCAGGGGCACTAATTTTTTCGGGGCCCTAAAAGTAGCGTCCCGGCGAAGTGAGCGCCCCAAAGGGGGCGCGACCCAATTTTCTCCCCCTTGCAATCAGCTTTGTAAACCGATGAAATTCAGTCAAAAGCAAAGGCACGAGAAGATATGATGCATGGAGCTTGGCAGAGTGGAGTGAGGGTAGAAAGTACCTGTGAATGTGCGCTTGTTTGTCATACCCATTTGTATTGACATTTCCTGTCAACTGGCAAAAGGTATTAATTAAAATAAAATGTATACAGTAAATGGCAATTCTACCTGCCAAGATAGATTGGCTGAACAAATTGTGTACTCAGTCTTAAACGATCGGTTCTGTGTAAACAGCAATGATTCAGTGTGGTAAAACAGAGCAGAGCGCAGGAATAGCGGAGGATTTGACTGCGGTGAGGTTAAGGTGCCCAAAAATAGAACATTTAAACTTGCCTTAGCTGGCAGCCAATCAAACCAAAGGCAAGAAACCAGGGTTTCTTTCACTCTGGGAAGTGACAGACCATTCATGAATCGCTCTGATCCTGGGAACAGGAAGAGGAAAGTAAGCAGAAAGACTTGGGCGCTGTTTCAGACTCCCATATGGGAAGCGCGGGGTTGGGAAAGGGAAGGAAAAAGGTCACTTTGTCTTCAAAACAGATCCTTGGATACTGGGGTCCATGTTAGATTTTGTTTTTATTTTATATGTGTTGGCGTACTCACATATTATTCTATATACAATAATAGTTTTCTTACAATGACGGTTCTTTTTCTTCAGATAGCTAATCAACAGTCTCAAGGTAGAACAGGGTCCTCAGGTGTGTCCGTATTTTCAATCCACCAAGTTTGAAAACCACTGCTGTAGTCTAGTTGTTTTACTTCTAGTGTCCTGGCTCCAATGTCAATTTCTGCTCCTAACAGCGGCGGTTCAGTGAACCTGTATTTGCCTCATTGGTAAAATTTGTATTAATCTTGTCGCATTAAAGGCTCTCCCCTAGGTCACGCAGTAAGCCAGACGAGCCTCTCCTCCAAAAAAGGGTCCTGGGGTGCAGTTCCACAAGTGCTGGCCGCCCTGTGTTAGCCATTGCGTGTGTCTAGCAGCCTCTTCTGGGCCACGCTTGATCCAGACGTCAATAGCCAGATGCCCCTGAGCAGTTCCCTTGCCCCACTTAAAATGGCAGAATAACTGCAGCCACTCAGAGCGCCATCAATTGAAAACAGATAGGATAGATAAGGGGAACTCAGCAGAAGTGAGATATTATAAACGGGATGGGAGGAGGAAAGAAAAAGGGATCTGTAATATTAAACATAAATGGAGTCTGGCAACTGTCAAAAGAAAGTAGCCCAACTCATTTCAAGTTTACAAAAGATTTAAAAAAAATCAGGGATTTCAATATCCAACGCTGGTTTAATACAGATGGCAGATGATGAATTTAGAGTTGCATATAACTAGAAGTTGGATGCATTCAGTTGGCACTGATGCAGTTAGACATTATACCAACAACCTGCAGAACAAAAAAAGGTTTCTTCAATGTAAGGTTTTGCTTTCAGCACACTGCAGTTGCACAGACCCAGACCAGGAAGCTTGTGGGGCAGCACAAGGCAACGTGTGTACTTTTCACCCACTGGCCGTGCAAACAGAGTCCAAAAACTGCCCATTCCTGCAAAAAAAATCTTCAAACACCAAATGTAACAGCAGACACTTTCTATTCTGCCCAACTTGGTGGAAAGATTCTAGAGACACACACAACTCTGCATATTACTGTATGAACAATTTTAATCAGAAATGAATTTACTACTTATAGTGGAAAGTACATGTAAATAAAATATTCACTTACAAACAGACCGTTTCAGATTAAAACAGGTTGAAGCAAAAATCTATTAGTTTAACTAGTTACCATGTACAGCCCAAGTAAATTCTATTAAAACGATGTCTTACAAAAAGGTTATGGTACAAGAGTACAGAAAGGTGTTGCCGTGATGTTTGCATTTACACACATACAAAAAAGGGGTTCGTTCTAAAGTGCATCGCCTCAACTGAGTAGCAGCAGCTCAAAACACGCATGATGCCAGGGTTTATCCAGGGCTGGGTGATCAACGTAAAATTTTTTTATTTTTATAAATACACATGGCAGGCATTATCCTATTTTTAAAAAAAAATGACAACCAGCAAAAGTGTCACAATAGGATGCTGCGGTCTAAAAGTAGGATTTCCTACTTGCTCTTATGAGACTTCAGCCGATCTATAAATGCAAGTTCTTTCTTTCAGTGATACTGAACATTTGTTCAAAAAGTCTCAAAACAAAAGATCATGATTAATCTACACGGGAAAGGTATAAAATGGTATCCACATGTAACAGGAGCAGGGTGCTCTCACAGTAAAATACATAATTTGTAGGGTGCAATGAAAAGACACCTGAATATCAAATATATACACAAGCCAGCAAAGTTACTATTGTTCCAATTCAAAATGTTTACAGCATTGTTGATATCAAGTTCACCCTAATTTTGCATAGCATTATCTACCCGGCAGTGTTTTTACAACTGTCCGATATTGCTGGGGGGCTTTATTCTGTTGAAGGGAGTTTGAACATGTTTTTGGTATTTACGGCTTTCTGCGTCTGGAAATGAAGGGAGAAAAAAGAAATTAAGATGCCATCTGATGTAAATCATTCAGCAGTGAAGAGGAAGGGTTTTAATTTTTTGATTAAAGTATCCCACCCACTGCCCCAGAGAGCTGCTATCTTGGGTCTTTAAGAACACAAGAAATAGGAGCAGGAGTAGGCCATTCGGCCCCTCAAGCCTGCTCCGCCATTCAGTAAGATCATGGCTGATCATCTGCCTCAACTCCACTTTCCTGCACTATCCCCATATCCCTTGATTCCCTTAATATTCAAAAATCTATCGATCTCTGTCTTGAATATACTCAACGACTAAGCCTCCAGAGTTCTCTGGGGTAGAGAATTCCAAAGATTCACCACCCTCCGAGTGAAGAAATGTCTCGTCTCAGTCTTAAATGGCCGACCCCTTATTCTGAGACTGTGACCACTGGTTCTAGACTCTCCAAGCCAGGGGAAACATCCTCCCTGCATCTACCCTGTCAAGCCCTGTAAGAATTTTGTATGTTTCAATGAGATCACCTCTCATTCTTCTAAACTCTAGACAATATAGGCCTAGTCTACTCAATCTCTCCTCATAGGACAATCCCCCCCATCCCAGGAACCAGTCTGGTGAACCTTCGTTGCACTCCCTCCATGGCAAGTATATCCTTCCTTAGGTAAAGAGACCAAAACTGTACCCAATACTCCAGGTGTGGTCTCACCAGGGCCCTATATAATTGCAGTAAGACGTCTTGGACCCATATTTACTTTCGCTAATCTTTTCCTTTTTACATAACTATAGAAGTTTTTACAGTCTGTTTTTATGTCTCTCGCTAGTTTACTCTCATTTTATTTTCCCCTTCTTTATCAATTTCTTGGTCCTCCTTTGCTGAATTCTAAAATCCTCCCAATCCTCAGGCTTACTACTCTTTTGTGGTGTTTTTTTTTTTTTTTTTTTTTTTTTTTTTTTTTTTGAGGTTCCAACCTCAAAAAACAAAGATTCGTCAAACATGATTTCCCTTTCATAAATCCGTGTTGACTTGGCCCAATCCTATTATTATTTTCTAAGTGCCCTGTTACCATGTCCTTAATAATAGATCCTAGCATTTTCCCGAATACTGATGTCAGGCTAACTGGTCTGTAGTTCCCGGTTTTCTCTCTCCCTCCTTTCTTAAATAGTGGTATTACATTTGCCACCTTCCAATATCTATGGAATTTTGGAAAATGACAACCAATGCATCCACTATCTCTATAGCCACCTCTTAAAACTCTAGAATGTAGGCCATCAGATCCAGGGGATTTATCAGCTTTCAGTCCCATTAATTTCTCCAGGACTATTTTTTTTTAAACTAATACTAATTTCTTTCAGTTCCTCATTCTTGCTAGAGCCTTGGTTCTCCACTATTTCCAGGAAGTTTTTTGCATCTTCTTCCATGAAGACAGACACAAAGTATTTGTTTAATAACTCTGCCAGTTCCTTATTCCCCAATTATAATTTCTCCTGTCTCAGCCTGTAAAGGACCCATATTTACTTTCGCTAATCTTTTCCTTTTTACAGCGAGCACCGAGGCCCGACCAGTTCGGACCAGGGAGCGAGGCGAGGCGGAGCCCGGTATAAAAACCGGCGCGAGCACCGAGGCCCGACCAGTTCGGACCAGGGAGCGAGGTGAGGCGGAGCCCGGTATAAAAACCGGCGCGAGCACCGAGGCCCGACCAGTTCGGACCAGGGAGCGAGGTGAGGCTTACCAACTCAGCAGCGGGGAAGAGAGGTAAAAAGTAATCAGAGTGTGACGTCACCAGGGAGCAGGTAAGTGATTGGTTGGTGAGTATTTCTCTTTTTTTTTTTAACTTTAACTCTGTGGTTTATAGTTGCTAAGGTCTTTCTGGTGTAGCGGGGACTGTTGGTAAACCATACAAGTGCCTTAGAGTTTATCTTTAATTGGTGATAGTGAATTAATTAAAGGGTAAGTCATGCCAAGCAAGCCCAGCCCCGTGTTATGCTCCTCTTGCTCTATGTGGGAATTCAGGGACACTGCCGGTGTCCCTGATGACGTGTGCCAGAAATGCATCCAGCTGCGGCTACTAGCAGACCGCATTGCAGTGCTGGAGCTGCGGATGGGTAGGCTTTGGAGCATTCACGATGCTGAGAGGGTCGTGGATAACACGTTTGATGAGGTGGTCACACCGCAGGTAAGGGCTGCACAGGCAGAAGGGAAATGGGTGACCATCAGGCAGAGCAGTAGAGGCAGGCAGGTAGTGCAGGGGACCCCTGTGGCCATCCCCCTCTCAAACAGGTATACCGATTTGGATACTGTTGAGGGGGATGACTTACCAGAGGAAGGCAGCAGCAGCCAACTTCCCGGCACCAGGTGTGCTTCTGCTGCTCAGGAAGGGAGGAAAAAAGAGTGGGAGAGCAATAGTGGTAGGGGATTCTATCGTAAGGGGAACAGATAGGCGTTTCTGTGGCCGTAGACGTGACTCCAGGATGGTTTGTTGCCTCCCTGGTGCCAGGGTCAAGGATGTCACTGAACGGCTGCAGGGCATTCTGAAGGGGGAGGGTGAACAGTCAGAGGTCGTGGTTCACATTGGGACCAATGACATGGGTAGGAATAGGGATGAGGTCCTGCAGCAAGAATTTAGGGAGCTAGGTAGCAGATTAAAGAGCAGGACCTCAAAGGTTGTAATCTCTGGATTACTCCCGGTGCCACGTGCTAGTGAGTATAGGAATAGGAGGATAGAGCAGATGAATGCGTGGCTAAAGAGTTGGTGCAGGAGGGAGGGCTTTAGTTTCCTGGATCACTGGGCCTGCTTCTGGGGAAGGTGGGACTTGTACAAGTCGGACGGGTTGCACCTGAACCAGAGCGGGACAAATATCCTTGCGGGGAGGTTTGCTAGCACTGTTCGGGGGGGTTTAAACTAAAATGGCAGGGGGTTGGGAATCTGAGCAGGGAGACAGAGGAAAGGGAAGCAGGGATAAAAGCAAAAGATAGGAAGGAGAAAAACAAAAGTGGCAGTCAGAGAAATCAACGGTTTAAATCAAACGTGGCCACAGTAAATAATAATTCTAATAGATCTAAGAGCGTTAAAAAAACAAGCCTGAAGGCTTTGTGTCTTAATGCGAGGAGCATTTGTAATAAGGTGGATGAATTGGCTGCGCAAATAGAAGTAAACAAATACGATTTGGTTGGGATTACGGAAACGTGGCTCAAGGAAGGCCAGGACTGGGAACTCAACATCCAGGGGTATTCGATATTCAGGAAAGATAGGCAAAAAGGAAAGGGAGGTGGGTAGCATTACTGGTTAAAGAAGGGATTAATACAATTGTAATGAAGGATATCAGCTCTGATGATGTGGAATCTGTATGGGTAGAATTGAGAAATACCAAGGGGAAAAAAACGTTAGTGGGAGTGGTTTATAGACCTCCAAACAGTAAGGCGGAGGTTGGGGATGGCATTAAAAGGGAAATTAAAGAAGCGTGCAATAAGGGCACAGCAGTCATCATGGGTGACTTTAATCTACATATAGATTGGGCCAACCAAATTAGTAACAACACTGTGGAGGAGGAATTCCTGGAGTGTGTACGGGATGGTTTCCTGGACCAATATGTCGAGAAACCAACCAGAGATCAGGCCATCTTAGACTGGGTATTATGTAACGAGAAAGGATTAATTAGCAATCTTGTTGTACGAGGCCCCTTGGGTCTGAGCGATCATAATATGATCGAATTCTTCATTAAGATGGAGAATGAAGTAGTTGACTCGGAGACTAGGGTCCTCAATTTAAATAAAGGAAACTATGATGATCTGAGGAGCGAGTTGGGTAGGATTGATTGGGGAATGGCACTCAAAGGGTTGACGGTGGAGAGGCAATGGCAAACATTCAAAGACCGAATGGATGAGCTACAGAATTTGTTCATCCCAGTTTGGTATAAAAACAAAACACAAAGGTGACTCAACCGTGGCTAACAAGGGAAATTAGGGATAGCATAAGATCCAAGGAGACGACATATAAATTGGCCAGAAAAAGCAATAATCCTGAGGATTGGGAGCAGTTTAGGATTCAACAAAGGAGGACAAAGGGATTAATTAAGAAAGGGAAAATAGAATATATGAGAGTAAGCTAGCAGGGAACATAAAAACTGACTGTAAAAGCTTTTATAGATATGTGAAGAGAAAAAGATTGGTGAAGTCAAGCGTAGGTCCCTTACAGTCAGAATCAGGGGAATTTATAATGGGAAACAAAGAAATGGCAGACCTGTGGCGGTACCACTGGTTGTCCCTTACATGGAGACACAATTCCCTTTAACTTACCTTACTCTATGTTTAACTTACCTTTTGGGGCCGTTGCCCTTTTAACTTACCTGTTGGGGCCATTGCCCCTTTAAGACGCGCCCTAGCGCGCTGATGTCACGTCACGTACAACGTGATGTGCGTGCGCCGGCACAGCCCGGCCTAGCGTCTTCGGCCTCAACGGCCAGCCGACGGGAGCGACGCGATCTTCCGCTCCCACGGCAAGCACCGGCACAGTCCGGCCTCCCGACTTCGGCCTCAACGGCCAGCGACGCGCATCACGTGATGCCCTAAGCGCGAACAACGTGATGACGTCACAACACAAACGCGATGACGTCATCACGCTCCCCACAGGACTGCGAACTCAGTCCTCGTGGAGTCCCCGCTGGGACAAGACCTACACCACGGTGCTCCTACAGTCAGCCATCTTACCTGCTGTAATTAGCCTGTTCCTGTAAATAAACAACTTATTTATAGTTCGTCGAAGTCAAACTCTCTTATTTAGTGGCGATCTACACGAATCGCTACAGACCAACTAAATTCATACTTTGGTTCTGTCTTCACAAAGGAGGACACAAATAACCTCCTAGAGATGCCGGGGAACATAGGGCCTGATGAAAGGGTGGAACTGAAAGAAATCAGTATTTGTAGGGAAATGGTTTTAGGAAAATTGATGGGATTGAAGGCCGATAAATCCCCAGGGCCTGATAATCTACATCCCAGGGTACTTAAGGAAGTGGCCCTAGAAATAGTAGATGCATTGCTGGTCATCTTCCAGAACTCGATAGACTCTGGAACAGTACCCATGGATTGGAGGGTAGCTAATGTTACTCCACTATTCAAAAAAGGTGATAGAGAAAAAGCGGGGAATTATAGACCGGTAAGCCTGACATCGGTAGTGGGGAAAATGCTAGAATCTATTATAAAAGATGTAATAGCAGAGCACTTGGTAAGCAGTGACAGGATCGGACGAAGTCAACATGGCTTTACAAAAGGTAAATCATGCTTGACTAATCTACTGGAATTTTTTGAGGATGTAACTGGTAAAATAGATAAGGGAGAGCCAGTGGATGTGGTGTATTTGGACTTTCAGAAGGCTTTCGATAAGGTCCCACATAAGAGATTAGCGTGCAAAATTAAGGCACATGGGATTGGGGGCAAGGTATTGACTTGGATAGAGAACTGGTTGGCGGACAGAAAGCAAAGAGTTGGAATAAACGGGTCGTTTTCCAAGTGGCAGGCAGTGACTAGTGGGGTACCGCAAGGATCGGTCCTAGGACCCCAGCTGTTCACAATATATATTAATGATCTGGACGAGGGAATTGGATGTAATATCTCCAAATTTGCAGATGACACAAAGCTGGGTGGGAGGGTAAGCTGTGAGGAGGATGTCGTGAAACTCCAGTACGATTTGGACAGAAACATGGCAAATGCACTATAATGTGGATAAATGTGAGGTTATCCACTTTGGTGGCAAAAACAGGAAGGCAGATTATTATTTGAATGGCAATAGATTGGGAGAAGGGGAAGTGCAAAGAGACCTGGGTGTCCTTGTGCACCAGTCGCTGAAGGTAAGTATGCAGGTGCAGCAGGCAGTTAAGAAGGCAAATGGTATGTTGGCCTTCGTAGCAAGAGGGTTCGAGTACAGGAACAAGGATGTCTTGCTACAGTTGTTCAGGGCCTTGGTGAGACCGCACCTTGAATATTGTGTGCAGTTTTGGTCGCCTTACCTGAGGAAGGACATTCTTGCCATGGAAGGACTGCAGCGAAGATTCACCAGGCTGATACCTGGGATGGCAGGAATGACGTATGAGGAGAGATTGTGTCGATTGGGCTTTTACTCATTGAAGTTTAGAAGATTGAGAGGGGATCTCATCGAAACCTATAAAATTCTGTCAGGCCTGGACAGACTAGATGCAGGAAGGATGTTTATGATGGCCGGGGAGTCCAGAACCAGGGGTCATAGTCTAAGGATAAGGGGTAAGCCATTTAGGACTGAAATGAGGAGGAATTTCTTCACCCAGAGAGTGGTGAACCTGTGGAATTCTCTGCCACAGAGGGCGGTGGAGGCCAGTTCATTAAATATATTCAAAAAAGAGTTGGATATATTTCTTAAGGCTAAAGGGATCAAGGGATATGGGGAGAAGGCAGGGACAGGGTACTGAATTTGGATGATCAGCCATGATCTCATTGAATGGCGGAGCAGGCTCGAAGGGCCGAATGGCCTACTCCTGCTCCTATCTTCTATGTTTACATACCTATAGAAGCTTTTACAGTCTGTTCTCATGTCTCTCACTAGTTTACTCGCATTCTATTTTCCCCTTCTTTATCAATTTCTTGGCCCTCCTTTGCTGAATTCTAAAATCCTCCCAATCCTCAGGCTTACTATTTTTGGCAGCATTATAAGCCTCTTCCTTTGATCTAATACTATGTTTAACTTCTCGTTAGCCACAGTTGAACCACTTTTCCTGTGGGGATTTTTGTGCCTTAAAAGGAATGTATATTTGTTGTAAATTATGTATTAATTCTTTAAATGCTAGCCATTGCTTGTATACCGTCATACTTTTTTATGTAGTTTCTCAATCTACCTTAGCCAATTTGCCCCTCATACCTACGTAGTTTGCTTTGTTTAGATTTAAGACCCTAGTTTCAGACTTAACTAAAATCACTTTCAAACTCAATATAAAATTCTATATTGTGGTCACTCTTCCCTAAAGGCCCCTTTCTAAAGGTCTTTCCAGACCACTCTGCTGGCACCACTGGTAACAAACAGCCACCTCTGAACCCCAATTGGCTGAAGTCACAGCCTGCTCAGGTAGGAGCGTATGCTTTAAGAACACTAGGAGCTGAAGTTGGCCATACGGCCGCTCGAGCCTGCTCCGCCATTCAATACGATCATGGCTGATCTTTGACCTCAACTCCACTTTCCTGCCCGATCCCCATAATCCCTCGATTCCCCTAGAGTCCAAAAATCTATCGCTCTCAGCCTTGAATATACTCAATGATTCAGCATCCATAGCTCTCTGGGATAGAGAATTCCAAAGATTCACAACTCTCTGAATGAAGGAATTCCTCCTCCTCCTCAAGGCCAACCCCTTATCCTGAGACTATGCCCTAGTTCTAGATTCTCCAGCCAGGGGAAACAACCTCTCAGCATCTACCCAGTCAATCTCTCTCAATCTTATGTTTCAATGAGATCACCTCTCATTCTTCTAAACGCCAGAGTGTATAGGCCCAAACTACCCAATCTCTCCTCATAGGACAACCCTCTCATCCCAGGGATCAATCTAGTGATCCTTCGTTGCACCGTCTCCAAGGCAAGTCTGTCCTTCCTCAGACAAGGAGACCAAAACTGTAGTGTGTACTCCGGGTGTGGTCTCATCTTTGACCATTAGCAAAAAAAAAAAGCCTCTGCAGATAGGCCATTCCTTCCAGAGGTTTGAACACTTGAGCTAAACAGAGAGTGTGGGTCATTCTGCAGACGACCAGAGGAACTAGGGCTCCACCCACTGAGATAATTTGCTGACCATCTCAAACTGGAATTGCATTTCAGCAGCAACTTTAACAATTCAGGACTGGCGACCTGCAAAATACTCAAGTGCCGAGACAATCGGAATAAAATTCAACGTGGGAAATCAAAGTAAAGCAGAATAGGAGACGTACTTTGGTTGAGCATGATGCTGATATCCAGGTCCAAAGCTGCTTCCTGCCCTCATTTCAACAGCAACAGAACACTGGAAAAACAGAATATCACAAGTTGAAATAGCAGTGTTGCTGGTCTTATTCATATTAGCTTTGATAAAAAGCAGTCAAAAATTAGCAGAGGAATTGAGGGGAAGAAATAGTTGAGGAAGCTCCCTCCACTTGCCTTAATCTTTAATGTTAAAAATACAGGTCCTTACCCTCGTCTCCACATCTGTCCATTCAGATTCTGTCGTCTCCTCTTGTTGAGGGGGTGCGGATTGTGAAGACCTACGTTTTCTAATAAATGAAGAGATAAAAAATATTAAAGGCGAGTAACATTCTCCAAGATTGCTGCACTGGCAGGAATAGAGTGTGTCTTGGGTCTACAGCTTTCTGGGACTAAGGGGTTGGAGTTCCCACCATGGTAATGTGCTACATGTCATCAGGGTAAGGATATCATGTGATGTAACCAATCCTGTGTAGACCAGTTGACTACCAAGCTGGCTAGGTCCATTACCTCATGCACGAAGATAGGTCCATGCACGTTCTTCTATTGAAAGGGAAGGTACTGGAGACTGTGGTAAATGATGGGGTGCATCAAGTATAGGGGCCAGAGACCAGTGGAACCAAGCAGAACTTTTGAAAGAACAAAACAATCAAGCCAACAAACAGAACAGTTTTTTAAAAAAAGGGCAGAAAGACTCTTAATCAACTGAACCCACATCTACTGACTCCGCTAACTACACGTGGGAGCACTTTTACCGACTGCAGGTGAAGATAGTCAGAGGTTTTGGTAAAGAGCGATTTGATTGTCTAGACACAAAAGGCTTCAAAAGGGTGGCTCAGCCCAACCGTACACAAGAGTCAATTCCACCTACAATTACTCACCAAGAGTAAATCCGTTATCAGTTTATTTCAACCACACATTAAATTCATTATTCACCAAGTATCTTCACTGTTCCAGTTGTTTTTTTCCCCTTAAAATCAACACTTGCTATTTTCAATTTAAAAATTATTTAATTAACCAAAATGGTTTCAATGTTTAAAATGCTAAAAGTTATCTTTCTCTTAAAAATAATGTGGTCTAAAACATGCACGATGCTCATTTTATATCTTGCCAAGGACAAATACAAACATGCACATTAAACGGTTCGCACTCAGATTACAAATGGGTACACACTTGCCCAGGACACTCCCAAACATAAAGTTAAGGTATTGTAATCCATTCAAAATTGTTTTTTTTAATAAGACATGTTATTGGGCATTAAGTGAGCTTACACCATTCTCCCCACAACTAAATCTGTGCATGCAAATTTAAGCCAATCTCTCAAAACTCATTTAATTAAACCCTGCTCCACAATACATACCTAGTTGTACCAGTGGGGGACTCTTGTGTTAATCTCTCAATATCCGTGAACTGGACTGCCTGCCCACCGCCCCTAGTCTTGAACACTTCTCCCTATGAATGAAAAAATTATGCACCAATTACCAGCAAGACAACACATTGGAGTTTCAAATACTATTTACTACAAGAAAAGGTTTGAAAAATGTACGTTTTATATTGTGTATAAGAAAATTGGATCCAAAACAGTTACCTGTCTCACTGAAACCATTATCACTTTTACCTACAAACTTATTTGAACACATTACAGTATTTGAAGTAAAAACAAGAAAGGCTATTAACACGGGAATAGTTTGGTATAGTAAGCATGCTAAAATGAAGAATGATGGCATTTACTGGATTTCTCTGCAATGTTGTTCATTACCTTGATGAGCTTGGTCTCAATCTCCCCATCCGATGCAAGCTCCTGGTGTGTTAAAATGTACTTGTCACACTTAGCCAGAGCTTTTTCATTTGGCACGGCCACTGTGATGGCATTGGGAATGTGTGGCTGTAGGACAGTGTCTATTTCCACGCTACCAACTGGCTTATGGTCTACCCATCGTTCCCCACCCGCTGAGCGTGATCGTCTGTGGCGTAGGCGAACAGGTGGTGCATTCTAAGCAGATTGAAACAGTAATCAACAGAAATTGTAATCAGAGATTCCTAATTAGAGGATCCCTTAAAGAACAGATTTGATTGAGCAAAAATAATTCAAAAGGAAAACAGCTTCAAAAGGAAAACAGCTTATCAGCAGTATTCTTTTCTGCCAAATCACATTGGTCTTATTAATAAGAACAAATTCAACATATATTTTAATTTAAAACCTATGCCTTGCTAGAAAATAACCTGGCAAAAACCAGAATTGCACAGTTGAATGATAATAGGTTAGGAGCGTCCGAATGTTTAAAAAAAAAATAAGCACTGTTTTCCGATTTCATTTGCAAACTGCAAATACCATGGTAAAACTTCAACATAAAGAGTTATTGAATTTAGAATACACCTTTACCCCCAAATCAATTGTTTGGTTAACTAGCTTGAAAAGACTTCAGCTAGGTTATGTTAATAGCCAACTGCAGGTTAGGAAAAGGACGCTACAGATATGCAAAGCAAGCCACCATGCACCACAAGCAGAACAAGGCTCTCAAGCACAGTAATGCTACCACATGAAAGAGCATTTCTCAGAGTATAGGCAGAGGAACCATGCTACAAGACCTTAAGACAGTTAGTAGCATACACACAGACACAGACGGTACCCATTATCCAACTTTACATCTCCAATTGTATTTGTGCCAAAAAAAAAACAAGTATATATTTACGAAAAACAAACATGCACATCTCCGATGGATAGAATAAGAGAATTTATAGTTAAACAAAGCGCAAGATGAAAGCAGGTTTGGTTACTAGTGCATGCCAAGAATCATGCTCGTCGCACTAAGACTCCCAAATCCCATTTTTTTGTATATCTGAGTTACAAGCGGTTGCTTCTGCAAGAAGGAAGATAAAGAGAGGAGCAGCAGGCATTCAAACAGATTGTTTTTCTCCTTTTGGCATCAACCATCATAGAACAAAAAAGTGTATAAACATGCACTGGAGGGCAACAGAACAGGATCTTTAGTTCACATGGATTAGGTTAAATCACAAGGGAGGTAATGATCAGTCACCCAAAAGGAAAAACAGTCCCATTGCCCTTCATTATAATTCTCAAAATAATTGTAACATGCAAGCACTTATTCACATTAGTAAAAAAATGTACATAAGCAATGTCCTGTTTTGAGAGGTGATTGGGCATCAGCATGAAAGTTTATTCAGGGCACTAAATATTAATGCCATCTCAGCATTAAACACTGCAGTATTTGGCCAGACTCAGATCACTAGTGTAACTTAATCCATTGGCCAGATTTTAAAATTTGGAATAAAATTGAAAAGTTGCACGTCAAGTTAAACATGTCACTGGTGTCAAAATAGCACTTGCATGCTGGCTAGTGACATCGCTATTCTTTTTCGAAAGAAGTAGACATGTAAGTACCTTATTTCTAATCAGCAATATTTAAAAGCTGAAGCCTTTAAGCCCAAGAAAGAAAGCTATATACCCACACATCTCGAGAGGCACCATACTTCAACAAGTCTTGCATCAAACCAATGGGTTTTTCCACTCCACTTAAGCACACTAGCCACCACTCTAATGTGCCAAGGATTGAAAGTACAGCCCCACTATTTTCTTCTCTTTATAGATCAACTCTTCCTTCCAATTCTTTCTCGCCTCAAGGTCTGGCTTCTTGGTGGGATATTGGTCCATGAGCACCAGAGCCTCATGTCATCAGCCAATTCCACCATGGTAGAATCACAGCAGAGACCAAAGCCTGTTCTCACCTGATGTCTTACACCCACTGGATAGCAATCAGGAGTAGGAGGGAACCCCTGATGATGCTCCTCTTCTGACTCAAGAGGATGGCTTTAATGCTGCTGTGACTCCAGGTAACTAGACAGACTAAAAATCCAACCCGACATCTTCTGCTCTGCATCGTGCATTTACCAACCGAGGGCAACACAGTCTGGGGGAAGGAGGCATGCCATCATTCAGAATAGATTACATTGCTAAATAACTCCATCTAATCACACCACAAAACAGGTGGCTTGGAAACAGAATTTGACTGAATACTAACATTGGTTCCACTGCAAAAACACACACACCACGTCAGATAGCAAGGTCTTCAGCTTCTCCAGAAGAAACTCCAGGTATAATTGTATGTGGAACAGAGTGTTATTATTAAATAGTATCCGTGATACAAGCCAGAATACCCAACAGCACTTTGTTTTTTTGCTTCTCTTCTTCCTCCACAGAATCTTCCAGGTCTCGTCCTACACACCCACATTCCCCGTCCCCAGGGGCGGGAGGATCCACAACTCCATCTTCCCACAACTGTGCACCAATCGTTACACCACAAAAGGAACGGAGTAACTGCCAGAACTTGGGGCCAACCGTGCTAGCTGACTTGAAGCTTTGGTAACTGCCCCTTGCTGTAGTTCACCTGACCCAAGAAATAGCTGCTAGTGTGCGGAGGATTACTCCTAAATTACCAGCTGGATACCAAAAATTAAACCATTCCTTTTAAAAATAAGCAATAAAATGTGTGGGTATACAAGAATTGTAAAACAAAACAATGTTTGCAACACACCATCTACAGCAGAAGCAAGAAACTTCTCAGCACTAATATGAAGCTTCATACATACACATCTGTATAGATATACAGATGCTGATAGGAGTATGCCAATGTAAGCCTCTTCTATTGCTCCAGTAAGTTTATTGCACATGTCAAAACTAAACTTTAAAAGGCATTTTCAATTCAAATACAGCAACCAACTTAAAGATTTAAATTAGAGATTGCTGTGGCCTTTTAACAGTTATCTGTGCCTTGGAGCATTCATCTAGTTGCACAGGTGACGCACAACTGCGAATCTGACAATCATGGCGGTTAAAACTGCAAACACAAAACATAAGCAGAACTACATAAGCAGCACCACAGGTTGCTCGTTGTCTGCACCAATAACAAATAGACATTCTCGAAAAACATTTAGCATTTGCCCCATATTCAGTGGCTTCAAACTTTCTAACTTACCCTTCCAGGCTGTAATTTAATAAGTGGGCACTGATCTTCTAAACTGCATCTCGCCCTCTTAAGAGATTTGTTACATTTGCACAAGGGTATTACTGTAACAGTAAATTGACAGATCCCTTTCTGTAAAAGGAGCACTCTGCCTTCTCCCTTAAAAATTAAAGCATTAACAATATTTGCTTCGAAATGCTCCAGCACTGCTTACGTTGTAAGTCAATAATTCTAAATTCGGATCATACAAGACAGCTGCTAAGAACTAGAAATTTAAGATTTAATGATATGATGATCCCAGTCTGTTGCAGCATTACGTGCACGACGAGGTAGGAGGCAGGTTCCCTTCCCTATACCAAGAGGTCGGGCACTTACTCTTAAGTTGCAGGGGGTGGCGAGGGGGGTAGTTGGGAGGATTGTCCCCCCCCCCAACTCCTTTCATATACTTTCTAGAAGCCAGCTCAGAGCAGCATTAAAGTGCTTAAGTTGGTCACCCAGTGTTGGCTGCAGTTGATGGATAGCCAGAAGGAAAAACAAAAGATGGTGGATCTTTAAAGAAAAAAAGGGACACAGTACAGGCACACTCCAACTCGTGTGAAATTGGGATTTTCCTAAAAACAGATTACTTGTCCTTAACAAAGGAATGATGAGACGAGACGGAGATTTTTTTTTAAACATTTCAAACTTCTAAAGCTTAACCAGCTCAAAGAGATTCGTTTAGCCCTTACAAACAGGTTTTCAGCTTCAAGGATATCCCCAAGCATCAGAACAGTCATACTTAATGTCCTCTTGCATCCAAGTTAAATTTAGCATTAATAATACACAATAGGCTTGCCTTATTTACTGCAAATATAAAACGCCCCAAATACATTCAAGAGACTGTCTCTTGATTAGTCAAGCTGAGCTGGACTTACCACTCAAAATTCTACAACTCATAAGGGGGGGAAAGTGGACCTGACAAGGTGTTACGTTAATGGGACAAAGGCCAGGAATCAAGGAAACACCGCTAAAAATTTGCAGCTGCAGTTTTCTGGAAAGTGCTCTAGCTAGTAACATTTTTCTTCTAATCATCTGTTAAGTATAGTTGTACCTCGTGAACCAACCATTTTCAATAATAAGCACTCCTGATTGGTGAACATAACAAGCAACCAGACACAGCTCCTTCCAGCAAGGAGTCGCACAGCAGAGCATGGCATGCACACGAAAGAATGTAATCAACATTCCGTGGATACTGGCCACTAGTGAAGCTAACTTCCTCTGCCAATGACAGAACACATTCTTTCCACTCCCAGATATCATTTTAGGTGGCTGCAAAGTTAAGCCATGACTCACGTTGTGTGTATCTGGGTAGACAACCAGCAAATAACTATGAATTAAAAGCCTCATGTACAGCACACTTCCTGTAAATGTCACACTTACTCCAACACACATTAACGCATCAATTCTTACAAAACTGCGGTGAAGGTACAGTTACCAGTATTTCCACAGAGTTAAGAAAAAATGCAACGTTCAAACCAGTTTAACAATCCATGATCTGCTTTCTCCCCAAGTTCTACCTATTAATGAGTTACTAACTATAGTAATTCTCATTCCCTGCAACATGGGAGATACAAAGCTGTATCTATTTAGTATATTAAAAATCTTACATATGCACACATTTCTCGTCAGCTTTTTTCTATTACAAATTCCTATGCCCAAATTTAGAAATGGAAATTTCCTATGTAAACTTGTCACATTGTAAAGACATCCCCCTACCAGTGGTGGCGCTGCAACATCTCCACTGTGGGAGGGTGGAATTACTTATGAATATGGAGATAGACATTTATTAATGGGGAATTTGGTAGGAAGTGTATTCAAGCAAGATTTCTACATCAAAATAGATAAACATAACTTAGTCGATCTCCCATGATGTTGTTCAAAGAGTCTGAGGATACACTGTTTGATAACATTCCTAAATGTGTGATGGGAAGTGTGACACTTACAGAAGTGTTTTTTTGCTAGCCACTATCTCTTAAACTGTATGCACAATCTTTCTCTCCCATTGCAAAATGCTTCACTAACCCTCTGAGGTCCATCCCGGTCTACTTCGGTTTCTCTTCTATAGCTGTTGATTTTGCAGCCGCCCAACTTGTTCACTCCCTGCCTTCTCTCTTGGAAGTTGAAGTCCCTAACTGGTGGAGTCTCCAGCAGTCTATGCTTAGTCTTGGGCAACGCACTACCATGTCTGTTCCGGTCTGGAGTTTTCTGCTCCCATTCGGAGACGCAAGAGGCCACAGAAATGCTGCTGCAGGAGTTTGAGCGCCTATGCAGCTGTGGCCCAGATACTGGGCCGTGCTGGGTAATGGCTAGGGGTAGTACAGTGTTACCAGGAAACTATGGAAATAGGATGAACAATTAGAAAGAGAGAGCATGCAATGTCTAAAGCAATTTTTACATAAAACGATCAGCTTTCTCCCACTATGTAATAATTACTAACGACAGTAATTTCAGTCCTATTTTTTCTTCCAGTTCTCATCTTCTGCTAAAAAGTACCAATTCTCACTGGGGTGTGGCTCCAATAGTATCAGCCACCCTCTGGTACCATTGCGAGTACTGTTCTTCATGCGGGACCCAAGACAACAGCCGTCAGGTTATTTGACTGTGGAAGGAACAGGGAGAGGCAATATACACTTAACGACACAGTTTTCAAGAGTGTGCAGGGACAGAGGGACCTGGAAGTTAATGTGCATATATCCCTGAAGGTGGCAGGACATATTGAGAGAGTGGTTAGCAAAGCATATGGGATCTTGGGCTTCATAAAATAGAGGTATTGAGTACAAAAGTAGAGAAGTTATGCTGAACCTTTATAAACGCTGGTTAGGCCACAACTGGAGTATTGCGTCCAGTTCTGGTCACCCCATTTTAGGAAGGATGTGAAGGCCCTCGAGAGGGTGCAGAGATTTACCAGAATGGCTCCGGGGATGGGGGATCTTAGCTACAAGGACAGGTTGGAGAAACTGAATTTGTTTTCATTAGAGCAAAGGAGGTTGAGGGGTGATTTGATAGAGATGTACAAGAATTTGACAGGTTTGGATAGGCTAGACGGGGAAAGGCTGTTCCCACTAGTTGATGGTACAAGGACTAGGGGACACAGATTTAAGGTGTTGGGTAAGAGATACAGGGGGGACGTGAGGAAAAACTTTTTTACGCAGCGAGTGGTGATGACCTGGAATTCGCTGCCGACGGAAGTGGAGACACTCAATGTTTTCAAAGGGAGACGGGATAGGCACTTGAGGGAAATAAACTTACAGGGCTGCGGGGATAGAGCGGGGTAGTGGGACTGACTGGATTGCTCTACAGAGAGCTGGCACCAACTCGATGGGCCGAAAGGCCTCCTTCTGTGCCGTTATGACTGTGACTCTAAGGCATCACTGTCAAACCTTGATCTTAACTGGTTAACCGGAGACAGCCACATGTCCACTTTCCAGCAGTCACTGGAGTTCCTTTTCATTACTTTGAAAATCAGATATTATTTCTGTCAAAACATACTGATTTTGCAAATGCAATTCCAGGTTAGAAAATTTACAAATGAATATTGAAATAATCCACTTGCATTTTTCCTCTCGTGTGCCAATATCGACAGGTATGACGGATGACTTTTCTAAAACTGCACAATTTACCGTACCAGTTTACCGTCCTAGATTTTAATGCACAATTTTTCTTGAATGATTTTTGCTGTGTAAGAGTACAATCACCCTAATGAAATCATGCTCCCTTAGGGACCTCTGGCAGTATCTTATTTCCATTGTAAGGTACAGGGTTGAGTGCTGCAGAGACATGTACAAACATAGCTACCAGGATTGCTAACAAGGAGCTGTGGAGTAGACATAGGTTGGCAGTTACTGCAACATTTGAAGAGTTTTAAACTTCCCTCAAGCAGAAAATATCACTTGAAACGTAAAGTATACAAGATAACTAAAAGCTATTAAGAGGCAACAAAACATGGCAGTGAATGTCCTTGATACAGAATACAGGAAACTCTTGTTTAAAGGGCACCTAAATATCCGGAATTCTCTATTAACTGGCAAAATTCATACTCCGAAAACAACACCTCAATAACCGGCAATGTTGCCGAGTCCGAGTCTCCCGCGGTGGCCGAGTTAGTCAGTGGGGGTAGTTCTCCAAACTGCCACTACTCGGCTTCTTGGCGCTGTCGGAAGTTCGAACACCTCAATAACAGGAGTCTGACTCTCCCGCGCTGCCGGCAGTCTCTTCCGATCCGCCATTTTTCTGTTTACTGTATAAGTTTTGTTTTACTGTTAAGTAATTAAAGAGTTATGGATTACCCTCAACTGGCAGTACTGTACTTAATTAAGCATCTTCCACCATCCATTTAACACAACATTCTGTAGGTGAGTACCCAATTACTGTATACTGCACATTTCTTGATTTTTAAATTTTTGTTTGTTAAAAATAGCCTCGGTAGATAACCCTCTCCGTCATCCGGAATTTTTAATCAACCGGCACCATCCTGGTCCCGTCGGTGCCGGATACCAAAGAGTTTCCTGTACTAGTAAATTGGACCCGTGCATTTATCCCATGGAATCACTATTACTGCCTAGGGGACATTATTTAAGTAAATAAGCAGTGTCTCACTGTTACATACAGGAACTGAAGGCGGAGACGCTGATCGTACATGTACTTTCTTGTCCTTTTCCCTTGGTGTCCTCTCGGGTTTCTCTGGTCTTTCCGTCCTTGTCTCGGCAACAATTGCTTTTAGCTGTTTAAGTTTCTCATCTTTCACCCAAAGCTTGTTTTGCATCTCGAGCTGTTTGGCTTGAACACGACGTTCCTGCAGATGATTTCGGCCCAGTTTTTTCCAATGGGTGGGGGGGGGGGGGGGGGGGTGGTAAAAGAGAGAAAGAGAAAGATGGAGAGAAAAAAAGATTAATCCACCTTGTGATTACTTTAGGCAATTTAGTGTGATATACTTTTTACAGGAATACTCCAGAATAAGATACAACAGCCCACAAGCCCTGGCCTTGCAGCCCCTAAAACTCAGTTCTATTTGCACTTTTATTTCTTCACTGGATTGATCGGTTTCCATTTTGTGGGCCTGAAGGTTTGAAGCAGGTGCTTGCCTCATTGATGGATAAATCCTAAATCAGAATACCAACAACAGCTTAACAAATGCAAATTAGTCAGAACATTACATATAAAAGCGGCCTGTGAGGCGCCACAATAAGCAGCTAAACATGGACAAAAATGTGGACACTCCTGCACTGCAAGACACGCATCCTCAAAAATTCATGTTTAAAAAAAAAAATTACCCCCGCAAAGATCTTAATAAAAATATGGATGCTCAGAAACTGAAAAAGCTTACCACACAAGTGGTCTGCTAGTTGGAGCTGCTGTGATTGAAAGATGGCAATTCAGTGCAGAGACTCCCAAAACAGCACAAACATTTTGCATATTGTTGAAATGGAGGCATACTTTGTACAAATGGGGCATTACTCTGGAAGATATTCCTTTAACCATCGGTATTTGTGAAACATTTTGGAACATTCATATTAAAGAGCTTTACTGAACCCAAGACTGGGGAACATTTAAACCAGCCTATATATTAAGCTGGAACCATGCGCAGTTCACAGCATGCAGAATCCAGAATTACTCACGCATTCTTTCTCCCATTTCATCTTTGTATCAGTCATCACTCCTTGCATTCTCTGCTCTAAGCGCCGTTTGTCCGACAGTTCTCGGTGCAGCTTTTGGTCTCTCTCATCCAACTCATGTTGTAAAGTCCGCTTGTCCTCTTCATAGATATTTGCTGTTTTTTGCAATATCTCAATCTAGGAGCAGAAACGTAAAGTTAGTTCTAAAATGTCCCCATTCATCATCTGGCTGCTTCTGCTATATAGATGAAAACCAGATGATTTTGCCGCAAATCCACGAGATCACCGATATTCATAATACAACCCAGAGGCTGTTGCATCCCATCCATTCACAACCTGTAACATTTGGCCGAGCTGATGATCCAAATTCACAGACTTCCATTCAGTTTTCCTGACTGTAGAATAACAGCACTGAGATTTAGCGCTGTCCTCTCACTACCAAACAAGAGAAAGCAAAGCTATCCTAGTCCATAAAGAGTTACTAGAATATGCACCATGGCTTCTCTTTTTCCCTTGTTACATGTCCTAGCCCACCACTCCAGAGATCCAACGAGGTGTACGATACCCACGTAACTCTCCCCCTCTCAAAACTCAGGAAGGCACACAGTTATTTGATGCCCCAATCTCAGCCAGCAAGATCCTCCAATCCAGAAAAGTCCCAAGATTGATAGTTACCCTGCTGATTGGCCTCAGACTGCCTGCATGAGAAGGAGGGAATACGTTTCACAAGAGTATCAGCAGGCTATTTGACTGCTGAGACATCATAACCAAGCCTGGTGCAGTCTTCATCCCATGGTCCACACACCGACATTTTTAAGCAGATGTCGCTGGATAGCAAACACAAGCAGAACCCCTTACTGACTTTCCCCCTCCCTATTCCAGGGAACAGGTGGCTATTAAACTTCTCGGTAAAGTCCAATTGAGACCAGGAGTTCTGATGAAAAGATCATCGACCAGAAACATTAACTCGGTTTCTCTCTCTGCAGATGCTGCCTGACCTGCATTTTCTGTGAAGGTGGGCTGGGAAATTACCTCTTCAAGGCTAAGTCTTCAGTTTGACTTTGAGCACAGAAACTGAACTGACAAGAGTACCAAGTGCATACAATTGCGACAATTTTAATTCTGACTGTAGATGGAAGTGCACAACAAAGCTGCTCACCTCACTTAGAGATGGCTACTGTGAGAGAGAAATGCTGCACTGGTACAGTAGGGAGTGCTCAGAAGTCGGATTTTAAGGCACATTGCTTGCACTGAGTAGCGGGATCTTTACTCATGGCCAACACTGGCTACCAAAAGTGCAGAGTACCCAAACATCAACAAAAACATCAAAGCATACATTTAAAAAATGATAAAAGTATAAGGAGAAGCCTGCTGTAGTGATCCCGCTACAAGTGAAGACATCACACACACACCTGCTCACACTCGTGTTCACAGGAAAAAAAGGCACAAAGGAAATACCTTGTATTCCAAGGTTTTAATTTTCTTCTCCAGCCGCTCGGTCTCAGTTTTCTGCACATTTATAAACCGGTCCCTTTCCACCAGTTTTTCTTGCTGATCATGTATGTAGTGCTCCTTTGCCGTAAAATTACTGTCCCAATCGTGAAGCATCCCTCTGATAGCGTTCACTGATCAACATTAGAGCAAAAAAAATTAAATACAGTTTGCTCTTAAACACACAAGAGAGAGAGAGCTTAGCACTGCCTTAAGCTCCACTTTCTCTTGTTCTCACCAATCTCAAACATTATGGCCTCAAATTTTAACTCCCCTACCTGGCGGAATCCATACAGGGCAGTTAAAATGATGCCAGTCACTTACCCCCCTCTGGCCTGGCTGCCTTCCAGCCATTTCCAGGAAGGAAGCAAGGTCCTCCTTTAAATATGCAGTCATGGTGTCATTGGGACTGTATCGGTAATTTTAGCTGGTGGCTCGAGTGGTTGGGCGGAGGAGAGAACAGTATCTGCTTCCCAGTCAGGCCAAACCTGTAAGGAGGGGGATCGTGGGCCAAGAGAGGCCCAGCTTGCCAAATTTAATTTCAAGTTTCCACTGTGGGCCAAGAGGAGCGAGTGCTCTTCCAGGCCTCTCGGGGAAGTCTTGGGCCTCCCTTGCCTCAGGATTCCGCAGCCACCCCCACCCCACTGACAGCTGCAGCCTTCTACTGCCGAACTTCCACTCCCACCCCATTCGGAATTCGCCCACACTGTACCCAGCCCCCCCATAAAAACCGGCGTGTTTTTATTGGCAATAAACAATACTAAGAAATCAGATAAAAGTTTATCTGCCAACCTGGTCCAGCCAAACCACACTTTGTGCTGGCTGTGGAACCTTCCTGTGTGAAGTTAAGGGGATGACACTATTGAACTAAAAAAAAAAAAAGCTTGCTGCACTTTGCCCATTACGTACCAGTTTTCTTCATCTCCTCAGCTGCCAGGTGACGTATTCGGTGTCGTTGCTCCAAACACTCGATAAGCCGTGGCAAAGTATGCTCGTCACTGGCATCTGCTAGCTCAACCGAAGGCAATGGTGCAAAACTTTGCAGAAGAATTTCTGTGATGGATGGGTCTGCTGAAATGGCAGGCAAGCAAAAGAGCTCAATTGGGATTGCAAAGCAAACACTATTCTGTCCCCTTGTTTGTAAAAGCCCACCTGCTCCCCCTCATTGGTTTGTCTTTCCTGAAGCACCGTTTTAATTTGAAAAAAAGTGCTCTTCCTTCTCTAATACAAATGCAGAAACTTTTAGCAGTACAGTGCAAAATGAATTATAAATTGTTCTTTACCTAAACAAAATTTATATCCAAGGCTAACTAATTTTCCTTCAGTTTATGGATTTTTTTACTCTGCCGTTCTAGTAAGCAGAGAGGAGAGGGGGGAGAGAGAGAGAGAGAGAGAGGGAGAGGGAGAGAGTATATACTTAGTTAACATCTGACAAGGAATAATCTTGACCAGGTCCGTTTCTAATCTTAAAAAGCAAAAGCTAACATGCCAAAGAAAAAGTTCTGCTTAAACAAAATTATCGATTGCTCATTTGGGAAAAATGTTATTGAAATTCTAAATTTACAAACATTGTACATGCAATGTGCAAAGCTAGACTTGACTTTCAATATGTTACTGCCTCTCTCCTGAAATGTGCCAGTTGCAGCAGCGTTGGCAGCCCTCTGGCACTTTGCCCTGGTGACCATTTTTTTGTGTCGTGAACCCAGAGTGTCATCATGGTGCTGCGTGGTACACAGTTAATAGCTCAGCCAAGCCCAATCCTCCCTGCACCCAACAACCATACAAGCACTTTTCAGTAGCGTTCACTAACAATGATCATGAACTG
This sequence comes from Somniosus microcephalus, assembly GCF_052327205.1. Classification (NCBI taxonomy): domain Eukaryota; kingdom Metazoa; phylum Chordata; class Chondrichthyes; order Squaliformes; family Somniosidae; genus Somniosus; species Somniosus microcephalus. Next base: position 6,696,172 of record NC_141013.1, read on the forward strand.
TGATTGTGGTAATAGTGGTGCCCTATTGCTGCCCTGGCAGAGAGCAAGAATCAAACCTGGGACCTCTGGTCTGCATTGCTTTGTAACAACCCACTATGTATTTACATCGAGTCTACAGCAAAGAAACAGGTCATTCGGCCCAACTGGTCTGTGCCAGTGTTTATGCTCCATACAAACCTCCTCCCACCCCTCTTCAGCTCACCCCATCAGCAGATCACTGATACTTATCCACTTCATGGAAACCATCCACGAGTTTTCAATAACAAAAAGCACAGGGAAAGCATTAATATAAACAGGCATCAACTGTTATCCGAAGTATCAAATTGACATGCACGACAAACTGCTTGGAATTGGTACAGTAGGGAGCGGGTAGAGTCATCTTGGAGGTGGTGACAGTCTCTGAGAAAAGTCAACCACACAATGGTGGACACTATATAATGACTTTTAAATTAAGGTACTTTGGGGAATTGAAATTTCAAATAGGATGGTGTCCATCTTAAATAGAAATCATGGTCACCATTTTTTTTTTTTTTAAATTGGGTGTAAGTTTGAATTGCTTAACAACTTTGGAGTTGTTTAAAGAAAGGTTGAAGCAATACATTTTGCAGGGCCCATACAAAAAAGTCCCAACTTACAAAGTAGCAACCCCCTTTCTCTACACAGCACAATACCTTCATCAATGGGGCCTCCGCGCAGTTCTAGTTTCCGCGTCAATTCTTCTTTGAAAGCGTGATTCCTGTATCGACGTCCTGGAGTGAGGCCACAGATCGGTTTATCTACAGGTCTGGCTACTTCCACTTCTTGAGTCATTTCAGCAAACCGCATAACCAGCTGCAGTGCATGTAAAATAGTTTGAATTAGAATGTTGAAGTGTGAATTCAAAATGTCATTAAGATTTTAATTTACTGAAAAAATCTGAAAATACCATCCAAAACTTTTTTTTTTAAAAACCAAGAAACAAAAGCACCTCAAAGTTTTAACGACATGCTTTAGACATTACAGCCTATTCAATAAATAACCAGAAAGAAAAGGAAGAGTAAAGAAGCTGGGGGATGTAGCACAGAACCACTACATCCAGCCTCATGAGACAGGCAGAAGACATTCACTAAAGTATTAACAACTCACTTTCCGTATTGCCAAAAGGCTTTAAAAAAGATGCTCAGACTCTCGGAATGTTATGACAATCTACCCCAGTCTTTCTACAGCACTCACCAGGGTTTCCTCATAGTCATCTGCTTTAGGATTGACACACACAATCATCCGAACCTTCCCTTCACCGTCAAAGTAGTTTTTAAAGAGGTGAGTGAGCTTTGAATCTCTGTATGGAACCATCTGGGGGAAAAAACCATCACGTCAGCTGGTCATACAACACCCTGCACTCAAATCGTTTTTTATATCCTTTACAATCAATCTGTGCAAAATCCTAACCACAGACCAACACCATTCCCTTGAAGCTTTAGTCCCAAAGCATCCTACATCTCATGCTGTACTACTGCAAAAGCACTTTGCTTGCTTACAACCCAAGCAGTAACTTTTGAAAATCAAGTAATAGACAAACATTACCTTATTTGTTCCATACATTTGGTTTTCTCTGAGCACTTCAATACATGTTCTTAGAGTCATCAATGACTGATTAATGTTACCTGCAAGAGAGAGAGCGTTGGGAAGCTGCTATTTTATTTTTATTGATCCTAATGTCTGTAAAACATCCTTCAACAGTACTTGTGCTCGTCACCATGAACCATTTTCCAAACATGACCCTTTCTGGTGAAAACCTAACCACAGCAAGTGCAAGACAAGCTACAAAATTATCACAAGACTATCTTCAAGTTTCATACTGACATTGTCATTAACAGAATTAAAAATGATTAATCTCAGAACTCAATCTAGCAGGTAGCAATTGCAGAAGTATTCTTGACCCAAGGCTTGTGTGCTGCAGCTGCAAATACAAGAGAAATATTCAACTGATCCAAGTGCATATCATAAAAGTATACTAATGCACAAGGTGAGCCGATATGGGCCAGTATTTAGTGGAGAGGAAAAAAGTGGGCATATTTACCATCAAAGCCCATAATAAAAGTTAGAAGTGAAACAAACCTGTGGCACAGCTAGGCAAACTTTTAAAACAGGAATAAATAGCATTAAGTTTTAAAAAACACCGACCCTTCTCACCTGGGGAAAATAGCCACGGTTTTTTTATAGCAACTTTGACTCTTTTTTAAATGAAAGAGGCATAAAAAGATCAATAATTATCACCCGTGGCCAAATTCTACTTGAAGTTAATTTCCATGCTTAAAGCTGCATACATACTGGGTTTGCAGCAAGATGTAATACAGGAAACTTCGCGATATCCGGCACCGACGGGACCGAGCTGCTGCCGATCTATCAAAACTTCCGGATAGACCAGCGCTAATGTTGAAGGATACGGAGGTTTTCATCTCTGTATCTGACAACAAACACTGTTGCTTAGCAACAGCTTGTAAACATTCGGCCCGTACCTTGGAAGCGTCTCTGAAGCAGTTGCTAAGCTACAGAGACGCTTTCCAGAGACTGACTGTTAAAAAAATGCTAGAAGAAAAAAAACCTAACCAAAACGGCTGCTGATTTCGGCCGTTAGATTGAGGTTTCCGGACATACAACCTCCGGATAAACCAAAGTTTCCTGTACTTTATACAATAGGTCATAAAGCAAGTTATACTTTCATGCCCATCTTTAAAAGGAACATTTATTTTGGGTCTGCTTTTTTAACTCTTGCAAATTATCTCAAAACCTAAATAATGCCAAGAGGAGAAGCACAGCTTTGAAAAGATACTTACATGTGAGGGCTCAGACCATTAACATAAAAATATAAGAAATAGGAGCAGGAGGTCAGCCATTTGGCCCTTCAAACCGGCTCCGCCATTCAACAAGATAATGGCTGAACTACCTCAACTCCATCTTCCTGCACTATCCCCATATTCCTTAATTCCCAAAAATGTATCGACCTCGGTCTTGAATATACTCAACGACTGAGCCTCCACAGCCCTCTGGGGTAGAGAATTCCAAAGATTACCACCCTCCGAGTGAAGAAATTTCTCCTCATCTCAGTCCTAAATGGCCGACCCCTTATTCCAAGACTGTGACCCCGTGTTCTGGATTCCCCAGCCAGAGGAAACATTTTCTCAGCATTAACCCTGTCAAGCCCCTTAAGAATTTTATATGTTTCAATTAGATCACCTCGCATTCTTCTAAACTCTAGGGAATATAGGCCTCGTCTACTCAATCTCTCCTCATAGGGCAATCCCCTCAACCCAGGAACCAGTCTAGTGAATCTGCATTGCACTCCCTCCATGTCTTTCCTTAGGTAAGGAGACCAGAACTGTACACAGTACTCCAGGTGTAGCCTCACCAATGCCCTGTATTCATATACAAGGACACCCAGGTCCCTCTGAATGCAAACGTTTCCCAGTCTCCCACCATTCAAAAAATATTCTACATTTTTGTTTTTCCTACCAGTGGATAACTTCACACATCCCCACATTATATTCCATTTGCCATGTTCTTGCCCACTCAACCTGTCTATATCTCTCTGCAGTGTCTTTGCGTCCTCCTCACAAGCTTACTTTCCCACCTAACTTTGTATCATCAGCAAACTTGGATACGTTACACTCAGTCCCTTCATCCAAATCATTAATATAGATTGTAAATAGCCGAGGCCCAAGCACTGATCCTTGCGGTACCCAGATAGTTACAGCCTGCCAATCCGAAAAAGTCCCGTTTATTCGTACTGTTTTCTGTCCATTAACCAATCCTCAATCCATGCTAATATATTACCCCCAATCCCATGAGTCCTAATTTTGTGTAATAACCCCTTGTGTGGCACCTTATCGAATGCTTTTTGAAAATCTAAATACACTACATCCACTGGTTCCCCTTTATCCATCCTACTAGTTACAGCTTCAAAAAAACTCAGGATTTGTCAAACATGATTTCCCTTTCATAAATTCATGCCGACTCTGCCTAAACATATTACGATTTCTCAAGTGCCCTGTTACCACATCCCTAATAATAGATTCTCACATTTTGCCTATTACTGACGTCAGGCTAACTGGTCTATAGTTCCCCGTTTTTTCTTTTCCTCCTTTCTTAAAATAGCAGGGTTATGTTTTTTACCTTCCAATCCTTGGGGACTGTTCTAGAATCTAGGGAATTCTGGAAGATCAATACCAGTGCAGCCACTATCTCTGCAGCTAACTCTTAAAACCCTAGGATGCAGGTCATCAGGTCCAGGGGATTTGTCGCCACTTAGTCCTATAATTTCTCCAGTACTATTTCTTTAAGTTCTTCATTCTAGACCTTTGGTTCCGCATTATTTTCGTAATTTTTTTAAAATGTCTTCTACCATGAAGACAGATACAAAGTATTTGTTTAATGTCTCTGCCATTTCCTTATTGCCCATTATAATTTCTCCTGTCTCTGCCTCTAATGGGCCCACGTTTACTTTCACTAATCTCTTCCCATTTACATACCTATAGAAACGTTTACAATCGTGGTCCAAAGCATTCCAGCAGAAAATGCTGTGGTCTGTCTTCCAAAAGGGATGCAAAGTTCTTCACAAAGCCTCTGAAGTTTTTGTCTCAAAGCATCTTAGAGCTCACACTATGCTGCTGCATGAGTACTTGTGCTTACAGCACAGACAATTAAACCACTTGGAGAAAGAGACAATTTCCCACTAAGTTCAGAGCCTTTCTTACACAGCATCAACTGCAGGCAATGACACTTTTCAGCACAAGTAGACCAATTTTAAAACGAATCTCAGCAGAGTGTTAAAAACCGCAGGTGTAGAACACCATGACCAGAAGTAACAAAGCCAAGAGATGTGCGTGCACGAACATTCTCATACATGATTTTGCTTTGTGAAAATCTTTACCTGCCTCTCGCAGCCTGCTGCCTTCAGCTTTTGTCCTGTTCGTTCTCTCACTTCCTGCTAAGTCCACCAGGGACAGTTGGCTCACTGTCGTCTGATCCTTGGCCTGAGATAAAAGGAATACCCAAGTGACCTCATCAACTTGTATAAATACATAAATATCCACTTAAAACTACATTTATGATTTGTCCATCACAGTAAAACAGAGGGGACTGACACCATGTTAAATCTCTCCTAATCAGTTGGATGTTCCAGCAGGCTCTGGTTCTCCATTTTAAAAACAGGTAATGGATTGCAGGAAGAAACACTAAAAAAAGTCACGTTGCATTACAATGCAATTTAATGAGACAGCAGCACAAACATACCTTCCGACTTGAACGGATATGGCAGACAACTGGTTTAGCCATTCACCGCCAGATCTGGCTGGACCACATAAAGCACTAGCGGGTCCTGCTCTTGTCTGCCAAAATTGTTCACTATTCCAGAATCATTCTGGAATGCAAAGATAAACCCCGGCTTCTACTCTCCACTGCTAACCGTCGTCTTAAACCCCTCTCCACTGTCTCCTCCACCCTCACCTCCGACAACAAGTGTGAGGAGCTCATGGACTTCTTTGTCTCCAAGATTGAGACCATCTATTCAGTTGCCTCTGCCACTTCCCTTCCTTCCCCTAGCTCACCGGGTCAAACTTCCGCTAAGGTTCCCCCCTGCCCTAGCCCTGAAGTCACATCTTTCTTCAGTTGCTCTCCAATCTCCCCTCATGACCTCTCCGCGTTCATCTTGTCCGAGGCCCACTTCCTGCTCCCTCGACCCTATTCCCACCAAACTGACCACCCAACTTCCTTTTCTGGCTCCCATGTTAGCGGACATTGTTAATAGTTCTCTCCCCGCAGGTACTGTCCCCCTTTCCCTCAAATCTGCCGTCATCACCCCTCTCCTCAAAAAAACCCTTGATCCCTCCATCCTTGCAAACTACTGCCCCATCTTCAACCTCCCTTTGCTCTCCAAAAGTCCTTGAACGTGTTGTCGCCTCCCAAATCTGTGCCCATCTTTCCTGCAATTCCATGTTTGAATCCCGCCAATCAGGTTTCCGCTCTTGCCATAGTACCGAAAAGGTTATCAAAGTCATAAATGACATCACAGAAACCCCACAGTGCAGATAGAGGCCATTTCGGCCCATCGAGCCTGCACCGACACATATCCCACCCGATCCCTGTAACCCCCACATATCCCACCCTATCCCCGTAACCCCACGTATTTAATCCCCCTAACACTAAGGGTCAATTTATCATAGCCAATCAACCTAACCCGCACATCTTTGGACTGTGGGAGGAAACCGGAGCACCCGGAGGAAACCCACGCAAACACGGGGAAAATGTGCAAACTCCACACAGACAGACAGTCACCCGAGGCCGGATTCAAACCCGGGTCCCTGGCGCGGTGAGGCAACAGTGCTAACCACTATGCCACCGTGCACATCCTTTGTGACCATGACAAAGGTAAACTATCCGTCCTCGTCCTTTTCGACTTGTCTGCAGCCTTTGACACGGTTGACCTCTCCATTGGGTGGGACTGCACTGGCCTGGTTCCATTCTTATCTATCTAATCGTAACCAGAGAATCACCTGCAACGGCTTCTCTTCCCGCTTCCGCATCGTTACCTCTGGGGTCCCCCCCAAGGATCTATCCTTGGCCCCCTCCTATTTCTCATCTACATGTTATCCCGCAGCAACAACATCTGAAAACGCGTCAGTTTCCACATGTACGCCGACGACACCCAGCTCTACCTCACTTCCACTTCTCGACCCCTCCATGGTCTCAATTGTCAGACTGCTCGTCAGACGTCCAGTTCTGGATGAGCAGAAATTTTCTCCAATTAAATATTGGGAAGACCAAAGCCTTTGTTTTCGGTCCCCGCCACAAACTCCGTTCCCTAGCCACCGACTCCATCCCTCTCCCTAACATCTGTCTGAGGCTGAACCACACTGTTCGCAACCTTGGCATCATATTTGACCCTGAAATGAGCTTCTGACCACATATCTGCAGCATAACTCAGACCACCTAATTCCACGTCCGTAACATTGCCCGTCTCCGCCCTCGCCTCAGCTCATCCGCTGCTGAAACCCTCATCCATGCCTTTATTACCTCTAGACTTGACTATTCCAACACACTTCTGGCTGGCCTCCTACATTCTACCCTACGTAAACTTGGTGACCTAAAACTCGGTTGCCCGTGTCCTCACTCGCACCAAGTCCCGTTCACCCACGCTTGCTGACCTACATTGGCGTCCGGTTAAGCAATGCCTCGATTTCAATATTCTCATCCTTGTTTTCAAATTCCTCCATGGCCTTGCCCCTCCCTATCTCTTTAATCTCCTTCAGTGCCCCCCCCCTTTAAGACGCTCCTTAAAAGCTGCCTCATTGACCAAGCTTTTGGTCACCTGCCCTAATTTCTCCTTATGTGGCTCAGTGTCAATTTTTTTGCCTTATAATACTCCTGTGAAGTGCCTTGGGACGTTTTACTATGTTAAAGGCGCTATATAAATACAAGTTGTTGTTAGTAGAAAATGCAGGTGGATTTTCAGTAGACCTTTGTGCGGTCATGCTTGGCTGTTACAGAATATTTGCTTACTAAAAACAATGTTAGTACGGTTGAATACAACAGTACTGAATGGCTGACATTCCCAAACCGGAATCAACAGTCAAGGATGGCACTGACTCTCACTACTAGTGACTGTTGCACAATGGACATACTGAACAGTTCTTTTCCAGGTTTCAGCAAAGAAAGGGAGCAAAGAACTGCATCCCAACACACTTTAGAGTGGGGGAAAAAAGTGAATGACGCAGAGAATAGGAGTGGGAGAGGTACAAGACATGACCCAAAGCTCTGTCCAAAAAGATGTGTTTTAATATATATTTTTTTTTTTATATAAAGTGGAGGGAGAAGTAGGGCTCCAGGAGTTTAGAGGGGGGAGTTCCATACAGCAAGGCCAAAGGTAGCAGAAGGCTCTAAACGGGGTGGAAAAATTCACAGGCAGTCAGAGGACCAAAAAGATCAAAACAATTCTCATTCTTAGATGATATACATGAGATTGAACAAAATGCGTGTGACATTCAGTATAACATTCTGGAGTCTTAAGTTGATGGCATGCACTTATAGTGCAATGGTTCCCAATGTTCGGTCATTAGTAATGCTGATATCACGGACTCCTAATAACTTAACTGGCAAATAAAGGCAATGAATTCAACATCTTCCATGGTCTCATTTACCTGAAGGACATTATCCCCATCAGCATCTAATGGAGCCTGAGCCAATTTGATAATAAAAACACTGTGTGAACGGCTTGATTCCCGATTTAATGTAGTGTTAGCAATACGTCGCTTCTTCTGGCCTGCAAAAAAAATAGATCAGTTGAGCAATTCTCTAATTTTAGCTTTGCTTAATATACTCAAAAGAATGCAGAGAACCTGGTTTGTAGACAGCAAGGTGGGTCAGGAAATAGGCAGAGAACTGGATTTTCATACAACAATCATGACTGGGGTCACATACCTAGTCATTATCCAAACATTTGCATCAACAACCCTGGTTCTTCGCATTCCCAGGTCCCTTATATTGCTAATTGAAGGCAATGTGCCAATATTCTCTAGATATCCACAAGAATGTCAAATGTGTAAAATCATGTAATTTAACGTGTGCAACTATAAAATGAACTCTACTAAGTTTCAAAATATAATTATATCCATGTATTAGGTAGCAGCTGAAATACCATGGTCTTTATGCTTCTAATCAAAGCCATCTCTCGCACAATGCTGGATTGCATTTGGATGTTGTGCTGTTCTACTCTAGCCGTGATGGAGGATGCAAAGAATTAACTAAGCTTCCATATGGAAAATGACTATAAATCAAACGCAACTTTCTCACCTTTCCAAAAGACTTCAAAAGCTTCTTCTGTTGACTTCACTTCCACCTCAGTGCAACCAGCCACATACATGTTATGGGTAGAATCTTCTCGAAGAATTTTAGACTGTGGAGGTCTAAGTGCAAAACATTGACTGTTTAGTCTCAAACTGATCTTAAAAAAGGGGAAAAAAAACATCCAAACAGTGCCATTATACCCCACATCCCAGAAATGTAGTTGTTACTCAGCCAGAATTGAATAGAAACATCTAAGTAGCTCATACATTCAGCAATTAGGACATTGATATAATCTTAGAACCAACTTTTTAAAGAGTCTCAAAAAAAATCTTTCACACACAGACTGAGAAGTCCAAAATTTTAGCATTATAAGCTATTAGCTTCACTGCTACATCTGACAAACAGAAAATTATGAATGAAAACACACCTGAATACATACTATTACAGGTTTACCTATGGGGTACATTTCACTTGACAGAAAAGGTCAGCCTTTTAAATTAGTGTTTTTCTTTAGAATGCAACCATTTCTTTGTTCTACCCATCTGGAGATTTTCAGACTAACTATACTCATCAGTAAACTTTAATAAAATCAGTTTAATTTTGCTGAGCCACAATTTGTCCAATAAATAATAATTGAAATTTCATCAACTATAAATTGCTTAGGACAGATTTCTTTCTTTCTAAGCAGGGTTGTTCCAAGGAAGTCAGCATTAAGTGGGATGCTACATCAAGTTTTAGATTATTGTGAATGCATGCAGCACACGATTTCAACTCAGCACAATTCTGCGTGTTGAACCAGAAACACGTCTCTAGATTTGAGAAACAAGACCAGGGGTTATCTTAAGCAGCAAAGCAGAACTGGCAACACCTGTAGAAATGATGCATGCAACTTACCCAGGAGAAGCAGCAATTTTCGTCTGTATTCAAATGTAGTGCCCCATTTTCCAAGCATGGGTAGTCCTGCCCAACCAGGAATTGAGTTTACAAGCAGAGATTGCCCGTCACTCATTACATTTCCAAAACATAGAACTGGAATTCACTGTGCAATCATCGAAAAGGAGACTTCAGCCTCCTCGTCTGCGATTTGAGCCAAATTTAAAACAACGGTTTTCAGGCAAGGAGATCTATATAGGGCACCCTCAGTCCATTCCTCAAGTTCATGCATAAACTTGGGACACACACAAGTGGTCAATACTGCAGGGTTAGGAAAATTATAAAAAGGAGATTTAAAAAAACCCAGAACTTGCATCACAGGTCATCTACTTTCCACCCCAAATCCATGTCATGCGAATGTTAATACCATGTTGTAGCAAATGGAAGAGGTGAAGGGAGGAGGTCACACCAGCAGTAATCTTCCTCTAAATGACTGGTCTTGAATGTAGCTCATTGTAAAAATTAACAAGTTTACAAATAAGTACTTTTACAAACAATGTAGAGAAACCACATTCACAGCAAGTCCATCTGAAAAAATATGTTCACATATTGCGAATGTACCTGAGGATTACTATTATGAAATACTAATATGAAGTAGTGATCATTTCAAAACAAGATATAAAATAAGACTGCTGGATTTTCTAAAATCAGTGTGTGATCCCAAACTTTAACCAAAGGCCATTTTAAATGTTTCTCTCCTGGTGTCCCGGCCAATATCACTTAACCAACATCACAAACAGATTACCTGTCCATGTATCTCATTGCTGTTTGTGGGACCTTGCAGTGTACAAATTGGCTGCCACATTTCCCTACTTTACAAGTGACTACACTTCACTGCATTGGCCATGAAGCGCCTTGGGACGTCCTGAGGCCATGAAAGGTGCTATATAAATGCAAGTTCTTTCTCTTTATGTAAAGAGAGGTCTAAACTGCCCTTTCCTTATCTCAGTGCTCTTTGTTGGGCAAATCATGCTCAGAGCTGTCCAAATAACAGCGATAGGATTCACAGGAACACCACCAATGCACAGATGAGGGAACAAAAGAACAGACCTCCTTCCAAGGGGTACAAGGACTAAAGCCGAGTATTTGGCAACTACAGGAAACTTTCTGGTATCCGGCACAGACGGGACCGAGGTGGTGCCGGTTCATCAACAATTCCGGATAACCGAACGCTATAGTAAAAGATACGGACCTTAGAGCTCCGTATAAAGCAACAAACCCTGTTGCTTAGCAACAGCTTCAGAACAACGTCCACAAGTTGCAAGCGTCTCTGTAGCTTAGCAACAGCTGCAGCCAAACCCTTGCCTTCCTCCATTTGTTGCTGTGCAAGTAATAAAAGTTACTTGAACCGACTCCTGAATTTTGCCAGTTAACCGACATTTCTGGTTAATCGAAAGTTTCCTGTACAAAGCTCCTTCCAAAACCATACAAAAAAAATCTACTTAGTATAAACAGAATGCATTATTGGGGAGGAAGGGAAAGAGAACTCACAAATCTGTATTGTCATAATCAGATCTATTTGTTCCATAGGTTTAAGGCAAAACAAATTGCTTACTACTGGAATGTATTTTTATTTTTTATTTAGCATGTTAACAGCCAAGCATTTGTTGTGCTAGCATCATGTTTGGTGCTACAGACTAAGCACTAGTGCAAGCGGTGAAAGCGTCTCCACATGCTTGGGACCACGACTGGTCACAATAACTAGGAAGCCATGGGATAGGTTGACAGGACTGGTATGTTAGTCGAAAGGACAATATTAACGAGTGAAAAACAACATCAACCAGCTAAATTTTACCCAACTACTATACTAGTTACACGGATTACCCCGGTAGCTTGTACATTACGGAGACGTACATGAATTCAACGTTCCGCACAGGAGTGTTGTTACTGTTCCACCTAATAAAGAAACATGGCAAGAGTTATAAAAATCCCAATGTAAAGCTCATTTGGTTATGTTAAATTGTTCTTTTAGGTTGTGATGCATGAAAGTGGAGATAAATGAACATATACTGTAATCTACTCACTCGAGTGGAGCCCATTCAACTGTGCAGAAATTAGTAGATAATTTTGTTACAGATTTTTCATACTTATTTTATTTTGTTCGATTAGGGTCAATAGTATTTGTTGTTGTCCAAACAAGTGAAACATGCTGTGGGGAGGGGCAGGGGTGAAGAGAGGGCAGGAACACTAACTTCCCTCAATCGTCCGTTTCTCTTCTCTCTTCCCCGCCATGTAAGCACAACTATGTAAAGGGTCTTTTGGGGTGTGAGGGGAAGAGCGAGAAATATTCAGCCATTTCCAAACGGACTCTGGAGAATTACAATATACACACACTGCAATTCGAGTCAAAGGAATTCAATTCTTTGGAACACAATTAAGCTCCAAAGTGACAGGTGTACTTTATAACAGTGTCAGTTGTGGCTCAGTGGGCAGCACCCTCGCCTCGGAGTCAGAAGGTTGTGGGTTCAAATCCCACCACAGAGACTTGAGCACTAAAAGCCAGGCTGACACTCCCGGTGCTGCACTGTTGGAGGTGCCGTCTTTCGGGGGAGATGTTAAACCGAGGCCCCGTCTGCTCTCTTAGGTGGATGTAAAAGATCCCATGGCACTATTTTGAAGAGGAGCTGGGGAGTTCTCCCCGGTGTCCTGGCCAATAGTTATCCCTCAATCAACATCATAAACAGATTATCTGGTCATTATCACATTGCTGTTTGTGGGAGCTTGCTGTGCACAGATTGGCTGCCACATTTCCCACATTAGTCCAAAAGTACTTCATTGGCTGTAAAGCGCTTGGAGACGTCCGGTGGTCGTTAAAGGCACTATATAAATGCAAGTCTTTCTTTCTTTACTTCAACAAGTACTTCAGTAGGGCTAGCATTAATTATTTTAAGACGACATGTCATAAGACTTTGTGCCAAAAGTTAAAAGGATTCAGTTTGTTTTAATTAAAAGTTCCCCTCACTCTTTTCCTTTGTGCTGGGGTACAGGTGATGGGCATTGCAGCCCAGATCAAATCTGTTTTTACCAGACATCCACAGATCAGCCATGATCTCATTGAATGGCGGAGCAGGCTCGAAGGGCCGAATGGCCTACTCCTGTTCCTATCTCTATGTTTCTATGTTTCTATATACATCTTGGGCAACTCCACTAGAGAGCAACCGGGAGTAGGAACCATGTGTGAATTTCCCCCCCTTCCCAGTGCAGTTTATCACAGCTCATTGCATTACCCCAAATGTTGCCTCTGAGATTAACTAACAGCACAAACAGGAAGCTAATTTAGGGCCTTAACTGAGTTATTAGAGCAAATGGGTTTGTGTGTGTGGGGGGGGGGGGGGGGGGAAAAAGAGTGAGAAATATTCAGCCTTGGAATACAGATCATAATGACTAAAAAATGGACCATGGCTGCTATATTCAGTATATGGCGAGATGGGGTAGTGGGAGAAAAAGGGATGAATCAACATCATGCCAAGCTGCAATGTGCCCCATCGGGACCACAATGCCTGCAACATGAAAAATGTGTCGAGCTCATCACCACATTGGATTATCCAGTGACAATGGCCACGAATTACTATCCTAAATGGATGGACAGCAATTTGGGAGCTGGGCGGTTTGCGGGGAGAAAGAAAGAGTACAGGCGAAGAGGTAATTCTGGTCCTGGCTGTATTGGAGTACTGTAATTAATCAACACAAATTCAAAAAGACTGCTCACTAATAGGCAACCCATCTGGACATACACAAATCCACAACCAAAGTTGTGAAGAGACAGAAGAATTAGCACAGAGATATCAAGTTTAATTTAAAGAACGGATGCTGCCTGACCTGGAGTGTTTCCAGCATTTTCTGTTGTTATTTCAGATTTCCAGCATCCGCAGTATTTTGCTATTGTATTAATTTAAAGAACACCTAAAATTCCATTGGTGTTGAATTTTCTTTCACAGAAAGCTTTAGTCTAAAGTAGTCTTGAATTTAAAACAAAACCCTGACGGCACCACAAAGAATAGCAAAACACATCCATATCTTGATCATCTTTGAACAGCATATTAGAGGGAACAGAACACCTGAAGAATTTGAACATTATAGAACAATTGTTACTAAAACAGCTAGATTTAGATCCTGCATTAGTTTTCCTTATTTTGCATTTCCCAACAGACTATGGCACGTATTTTCCAACCACTGTCCCGGTACGGACAACATGCTCCTCCTAACTCTCTGTGCAAAACTTAAATGTAGGTGTTAAACCCATTTTAAGACAAGCCAACATATGCATGAAAGCACACGAGAAATTGTGTAAGAATGCATCAAGGCATTTGTATCTTGTACAATAAGCCTGGAAGCCCATGCCAAATAGTTAAACCCTAGCTGCAAGTTTTGTATTTGGTACCTGCAGTGCAATCAAATATGTAATCCTACCAAATACAGAAATAAAAACATACACCCATCTAGAATGAACTTTCAGTGTTAAGACATGCACAATAATCTGTTCCAAGATACAGGCTCTGCAGCAATTTATGTTTAAATCATAGACTATAAAACAAATGTCTGTAGAAATACTATCCATATCAGCAATTCAAACAGAGGACAGATCCTTTCAAATGCCCAATGTAGTAGTCACATTTTACAAACCAAAAATCACAATAAGATGTTCAAATCAGTAGAAGACAACATATTACAGGAAACTTTGTGATATCCAGCACCGACATGTTGCCGATCAAAACTGCCAGACATACAAAGTTAATGTTGAAGCATACGGAGGTTTTCATCTCCGTATCTGACAACAAACACTGTTGCTTAGCAACAGTCGGCTGCAGCTGCAAGCGTCTCTAGCTGAAGCTGTTGCTATAGCTACAGACCTTGCAGTGCCTGACTGGGGAAAAAAAACAACAGAGAACTAAAAAAAACTTATAGAAAACGGCTCCTGATTTTTGCAGTTAGATCGAGTATTCCGGACATACAACCTCCGGATAAACCAAAGTTTCCTGTATGACACACACAAAGCATTACGAGTTGAGTGAAGTGCAGTGTGGATGGCAAATGTGAAAAGTTTGGAGAAGCCAATGCTTTCAGCTTCTACAGAGAACGTGCATTCAACCAGGTCCTAGTAATTTGTATCTCTGGCCCAGTCAGTGCAATTGCACACATTTTGAAATGCAATTCCAGTATTAATTTGGGGGCCATTCTAGATTTATGACAACAGCTTTGGGTTACTCATTCTCACACTCTTGCATTTCAATACAGGATTAAAAATAAAGCTAAGCATCTTCCATCATTTCTTGGATTCTTCTGTAATGTTCGCACCCTGCAGGGCAAGCAGATTGCTTCTCATCCCTGTCGGCAGCACTTCTAAATCTGACACTAGGACACATTTAAAAACCTAGGATGAAACACACCCTCCCTCCCTCCCTTTCTTTGGAGAAGTAGCTGGTTTCCAGTCAGCATCTCCACCATAATATTAATCTGGCAGCATACCACTCGATGTTATTAAAATACATCACTGAGATTCGACAAGCAGACAGACACAGAAATGAAACATCAACACAAAAGCATTTATAATAATCTTAACGCAACCCACTTTGGTTTAATTGGGTCTGGTGGTATTTCTTCCAGAAGATCATAAAGGTAGTTGTTGTAGATTTCAATATAAGAAACAAATAGACTATAAACACTGTCCTCATCGACTCCCTCAGCTTTGCAGTGCTCTGGAACTGTGATCATATCTGCAAACTCTGGATCCATTCTCTGCCTGTGGAAATCATCGTTTCAACAAATTTACTACACAACTTGACGCAGCTACTGGGATCATTAAAAAGGGACATCACAACCTTTAAAAAATCCATCCAATATTTACATGCTCTTTCAAAGATCTGCATATGGTATATGAAATTCAGCAACATTTCTGGTGTTGTGGATTCTCTAACTCTATTCCCATATCTCCGAAAGACACCACCTAATCCAAAGTGGACATTCTTCACATGGTTGTTAAGTTACTCGGATTGATTCCCAACCCCTCAAAATATAGAATAGCAAAGTTACTAAAAATGTCAGTTTGAACTTTAAGCCTAGATTAAAGCCTGGATTTTAACTCCAGGCATGCGCATGGTTTGCAGGGACCAAGATGGGCAGGAAACCGTCCGGCCCCCTTCAGTGTGTGACCTGGGGTATTTTAACTCCAGGGCCTCATTTCCATGTTCCAAAGCTGACTCCTGCCCAAACATGGTGGGAATCAGTACGTGCCTGGTGGATGGGAGCAGGATTTCAGGCAACAGCAGGTCACAGCTGGGAGTCCGAGGAAACGGTCCCCAGCATAAGGCAAGCGGTGGTGGGGGAGGGATCTGGAGGTAATCATGGTTCGGGGAGGGAGAGGGAAGCCAGGGAAGGGGAGGCCCAAGGTTTCTTTCTGGGGCTTGGAGGAGCACTTGGTGAAATAATCAAAATCATTCCCCAGTCTAAAAGTTAGTTTTCAGTCAAAGCCCACCAACCGTACTCAATGTGCATCATGAACAGATTTCAGTCGTGCTTGTTTTATTGTGTGTACTGGGTTAATGCACATTCGGAATTTTACACAACTGTCTTAACACGTGTGCAGAAAATAGCGCTCGGCAGAATTTAAATTCAAGGCTGCACTCTGGGCTATAAACTAAAATCCCACTCGCAAGATATAAAATCGCATCCAGCAGCTCATCATATCTCTTCCCTTCATTCTTCCTAGTTAGGTACCTACCTGGAGGACAGGATCTTTGGAATTACAGAAGGCTGGGCATCTCTTTTCTGACGCTCCAACAGAGCATCAACATCACCCTGCACCTCCATAGCATTCTTATCATCTGGCTTGAAAACCTGCAGGTGGGCACACATAATTCAAAATCCTTTAAAGTTACAGCTTTTTATTCTTTACACACGGGCAAGATTTTTGGGTAGGTCATAACTGAAGTATGAGCATCCCATAGGCTGTTCTATCCGGTACCGATATATAGGCTGCAAGTTTGAACAGTAACTGAATTACCTAAAAGCTCTCCTAACCATCACTGGGCAAGTTGTACCTCTACTTGGTAAGTCCATTAGACACAGCATGAGTAGCAACGCAGGGCTCCGGGTGGAAGAAAAACTAGAAAGGCATCGAACCTCACTGCACATCACAGAAGAAATGTCAGATCAACCGTAGGACAAACTATGGCAGTGAGAAGAGGATTCGTACACCCATTTGTTATCTTGAGAACTGACAGCCAGGAACAACCTTATGTCTCAAGTCCAACACAGGTGGATCACTTAAGTTAGAGCATTTCTGTAACGTATAAGAGAACTTCATAGCAGTGGGTTAGTACAAAGCCCGTTGACCCCTGCAACTGGGTTCAGATTAAGCATTGATTTTCAGTTAAATTTCAGTACAGGAGGCCATTCAGTCCATCATGCCTAGCTCCACATCACATATATCTATTCCAATCCCATTTCCACATTCCTTTCCCTGACACAAATGCTCATCTAATACCCGCTTAAATGCAGCGATTGACTCAGCTTCAAACCAATGGCCACTTATGCATTTCATATGCTATTAACACTTTGCTTGAAAGAAAATTCTTCTAACTTTTTTTTTTAATGCACCCTTATTTTTGTTGCAAGTCCAAGTGAATTATGTTTTTGAAGTCTCTGTCCAATTCCTAGTGGGTGCAAGCCAAAGTGACAGATATCAGATGGCTCTTGGAAGCCATAAGCAAGATTGGAATAGCAAAAATTTAGACTGATGTAGCAGATAATTGCTCGCAGTTAAGGCATGCTAGTTGAATAGCAGAGGTAACCAAGCTGCATCTGGCGGTTCTCTGCTTGAAGAGATTTAGTGCTGATAGCAAGTGGCCAGTATTTCAATCCCAAGAGTGACAACATTTCAGATTGAAGGCAGTCAAATAAAATCAAAGCCAAACAAACCGTTAAGCAGGAGAGATTAATTAACACAAGTACAGTGACTTGTCTTTCAAGGAAAGATGGCCTTGTACTGATTAACGCCTTAATTAAACTGCATTCATCTTTTATTTTTTTAACTTTTCCAAGCACGAGTAGTACGATGTTACAAATCATCTTAACACTTCATTACTTACATATCGCTTTGCTTGGAATGGTCCAATACTACAAAAAATCATGTCCAAGCAACGAGGCAGAAGACCTCCGTCTCCAGGAGAGCCAGTCATTGTGTGTGTTTTTCCACTTCCAGTAACACCATAAGTAAACAGCAAACCTGACAAGACAGCAGACATGTACTTCAGGTACAGCAATACCCTCTCCTCCTTCTCCAAGCACGAGTACACTAGACAGTGTAATTTCCCCACATTCTAGTACCAGTAACAAGACTCATGGCTCTGGCTGTTTGTTGATGTGATGCAGTAAGGCTGTAAGCAGTTATGAAACCAGGTAACGTCACATCACTCATATCCTCACTAAACAACCATACCATTGGACTTTGAAGGCTTGAAATCTGGGTCGTAGCACCAGACAGTTAATTTTAGGTGTTGGTGTAAATCACTTACAAGAGGATCAGAATTTCAAGCATTCAAGAGCTTTGAACCAGACGTGTTAATGCTGGAATGAGTTTTAAAATTATCATCAAGACACTGAAATGGCGTAAAATGTTCTCTACATTGACAAAATCTTACTTTTTTCCTGGAGTCAAAAAGTACTCCTACCCGTTTGGCATCGCCTGGGTGTAACGTACCATTTTTGCCATGAATCAGATCTTCCACAAGGGGCTGTGCGACAACATTGAATAGTTCCTTTTGGGTTGTAAAGGCGCCAAACACTTCTTTAAAAGAATACTGCATCTAAAAATCCAAGTCAGTGAATTCAGTATCATACTGCAGCAATTTTACAAAAAAAAGATGGTTGCATATCGTTCCAGATTTCAGGTTACCTCTTTGAATTCTCCATTCCTGTTGACTTTAATCCCATCAGGAGGATGAAGCTGTATTGTGGCATTACTGATAACTTCAACACAACATTCCTTATCTTCTGTGGTCAGTGGTCGGACACGACAATAAACCTGTCAACCAGCATGAATGCCGAGAATAAGTTTTTTTATACAAAGCAAAGTTTTAATTGAGCAATTGCAGCAGAGTTAAACTGAAGTCTCATCGAACAGGATCAAGAGACTGAAAAAAACTAAAACCATACTGAATTGTGAAATGCAATCCCCAAAACATTTGTAGCAATACAGAATCCCATGTAATAAAAAATAACATTTATCGTTCAATCACTAGTGAGTCTAGAAATGTCACAATGCATGAAAAGTGTTGATTTAAATGGAGATGTGTGAAATTGAAAAATGTATTGCAACATATTAACTGAAAAGCCATTCCTTAAAATCTTTTATCACTGCAGGTAGTATTCATTTCAAAACAATCACGTTGCATAAATATTCCCTGGTGGTAGACCCATTAAATCTTGCAGTGAAAGCTTTCCGGATACTTACACCAACTGGGTCTTTGAGGTGGTTATTTGATGGCTTCTTTAGCGGTCTTCTAGGAGTCTGGGTTCGCCTGTATGCATTAACATGAATTATCTGAATTAAAATCAGGACTCCATTAAGCAGCTGGCTACAAATTATTTCACATTAAGAACAGACTTAGGTTAAACGTGAATTATGATTGCCTCTCCCAATTTGGAGGGGCAACAGCCTGGATTTTCCGATTGGGATGGATTTATGAGTGAACACAAATCAGCGGTTGTCAATCAGGAAGAGTGGATGGAGATCTGTAACACCAGCTCACTACATCGTGCTCAATTTCCAGTAGATGGGGACTGCTAGCGTTGGTGCTCTGCCTCAAACCGATAAAGGGAGCATAAATTAATTAATTTGGAGATGGGATGTAATTTGCCAATATTCAAGCTTGCACAATGTCATTAAGCCCTAGCAAAATGGATTGCCAGTCAATGGTAAGTATATAACTCATAGAATGAACACACTAAAGTGCACTTCATACATTTATTTTGTCTTCACTTTTTTTCTGTTGACACTTGAGTACTCTTGAGCCTTTATGACAATTGTATTTTTTTGTTTTACTCACAGCACCATTACTCATTATCAATGGATTTCCTTGTGGAATTCCCCTTATCTGAGGTATTTGTGGGGAGGATAATTAGTAACTGAGGAGTGACAGGACAGGTCAGGCTGTACAAGAGGAATTGTGTCCACCTACATCTGCAGAGGTAAACATACCTAGCTTTGGTATACAACTAGTGCATGCAGAGGGTCCCACACCCAAAGGAAGCTGGGACATAAGACACAATGGCACCAAGGTACAGGAATGCCTCACTGCAGTGGGGAAAAGAGTTAAACTGACATCACTGGCAGTTTCACTGAATGGTGCAATAAAGACAATAATCTAATAGGTCTTTGCAGTAGTAAGCTTTTTCTAAATTGCTGAACTGGCAGTTGAGATAACCTAAGCAGTAGTGTTAGAATGATTAACGACTGCATACTGTGTCACTTAGAGACAATTGCAAATAGTCGGATGTTGGATCATAAGAGGCCTAGAGGATGCAAGTTCTATTCTGGCAGGAAAGTAAGACAATGGGTTGGAAGTAAAGAGGCCTAGAGAGGCAGGAAAGAAGGACAATGAGTCAGAAGTACAATGTTGGCGAGACCCCATCTGGCATAAACAAAGGTCATAGGTGCAACAACAGCTTGTGGGATAACGGACATATACTTTTCCGATAATAAAGGCGGTACTTTAATGTAACGCGGCTTAGGCAACCAATCAGGGAAGATGCATGCGGACCAAGGTCCAATCAGGTGGCAGGAATGAATTTTGCATGAGCTGGACATATGTATTGTAATGTATAAAAATGTAGTGTTTGCTGTAACAATTTGGAGAAGTCTGGCTAAGACAGAGTAGGCTGCCTCCCCACTGGTGTAATAAAGACGACTTGATTATCGATCCGAAAACCTAGTGTTGGTTTAAAATACTCCACAACACTCACTGACCATAATGTTGCATGCTTTGTCAGAAACATCCCAGTCACAGTCGACCATGCTTTCACTTGTACTGCATAAAGGACAGCAGTCAGGGTGATCTGCAGGTGATGTACCCCAACAGGCTTTACTCATCAAGATGCCACCAACAATCTAGTGTCTCTGGCACACCTATGTGATGACAATGGAGGAAACTGCCTTCAGAGGGTTTGGGTCAGTGGAGAGGCAAAAAGCAGAGCTGTACCATCAACTGCTAGGGCACCTGCAGCTACCATGCAGCATAGGACTGAACAGCCAGTGGCAGCAACAGTCCTTGCAGATGTGCTGCATTGCTGAGCTATGGGGATGGTGCTGTGGAGCGGCAAGGAGAACCACTCTCCTTGGAACGATCTCATGCAGCACCATCTCCATGTCAGCTCCCTCAGACCAGGTGCTCGGCTACTCCATCACTTGCCTGCAGGCTCGTGTCTGCACCTTGGTTTCCTTTCACTTCATTTTTGCCCAGCATTTCTTCACCTCCTCCAGCCTTGGTAATCGAAGGAAAAGCTGAGACGGCATTTCAAAAGGCTGTAAAGATTTTTGTCTCCCCTATTTGGATCCTTCCCTTACATATTATCTTTGTGCAATGTCCCATTAAATTTGGGCAAAGGAATAGAGTGTTGTACATCCAAGTTTGCAGATGACACGAAGGTGGGAGGCACAGTTGTGTGGGTGGGAGGAAAAAGTTACAAAGAGACACAAACTAAGGTGAGTGGGCAAAACTACAGCAGATAGAATTCAATGTGGGGAAGTGTGCGGTCATCTCCTTTGGATTTGAAAAAGACAAATCAGAATAATGGTGCGAGACTGGGACAACTACGGAGGAGAAAAGGGATTTTGTTGCCCATGTACACAAATCACGAAAAGCTAATGTACAGGTACAAAAAGTAATCAAAAAGACTAATGGAATATTGGCCTTCATCTCAAGGGGATCAAAATTCAAAAAACAAGGATGTGACACCTCAGTTGTAGAGCCTTGGTCAGACCCCATCTGGAGAATGTGTTCAGTTTTGGGCACCGCATCTCAGGAAAGATATATTGGCCTTGGAAGGGGTATAGTAGATTCACCAGAATACGTGGGTTTAAAGGGCCAAATTGAGGACAGGTTGCATAAACTTTATTTGCATTCCTTGAGTTGAGAAGATTGAGGGATGATCAAGTTCAGGTATTTAAAATGATTAAGTGATTTGATAGGTAGATACATAGAAACGATTTCCTCTGGTGGGGGAATCCAGAACGAGAGGGTATATTCTTAGAATTAGAGCTAGCCCATTTAGGAGTAAAATCAAGAAGCACTTTGTCCACACAAAGGGTGGTGGAAATCTGGAACTCACTCCTTCAAAAGGCTGCGGATGCTGGGTCAACTGAAATTTTCAATACTGAGAGAGTTTTTTGAGAGGTAAGGGTATCAAGGGACATGGAATAAAGGCGGGTAAATGGAGCGGAGGTACAGATCAGCCGTGATCTCATTGAATGGTGGAACAGGTTCTAGGGACTGATGTTGAACAAACTTACAGTACAGGAGTAAGCCAATGTGTGATCAGTTTTGGTCCCTACTCCACAAGAGATGTCCAGGATTTGGAAAGGATGCAAAAAGTCACTAAGAGGAGTACAAACAGGATGAAAGTTTAAAGGGGATGCACTATGAGAAAAGATTCGAGAAACCGGAGCTTTACAGTCGAGAAAGGCTGTGGGACTCAAGGTTACATTAACTAGTGGTGAGAAGATAAAGCCAGAGTATTACTTTAACATGAAAGTAGGACCAAAGAATGAAAAGGGAAAATAGTGGTAAATAATTTAATATCTCTAAGGACTTTTTAAACTCAAAGTAATGAATGCTTACAATCATCTGCCAAGTAGCATAGTAAAATAAAACATTGGGGATGTTAAAGTTAAATCTCAATGCTAAAATGAGAAAACGTTATGATGATAAGAGATGAACTTCAAAGGGTAGAGAGGCCTTTTTCTCCTCATTATATTTTACTGTATCCAAAATCACTCCTAAAGTCAACAAGTGTTTACATTATCAACAACGATCTGAAATAAAGATTCCATTATGACAGGAAGCTACCCAAGTGTTTGTTTAGCTGGAGGCCACAAACAAAATTCACCCGACTACAGCAGTCAAGAATAGAGCCTCAGTTGTTTGTCACGGAAATTAGAAAATTTACATTTTTCTAAAAGCCAGAGCTTGTTTCAAGACAGTAATATAAATAGATTCAGATGATTTATTGAATTACCAGACTAAAACCCCTACCGATATCATCTAAAATCCCATCAGACATTATGCTCCAAAATACAATTGAACTATTTTTATAGAATACACACACACACACACACAAATGGAGGTCTCAATCATGCATCGTTTCCAGCTAGGTGTTTGCTTGCAGAAGATGCCATATGGTCAGAGACAGGACTTTCATGTCTCACAGCACATTACAGGATACCAGCATACCCTCTCTTACAGGAATTCATAACTGATACTTAGACTTAAAACAAGCCAGTCTATTCCACTCATAGAAATTGCACTCAACTGCTTTGGTTTCTCAATCTCAACCTTGGTTTTCAGAATAATAAAAGCATCGTCTCATAAGAACATAAAAAATAGGAGCAGGAGTCGGCCCTTCGAGCCTGCTCCGCCATTCAGTGAGATCATGGCTGATCTTCTGCCTCAATTCCATTCACCGGCCCTATCGTCATATCCCTTGATGCCTTTACTAGTCAGAAATCTATCGACTTGTGTTTTGAATATACCCAATGACTGAGCCTCCACAGCCCTCTGGGGTAGAGAATTCCAAAGATTCACCACCCTCTGAAGAAATGTCTTCTCATCCACCCTTTATCCTGAGGCTGTGGCCCCTGGTTCTAGACTCCCCAGCCAAGGGAAACATTCTCCCAGCATCCACCCCATCAAGGCCTGTAATAATTTTGTATGCTTCAATGAGATCCCCTCTCATTCTTCTGAATTCAAGAGAATATGGTCCTAGTTTACTCAATCTCTCCTCATACGACAGTCCCACCATCCCAGGAATCAATCTTGTGAACCTTCGTTGCACTCCCTCTATAGCAAGTACAGGAAACTTTCGATTAACCGGCCCCTAAATAAACGGAAATGTCGGTTAACCGGCAAAATTCAGGAGTAGGTTCAGGTAGCTTATTACTTTTATTACTCCATTTGTTGCTGTGCAAGGGTGTAGCTGCAGCTGTTGCTAAGCTACAGAGACGCTTGCAACTTGTGCCGATTGTTCTGAAGCTGTTGCTAAGCAACAGTGTTTGTTGCTTGAAACGGAGCTCTCAGCTCCGTATCTTTTACTATAGCGTTCGGTTATCTGGAATTTTCGATGAACTGGCACCACGTCAGTCCCGTCCGTCCCGGATAAAAGGAAGTTTCCTGTATATCCTTCCTTAGGTAAGGAGACCAAAATTGTACACACACTCCAGGTGTGGTCTCACCAAGGTCCTATATAATTGGGGTAAAACTTCTTTACTCCTGTACTCAAATCCTCTTGCAATGAAGGCCAGCATACCATTTGCCTTCCTAATGGCTTGCTGCACCTGCACATTCACTTTCAGTGACTGATGTACAAGGACACCCAGGTCCCTTTGAGCATCTGCATTCCCCAATCTTTCACCATTTAGGAAATACTCTGCTTTTCTGTTTTTTCTACCAAAGTGGATAACTTCACATTTATCTACATTATATTCCATCTGCCATATTCTCGCCCACTAACTGAGCCTGTCGAGATCCCCTTGAAGCCTCTTCGCATCCTCTTCGCAACTGCCACCTAGCTTTGTATCATCAGCAAATTTGGAAAGGTTACATTTAGTCCCCTCATCCAAATCATTGATATAGATTGTGAATAGCTGGGGCCCAAGCACCGATCCTTGCGGTACCCCACTAGTCACTGCCTGCCAGCTTGAAAAAGACCAGTTTATCCCTACTCTTTGTTTGCTGTCCGTTAACCAATTCTCAATCCATGCTAGTATATTGCCCCCAATTCCATGTGCCCTAATTTTGTTCACTAACCTCTTGTGTGGGACCTTATCGAAGACCTTCTGAAAATCCAAATTCACCACATCTACCGGTTCCCCTTGGTCTACTCCACTAGTTACATCCTCAAAGAACTCCAATAGGTTTGTCAAACAGGACTTCCCTTTCATAAATCCATGTTGACTCTGCCCAATCTTACTATTAGTTTCTAAGTGCCCAGTTATTGCATCCTTTATAATAGATTCCAGCATTTTCCCAACTACTGATGTGAGGCTAACAGGTCTGTAGTTCCCCATTTTCTCCCTCCCTCCTTTCATAAATAGCAGGGTTACATTTGCTATCCTCCAATCTGCAGGAACCGTTCCAAAACTGGAAGATGACAACCAATGCGTCCACTATCCCAATGGCCACCTCTTTCAAAACCCTAGGATGTGGGTCATCCGGTCCTTGAGATTTGTCTTTTAGTCCCATTAATTTTGCTAGTACTGTTTTTTTACTAATAATTTCTTGAAGTTCCTCATTCTCGCCACACCCTTGGTTTTCTCGTATTTCTGGGGAGGTTTTTTGTGTCTTCCTCCGTGAAGAAACAAAGTCTTTATTTAATTTCTCTTCCATTTCCTCATTACCCATTATAAATTCTCCCGTCTCTGACTGTAAAGGACCTACATTTACCTTCGCCAGTCTTTTCCTTTTCACATACTTATAGCAGCTTTTACAATCCGTTTTTATATTTTGTGCTAGTTTGTGCTCATATTCCATTTTCCCTTTCTTTATCAATTTCTTGGTCCCCCTTTGCTGATTTCTAAAAAGATCCCAATCCTCAGGCTGACCGCTTTTTCAGCTTCCTCCTTTGACTTAATACTAGCTTTAATTTCTTTTGTTAGCCACGGTTGGATCACTTTTCCTTTTGGGTTTTTATGCCCTAGAGGAGTATATGTTTGTTGCAAATTATGCATTATTTCCTTGAATGTCTCCCTTATTTCCATAGTCTACTGAACCTCTTGCACAGCTCAATAGCAAGGCCACAGTGCTCATGTCCATCACATGGGAAATGGTGATCAAAGCACCAATCCTTACTCTGCACACACAGCAAATGACAATTCAACCAGGGTAGGAGTAATGTTCATGAGCTTTGTGTGTGTTTTTTTATTTATTAAAAAAAATCATTCTAAAAATAAGTAATCTCAAAGGGGTTTCAAACTGAGGTTCCTAGACCGATGTCTAACCTGCACCCTTAGAGCTACATGTAGAGCCCAACCTCCAAAAGATAGGTTCAGTCACCCAGGGGCAAACAGTCCCATTACAGAAAACTATTACAAAAAAAAACACATGCCAATAAGTCAACATAAGCAGAAAATGTCTGAAATCTTATGATCTGCAGACTGGTATCCCATCCACTGACCACACAAGGTCCAGGGTCCCCAAGTGTGAAACCTGTGCAGCCCAGGTCCAGTCTCAAAACCCAGCAATGAAGTCCCGTTATTGCTTGCATTTCTTATTTGGCCTCCAATCAGGTTTCCGCCCTTGCCACAGTACCGAAACGGCTCTCATCAAAGTCACAAATGACATCCTTTGTGACTGTGACAAAGGTAAACTATCTCTCCTCGTCCTTCTTGGCTTGTCTGCAGCCTTTGACACGGTTGACCACTCCATCCTCCTCCAATGCCTCTCCACCGTTGTCCAGCTGGGTGGGACTGCACTCGCCTGGTTCCATTCTGATCTATCTAATCATAGCCAGAGAATCACCTGCAATGCAATGGCTTCTCTTCCCGCTCCAGCATCGTCCCTCGGGTGACCCCCAAGGATCTATCCTTGGTCCCCTCCTATTTCTCATCTACATGTTGCCCCTTAGTGACATCATCCGAAAACACTGTCAGTTTCTACATGTACGCTGACGACACCCAGCTCTACCTCACTACTACTTCTCTCGACCCCTCCACGGTCTCTAAATTGTCAGACTGCTTGCCCGACATTCAGTTCTGGATGAGCAGAAATTTTCTCCAATTAAATATTAGGAAGACCGAAGCCTATTGTTTTCAGTCACTGTCACAAACTCCATCTCCTAGCCATTGACTCCATCCCTCTCCCCAACATCTGTCGGAGGCTGAATCACACTGTTCGCAACCTTGGTGCCATATTTGACCCCGAAATTAGCTTCTGACAACATATCCGCAGCATAACAAAGACCACCTATTTCCACCTCCGTAACATCGCCCGTCTCCGCCCTTGCCCGAGTTTATCCATGCCTTGGTTACCTCTAGACTTGGCTATTCCAACGCACTCCTGGCTGGCCTCCCACGTTCTACCCTACGTAAACTTGGTCATCCAAAACTCAGCAGCCCGTGTCCTAACTTGCACCAAGTCCCGTTCGCCCATCCCGTGCTCGCTGACCTACATTGGCGTCCGGTTAAACAATGCCTCGATTTCAAAATTCTCATCCTTGTTTTCAAATCCCTCCATGGCCTCGGCCCTCCCTATCTCAAGCCCCACAACCAACCCTACTCCACCACGGTATCTGCACTCTTCTAATTCTGCCCTCGAGCATCCCCGATTATAATCTCTCAACCATTGAAGGCCGTGCCTTCTGTTGCTTAGGCCCCAAGTTCTGGAATTCCCTACCTAAACCTCACCGCCTCTTTTTCCTCCTTTAAGACGCTCCTTCAAACCTACCTCTTTGACCAAGCTTTTGGTCATCTGCCCTAATTTCTCCTAATGTAGCTTGGTGTCAAATTTCTTGTCTTATAACACTCCTGTGAAGCGCCTTGGGATGTTTTACTACATTAAAAGGCGCTATATAAATACAAGTTGTTGTTGTTGGTTTATCCTGTTTGAGTTTTGTGGGCCCAGAGATGTACAAAGGGCTGCTTTTAATGCTTTTGCATCATTAGCAAATAAATCCTAAAATAAGAACACTAATATCTTTTAGTATCAGGAACTTGAAATATATGCAAGTTAATGCAAACGTGGATTTTAACTTAAAATGTGGCCTGAGGCTCCATGGCATACACCTATGCAGCCCACAATAACAAAGCTTGGTCATCCTACATTAGAGCATTCTTAAAATTACACAACGCTAAGAGCTAGGTAACAAAAAGGAATCCATGACATTACAAACAAGCAAAAATATGCTAAGAATTGAAAATTAGATTTGCCACATTAAACACTCCCCATAAAGTGGCCATTTTTAATAGCTGACACATAGAATGACACAGCACAGGAGGCCATTCAGCCCTCTTTGAAAGAGCTCTCCAATTAATCCCACTTCCCCTGCTCTTTCCCCATAGCCCTGCAAATTTTATTCCTTCATTTATCCAATTCCCTTTCTAAAGTTACTATTGAATATGCTTCCAGCGCCCTTTCACTCAGGCAGTGCATTCCAGATCACAACTCACTATGTAAATTTCTTCTGACACCGCCGCTGGTTCTTTTGCCAATCACCTTAAATCTGTGTCCTCTGGTCACCGGCCGTTCTGCCACTGGTTTTTCCTTATTTACTCTCTCAAAACTCATGATTTTGAACACTTCCATCAAATCTCCTCTTAACCTTCTCTGCTCTGAGAACAATCCCAGCTTCTCCAAGTAACTGAAGTCCCTGGTACCATGCATGCAAACCTCCTCTGCACCCTCTCCCAAGACTTTGACATCCTTCCTAAACACAAAACTCCAATCATTTTTATACCATAAAATCATTTCCCTCTTTCAATCTTACACCCTTGCTGTCCCTAAACTTCCCTGCCTCTCTCCTTCTGGTCCTTTAAAACCTACCACTTTGACCAAGGTTTTGGTCACCTGTGGCTCAATCAGATTTTGTCTGATAATCGCTCCTTGTGAAGTGACTTGGGACAATTTACTGCCTTAAAGGCCGTTAAATCAGAAACTGGTCCACATTTTTATAAACAGGGAACTTGTAAGAAAGTGTTCAAATGGAGAAAAAAAAGCTAAATATTCAGATAAAATTCACTCCACGGGGACACTGGAATGACACTCGCTCCTGTGAACCGCCTTGGGACATTCCAGGCGATATATAAATGCAAGATGCTACTGTCGTTTCCTCCCAGTCGCAAGAACAGCTGTTTTTTCTCTGTACAAACAGACAGCAGGCTCAGCACTTCTCTGCCAAGCTGTCGTCAACCAGCCTTCAACAACATTATATAATTAAATTAAATTTAAAGTTTTTAAAAAGAACTTCAAAAAAGTTAAATCAAAGTGACTATTGTCAAAAAAAACACAAGGGGAGAATGGAATCCTTGTAAAAGGGAGAGAACCTGTAAAATAGATTAACCTGTGCAGAAACCATTTAAGGAAGATAAAAATGATAGCAAAATTAACTAATTTCATTATATTTTGACAGCAAGTTATTTAAAAAAGCAATTCGATTTAAAAGCAATTCGATTTAAAAGACAATTTAGAGCAATTAGAACAATTAGACAACAATTTAAATTATTTTTTTCTAAAAGGGGAACTATTTAAAAGCCACAAGTTAAAAAAAATTTAATATTTTATTATATTCTTGAGGAGAGAGGAGAAAAAGTGATTTTAAACTTTGAAATTAAAAAGTTTCGTTTTAAAAGTCAGCAAAACAAATAAAAACCCAAGGGTTAAAGAAGCAAACAAATATCTATCTATCTCTCTTATTTAATATATAACCGGCTGCTCGGAAAGCCCGGGTTACTCACGCGGCCTTCATCCTCGGTCCCGGCCTCAGGCTCTGCCGCCACCGCCGCCCGCCAACCGCCACAAGTTCAAATTCCGCGCCGCCTCCCCATTGGTCCAGGACTCCGCCGCCGCCCCCGTCCGCCCCACCTCCCCCTCGACCGATTGGGTAATTTCCCTGTCAATCACCACCGGGAGGCCCCACCCCCTACCGTTCGATTGGGTAACGCTCTCCTGTCAATCGTGTGCTTGGACAATATCCTCCCCTTTGTCAGTCAGAGAGGGGAGCCGCTGTATTGCCCCACCCCTCACGCCTGATTGGCCATCTTCCCAGTCCAACTCCGGCATCTCCACACCATCTTTCCTGTCAGTTAAAGACGTGGGGCGGTTTCTCCCCGCCCCCGACTGTGTGATTGGGCAATATCCCCTGTCAATCAAAGCTGGAGCAGCTTGCTCCCCGCCTCTTTATCGTGTGATTGGCCAATTTGCTCCGTCACTCAGGGCTGGGCCCAGCTTGTCCACGCCCTCTTTACTTGTTCCGCCAATCATAGTTGTTGATTCACTCGTGAGGCGCTTGGTACACACACAGAAAACATTTTCTTTAAAATTTTCATTCCTTCAGAGTTTAACACACCTTCATCGGGAAATATTAATCTCTGCCCCCGATTGGAGGTTTTTAAAAATAAAATAAGAAATTGAATAATCGGACATCGGAGGCAAACGGCCGGTGGTCGGAGATCATGTCCTGCACATGCGCAGTGCGCCAGGCGACCAGGACAACAAGAAGACAAACTTGCATTTCTATAGCGCCTTTCACCACCACTGGACGTCCCAAAGCGCTTCACAGTCAATGAGGTACTATATTGAAGTGGAGTCATTGTTGTAATGTAGGAAACGCGGCAGGCAATTCGCGCACAGCAAGCTCCCACATACAGCAATGTGATAATGACCAGGTCATCTGTTTTTGTTATGTTGATTGAGGGATAAATATTGGCCCAGGATAGCGGGGAGAACTCCCCTGTTCTTCTTCAAAATAGTGGCCGCGGGATCTTTAACGAGAGAGCAGACGGGGCCTCGGTTTAACATCTCATTCGAAAGACAACAACATCCACTCTCTCTAGGCCCCTCATAATTTTATGCACCTCAATTTGGTCTCCCCTCAGCCTCCTCTGTTCTAAAGGAAACCCCTACCAGCCTATCCAATCTTTCCTCATAGCTAAAATTCCCCAGCTCAGCCAACATCCTTGTAAATCTCCTCTGTACCCTCTCTAGTGCAATCACATCCTTCCTGTAATGTGGTGACCAGAACTGCACGCAGTACTCTAGCTGATGCCTAACTAGTGTTTTATACAGTTGAAGCATAACCCCCCTGCTCTTATATTCTCTGCCTCGGCTAATATGCCTTATCTACCTGTACTGCTACCTTCAGGGATCTGTGGACCTGTACTCCAAGTTCCCTCTGATCTTCTGCACTTCTCAGTGTCCTACCATTTATAGTGTATTCCCTTGCCTTGTTAGACCTCCCCAAATGCATTACCTCACACTTCTCCATATTGAATTCCATTTGCCACTGTTCTGCCCACCTGACCAGTCCATTTCCTCTCGACCCCCTCCACTGTCACTAAATTATCAGACTGCTTGTCTGACATCCAGTTCTGGATGAGCAGAAATTTCCTCCAACTAAATATTCAATTAAATATATTCAAGAAGGAGTTGGATACATTTCTTAAGGCTAAAGGGATCAAGGGGTATGGGGAGAAGGCAGGGACAGGGTACTGAATTTGGATGATCGGCCATGATCGCATTGAATGGCGGAGCAGGCTCGAGGGGCCGAATGGCCTACTCCTGCTCCTATCTTCTATGTTTCTATATTGGGAAGACTGAAGCCATTGTTTTCGGTCCCCGCCACAAACTCTGTTCCCTACCCACCGACTCCATCCCTCTTCTTTGCAACTGTCTGAGGCTGAACTAGATTGCTCGCAACCTTGGTGTAATATTTGACCCCGAGATGAGCTTCCGACCACATATCCGCAGCGTCACTACGACCACCTATTTCCACCTCCGTAATATTGCCCAACTCTGCCCTTGCCTCAGCTCCTCTGCTGCTGAAACCCTCATCCATTCCTTTGTTACCTCTAGACTTGACTATTCCAATGCACTCCAGGCTGGCCTCCCACACTCTACCCTGTGTAAACTTGAGGTCGTCCAAAACTCGGCTGCCCATGTCCTAACTCGCACCAAGTCCCGTTCACCCATCACCCTGTGCTCGCTGACCTACATTGGCTCCCGGTTAAGCAGCACCTCGATTTCAAAATTCTCATCCTTGTTTTCAGATCCCTCCATGGCCCTCGCCCCCCTCCCTATCACTGTAGCCTCCTCCAGCCCCACAACCCCCCAAGATACCTGCAATCCTCCAATTCTGGCCTCTTGAGCATCCCTGATTTTAATCGCTCCACCATTGGTGGCCGTGCCATCAGCTGCCGAGGTCCTAAGCTCTGGAATTCCCTCCCTAAACCTCTCCGTCTCTCCACTTCTCTCTTCTCAAATCAAATCAAATCAAATCAAATCAACTTTTATTGTCATTGTTAGTGCACAAGTGCAGTACAACGAAATGTAGGCTTGCGGCTCCCGAGAGTGTACATTTAGATTAAGACATTTAAACATTCAACATACATTTGGCTTGTAATACATTAACATAAACATAACCATAATGAAGTGCATTGGCAGATGTGCAGGCTTTAGAGTTTGTTTGTGGAATTCAGTAGGATGACAGCCCTGGGAAAGAAGCTGTTCCTAAATCTGGTCGTACGGGTGCGAATGCATCTGTAGCGTCTCCCAGATGGCAGGAGGGCGAACAGACTGTGGCTGGGGTGGGTAGGGTCTTTGATGATGGACCGTGACCTCCGTAGACAGTGTTTCTGGTATATGTGCTCTATGGTCGGTAGCCGGGTGCCGGTAATGCGTTGGGCAGTTTTGACTACCCGCTGCAGGGCTTTCCGGTCATAGTAGCTACAGCTGCCATACCATACTGTGATACAGTTCGTCAGAATGCTCTCTATTGTGCAGCGGTAAAAGTTAGAGAGGATCAGGGGTGACAGGTTACATCCCTTCAGCCTCCTTAGGAAATATAGGTGCTGCTGGGCCTTCTTCACCAAAGAGGAGGTATTGAGGGACCAGGAGAGGTCTTCCGTGATGTGGACCCCGAGGAACTTAAAGCTGTCCACCCTTTCCACCTGTAGGATGCGCCTTAAAACCTAACTCCACCTGTTCTAATATCCCCTTCTTTGGCTCGGCGTCGCTGTTTGTTTGATTGCGCTCCTGTGAAGCACCTTGGGATCTTTTACTACATTAAAGGCACTATATAAATGCACGTTCTTGTTGTCATGACCAAACTCTATGGTGTCTCTGGTCAAAACACACAAAAAGAGTCCTGGGTGACCACGAACAGAGACATAAGGGAAACAGTCAATCATTGGAGGCACTGCACAGAAGAGCCACAAAACTGATCCCGAGTGTTAGAAGTCTGTGGCGTGAGGAAAGACAGGAGCAACCTTCCAAGGAAGCATCTTAGAGGTGATCTTACAGAAGTACACCAGGTAGTAAACAATATGGAGAAGCTATGAAATAATAGAAAGAACGACTTGCATTTATATAGCACCTTTCACGACCACCGGACGTCCCAAAGCGTTTACAGCCAATGAGGTGTAGTCACTGTTGTAATGTAGGAAACGCGGCAGCCAATTTGCGCACAGCAAGCTCCCACAAACAGCAATGTGATAATGACCATATAATCTGTTTTTGTTATGTTAGTTGAGGGATAAATATTGGCTCCAGGACACCGGGGAGAACTCCCCTGCTCTTCTTCCAAATAGTGCCGTGGGATCTTTTACGTCCACCTGAGAGAGCAGACGGGGCCTCGGTTTAACATCTCATCCAAAAGACGGCACCTCCGACAGTGCGGCGCTCCCTCAGCACTGCACTGGAGTGTCAGCCTAGATTTATGTGGTCAAGTCTCTGGAGTGGGGATGTGAACCCACGACCTTCTGACTCCGAGATGAGAGCACTGCCCACTGAGCCACAGCTGACATAATGGAGAATATGAAAAAGCTGCTTTAAAACAAATTGAGAAAGTTCCAACTCGTGCATCTGGGACTGATGTCAGGAAGTTCTTCACACCTTGGCTGATCAGCACGCGGGTGAGCTGAATGCTTTTCCACAAACCTAATTACCGCATATCGCGGGCCCGTTCGTGCTAACGCGATTTGCCCGCTGTACATGATGTTGGTTAAGTGTTCAATTTTGGCCAGGACACCGGGGAGTGCGCCCCTTCCTCTTCAAAATAGTGGCCACTGGATTTGCGCATTAATCGCCCAATAAACCCGCTGCAGAAAGTTGGGGCTCATAATAAACAGCAAAAGCAGCCTTTTCATGACATGGTAATTGTTAATGCAGTGCCAATCAACCTCTCCGGCACAGAAAGCGAACTATTTAAACTGTTGAGTCTAACTCCTGCATGTGGTAAATTGTTCTTAGATTTTTAAAATATCAATTTGTAAGTTTTTTTATTTTTTTCTGACTTTTCCTATCTGGCTCATTTTTCTCTCTTAATCCAATCTTTCTTTCCCTCTTTATTTCCCTTTCTGCACCTGATTTGACTCTTAATTCACCCAATTTCCTTTCCCGTCGTTCCTCTGCTTCTTTCTCAATCCTTAAATCTCACTGTTTTGAGGAGACAGACTCTTGGTCCCGTCGTTCACCGAGGTCCCAGACGCCCCGCTGCCCTCGCCGCCCCGTTATTGGCTCACACTCCCGGCAAGTTACGGCGCAAATTATATTTGAGCTGAAGGGTGCTGGAATCGGTGTAACGGGGCTCGCCGCGAGATGCCCCGGTCCAGCAAGATTTGGCGAACAGGAGGCTGAGACCAATATCTGTTTACATCTGTACAAAGAGTTGGGGAACAGATGCCAGGAAGCACGTCACAACGAGCGATCACTGCCTGGACTCGGCTTCTTCTGAGTGGAGTCACGGAAGCAAAACCTCAACAGCCAGGATTGCGCTGCGATCGTAGGTATCTGTAGAGAGATGAGCCAGATAGAACAGTGCAGCACAGAAGGAGGCCATTCGGCCGATCGAGTCTGCGCCGGCTCTTTCGAAGAGCAATCCAGTTAATCCCACTCCCCCCGCTCTTTCCCCAATCCCTGCAATTTTTTCTCCTTCAAGCATTTATCCAATTCCCTTTTGAAGACTTTCTGGCACATTGTTAGCATTTTGTTATTTAATGCAGCAAACGTTCTTTCAACTGAGATTAATAATCTTCTGCCCCACCATGGAATCCATTTCAACATTATGGGGGAGAAATTGGGCACCTTTGCGCCTCCCGGGCGCGGTGAAAATATCACCTCCCGCTATATTCAGCGTAAGGTTTGCGGCAGCGGTACGGCGTTGTGCTCTGATCTCCTTCGCCCGGAGATTGTGACGTTATCGCCATGCGCATCGCCCCGGTAGTGCCCCAGACTCGAACCTCGGTTCCGCCCCCTGCAGCATCGCCGGGCGAAAACACCAACAGCTGCAGGAGGCGTTGATCGGGAGGCCGGGCGCTTCGAGGGCGATTCTTAAAGGCGAGGCGGCCGAGGTAAGTGGAGAAACAAAATAATCAAATGCTCGTTTTCGGGGTTTCTTTTCCCTTCTTTCCCCAGCGTTCGATTAGCCCGGCGCTCCCGGCTGGAGAGCATGGGGCTGGTTCGGCCGGACCAGCGAGCTGGTCCTAATGCAGTGCCTGCAGCGATGGCCCTTCCCTTTATAGAGGGAAGGAGCCTCGGATCACGGCAGCACCGCACCACCACTGCCCCGCCTGCGTCCTTTAGCGCCCCAGGAAGGAAGTGGAGCGATTGATTTAGTGCTTCACTTCTTTCTTGGGAGCGCAAACACCAAATTTTTTTAAAGTTTAGAAACATTAGTGCCTGGTGCTAATTTTCTCAACTTTTAAAAGTTAGCTCCTTAAAAGGGGCTATAATGACTTTCTCCCCCTATAAACGTTTAGTTTCCATTGAGAGTTTCAGGATTGTTTTAGTGCATTTACAGGTAGGGGGAAAAATTGGGTTGCTGGCACCCGGGCGTGGCACCGCTAACTCCTCCTGCGAAATTCAGCGGGAGGTTAGCGGCGGCGGTAGCTGGTAGCGCCTCGCGTCGCTGCGCTTCTGGCGATGACGTCATCGCCGTGGGCAGCGCTCCACTTGCGCCCCCCCCCCCAGGCCGCAATCTTCAGTTGCGACCCCTGACTTATCGCCGGACGATATGTCCGACAGGGTCAGGGGGTGTTTTTGCCGCCGCCGTGCAAATTAAAGGGCAGGTGTCGGGCGGTCCATTTTTTTGGGGCCGCCTGCCAGCACCTGCCTCCTTCCTTTTTTATTCAGGGTGCCGGCCGCGATCGCCCAGCCCAGCGCTCCTCTCGAGTGTCGGGCTCTTTCCCCGGCCCCCCGCTCCCCGGTGGTCCAGCAGGGCCCCAGTGCCCCGCCTCTTCAATCAGCGGATGGAGGCCTGCAATACCGCGGCGCTACGTGCAAGTTTTAAAACTGTGACTCGGTATTTGAATAACTTGCAGTTGCTTAATTAGATTGTGCGCTGGTGGATTGTGTTAATGATCTTCATTTTTCAAGACAAGCAGCTCTTGTTGCAATCAAAAGACAGGCTTAAAAGTCAAGTTTTCGTGTCAGATACTGTCTCCTCCAGCAAATATTTCTAACGAGCTCGTCAAAATCACCAAGCACAGCCCAGAAACCTCAGGAGATCGTCAGACTCCCTCCCTCCCCCCACTGGACTCCCACCCCGCCCCGGCACCCTGGGCTCACCCCTCAATGCCCCCACCCCCCGACTCCCCTCCCCCAGCCCCCCGACTCCCCTCCCCCCCACCCCCCGACTCCCCTCCCCCTCCCCCAGCCCCTCGACTCCCCTCCCCCACCTCCCGACTCCCCTCCCCCTCCCCCAGCCCCCCGACTCCCCTCCCCCAGCCCCCTGACTCCCCTCCCCCAGCCCCCCGACTCCCCTCCCTCAGCCCCCTGACTCCCCTCCCCCCCCCAACCTCCCGACTCCCCTCCCCCACCTCCTGACTCCCTCCCCCACCCCCCGACTCCCCTCCCTCCCCCTGACCTGCTGAGTATTTCCAGCATTTTCTGGTTATATGTCATTTAATCTCTCCTGTCTTCCCTCCTATCACAGACCGTCCCTTTTGTTCTTTCCTCCCCTCCCTCCTCCCCCTGCCCCTGTGCACTTGCTTAAAACCTGTTACATCTCTAACTTTTTCCAGTTCTGACGAAGGGTCACCGACCCGAAACGCTGACTCTGTTTCTCGCTCCACAGACGCTGCCTGACCCGCTGAGCGTTTCCACCATTTTCTGTTTTTATTTCAGCATATATTCATGTTTTCCTTAAAGAATGCGCTGAGGAACTTACTGAGGAAGACGAGTTAAGTTTCTGCGTGCTGCAGTCAGCAAAGTGAAAACTGCATTAGTTGCAGCAGGCAATCCACGTGGCATTGTGTCACGCACAAGGATTCCACAGTCGGATTGGAATGTGAAAAAGAGGGCGTACTGTGAGAAGTACCCATTGTTTTAAAAGCAATCCAGGATAACTCACGCATTCAATTTCTCCCTATTATGCAAAGCAGACGTGTAAGGTGGCTGTTAACGGGTCCCGGCTGAGTGCGGTCGATGGGGGTTGTCCGCTCCTGCTGCCTGCCTCTCTTGCTCAGCTATTTCCACGCCCGGCTGCCCCTGGAGAGGGAGCTCGCCGTGTCCGCCGTGTACGATTGAGGCTTCCCGCGACCAGCGGGGACCGCAGGGACTGCAGCGCATTGCGGAGAAAGGGAACAGAATATAAGTTTTTATTTCAGTTCGTTTTGTCATCATGTGAAACTGATGTTTGTGCCCCGCTGAAAACTTACGGTTTACGTGTTGCAGTTTGATGATTTAATCATCCTTACCAATTAACTAAAGGAGTCGAGCCAGATGTGTCAAAATTCATTCCCTCGTCTGCATTTACTATATTTGCATAATTACTTAGATTTGCACGGTGTTTCTGTTGCTTCTAATTCCAATGCAGTGAAGTTTCTAATCCGACTGAATTTGTCTTCAGTAAGTTTGGCTCCATTCACCTGCACTTTGCTGTCTGCTGCTCGTGGGCCGTGCTCACAGCTGCCCTCAAGTGGGCAACGATGGCACAGCAGTTTGATTCACATAATCCGAGTTAGAAATTCGACTTGCATTTCTATAGCGCCTTCCACAACCTCAGGACGTCTCAAAGCGCTTTACAGCCAATGAAGTACTTTATAAACTGTAGTCACTGTTGTAATGTAGGAAACGCGGTAGCCAATTTTACGCACAGCAAGCTCCCACGAACAGCAATGTGATAATGGCCAGGTAATCTGTTTTAGTGATGTTGATTGAGGGATAAATATTGGTCCAAGTCACCGGGGAGAACTCCCCTGCTCTTCTTCGAAATAGTGCCATAGGATCTTTTACGCCCACCTGACAGAGCAGACGGGGCCTCGGTTTAATGTCTCATCCAAAAGACGGCACCTCCGACAGTGCAGCACTCCCTCAGCACCGCACTGGAGTGTCAGCCTAGATTTTTGTGCTCAAGTCTCTGCAGTGGGGGCTTGAACCCACAGCATTTTGGCTCTCAGACGAGAGTGCTACCCACTGTAGGCAGCTTGGAGCGTCCACAAACTAGTGCCCAGGTTTGGAGACCCTTTGTGGAGAGGGAGTGGGTTCAGGTGCTGCGTTTCAGGGGCAGAGTATCAGTGGGCACGCAGCTGGAGCTTGTCCAGCGGAATGAGAGGGCTGAGGAGGAGAGGGGAGTCAACCCTGGTACCCTTGAGGCAATATAACTAAAGGGTACAATTCTAAACGGGGTGCAGGACAGAGAGAGCTGGGGGTATATGTGCACAAATCGTTGAAGGTGGCAGGGCAGATTGAGAAAGCGGTTGAAAAAGCTTACGGGATCCTGGGCTTCATAAATAGAGGCATAGAGTGCGGGCATAGAGTGCAAAAGCAAGGAAATTATAATGAGCCTTTATAAAACACTGGTTCGACCTCAACTGGACTATTGTGTCCAATTCTGGGCACCACACTTTAGGAAGGATGTGAAGGCCTTAGAGAGGGTGCAGAAAAAATTTACAAGAATGGTTCCAGGGATGAGGGACTTCAGTTACGTGGATAGACTGGAGAAGCTGGGGCTGTTCTCCTTAGAGCAGAGAAGTTGAGAAGAGACTTGACAGAGGTGTTCAAAATCATGAGGGGTCTAGACAGAGTAGATAGAGAGAAACTGTTCCCATTGGCGGAAGGGTTGAGAACCAGAGGACACAGATTTAAGGTGATTGGCAGAAGATCCAAAGGCGACATGAGGAAAAACTTTTTTACGCAGTGAGTGGTTAGGATCTGGAATGTACTGCCTGAGGGGGTGGTGGAGGCAGATTCAATCACGGCTTTCAAAAGGGAGTTGGATAAGTACCTGAAGGAAAAAAATTTGCAGGGCTACGGGGAAAGGGCGAGGGAGTGGGACTAGCTGAAGTGCTCTTGCAGAGAGCCGGCACGGGCTCGACGGGCTGAATGGCCTCCTGTGCTGTAACCATTCTATGACCATGAGCCAGCAGAGGTTGATCCAGGGGTCCAGTGGAGGTGCGCAGTGGCATTAGGTGTGAGCAGTGCGCACCAGCAGCAGTGCAATTGGAACCTTGCGTGCTTTTTCCCCTCCCTAATATATTGTTGCCAGCCCTCTACTCTAGGATTGCCCAGGAAACCCCAGGAATGAAAGATTAATCGCCTGGACACTGCTGGGAGCAACCCAGGAGAAAAGTCATGGTGCGTTAAACAAAAATTATGTTTGTTTTAATTTTCTCTGAACACTTTACTTTATCAGGGATCAAGGGGTATGGGGAGAAGGCAGGAACAGGGTACTGAATTTGGATGATCAGCCATGATCTCATTGAATGGCGGAGCAGGCTCGAGGGGCCGAATGGCCTACTCCTGCTCCTATCTTCTATGTCTCTATCAGTAATTGGAGATGGGGGCGGGGGGGAGGGAGGGTTGTTTTTGACTGACAGTCAAGAATCACCCAATCGGGTAACGAAGAGTCTGTTCGTTTTCCAATTGGTGCGGGGAGGCGGGGCACCCGTGAGGATGGATGTGTTGGGCGACCAATCGACCAATGGCGAGAGCGCGGAGGCGGGGCGGTTGGAGGTCATGTGATGAAACCTCCAGGAATGCGTCCAATCAGAGTTGGCCACCCCTAAGCCTTGTGTTGCTTCTGACACTGTCCTGGTAACGACATCAGGCATCTCAGCATCTGGAAACCTCTTTGGCTTTAGTGTGCATTTGGCCCACGGGGGGGGGCCTATTGGCATTTCTGTTGTACTTCCAACAACCGCACCTCTCGGAAGCCTCAAAGCAACAGTGAAGTCTGCATCATCTCCAAGCACATTGTCTATGATGCTCGGTGACCAGGGTCTTGACCAGTAAAGCGAGCAATCCTTCTTCAAACAGTTTAATGTCAGACACAATGACTACCGCACCCCCCCACCCCTCCATTTATGAATTTTGGGGATCATCTCAACATCCTATGGAGGTCCACAAAACAGCTGTGGAAGGTCGGGAAAACAAAAGGAAACGTTTTCCGCCGGACTCTGAACACTGTCAGGACAATCCATGGAGACAGCACTGTGTGGGCAGTGAGGCTTGATTTGTTCTGTCTGTTCTATATAATTAATCACTTGGGCAGAGGTTGCTATTCCAGCTGTCAGCCTGGTTCATGCATAGGATGGTTACCCACTGGCAAGACAACATCCTAGCAAGCAACGAGTTTTCAAAAACACTGCACGAGGAGTCACTGAATGAGTTATGCGTGAGAGCTCGGGTGCTGTTTTAAACCGGACAGCAGGTAATGGACTCCGATTTGGGAGCAAGTGTGGAACTGCTTGTGTAATGAGGTGTTGACCCTTATGGGATAGCAAAATACTGCGGATGTTGGAAATCCGAAATAACAACAGAAAATGCTGGAAAAACTCAGCAGGTCAGGCAACATCCGTGGACAGAAATTTGAGTTGACGTTTCGGGTCGAACCCTTCTTCAAAACTGGAAAGAAAAGATAGATCGGAGGCAGGGCTGCGATCGGTCTCCTCTACATTGGGGAGACCAAACGCAGATTGGGTGACCGCTTTGCGGAACACCTCCGTTCAGTCCGTAAGGGTGACCCCGAGCTTCCGGTCGCCTGTCACTTTAATTCAACGCTCCATTCCCACTCGGACCTCACCGTCCTTGGCCTCTTCTATTGTTCCACGGAAGCTCAACGTAAACTTGAGGAACAGCACCTCATCTTCCGATTAGGCACTTTGCAGCCTTCCGGACTCAATATCGAGTTCAACAATTTCAGATCATAACCTCGGCCCCTATTACATTTTTTCTTGTAATTTTTCCACTCCTTCCCCCCCCCCCCTTTCCTTTTGTTTCGCTCTCACACCTGGCAGCTATCCCTTGCCCTGCCA
This sequence comes from Somniosus microcephalus, assembly GCF_052327205.1. NCBI lineage: Eukaryota > Metazoa > Chordata > Chondrichthyes > Squaliformes > Somniosidae > Somniosus > Somniosus microcephalus. The sequence continues at coordinate 6,737,099 of NC_141013.1, forward strand.
GTACACTTTACACCCAATCTCAGCCTATTACCATCTCGTCTAGCTTCTAACACCTTTTATTGTCTCTTTTTTACTTCTTTTGTTTCTTTTATTCTTTTGTCCAATCGCAGCACTGCCTCCGATCTATCTTTTCTTTCCAGTTTTGAAGAAGGGTTTGTGGTAAACCACTTTTATCGTTCACTATCGTTACACTATAGTTATCACTGTTATATCGTTATCACTGTTCACACTGTTGTATCACTATACGAGGTCGCCTCTTGTCACGCTGTTATACCTGGGCTGACCACTGCTGACTCCGCCCATGGCTCCACCTACCTGCCCAGGTATAAAGGTGGTCGACTGGCTGGTATTCCTCCTTGTTGGATCCGATCACCCACGAGGGTGGGCTCTGTTATTTAGCCAATAAAAACCTATAGTTACTTTCTTAACTCGTCGCTTTTCATTGGATGAATTGATAGGTATATCAATTTTATTGGCTAAATTTTAAAATGTCGACACTTGAGCAGTCAAACGACCAGCCAAGCGACCAGCCAGACGCCCAGCTACAACAGCCACAGCAGCCTGCCTGGCTGCGAGCCCTCAGACCACCGTACCTGGACCTAAATCCACAGGCAGCAAACTCAGCCCTCGACTTTGAACACTGGCTGAGCTGCTTCGAAGCCTACCTGGGAGAATCCGGCGTGCCTCAGAAATCCATGCTAAGAGTTCTGAACGCCCAAGTGAGCCCTAAAGTATTCGCACTCATCCGGGACCTCAAAACATACGAGGACGCCATCAACCGGCTGAAAAGACAGTACCAAACCCCGGTAAATTCCATGTATGCCAGACACCTCCTAAGATCCCGCCCGCAACAGCCAGGAGAGCCCGTGGAGGAATTTTTACGGGTGCTACAAGCACTCGGCAGAGACTGTAACTTTAAAGCGGTAACGGCTGCAGAAAATACTGAAGACAATGTCCGCGATGCCTTCGTGAAAGGCCTGCGGTCCGACTACTCACGGCAAAGACTACTGGAAGCAAGGGACCTCGACCTGGACAAAGCTGCAGCCCTCGCTCTCTCTCTAGAGGTGGCCCATCGGGACCTCGAGGCATACTCAAGGTACTGTAACTCGCGACCCTGGGACTTGGGACCGAACCCGACCACGATACCCCCCGCAGCACCCCCCCTGGGACCTACCTCAGCGTCGGCGTCCCGGACCCGATCGAGACCGCCACCCCCGGTACCGGCTCCGACATCGGACCCCCGCGATCGGGCCACCGGCTGCTTCTTCTGTGGCCAGGCGAAACACCCGAGGTCGCGCTGCCCAGCCAAGAACTCTACCTGCTCAAACTGTTTGAAGAAAGGCCACTTCGCTAAGGCCTGCAGAGGTGGATCATCAGAGGCCAGCAGTGCCTCATGCGAGCTGTGGGGGCGGCCATCTTCCTTCAAGGCAACAGAGGCCAGCATCCCCACATGTGAGTCATGGGGGCGGCCATCTTTGATACAGGCAACCGACACCAGCAGTGCCTCATGTGAGTTACGGGGGCAGCCATCTTCTCCGCCATTTTGTCCAACCTCGTGGGAGACGCCATTTTACCCACCACGCTCGACCGCCACCGTGCCTCTAGACCCGACTACCGCCTCACCCGCAGACTACAACGACCCGCTCAGCTATACACTAGCCTCCGTCTCACTGGACCAAGCCCGCCCGCATCACCTGTCCAAGTCAATGATGGACATCAGAGTAAACGGCCACGCCACGACCTGCCTGTTCGACAGCGGAAGCACGGAGAGTTTCATCCACCCAGACACGGTGAGCCACTACTCCCTCCCTGTCCTGCCAACGCGCAACCGGATCTCGATGGCATCGAGATCCCACGCCACAGACATCAGCGGCTACTGTGTTGTGACCCTATCGGTTAAGGGTACGGAGTATAAAAATTTTAAACTCCTTGTCCTCCCCCAGCTATGCGCCGCCGTCCTACTAGGGCTAGACTTCCAATCCCACCTCCAAAGCGTCACGCTAGCATACAGCGGACCCCTCCCCCCACTCACAGTCGACAGCAACAGATTTTAAACCGCCCACCGCGTAACACCTGCGGCCTATCCACCCTCAAGGTCCCGCCACCTTCCCTGTACGCTAACCTCACCCCCGACTGCAAACCCGTCGCGACCAAGAGCAGGCGGTACAGCGCCGGGGACAGAGCTTTCATTAGCTCTGAGGTGCAGCGCCTCCTGAAGGAGGGCATCATCAAGGGGAGCACCAGCCCCTGGCGTGCCCAGGTCGTGGTCGTTAAGACCGGCAATAAAAACCGCCTGGTCATCGACTACAGCCAGACCATAAACAGGTACACCCAGCTGGACGCATACCCCCTTCCCCGCATATCTGATATGGTCAATCAGATTGCGCAGTACCGGGTATTCTCCACCATCGACCTTAAGTCGGCCTATCACCAACTCCCTATCCGCCCTGAGGACCGCCAGTATACAGCCTTCGAGGCGAACGGCCGCCTCTACCACTTCCTTAGGGTTCCCTTCGGCGTCACCAACGGGGTTTCGGTCTTCCAAAGGGAGATGGACCGGATGGTTGACCAGAACGGGCTGCATGCCACGTTCCCCTACCTAGATAACGTCACCATCTGTGGCCGCGACCGGCAGGACCATGACGTTAATCTGGAGAGATTCCTCCGTACGGCCCAACGGCTGAACCTCACCTACAATAAGGAGAAATGTGTGTTTAACACCTCGCGCCTTGCCATCCTCGGCTGTGTAGTAGAGAACGGAGTCATCGGCCCCGACCCCGAAAGAATGCGTCCCCTCATGGAGCTACCCCTCCCCCACTGTCCAAAGGCTCTGAAGAGAACCCTGGGGCTCTTCGCCTACTATGCCCAATGGGTGCCCAATTATGCAGACAAAGCCAGACCCCTCATGAAGTCCACATCCTTCCCCCTTACGGAGGAAGCGTGCGCAGCCTTCTCCCTCATTAAGGGAGACATCGCCAAGGCCACAATGCACGCAGTGGACAAGTCCATCCCCTTCCAAGTGGAGAGCGATGCATCCGACTTCGCCCTAGCCGCTACCCTTAACCAGGAGGGGAGACCAGTGGCCTTCTTCTCAAGGACCCTACAGGGCCCTGAGATCCGACACTCGTCGGTCGAGAAGGAGGCCCAAGCGATTGTGGAGGCGGTACGACACTGGAGGCATTACCTGGCAGGCAAACGATTTACCCTCCTCACCGACCAGCGTTCGGTCGCGTTTATCTTTAATAACAAGCTGAGGGGCAAAATCAAGAATGACAAGATATTGAGGTGGAGAATCGAACTATCCACCTATGATTATGATATCTTGTACCGGCCAGGTAAGCTGAACGATCCCCCTGATGCTCTGTCACGAATTACATGCGCCAGCGCGCAAAGTGATAGACTTCAGACCCTCCACAACGACCTCTGCCACCCCGGGGTCACCAGACTTTACCACTTCATTAAGGCCCGCAACCTGCCATACTCCATCGAGGAGGTCAGGACCATGACCAGGAACTGCCAGACCTGTGCCGAGTGCAAACCGCACTTCTTTAGGCCGGACAGAGCAAGCCTGATCAAGGCCACCCGCCCCTTCGAGCACCTGAGCATCGACTTTAAGGGGCCCCTCCCGTCCTCTGACCGTAATGTGTATTTCCTCAACATCGTTGATGAGTACTCCCATTTCCCCTTTGCCTTCCCCTGCCCAGACATGACCAGTACCACGGTCATCAAATGCCTGAACGACCTCTTCGCCTTGTTCGGGTTCCCAAACTATATACATAGTGACCGGGGCTCCTCCTTCATGAGCGAGGAACTCCGTCAGTTCCTACTAGCGAGAGGTATTGCTGCAAGCAGGACCACCAGCTACAACCCCCGAGGGAACGGCCAGGTAGAAAGAGAGAACGCGACGGTATGGAAGGCCGTCCTCTTAGCCTTAAAGTCTAAGGGCCTCCCAACCTCCCGCTGGCAGGAAGTCCTCCCGGCAGCCCTGCACTCCATCCGGTCACTACTTTGCACTGCCATTAACACCATCCCCCATGAACGAATGTTTGTTTTCCCCAGGAAGTCGACTACGGGAACCACACTACCAACCTGGCTGACCTCCCCGGGGCCCGTCCTGCTGCGAAAGCACGTGAGGACCCATAAAACGGACCCCCTGGTCGAGAAGGTGAACCTCCTGCACGCCAACCCCCAGTACGCCTATGTGGCTTACCCGGACGGGCGGGAGGACACAGTCTCCTCACCCTCGGGCATTCCGGAGACACCACCTTTACCCCCCTCCCACCCCCCCCCCCAATTCCAGCTCAGGTAGACGGCATGCCGGAACCCCACGAGCCTTCGCCAACCACGCAGACACCAGCATCAACACCGGAGAATGCAACACCGCCGCTGCGACGATCAGAAAGGCTTACGAGGCCTCCGGACAGACTGACTTACCAGAACTGGTAGTACACTTCACCCCGCCGGACTCAAATCTAAACAAGGGGTGAATGTGGTAAACCACTTTTATCGTTCACTATCGTTACACTATAGTTATCACTGTTATATCGTTATCACTGTTCACACTGTTGTATCACTATACGAGGTCGCCTCTTGTCACGCTGTTATACCTGGGCTGACCACTGCTGACTCCGCCCATGGCTCCACCTACCTGCCCAGGTATAAAGGTGGTCGACTGGCTGGTATTCCTCCTTGTTGGATCCGATCACCCACGAGGGTGGGCTCTGTTATTTAGCCAATAAAAACCTATAGTTACTTTCTTAACTCGTCGCTTTTCATTGGATGAATTGATAGGTATATCAGGGTTCGACCCGAAACGTCAACTCAAATTTCTGTCCACGGATGTTGCCTGACCTGCTGAGTTTTTCCAGCATTTTCTGTTGTTATTTTGTTAACCCTTATATTGTGTATGTGCCTTTAAGAGAAGAACTGATTCTATACTGCAGTACCGGCAGTGACCACCCCTGTATATAAAGCCATAGCAGGCTTCTGTATTTCAGACTTGAATTACTCTCTGTTCAGTAAATACCTGTTTTATTGTTCTCCTGCAGTCTGAGTATTATTGATCCTTGGACATTACACTGGCGACGGGCAGGTTCGAACTCACCTGCAGTACTGCATCACCTCACGGGGATCTTTTCCCTGAAGAGAAGCTTCTTGGAGGTCGAAGTCAGAACGGCGGGCGTCGACCGCGGGCAACCGCCCAGGGATCCATCGGAGAGTTGCAGGGGAGGCTGTGGAGAGCTGGGCCTGGCTCCCCAGTCGAGGTGTTCCAGCAAGTCATGCTGGTAGCAGGTAGTGCACTGACCCTTCCGGACAGCGGCGGGCTCGGGCTCGATCAAGCGGCTCTGCAAAGGGGCCGTGCAGCGTTGTCGGGAGGAAGAGAGAGAGAGAGGGTGGAGCGCACAGGGCGCGGTCGGTGCTCAAGAACAGGGCAGCGTGGAGAGAATAGAACGCGGGGAAGGAAAAGTGATACGCGCCGAAGCCGCGGGTCGCCGCCATTACCCTGTAGAACGCTAGGAGCAGCGTGGCAGCAAGGGGAAGAAGAAAAAGCGCGGGAGGCGCCATTTTAAATCACTCAAGATGCCGAAGAGTGGCAGTATCACTGCTTTCGACAACGAGGTAGAAGACTGGACCACGTATGTGGAAAGAATTGAAGTGTACTGCAATGCCAATGAGGTGGCCAATGGAAAGAAGGCGTCGGTATTATTAAATTTGATGGGCGCGAGAACGTACGGCCTATTGCGGAATTTAATTACCCCAGCTAAACCAATGGAGAAAAGTTTTGAAGAGATTGTTAATATCTTACAGGAACACCTAAACCCTACACCACTGCTGATAGCAGAAAGATTCAAGTTCCATAAAAGAAACCAGCACAAAGATGAGAACAATGCTGACTATCTTACGGAACTACGCAAGTTATCGAAGCACTGCCAGTTCGGAGCAGGACTGGCAGACACCTTGCGGGATAAGTTTGAATGCGGGCTCCAGAGTGAAGGAACCCAGAAACGACTACTTTCAGAAAAGGACCTGACGCTAGAACAGGCTTTCAGCGTGGCAGTATCCTACGAAGCAGCAGCACGGGGAGCTGCGGAAATACAACAGAAACCACAGGAATACAGCGCTAACGAAATGGCGTATGGAGCAGAAAAGTGCTATCGCTGCGGCAGAACAACCCATGATCTGAAGGACTGCTGGGTTAAGGACAAAGTATGCAGGCAATGTGGGAAAATGGGACACATAACAAGAGTCTGCAGGTCGGGAAAGAAAACCAACACTACAAGAACTACTAAGGAAAAGTACAAGAAAGTAAAGAAATTGACAGACAGTAGTTCGGAAGATCAGGAGAGTGATAAGGACTCCGGGAGCAGGAGACTAAGTTGTCTAAAGTTACACAACGTGATCGCAAAGGAGGATCACCGAACCATTTGGGTCACCCTCATGATAGCAGGGTCCCCAGTAAAGATGGAATTGGACACAGGATCAGCCCTAACTGTCATCAATCGACGAGACTATGAGCGGCTATTCTCACACATACCCTTGAAGGACACGTCCATTGTATTGAAGACATACACAGGGCAAAAAGTCTACCCCAGAGGAAAAATAAGGGTGCCAGTTGAATACAACGGCAAGGAAACACAGAAACTACCAGATGGAGGACCACCATTATTGGGACGTGAATGGATCCGAAAAATACAATTGGATTGGCATTCCATTCAGGCACTAACTGTGACTGATAAAAAGGATGATGACGTCACACCTGGACGACTGTCAAAAATTCTAACTGACGCGAAAGAGGTGTTCCAACAAGGACTTGGGACTCTAAAAGGAGTAACGGCAACGATAAAAATCGAAGATAACGCAAACCCAAAATTTTTTAAGGCCAGACCGGTACCTTACGCGATCCGCCCAGCCGTTGAAGCAGAGCTGGAGAGTCTGGAACGTTCGGGTGTGCTGTCCAAGGTGGACTGGAGCGAGTGGGCCACACCCATCATTCCTGTAATGAAGAAATCATTGAGCAGCACGCCTGGGAAACCGAAGAAGGTTCGCATCTGTGGGGACTTCAAGGTAACTGTGAACCCAGTCCTGCACACAGTACAATATCCACTTCCACGGATAGAAGATATTTTTGCCTCATTATCTGGAGGGAAACGCTTTACAAAGATTGATCTGGCCCAAGCGTATCTACAAATGGAGGTGGAAGAAGCGTCTAGGAAATACCTCACGATAAACACTCACAAAGGCCTTTACCAGTACAATCGACTGGTATTCGGGGTAGCATCAGCCCCGGCTATTTGGCAGAGGGCGATGGAACAAGTCCTGCAAGGGATCCCGGGGACCCAGTGTTATTTGGACGACATCCTGGTTACGGGCGAAAATGACAGTGAACACCTTGCCAACCTGGAGCAGGTGCTCACGAGATTACAGGAATATGGGCTACGAGCCAACCGCCCCAAATGCGAGTTCTTCAGGAGACAAATCTTGTATTGTGGCCACATGATTGATGAGGAAGGGTTGCATAAGTCGCCGGACAAGATTGAGGCTGTAGTCAAGGCTCCAGCACCGGAAAATGTGTCGCAACTGAGGTCGTTCCTCGGGTTGGTGAACTACTACCATAAGTTCTTGCCGAATTTATCTACAATTCTGCACCCACTGAACGCCCTACTGCAAACTGGAGTAACATGGAAATGGAGTGATGAGTGTAAGCGTGCCTTTCAGAAATGTAAATGCCTAATCACTTCAAAAGAAGTATTGGCCCACTACAATCCAACACTACCGATTCGGTTAGCATGTGATGCGTCTCCCTACGGCATCGGAGCGGTGCTGTCACACAAATTCCCTGATGGTTCAGAGAGGCCAATAGCCTTTGCGTCGCGCTCGTTAACCTCAGCCGAGCGTAACTACACCCAGATTGACAGGAAGGCCCTCAGCCTGGTGTGGGGGGTGAAGAAGTTCAATCACTATCTGCACGGGCAGAAATTCACCCTACTGACTGATCATCAGCCCCATGTCTCCATTTTTAACCCAAAGAAGGGCGTTCCGGTGATGACGGCGCAATGGCTGCAAAGATGGTCACTTTTTCTAGGGGCACATCAGTACGACATAGAGTACAAGGGTACGAAACAGCATGGAAACGCTGATGGGCTGTCGCGCCTACCGTTGCCTACGGTAGAGGAAGCACCTGCAGTGGACGCTGTTGAGATATTCCATGCGACCATAGTCGAATGTCTACCTGTTACAAACTCAAGTATAGAGAAGGAAACCCGAAATGACCCGACACTCTCTCGGGTCTATGATTTGACGGTGAAGGGATGGCCAGCACATGGCGACTCACTGTTGCCAGCATTCTCGCCAAAGAGAGAACAGCTGTCAGTGTGTCGGGGGACCTTGATGTGTGGATCCCGAGTGGTAATTCCACCCAAGTTGAGAGACAGAGTGCTCAATGAGCTTCATGAGGGTCATCTGGGAGGGGTAAAAATGAAGTGCCTAGCCAGGGCGTTTGTGTGGTGGCCGGGAATTGATAAAGAAATCGAGGATATGACCAAGAGATGCACAGGATGCCAGAAGGTCCAAAACGCTCCACCACAGGCCCCGCTACATCCATGGGAGTGGCCCTCATCTCCATGGCAACGGGTACACATTGATTTCGCTGGTCCATTTATGGACTCAATGTTCCTAATCGCTGTGGACGCCCATTCGAAATGGCCAGAGGTCATCAAAATGTCCTCCACCACCACGGAGAAAACTATTGCAGTCCTACGGACCATCTTCGCCAGGAATGGTTTGCCAGAACAGATTTGCTCCGACAATGGGCCACAGTTTGTGTCAGAGGATTTCCGGAGGTTTCTGAGGAATAATGGTGTGAAGCATTACATATCTGCCCCATATCATCCAGCCACAAATGGATTGGCTGAGAGGTTTGTTCAGACCTTTAAAAAGGCCATAAAGGCAATGCATAATGACGACATACTACTACAACACAAGGTGGATAATTTCTTATTTGCTTACCGGAATGCGACACATGCAGTCACCAACCAAGCTCCAGCCATAATGTTCTTCAACCGAAGGCTAAGATGTCGCCTGGATTTGCTCAAACCAAACATAAGACGAGATGTTGAGGATAAGCAATTCCAGCACATAAATGAGAAGCCAACCAGGAGCTTCAAGATAGGGCAACCAGTCTTGGCCCGCGACTACCGAACAGAAAAATGGCAGCCAGGAACGATATGCACACAGCAGGGACCACTAATGTACACAGTGGACGTTGGGGAGAGCATTGTGAGACGCCATGCTGACCAGATTCTAGAGTCACAGGAACAAGCCAAACCCATACCACGAGCAGGTGCACCTGGTAATCAACCCGAAGTACAGATTGCGTCTACCTCAGAAGCAGTGGTATTGGAAGCTGACGAACCAACCAATGACAATGAGCCAGAATCAACTCCGCCGCAAGAACAGGATACTCGAGAAAGGCGCTATCCTGTCAGGATCAGGAAGCCTCCTCAAAGATTGAACTTATAAATGATTATTTCAGTTGATGTATATAGTACAGAGAAAATTGTAATTGTAATTAGTTATTATTTAGTTGTTAAATGAATGTTATGTACTGTTTATCTAAAAGGGGAGGAATTGTTGTGTATGTGCCTTTAAGAGAAGAACTGATTCTATACTGCAGTACTGGCAGTGACCACCCCTGTATATAAAGCCATAGCAGGCTTCTGGATTTCAGTCTTGAATTACTCTCTGTTCAGTAAATACCTGTTTTATTGTTCTCCTGCAGTCTGAGTATTATTGATCCTCGGACACTACACCTTAGACTGCCAGCAGGGAAATTCAAGCCTTCCTAGACTGGCGGGTCTCTTAACTTGAGCTCAGACCTCACCACGCTGAACGAAATACTAATATTACAGTAGCAAAACTACTCACGGATCAGGAGTAGCTCCGTACTGTTTCGGAGAGAGGGAGAAAGAAAGAGAGAAGCAGTCGGTTGTTGTATGGAGGTTCTGATGTGAGAAAAACTTCCTGGAGACGAAGGTTTAAAGAAAGGCAAGCTTCTCATAAGTGAAAGATATGAAGAGAGGCAGACTTGCTAAAGGATCTGCCTGTGGGTGAAGAATCCCAAGCAAAGTAGAAAGCTCTTGGATGAAGAGTCCCAATTCTGGTCAACAATCGCAAGCAAAGTAGAGATTTCTTAGATGAAGGATTCCTCTAGGCTAGGTTAATAATCTCAAATGAAGTAGCGAGCTCTTGGATAATGAGTCTCAAAGATGTTAGACTTTTCTTGACTCAACAGTCAATCAGTAAGGGATATGGGGATAGGGTGGGAAAGTGGAGTTGAGGTCGAAGGTCAGCCATGACCATTGCATGGCGGAGCAGGCTCGAGGGTAGATGACCTACTCCTGCTCCTGGTTCTTATGTTCTCGTGTTCTAATCTCAAGGGAAGTAGACAATTCCAGGGTGGAATAATAAATAGAATAATGTGAGTTTTGGTAAATGAACTAAATATTTGGAGTGACTTGCAGGAGCTGTGGAACTGTAAGGAAAATGAAAATACCCGTTACCAATATAATGAAAAATAAACAAATCATTTACATTTGTCAATAGAACACACGCCTTGAAAATGCCTCTCATTAGAATTGTCTCCAGAACTATTTTGGGAAGCCACGATTGGAAATCTGGAGCGCTTGGGAAGATGCTTCTGGTTGCTCAGTTATGTTTTCACTGGCAGCCCCTGATTGGAGCCTTTAAAGGGGCTTATCCTGGTACTCAGAAGATGCATCTACTTGATCTAGAAACTGGATTTTGTTGCTGAATCTTCTAATCCGTCTTGCACATTCCCGGACAGAATGTGAGGATAAGCTTGACATCTGATAGACAATCTCTAACTCACCTCCAGCTCCAAACCTCTCTGTATCTGTCACACTCCTTCTTGTCTCTGTAGTTAGTGATACAGACCTGTGTCCCTCCGAACCTTTTCTCTTGCATCTCCTGTGCTCCAATTGTGACATCTTTTACACTCTTCTGCACCTTCTCCTAACCTAAGTCTGCTTGATCAGCATCTCATCCACCACCTTAAACATTCACTCCCTCCACCACCGACGTACCGTGGCTGCAGTGTGTGCCATCTACACGATGCACTGCAGCAACTCGCCAAGGCTTCTTCGGCAGCACCTTCCAAACCCGCGACCTCTACCAGCTAGAAGGACAAAGGCAGCAGATGCATGGGAACACCACCACCTCCCAAGTGCCCCTCCAAGCCACGCACCATCCCGACTTGGAAATATATCGGCCGTTCCTTCATCGTCCCTCGGTCAAAACCCTTGAACTCCCTCCCTAACAGCACTGTGGGAGCACCTTCACCACACGGACTGCAGCGGTTCAAAAAGGCGGCTCACCACCACCTTCTCCAGGGCAATTGGGAATGGGCAATAAATGCCAGCCTTGCCAGCGACGCCCACATCCCGTGAATGAATAAATAAAATTAAGTCATTGCTGTTCCAGAACCTCCAAACCCTGGATCTCCTAATCTTCTTCACTCTTGCCTTCCTCCTAACCTAGAGGTTTTTAAAATCCAAACTTGGTATCATCCAACACTACTTCTTGATTGACCTCATTTTCTCCTCTGCTCGTTCCAATTCTGGTGGTGTCCTGCCCTTTGGCCCTTCAACCTCAATGAAGAAAGAAAGAGAGAGTGATCTTTGGGAACGCTGAGCAATGAGCGGAGGCAGTGGTGGTGTGGCTTTGCTCTGGTAGGTCCACAATCTCCTGGGATCACTTAGTTTTCATGTGTTTTTTTCTTAATTTCTTTTTTTTTGAAAGGCGAAACCATAATACGAAACCCGAAATCAAATCTGGGCTCAACGGCGCTTCGCAGACACTAAACATTTTCATGTGGAGAACACGAGGTTTTGTTTCCTCACGGGGTCCAGAAAAGGCAACTTAACAAATACAAATCAGATAAGTAAACAGCTACACAAATTACCAGAATACCCGAGGCACTCTGCGAAAGGGAAAGAGTCAGGGTGGTCTGAGTCCCTTTTCACATTTGAGCAAGGCCAGCATCCTGTCCTTCAAGGAACTTTTAAAAAAAATATTGGCCGCTGAAAACGGAACGATGTCAATTTTTTTCCATGCATCAGGTCTGAGTGTCTCTCCAGATGTTGACCCTAAAGTAAGCGGAGGCTCTACTGAAATGGAAGCAATTTTACAGGGTTTAATGTAGCTCCCTACCTGGTACTGAGGAGGTTTAAAGTGTCTCTCTCGCCTTGTATTATTTTTCTCTCCCTCCAGTTTTCTTCCTCCTCTTCTAAAATGGCTGAGTTTTGTTGGTTATGGTCCCATTGCCTTGGCCGAGTGACCAGTCTTCGCTTCCGAGCCTAGAATGTTAGCAGGCTATTTACCATGGAAACCCGACCCTGCCCTCGCCTCACGCTTGCAGACATGTGTTGTACAGTAGGGGCCAACGCACAGGGACCAAGAGCTGGACAGCTGCCTGACACGGCTGCAATGGTCTGGTTCCGAATTTCCAGGCTTTCAGTGGCGCACTCCAGGTGTAAGTTGGCCGGGACGGAACAGAGAGGGCGGGAAATCGTCCAGGACCAAAATACTTTGTGAGTTTCCTCCTCTTAAGCTTCAAATACCTTGTCCTAAACACTCTCTCCACCTCCCTGCACCCTCACTGTTGAAATCAAGACTCATTGCCCTGTATCCCTGGACCTCACACACTGTGGAACTCCTCACCTCCATCACTTTGCCTTTTCTCCTGCTGGCTTTCAAGGCCTATTAAGCTTGGCGTTACTTTAACCACTGTTCTTGGATTCATCTCCTATTCCTTTCAACCTTGGTGCCAGACGCTTGCCAACCTGGGAAATGAGCAAAAACTGACCAATAGACCCCTCCTTCCCAAAAAGAAGCTAACCTCTCAAAACAGCCCCCCAAAAAAAACTCCAGGCTGGAGTATTGTGCCCAATGCCGGCCACCACACTTTAGGAAGGACGTGAAGTCTTTGGAGAGGGTGCAGAGGAGATTTACTAGAACGGTTCTAGGGATGAGGGATTACAGTGATCTGGAGAAGCTGGGGTTGTTCCCTTTGGAGCAGAGAAGGCCAAGAGGAGATTTGACAGAGGTGTTTAAAATCATGAAGGATTTAGATAGAGTAAATAAAGAGAAACTGTTTCCAATGGCTGAAGGGTCGATAATCAAAGATTTAAGGTGATTGGCAAAAGAACCAGAGACGACATGAGGGAAAATGTTTTTACGCAGCGAGTGGTTAGGATCTGGAATGCGCTGCCTGATAGGGCGGTGGAGGCAGATTCAATAGTAACCTTCAAAAGGGAATTGGGTAAATACTTGAAAAGGAAAAATTGCAGGGATACGGGGAAAGAGCGGGGGGAGTGGGACTGACTGGATTGCTCTTCGAAAGAGCCGGCGTAGGTTCGATGGGCCGAATGGCCTCCTTCTGTGCTGCACTGTTCTATGATTCTGTGAAATAGACCATATGACATGTGAAGACAAGAGTTTGGATTGAGAGTGCTGCGGGACACGGGCTCGTCGTAACGGAACCTGTAAGAACACCCGACACTTGAAGGAAGAAGAAAAATACAAGTACACCAAAGTGGAGTAACGGGGGTTTAAAAATGAGCCACAACTGCAGGAATGAGATTTATTTAACGACAGGGTATGGGGGCAAATTCCTCCTTATCACTCAGAAAATGCTGACCCTTCATTTAATGCATTTCCAAATAATACATTACTTTGGTACGATAGCAAAATACTGCAGATGTTGGAAATCCGAAATAACAACAGAAAATGCTGGAAAAACTCAGCAGGTCAGGCAACATCCGTGGAGAGAAATTTGAGTTGACGTTTCGGGTCGAAACCCTTCTTCAAAACTGGAAAGAAAAGAAAATAGATCGAAGGCAGGGCTGCGATCGGACAAAAGAAGTGAAAGAAACAAAAGAAGTAAAAGAGCGAGACGAGATGGTAATAGGCTGAGATTAGGTGTAAAGTGTACTGGCAGGGCAAGAGATAGCTGCCAGGTGTGAGAGAGAAACAAAAGGAAAGGGGAAAGGAGTGGAAAAATTACAAGAAAAAAATGTGTAATAGGGGCCGAGGTTATGATCTGAAATTGTTGAACTCGATATTGAGTCCGGAAGGCTGCAGAGTGCCTAATCGGAAGATTGTTTAGCCGACAGTAAACCTGCCTTTCAAGCTCAAAAATGATTAATTTTGGAAGCATCTGAGATATTTTAATTATGAATATAGAGCAGTTGTGTAGAATTTTGCAACAGGTTAATGGTTCCATTAAAATAGCACGTAGAGGAATGTCACGCGAATGCGTTAAATGCAGGAACAATAAATTTTAGTCTATTTTGCTTCACTGCCCTTTCAAAATAGTCTGTCTTCTTGTACTGGGAATAAAAGTTACCATACTCTGTAATCCTTAAATAAATGGTAAAACTAGTTAATGCATTCACAGCAGGAAATATCCTTCTCCCAAAAACATAGTTTGCTACCTGTCTCAAATAAATCTTTGCATAAGACATCAGCCAGGCATGTCTCAAAAAATACCGTTGAGGATTTTTTTAAAGCTGCATTTTAGTAGCTTCTTCTCTATAACTTATTTGGGGACAGACACTAAATAAACACACCTGTAACTACAGGTGTCAAAAGCCATCAACTCATCTTTCCTGCCTCAAGTCCATGCACAGTTAATGGTGTGAAAAAAAAGAAAGACTTGCATTTATATAGCGCCATTCACGACCACCGGATGTCCCAAAGCGCTTTACAGACAATGAGTTACTTTTTGAAGTGTAGTCACTGTTGTAATGTTGAAAACAGGGCAGCCAATTTGTGCACAGCAAGCTCCCACAAACAGCAATGTGATAATGACCAGATAATCTGTTTTTCTGATGTTGATTGAGGGATAAATATTGGCCCAGGACACCGGGGAGAACTCCCCTGCTCTTCTTCGAAATAGCACCGTGGGATTTTTTACGTCCACCTGAGAGAGCAGACAGGGCCTCGGTTTAACATCTCATCCGAAAGACGGCACCTCTGACAGTGTAGCACTCCCTCAGCACTGCACTGGGAGTGTCAGTCTAGATTTTTGTGCTCAAAGTCCCTGGAGTGGGACTTGAACCCACAACCTTCTGACTCAGAGGTGAGAATGCTACCCACTGAACCACAGCGGAGAAAGTAACATCTAATTGATTGGTTGTAGCAATCTTCAGTCCCACTTCACCAACCAACCCAATTGTTTCTGACGCCTTAAGTCCTACACTCCAAGTTTTGACAGGCTACAATCCCACCTTCCAACTAATCTAATTGGTTTACACTGACAACGACCCATCTCAGTGGGGGCGAAAAGCTGATTTCTCTTGTAAAATGCTAACAAGCAGATACACAGGTTGAAAATTTGATTGTCAGCTTAAAATACTGATGGCTGGGTTGCACTGTGGGCCTTAGCCTTCACCTAGCTTTCTCAATGACAAAAAAACAAAGAAGGAGAGCTGTACAATGACAATGGGGGCGATTGTGGCAAGATGGATCTTAAGCTGCAACACCAGTATAGCCCGTATTCAGCGCAAGGCGCCATCTTGGTAAAGGAGTTGAAGCCAGTGCTAGTAACAGCCGCCTGGATGATCGTTAAGGGGCTGATTGACAATTAAATTGCCTGCTACCGCTCATTAAAGAGGTTGCACGCCATTTTGGTGGATAACGCTTCATTTAATGACTTCTCCTAACAGTGACTAGCTGAACAGGAGTCTTAGGCAGTCCCTCGGAACCGAGGATGACTTACTTCCACGTTAAAAATGAGCTCTCAGGTGACTGATGAGTCTAATGCGGGACCTACAGTCTCTGTCACAGGTGGGGCAGACGGTGGTTGAAGGGGCGGGTGGGTGGGGTGCTTGGGTTGACGTGCGCTCCTTCTGCTGTTTGCGCTTGGCTTCCGCTTGCTCCTGGCGAAGAGGCTCAAGGTATTCAGCGCCTTCCCGGATGCTTCTCCTCCACTTTGTGCGGTCTTGGGCCAGGGATTCCCAGGTGTCGGTGGGGATGTTGCCCTTTTTCAAGGAGAAGCGTTTCCTCTGCCCACCTGGAGCTCTCTTGCCGTGCCGGAGCTCCGAGTAGAGCGCTTGTTTTGGGAGTCTCGTATCGGGCATGCGGACAATGTGACCCGTCCATCGGAGCTGATCGAGCGTGGTCAAAGCTTTGATGCTGGGGATGTTGGCCTGAGCGAGAACACTGATGTTGGTGCGCCTATCCTGCCAAAGGATTTGCAGGATCTTGTGAAGGCAGCATTGATGGTACCTCTCCAGTGCTTTGAGGTGCCTGCTGTACATGGTCCATGTCTCTGAGGCATACAGCAGGGCGGGTATCACTACTGCTCTGTAGACCATGAGCTTAGTGCCGGGTTTGAGGTCCTGGTCTTCAAACACTCTCTTCCTCAGGCGACCGAAGGCTGCACTGGCACACTGAAGGCGGTGTTGGACTTCGTCATCGACGAACAGGAGTAAACAAGTCATTGCTGAGAGTTTTGAGTGCTACTTAAAGATACATCACCATTTACAGTTCACTTGTTGCTGGAGGTTTGAAGTGAACTTTTGATACTCATCGGGAGACTTGCTGGGACACTTTGTCAAGACTTCACCAACACTCGAGCAACATTTATTCTGGAAATTCTCTGAAGACTTCACCTAAAATGAGTGAGTGCTGTGATACTCTGCATTATTGGACACCTTATAGGAATCACCAGGAGAAAGGGAGTGCTTAGTGATGGGCATCTTGCTCGGGGTCCCCCTTGGTCTGGACAAGGAATGGGAGGAGGGCATAAAGCCAGGCAGAGCAGCCCCAGCTGCTGCAGGAGGGACAGAAGGACGAGGTGGGTGCCTTCCCCCCTCTGCAGGTACAGGACATCCCTCCTCCTCTGGACCTCCTCCACCAGGACCTCCAGTGCCGCATCCGAGATCCTGTGTGCCCCCGCCCCCGGTCTCTGAGCCCTCCTGTAACCTGTCGCTGTGTGTCAGCCAGAGCGCGCAACACCTTCAGTGGGAGTGGGTGCGAGGAGCCCACGTATACTGCTCCACGAAAATTGTGTCTAGTCAGCGCTTGAGTGCTGAACCTGCAGGTGTCTCTGTTTTAGCCTCCAGGCGAGTTCACATTACGGTGATCAGCAATTAGAACCAAAACTGTGTGCTAAAACCGAACTTTCAAACAGGCGTGTCTTATTAGCACAGCGCCCATTTAGTGCTTGTTTTCACCCTTGCACCAATATAGCCCCCAATGTCCCTTTAAAAAGTGTATTTTCTTTAGAAAAGTTGGAGACTTTCTGTGAATTTCTCCAGATGCAGCTGTTGGTAATTGCAGTGAGTAACTGGTACCACATTCTGGAAGCTCAGTCACAGAGCGAAACTCTTGATTGGGATCCGAAGAAAGAAAGATGTCTTGGTTGTTAATAACCAAGCATGTGGCCCGTCATCCGTCTGGGCCAAATCTGCTGAGGAGATCACTGGCTCCAGAGAAACCTCGATGGATGAGTCAAGCGTGACATCAGCACCTCAAAGGAAGGTCACTGAGAATGACTCGGAGTACGAGGAAATGGAGGCAGCCAGCTCTGCTCTATCTGGCTGACATCAATTAGCTGGCTCTGCCAAGTGCCCAACGTCACTTTCGGTATGAGCATTTTTGGCTGCCAACACCCTTGGTTTATTTACTAATTGCAACCGACACTCCCTTTAAAAGAATCCAGAACTCCCGAGTGAGCTAATGCTTCCTATTCTGTCACTTCTGGGCAAAACAGGGTGGACCGCGTGAAAGTTCAAGCTGAGTTGGAAATAGCAGTCGCTAAGCTACATAGAATTACATAGAATTTACAGCACGGAAACAGGCCCTTCGCTGGTGTTTCTATCCACATGAGCCTCCTCCCACCCTGCTTCAGCTCACCCCATCAATATAACCTTCTGTTCCTTTCTCCCACATGTGTTTATCGAGCTTCCCCTTCAATGCATCTACGCTACTCGCCTCAACCACTCCCTGTGGTAGCGAGTTCCACATTCTCACCACTCTCTGGGTAAAGAAGTTTCTCCTGAATTCCCTATTGGATTTATTAGTGACTATCTTATATTTATGGCCCCTAGTTCTGGTCTCCCCCACAAGTGCAAACATCTTCTCTACATCTACCCTATCAAACCCTTTCATAATTTTAAAGACCTCTATCAGGTCACCCCTCAGTCTTTTTTCAAGAGAAAAGAGCCCCAGCCTGTTCAGTCTTTCCTAATAGTTATAACCTCTCAGTTCTGGTATCATCCTGGTAAATCTTTGCTGCACCTTCTCTGGTGCCTCTATATTCTTTTTGTAATATGGAGACCAAAACTCTGCACAGAACTCTTAAGATGGACCCGTTGCGTTGGCTTCAGCGCAATGTCCACTTGACTCTGGTGTATTCAGCTCCTTCCAACGGTTCAGCTGTCACAAGCACCACCAGGTGTTGCACAGACCAGGAAGATCCCAGATTCTATCCCTGGTCTGTCCTGAGTTAACTGAGCTCAGTTGAGCTACTACGATTGGCCGAGATGCTCCCGTGCTACAGTAGGTGCAAAAGCAGCCAAGGAACTTACTCCCAATTGTTGCCCCATGACCCCTGCTGGAAAATGTGCAGGGGGGTAAGACAGGATTGTGCTCGGGCATGATGCTCTTCATGGCTGAATAGCCTGCTGACCTTCATTGTCCCGATACTAAGAATGGCCACTGGTTGTGGAAGGTAATCAACAGCTGGGGAACCACACAGCAGCATGGGGCAACACCTCAGGAGAGAAAGGGAGAAAATCGATGGGGGATGGGGGGAGTAGTTGGTTTGGTGACGGCTACACTTCAAGAGGACAAACAAATCCTGCCTGCTCTGTCTAACGCACTCTGCAATGCTGCAGTGTTTTCAGCAGTATCGTGGAGCAGTGCACTGGAGGCGAAAGATGCAGGAAAAGGGTAGGATGCAGGTAGCTCACCAAAGTGTGAGTTCCCGATCTCAGCCTTCTCACTGTGTTGAGGCACTGAGTGGAGGTGAAAGATCTCCCTGTGATGAAATATTCCATTCATCACTCATCAGTATTTCTCTGCCTGTGACTGTGGTTGGTTTCAGTTTCATTTCCATTGTATTGTACTGTGTGTAGGGCTCCGCCCATACCTGGCTCCTATGTAAGCTGGCCCAGCCTGCAGCACATCCAGTACAGCAGACCTCTGGATGGAAGATACATTCTCCTCTGTGTGTTACCTTCTAAGTCAATAAAAGCCTTGTTTTGTTTCGCTAACATCGAGTCTCGGATTTATTGAGGCACATCAATTTTATTGACTTAATTTTCAACACAATGGATCAACTCTTGAAACCCGAACGTTTGGATTTGGACCAGCATGCTTCGGACGCATCGGCACGCTTCGGACACTGGTTTATGTGTATGGAATTCTTCCTGGACAATTCCGCAGCCGTCAAAGACGCTACGGACGCTGCGAGTATGAAACTCGGAATCCTGCAGAATTGGGTAAGCCACCGGGTTTACCCCCTCATCCAAGACGCCGACACGTACCCGGCCGCCTGCGACATCTTAAAGGCGCATTACCAGCAGCCTACGAATGAGGTGTATGCTAGGCATCTGCTCGCTACTCGCGCACAGCGACCTGGGGAATCGGTGGAGGAGTTCCTAGGCACCCTGAAAACGCTTGGCAAAGACTGCAAGTGCCAAGATGTAAAAGCCGCAGTGTACACTGACGAGCTTGTTCGCGATGCCTTTATCACCGGCCTCAGCTCCACTTACATCCGGCAGAGACTGCTGGAAAAAACGGGATTGGACCTGAAACAGGCTGCGGACACAGCACGATCCCTGGATGTGGCCCAGAGAAACTCGGACGCCTACTCTTCAGCCCGCGCCGTCCATGCCGCCACGTGTGCACCAAGGGCGCCGCCATCTTGGAAGGCATCTTCCCAGCCCGACACCGTCGGGGCCCCGCTCTCCCCCCAGAAGCCCTACGACAGCTGCGACGCGTCGGGGACCCAACTGCTACTTCTGCGGGCAGCCGAAGCACACCAGAAACCTGTGCCCGGCGAAAGGCACCACCTGCTTTAAGTGCGGTAAGAAGGGGCACTTCGGGAAGGTGTGCAGAGGGAACCCCGCCGGAAAACCCGCCGCGTGTGCGCCGTGGGAGCGGCCATCTTGGACGCCATCTTGCCCGACCTCGTGGGGTCCGCCATCTTGTGAGCAGACAGCGTGGACGCCATCTTGTCTCGATCAGGGCCCTACAGTGGCATCGGTCACAGTGGACCAGACCAGGCCGCACCCGCTATCCAAATCAATGGTGGACATCGAGGTAAACGGGTGCAGGGTTAAATGTTTAATTGACAGTGGAAGCACGGAGAGTTTTATCCACCCTGAACTGGTACAACAACTCTCCCTAAAGGTGGTCCCTACTCGGGGTACCATCTCTATGGCTGATAAAACCCAGACATCGACCATTATGGGTTACTGCACGGTACAATTGTCCGTTAACGGAACTGTATACGATAATTTTAAAGTATTAATCATGAAGAATCTATGTGCGAGCGTGATCTTGGGCCTGGATTTCCAGTGCTACCACCAAAGCATCACGCTCAATTACGGTGGGTCCCAGCCGCCCCTCACAGTGTGCGGTCTGGCTACCCTGAAGGTAAAGCCGCCTTCGCTATTCGCGAACCTTACCCCTAACTGCCGGCCAATAGCGACCAAAAGCAGGAGGTACAGCTGGGAGGACAGGCGGTTTATCGCGACCGAGGTAGACAGGCTCCTGAAAGAGCGCATTATTGAACGCAGCAATAGCCCGTGGCGCGTCCAAGTGGTGGTGGTAAGGGGTAGCGAGAAGAAACGGATGGTGATCGACTATAGCCAAACGATCAACAGGTACACCCAACTAGACGCCTACCCGCTACCCCGCATATCAGAAATGGTGAACCAAATCGCCCAATACCGGGTGTTCTCCACCATCGACCTCAAGTCAGCGTACCACCAGCTCCCTATCAGACCAGAGGACCGCCCGTACACCGCCTTCGAGGCGAACGGACGCCTCTACCAATTCCTCAGAGTCCCCTTTGGGGTGACGAATGGGGTCTCGGTCTTCCAGAGGGAGATGGACCGCATGGTCGATGACCACCACTTGCAGGCAACCTTCCCCTACCTCGACAACGTCACCATCTGCGGTCACAACCAGCAGGATCACGACTCGAACCTCGAGAGGTTCCTGAAAACCGCACAAAAACTCAACCTCACCTACAACGAGGACAAGTGCGTTTACAACACCACGCGCCTCTGCATACTAGGCAGCGTGGTGGAGAATGAGGAAATCGGACCAGACCCCGACCGATTGCGCCCCCTACGGGAGCTGCCCCTGCCCAACACTCCCAAAGCCCTGAAAAGGTGCCTGGGGTTATTTTCTTATTATTCCCAATGGGTCCCCAACTACTCTGACAAAGCCCGCCCCCTCTTGAAAGCATCCTCTTTTCCGCTCTCTGCTGAGGCCCATGCCGCCTTCAAAAGCATTAAGCAGGATATTGAGCGGGCCACGCTACAGGCAGTGGACGAGAACACTCCCTTTCAAGTGGAAAGTGATGCATCTGACTTTGCCTTGGCGGCCACCCTCAACCAGGCAGGGCGGCCCGTAGCTTTCTTCTCGAGGACCCTCCAAGGGCCCGAGATCAGACACTCCTCCGTAGAAAAGGAGGCCCAAGCCATCGTGGAGGCAGTGCGCCACTGGCGCCACTACCTAGCCGGCAAACGCTTCACCCTACTTACCGACCAGCGGTCGGTAGCGTTTATGTTCAATAATAAACAGAGGGGGAAGATTAAAAATGATAAGATTCTTAGGTGGCGGATCGAGCTCTCCACCTTCGATTATGACATCATTTACCGGCCAGGGGCCCTTAACGAATCCCCCGACGCCCTCTCACGAGGGATGTGTGCCAGCGCCACCAGGGATCGGCTACAGACCCTCCACAATGACCTCTGCCACCCAGGGGTCACGCGGCTGTTCCACTTCATAAAGTCCCGCAACTTACCCTACTCGATTGAGGAAGTTCGGTCCCTGACCAGGAACTGTCGCACTTGCGCTGAGTGCAAGCCTCGGTTCTACCGCCCAGATAGAGCCCACTTAATCAAAGCTACACGGCCCTTTGAGCGGCTCAGCTTAGATTTCAAGGGCCCCCTCCCGTCCGTCGACCGCAATGTTTACTTCCTGAACATTGTGGACGAATACTCTCGTTTCCCATTCGCCTTCCCCTGCCCAGACATGACCAGCGCCACGGTCATTAAATGCCTCAACAGCCTGTTCTGCCTGTTCGGTATGCCGAGCTACATCCATACGGATAGGGGGGCGTCCTTCATGAGTGAAGAGCTACGCCAGTACATGCTGTCCAGGGGGATCGCCACGAGCCGTACCACCAGCTACAACCCCCGGGGTAACGGTCAAGTGGAGCGAGAGAACGGGACAGTATGGAAAGCAGTCACTCTAGCTCTAAGGACCAAAGGCCTCCCTATCTCCCGCTGGCAGGAAGTCCTCCCAGATGTGCTCCATTCGATACGGTCGCTATTGTGTACTGCCACTAATGCCACGCCTCACGAGCGAATGTTTGTCTTTCCCCAGAAATCCACCTCAGGCGTATCCATGCCGTCATGGCTCTCCACCCCAGGTCCGGTATTCGTGCGAAGGCATGTGAGGGGCCACAAGACGGACCCTCTCGTGGAGTCAGTGCACCTACTCCACGCCAACCCCCAATACGCGTATGTCCGGCACGCCGACGGAAGGGAGGACACCGTGTCCATAAAAGACGTCGCCCCAGCCGGTAACGACAACAACCACGACAACAGCAGCAACAACGACCACAGCAACTTTTACCCACCCACTACTCTTTCATCACCCCCGGAAGAACATCGACCAACGGTACCCCCACCAACTACCCCTTCAACAACCCTGGCGGCACCCCCAGCAGAGACCCAGGAGGCCACCGGGGACACCCAGCCGACACCCGCGGCACCACAACAGCCACGTCGGTCGCAGAGGACTATCAAACCCCCGAACAGACTAAATCTATAGAAGGGGTGAATGTGATGAAATATCCATTCATCACTCATCAGTATTTCTCTGCCTGTGACTGTGGTTGGTTTCAGTTTCATTTCCATTGTATTGTACTGTGTGTAGGGCTCCGCCCATACCTGGCTCCTATGTAAGCTGGCCCAGCCTGCAGCACATCCAGTACGGCAGACCTCTGGATGGAAGATACATTCTCCTCTGTGTGTTACCTTCTAAGTCAATAAAAGCCTTGTTTTGTTTCGCTAACATCGAGTCTCGGATTTATTGAGGCACATCACTCCCCAAAGAGAGGGGAAGAGGAGTAGGGGGTGGGGGGACCTCGGCCGGCTTTGGGGACCTCCCAGATTTTGGTCTCCAGCTATCTTCTCGCCAGAGAAGGTGGCCACAGAAGAACATAAGTGATAGGAGCAGGAATAGCCCATTCGGCCCCTCGAGCCTGCTCCGCCACTCAGTAAGATCATGGCTGATCTTCGAACTCAACTCCACTTTCCTGCCCAATCACCATATCCCTTGATTCCCTTAGCGTCCAAATATATATCGATCTCCGTCTTGAATATACTCAACGACTGAGCCTCCACAGCCCTCTGGGGCAGAGAATGCCAAAGATTCACCACCCTCTGAGTGAAGAAATGTCCCCTCATCTCAGTCCTAAATGGTCGACCCCTTATCCTGAGACTATGACCACATAAGAACGTAAGAAATAGGAGCAGTACAGTAAAGGGTGGTCTTCTCAAATCGGGGCTGAGGCACATTGTTGGGCAGAAGGTGAAGAAGCTCGGCTCTGTCTCTAGCCGTGCTGAGCCTGATCTTGCCGTGCTTGATGCTGACGTTGCGTGTCTGAGGTGGAGAGTGTTCCATTCCGAGCGCTGACGTCCCTCACCTGGTGCACAGAATTAACACTGAAAAAAAATGATTCATTCCTTCAACAGTTGCCTGCCGAGAATGAGAGACTGAGACGTCGAGAGAAAGAGAGGGAGCACGCTGCACGAGTGATAGATTCAATGGCATTACCATCGTCAAATCCCCCACCATCAACATCCTGGGAGTCACCATTAACCAGAAACTTAACTGGACCAGCCACATAAATACTGTGGCAACAAGAGCAGGTCAGAGGCCGGGTATTCTGCGGCGAGTGTCTCACCTCCTGACTCCCCAAAGCCTTTCCACCATCTACAAGGCACAAGTCAGGAGTGTGATGGAATACTCTCCACTTGCCTGGATGAGTGCAGCTCCAACAACACTCAAGAAGCTCGACACCATCCAGGACAAAGCAGCCCACTTGATTGGCACTCCATCCACCACCTTAAACATTCACTCCCTCCACCACCGGCGCACCGTGGCTGCAGTGTGTACCATCTACAAGATGCACTGCAGCAACTCGCCAAGGCTTCTTCGGCAGCATCTCCCAAACCCACGACCTCTTCCACCTAGAAGGACAAGGGCAGCAGGCGCATGGGAACACCACCACCTCCAAGTTCCCCTCCAAGTCACACACCATCCTGACTTAGAAGTATATCGCTGATCCTTCATCGTCGCTGGGTCAGAATCCTGGAACTCCCTCCCTAACAGCACTGTGGGAGCACCATCACCACACGGACTGCAGCGGTTCAAGAAGGCGGCTCACCACCACCTTCTCCAGGGCAACTAGGGATGGGCAATAAATGCTGGACTTGCCAGTGATGCCCTGATCCCATAAATGAATTTTAAAAAAATAGATGCTCAGAGAAAGGTGTAAAGAGACAGGCAGACAGACGGACTGAGAAAAAGTCAGAGAGACATACACAGAAACAAGAGTCAGAAAGAAACAGACAGACACAAAGGCACAGAGAGAAATGAGGACTAAACATTTTTTTAAATTGTGATTGTGTGTGTGTGTGAGAGAATAAACAGGCCTCTCTGTGGGCCAGCACTGCCCCTGTTAATAATTTTTTCCATTCATTCCCAATGATAATTTTTACTGTGAACTTATTCTGAAAACTATTCTTTAGCTTTTTGGTTGCAATCCAGCAACATTCTCTTGTTGTTAGACTGTTTAATCATTGATAGAAGGAGGCTTTCAAAGCCAACCTTAAGAAAAGAGCATAAAGAAAAACGTTTTCAGCTTTAGGGGGATGACGACTGCAAAGTAACTGCCAGAAATGTACATCAATCCTTTTCTGAGATTAAACCCCTGGCACCATAAACTTGTGGCCCAGTTGGTCACACTCTTGACCCTGAGTCGAAAGGCTTTTTAAGTTGACTCTCAGTGGCCAACTGTGCAGGTCCGATAGGCCACACGGTGCACTGGCTGCACACGCCAGGAAATCGCGGGCACTCTATATCCTTGACATTCCATCCATCCATTAAAATGAATGGATGGAAATTAATTTCCGTAGAATACGGTAGGCAGCATGGTTCTCCCATGATTCCCTGATGGCCATCAAGTTGGGCAGAATGGACTCGGGGGGAAATGACCCCACTGATTTTTTTTTTAACCTGTTGTTCCTCCCTCATCGTTTCGTTGAGGTCCATAACGAGGCCCCTTTAAGTGACCCCAGTTCTGATGATGGGTTCACACCCGGGGACATTAACTGGTCTCTTTCTCTTTTTTCCCCCCTTTCAACCCTGCTGTGCGCTTCCAGCATTTCCTGTTTTTATAAGGAAACGATGAATGTGTTTTTGAAAGTAGAAACAGGTTCAAATGAACCGAAATGCTTCGCCATGCCAGTTCAACGTTTGGGATGTGCGACGGGGGGGATCTCTTTGGTCCTTTTCTAGAGCCACGGCATGTGTGCATTGGTGAAGATTTCCTCTGCTTGCTATTTCTAGACAAATCAGAAACACGTTCCAAACAGCACGTATTTCCAAAGTGCCGGGGTAATTATCTATTACACAAGGAGCATTCAAGTACTGTGAAGCATCGTTGCTTTAGTCTGACTAACCAAATTATCTTGTGCTCCATCTGCGAGGTGCTGAGTGTCGCTGAGGCTCACTGTTGAGTTTTGGCTTTTTTGTGGATGAGGCAATGCTTGCATAAACTTTTACAACTCGAGTGATTTATTTGAAAAGATTTCAAAAGGGTCGAGCTGCTCCTTACATCATTCACCAAAGAAAGAATTGGAAAAGAAGTACAGAAAATATCAGATGATCTTTGCCGCTCTCGATCTTCGCGCTCGTTAAGTGTTGACACCTCAGCCTGGTGGGATGGGCCTACCACTGTTCCAAGATGGTGGACTTGCCATTGTGACAGGTTCTGTGTTGAGTCAGGTAGGGTCAGTTTATTTCTGAAGATAGCAGCAGGTTATCGAAGCAACACAGCGAGGCTTAAATCCATTCTCAAAGCTGAAACGGAACTCACACTAAAGCTGCAGTAAATCTGCCACCTTAGTCTTAAATAGTATTTACAGCACAGAAACAGGCCATTCGGCCAAACTGGTCCGTGCCGGTGTTTATGCTCCACACGAGCCTCCTCCCACCCTACGTCATCTCACTCTATCAGCATATCCTTCTATTCCTTTCTCCCTCGTGTACTTATCTAGCTTCCCCTTAAAGGCATCTATGCTTTTTACCTCCTCTACTCCCTGTGGTAGCAAGTTCCACATTCTCACCACTCTCTGGGTAGAGAAGTTTCTCCTGAATTCCCTATTGGATTTATTAGTGACTATCTTATATTTATGACTCCTAATTCTGGTCACACCCACCATCATAAGGTCAGAAGTGGGGATGTTCGCTCATGACTGCACAGTGTTCAGTTCCATTCGCAACTCCTCAAATAATGAAGCAGTCCGTGCCCGCATGCAGCAAGACCTGGACGGCATTCAGGCTTGGGCTGATAAGTGGCAGGTATCATTCGCTCCACACAAGTGCCAGGCAATGACTATCTCCAACAAGTGAGAGTCTACCCACCGCCCCTTGACATTCAACGGCATTACCATCACCGAATCCCCCACCATCAATATCCTGGGGGTCACCATTGACCAGAACCTTAACTGGACCAGCCATATAAATACTGTGGCAACAAGAGCAGGTCCGAGGCTGGGTATTCTGTGGCGAGTGTCTCACCTCCTGACGCCCCAAAGCCTTTGCACCATCTACAAGGCACAAGGCAGGAGTGTAATGGAATACTCTCCACTTGCCTGGATGAGTGCAGCTTCAACAACACTCAAGAAGCTCGACACCATCCAGGATAAAGCAGCCCACTTGATTGGCATCACCTTAAACATTCACTCCCTCCACCACCGGCGCACCGTGGCTGCAGTGTGTACCATCTACAAAATGCACTGCAGCAACTCGCCAAGGCTTCTTCGGCAGCACCTCCCAAACCCGCGACCTCTATCACCTAGAAGGACAAGGGCAGCAGGCGCATGGGAACACCACCACCTCCAAGTTCCCCTCCAAGTCACACACCACCCTGACTTGGAAATATATCGCCGTTCCTTCATCGTCACTGGGTCAAAATCCTGAAACTCCCTCCCTAACAGCACTGTGGGAGCACCATCACCACACGGACTGTAGCGGTTCAAGAAGGCAGCTCACCAACACATTCTCAAGGGCAACTAGTGATGGGCAATAAATGCTGGACTTGCCAGCGATGCCCACATCCTGTGAATGAATAAAAAATAATAGTGCGAACATCTTCTCTTCATCCACCCCATCAAACCCTTTCATAATCTAGTGTCAATGTCAAGTGGCTTCCGGGCCCACATCGATATGAAACTGGGAATGAAACCCGAAGCTCGGGTCCCAATCTTTCTCCCCAATGCATTAAAACCAAGCACTGTGAGATCACCCACCAGCTCATGAGTGTCCACCAGCTGCAGTAGAGCTTGGTGAAAAGCCGTATGTTAAAGAGACCTGAGCAAAACACTCCAAACTGACACTCCAGTGCAGTACTGAGGGAGCGCTGCACTGTCGGAGGTGCCGTCTATCGGATGAGACGTTAAACCGAGGCCCCACCTGCTCTCTCAGGTGGACGTATAAGATCCCATGGCACTATTTCGAAGAAGAGCAGGGGAGTTCAGGGGAGTCCTGGGGCCAATATTTATTCCTCAACCAGCATCACTAAAAAACAGATGATCTGGTCATTATCACATTGCTGTTTGTGGGAGCTTGCTGTGCCCAAATTACCTGCCGCGTTTCCTATATTACAACAATGACGACACTTCAAAAAATACTTCATTGGCTGTAAAGCTCTTTGGGACTTCCTGAGGTTCTGAAAGGCGCTGTAGAAATACGAGTTCTTTTTTTCTTTCCTAATGTATTGTGACGTAGAAGGCGTAAGAAAAAGATATAAAAAGTGGGCGTTGGAGCAGATACCTTGGAATTCGATTAAGGTCTGACCAGTGAGTACACCAAAAGACGGCACCTCCGACAGTGCAGCGCTCCCTCAGTACTGCACTGAAGTGTCAGCCTAGATTTTTGTGCTCAAGTGTCTGGAGTGGGACTTGAACCCACAATCTCAGAGGCAAGGGTGCTGCCCACCGAGCCACAGCTGACTGTGCTGATACTCATGAACTATTTTATTTCTGATTTCCAGGATTTCCTTTCACTTGTAACATACATTATCTAGTTACTTGCGTTGCTAATAAAGGAAAAGTGGGAATGAGAGGCAGAAGTCCACACGCCATAAGAACATAATTAATAGGAGCAGGAGTAGGCTACTTGGCCCATCGAGCCTGCTCCGCCATTCAATAAGATCATGGCTGATCTTCTACCTCATCTCCACTTTCCTGCACTATCCCCATATTCCTAGATTCCCTTAATATACAAAAATCTATCGATCTCTGCCTTGAATATACTCAACGACTGAGCCTCCACAGCCCTCTGGGGTAGAAAATTCCAAAGATTCACCATCCTCTGAGTGAAGAAATTTCTCCTCATCTCAGTCCTAAATGGCCGACCCCTTATTCTGAGACTGTGACCCCTGGTTCTAGACTCCCCAGCCAGGGGAAACATCCTCCCTGCATCTACCCTGTTAAGCCCTGTAAGAATTTGGTATGTTTCAATGAGATCATCTCTCATTCTTCTAAACTCTAGAGAGTATAGGCCTAGTCTACTCAATCTCTCCTCATAGGACAATCCCCCCATCCCAGGAATCAGTCTGGTGAACCTTCGTTGCACTCCCTCTATGGCAAGTATATCCTTCCTTAGGCAAGGAGACCAAAACTGTACACAATACTCCAGGTGTGGTCTCACCAGGGCCCTATATAATTGCAGTAAGACGTCTTTACTCTTATACTCAAATCCTCTTGTAATAAAGGCCAACATACCATTTGCTTTCCTAATTGCTTGCTGTACCTGCATGTTAACTTTCAGTGATTCATGTACAAGGACACCCAGGTCCCTCTGAACACCAACATTTCCCAATCTCTCTCCAGTTAAAAAATACTCGTGATTTTCTATTTTTGCTATCAAAGTGGATAACTTCACATTTCTCCACATTATATTCCATTTGCTATGTTCTTGCCCACTCGCCTAACCTGTCTGTATCCCCTGGCAGCCTCTTTGCATCCTCCTCACTACTTATATTCCCACACCACAGATCCTGTTGCCTCTGAAGACTGCTAACTCCCCCCAAATCAGTGATTTTAATTGTTCTCTTTGAGTGTGGGCTGTAGGACTGGAATCTTTCTTCCTACTTACAGCATATGTCAGTAATTTCCTTCTTCTTGTCATTCACTGGGAAGATTCTCAGGGGGCCTAACTTCTGTGAGGCGGTAACAATCTCGTTTTTGTTAAATCTCAGCCGATCTCTGCAGAAGTTTCTGGAACTTGCATTCAAGTGAAATGATCTATCTTGGAAGACCGTTGACCCGAATGGATTGGTCGGAGCTGAGGAAAATGCGACCGTGAGGAACATTTTTTTTGTATGGCATTCTTATATATCACGAGCGGATCGCCCGTGTCAGTGCTCACAGGGTAAGATCACAGAAACCCCACAGTGCAGATAGAGGCCATTTTGGCCCATCGAGCCTGCACCAACACATATCCCACCCGATCCCCATAACCCCTACACCAACACATATCCCACCCTATCCCCGTAACCCCACGTATTTAATCCCCCTAACACTAAGGGTCAATTTATCATAGCCAATCAACCTAACCCGCACATCTTTGGACTGTGGGAGGAAACCGGAGCACCCGGAGAAAACCCACGCAAACACGGGGAGAATGTGCAAACTCCACACAGACAGTCACCCGAGGCCAGATTCGAACCCGGGTCCCTGGCGCTGTGAGGCAACAGTGCTAACCACTATGCCACCGTAAGTCAGGTGACATCCTCTTTCAAAACCACAGCGGTGTCACACCATGTAACATGCTATGTATTATTCTGCTGCCGAGGCGGGGCTGCGTCTAAACTGGCGTGTCCCATGAGTGCTTCGAAATTCCTGATTTAAAACCAGAATCAAATAACTGGCTTTCTTTCTTTGAAGTAAGACTTCAGAGGAGCGAGGAACAAGTGTTAAAAGCAAGACAGCGCCTTTCACAGCCTCAGGACATCCCAAAGCGTTTTACAGCCAATGAAGTACCGTCACTGTTGTAATGTAGGAAACGCAGCAGCCAATTTGCGCACAGCAAGCTCCCACAAACAGCAATGTGATAATGACCAGATCATCTGCTTTTAGTGATGTTGATTGAGAGATAAATATTGGCCCTGGACAACTCCCCTGCTCCTCTTACGAAATAATGCCGTGGGATCTTTTACTTCCACCTAAGAGGACAGATGTCTTGGTTTAACGTCTCATCCGACAGTGCAGCACTCCCTCAGTACTGCACTGGGAGTGTTAGCCTAGATTTATATGCTTCAAGTCTCGGGGGTGTGACTTAAACCCACAACCTTCTGAGTCAGAGGTGAGAGTGCTGCCCACTGAGCCACGACTGACACAGAAAGCCAGTACTTTTATTAGTTTGATCCTGTGTTCCCCTTGTATTACTTTCACAATTAATTTCAAGTAATATTCCAGATCTACCCTCTCCATGCCCTTAACGATTCGGTATACCTCTATAAGATCACCTCTCAGACACCTCCTTTCTAAGGCTGACAAGACCAAGACTCTTCAATCCTTCCTCATAACTCAGCCCCCCAACAATAGGAACCAGCCTCACGGCTCCTCTCAGCACTGCCTCCAATGATACAGGGGGAGAAATTCGGTATCGCCCCGTTTGGGGCGCAATTATTGGCCGGGCGCAAAGTTTAGCGCCTGGCACTAAATATCGCATCCAACTGCAAACCTGGCTTCTATCGCCCCTGGAGGTGATTGGAGCGCTAAATCAGGCGCTACACACCTCTCTTAAGGCGCTAAGGCCGAGGAGTGAGGCGCTACCTCAGAGCGCTGGCGAAGCTCAGGTGATGTCAGTTAGTGATGGAACACAGTCAGACTGGCGCCGGCCAGTTCTTAAAGGGGAGGGTCGATCTTGCTGTCCAGCCACACCCTGCTCATTGCAGCCTTGAATCTCGGCCTGGAGAGACATCTGTACATCACTTCTGCTGGAACCACCAATGGAGAGGCCCAGGGAAAGAGCTCAGCGCTTCAGCGACTGGGCCTTGGTGGCTCTGGTTGGCGCTGTGGAGCGGCAATGGGCACTGCTCCACCAGAGTGGCAGGAGGCCATTGCCACGCAAATACAGAAGAGTGTGGAGGGAGGTGGCTTAGCACGTCTCCTCCAGGAGCCTGGTGCCGAGGACCCACGCCCAATGTCGGAACAAGTTCAATGACCTCACTCGGGTGGTCAGGGTGAGTGGCTGCTTTTCAATACCTCTACATCCCTCCATCTCAACCGCACTCTGTGCCCAGAGAGTTTAAAAACCCCAAATGCCCAACACTCATCCAAGACCTACAGCCATCTCATAAAACACACAAGCACATTCCACACCTTGCATACATTAAGGGCTATTCAATTATGGGAGGCACATCAGGCAAGCACATGGCTGCACATTTAATCAGATGCCGTCCTTTTCTTGCAGGCCAAGCTCTCTCATAACAGGCGCCAGCAGCAACGCACAGGAGGAGGACCGGCTGAGCTGCAGACCCTCAGCGATTTGGAGGCGCGCATGCACAGGATCGTTGCCAGCCAGGTGATAGGTGCCATGGCCGCTGGAGAGGTCGACCCCCTTGGGGACAGCAATGGTATGTTCATCAGCTTTCTCTCCTCTCTCATTCCACTTGCCCCTCACAACACCAGCCTTTTACACTTTCAATCCAACTTACTAAATGTCTCCAGTCCTTGCTCCTTACTGCCCCCCTGTCCTGACGCTAAAGTCACTCTTGTACCTCCCTGCTTTCAGATAGTGAACCACCAGCTGAGCAGCCTGGCCCTCAACCAACCAGTGGCAGTGACGCCCCAGGCGAGGAGGAAGAGGAAGCCGGAGCCTCAGCGCCTGCGTCTCCCGAGGGAGCCCATTCCAACACTGGGACCACGCCTTCCCTGGAGGGGAGCAGGGGGGTAGGGTCTGATGAGGGCGAAGCTCCAAGACCCAGCGGGCTGCAGCAACGCCATGGGGGTAGGGAAGCTCGGGGGCCATCTCCCCGGAGGGCGAGTAGGCAAGCGAGTCCTGCTGCACTGGACTTAGAGGAGGAGCGCATCATCGCGGAAATGAATAGCCAGGCCTTGAGCATGCACACTGAGCTCATGGGTGCAATGGCAAGGGTGCCCAAAAGCATTGATGGACTGGCTCGGAGTGTGGAGCAGTCCGCTGCAGCACAGGTCGACGCAACGCAATGGCTTAGTGCTGCAATGCAGTCACTGGCTGCTGTGATCCAGTCTCAGACTGCTCTCATGCAGTCTCAGATTGATGTAACGCAAGTACTGACTGCTGCCATTGTCGCTGGTTCGACCACATTGCCCCAGGGCTCTCACGGTGCCACAGCATGCAGGCAATCTGTGCTCGAGCAGATTGCTCCGGTTGCTGAGGTACTGCCCCGTGGGAGTGCCAGTGTGTCGGTCGAGCAGGAAGGTGCTGTCCTCTCTCAGGATGACAGCATTCCTGCTCCCACCACTGTCACTTCCCCATTGCACTTGCCACCGCCTGTAACGCAGCCAGCCCAGACTGCTGCCGCCCATGCAGAGTTGGTGCCGTCTGCAGCCAGGGCCTCCAGGCCCAGAGCTGGTCGAGGATGTCCTTTCAAGGGCATCTGTAGTCTCTGCATCTGACATTCAACAGCCTTCCACCAGCCTTGCTGCAGCCACTGGGGCCCCATTACGGAGGAGCAGTAGGGTGGGAAGGGGGGAAGTGCGCAAGGGAAGGAGATCACCCTCAAAGGGCAAACAGTAGGAGGTCTAAATAAATGGTGGGAATGTTTGTAGTAAAGGTCGAGGTTCATGTGATCACATTTGTTTACTGTTTTGCCATTTATCTCCATCTTGTGAGAACCAGTTTTGTTAATTCATGATTTGTTGTGTTTGTCCTGAATAAATGACACACACAGAGCTTGTTAAAGAAAAAAGTTGTTGTATTCAAAATTTACATTTTTGGCCTTTGGAACCATTCCAGCTTTGGCCGGCAATAGCGGGTGCGAGTTGCTTTCCACGATGTTGTTCTCCATGCCAGAAGCCATCTTCTGAGAGGGGCCTAGAAGCGGCTTCTTATCAGCCGTTGACGGACAGCCCTTGCAGTGGCAACATTGTGGGCCTCCCCCCACCTTGGTGCTGCTGCTGATCCTCTTCCTCATCCTCCTCCTCCTCCTCAGGTGGTGCACCAATCCCTGGTGGCATTGGCTGGGTCCTCAGGATTGCCAGGTTGTGAAGCATGCAGCACACAACTATGAAGAGGGCAACTCGCTCAGGAGAGTACTGCAGGGCTCCTCCTGAGTGGTCCAGACAGCAGAACTGTTGCTTGAGCACGCCGATCGTCTGCTCAATTATGTTCCTGGTGACGATATGGCTCTCATTATATCGCAGCTCGGCAGGGGTGTTGGGGTTACGTAGTAGCGTCATCAGCCAGGTGCAGAGTGGATAACCCTTGTCCCCGAGGTGCCATCCACTTAGGTGATGCGGTGCCGGGTAAAGGTCTGGTACGCCAGTCTGGCACAGGATGAAAGCATCGTGGCTGCTGCCGGATAGCGGGCATTGACGGCGAGTATGAGCTGTCTGTGGTCACAGACCAACTGTACATTTAAGGAGTGGTAGCCCTTGCGGTTTTGGAATACCTCTGCATTTTCATGCGGTGCCCGCAATTCCACATGCGTGCAGTCAATGGCGCCCTGCACCATGGGGAAGCCCGCTATCCTAACAAAGCCACATGCACGTTCATGCTCTTTGGCCCGGGTCATGGGGAAAGAGATGTACTGGCGTCTCCTTTCATACAGGGCATTTGTCACCTCCCGGATACAACAATGGACAGCGAACTGGGAGACATTGGCGATGTACCCAGTAGATGCTTGAAAGGAGCCGCTGGCATAAAAATTCAGAGCCACTGTCACCTTCACTGCCACGGAGAGAGACGTCCTGGTCCTCAGTTGAGGCTGCAGATCTGGTTGCAGCAGCTGGCAGAGCTCAGTGACCACCTCCTTGCTGAAGCGCAGCCTGCGCAAACACTGCTCCTCAGACAAGTGAATATAGGAGAACTCCTCCCAGAATACCCTGGGAGGGTAAGGTCTCCTGTGCAGAGGCCTGTTGGCCCTCTTCCCTCTGGCCATGTTTGCCACTCTCTCTCTCTGCGTCTCTGATGCCTCCGATTCTGCAGGTGCAGGACAACATCCCGAATCAGTGCAGCCCCCATAGTCTCTTCTAAATCGATACAAGGAAGGTCAAATCAAAATGAACCTGCAAAATGCTGCTCAGTACCCAAACCTCCTTCACACAGCGTTGAATCTCTCCAGAAGTCCCTCTCTCTCTCAGAATGTGTGGTGCAAAAATGTTGCCGACAAAAAAGGCAGGAAACGGTCGCCTTGAAATAGCGCTCCCCCAGTCCCTTCCCGACTGCAAAATGTTCCCCTCTACCTGTCGTTGCTAGCGGCAGGCGGAAAGGCAGGGGGCGCCACTCAATATCCGGTCCAGGGCGTTGCACGCTTGACTGACGACACGATCTGCGGGCGCTAACAGGAGGCACAAATCAACCAAATTTTTCCCCCACAGTGTCTTCCTTGTGTGTTGGCGACCAGAACTGGATGCAGTCCTCAAGATTGGTTCTAGGACTGAGACATAGATACATAGATACATAGAAGATAGGAGCAGGAGTAGGCCATTCGGCCCTTCGTGCCTGCTCCGCCATTTAATGAGATCATGGCTGATCCTTTAATTCAGTATCCCGTCCCCGCCTTCTCTCCGTAACCCTTAACCCCTTTTGCCCGTAGAAATATATCTAATTCCCTCTTAAATATATTTAATGAGCTGGCGTACACTGCCCTCTGTGGCAATGAGTTCCACAGGTTCACCACTCTCTGAGTGAAGAAATTCCCCCTCATCTCTGTCCTAAATGGTTTAGCCCTTATCCTTAAATTATGTCCTCTAGTTCTGTTCTCACCCGCCAAGGGAAACATTCCTTCTGCATCCAGTCTGTCTAGACCTGTCAGAATTTTATACACTTCTATGAGGTCCCCTCTCAATCTTCTAAACTCCAGTGTGTACATCCCTAAACTACATAGTCTCTCCTCATAGGTCATTCCCGCCATTCCTGGTATCAGCCTGGTGAATCGCCGCTGCACCCCCTCCATGGCAAGAACATCCTTCCTCAGATGAGGCGACCAAAACTGTACACAGTACTCGAGGTGTGGTCTCACCAGTGCCCTGTACAGCTGCAGCAAGGTATCCCTGTTCCTGTATTCTAACCCTTTTGCTATGAAGGCCAGCATACCGTTTGCCTTCTTGACCGCCTGTTGCACCTGCATGCTCGCCTTCAGTGACTGGTGTACAAGAACACCCAGGTCTCTCTGTACTTCCCCCTCTCCCAATCTATTGCCATTTAAATAATAATTTGCCCTCCCGTTCCTGCACCCAAGGTGGATAACTTCGCACTTGTCCACATTATAGTGCATCTGCCATTTATCCGCCCAATCGCCCAGTCTGTCCAAATCGCTCTGGAGCTTCCTGGTCTCTTCCTCTGAGCCCACCCCACCTCCTAGTTTAGTGTCGTCTGCAAATTTGGAAATGCTGCATCCGACTCCCTGATCCAGGTCATTAATGTAAATTGTGAACAGCTGGGGGCCCAGGACAGATCCCTGTGGTACCCCACTTGTTACTGCCTGCCATTCAGAAAATGAGCCGTTTATTCCAACTCTCTGTTTTCTATCTGACAGCCAGTTCCCTATCCACGCCAAAACTTTCCCCTTTATCCCATGAGCCTCAATTTTCCATGCTAATCTTTTATGTGGGACCTTATCGAAGGCCTTTTGGAAGTCCAGGTACACCACATCTACTGGCTCTCCCCCATCTATTCTACCAGTTACTCCCTCAAAAAATTCCAATAGATTAGTCAAGCACGATTTACCCTTTGTAAATCCATGTTGACTCTGTCCTATCCTGTCCCCATTTGCTAAGTGCTCCGCTATTTCATCCTTAATGATGGACTCCAGCATTTTGCCCACAACTGATGTAAGGCTTACAGGTCTGTAATTACCTGCTTTTTCCCTACCCCCCTTTTTGAATAGTGGGGTAACGTTAGCTACCCTCCAATCCATCGGCACTGTTCCCGAGTCTAATGAATTCTGAAAAATCATCCTTAGTGCATCCGCTATCTCTAGGGCCACCTCCTTCAGTACCCTAGGATGCATGTTATCAGGCCCTGGGGATTTGTCCACCTTCAATCCCTTTAGCTTCCTTAACACCATATCCTTAGAGATATTGATTTGCGTCAGTTCCTCCTTTGCCAATGTCCCTATTTTTCCCGATATCCCAGGGAGGTTTTTTGTGTCTTCCTTCGTAAAGACTGACCCAAAGTATGCATTTAGTTGATCTGCCATTTCCTTATTTCCCATTATATATTCCCCCGTATCTGACTGCAATGGACCAACTTTGGTTTTCACCAGTCTTTTCCTTTTGATATATTTATAAAAGCTTTTGGAGTTAGTTTTTATATTTTCCGCCAGCTTGTTTTCGTAAGCTATTAGTGGAGACATACTAGCCACAGGGGCTAGTAGCAGAGGTCAGCTCACTCAGCACGAACCAGGGCTCCTGCCTGCTCTTGGAGATATACTCGAAAAGGAAAAATCTGCAGGGCTATGGGGAAAGAGCAGGGGTGAGTGGGACTAATTGGAGAGCTCGCCCAGAGAGCCGGCACAAGCACGATGGGCCAAATGGCCTCCATCTGTGCTGAATGATTCTGTGATATGGCTCAGGTACTCAATACCTCAACCAGTTGAAGTGGATTCTTTTAAACCTGCTAATTATTAAAACTTTATTACACACAAGGCTCCATCGGCTCCATTATTAAGAGTGTGCGTGGCTTCCGATGTGTTGGCTAGTTTCGCTCTACCTCCCACATTGGTCTGTTATGAAATCGGCCAACATTTTATTTTACTTTGCCGACCTGACACATTAATGAAAGCGCCAATATTTCACAGGGAGACTTTTGTTCGTCATTAACAGGAAGTGCTCTTCGGTTAGTGTTTTTTGGACCAAAGCAAACTGGGCTAGAAAAATTAATAAGACTTTGATGTGTCTGCATTAGAGGTCCCTCTGTTTTACTTTATGATAAGGCCTGTGTGGTCTGCCAGATGTAAGGAATGAAAAAAATAATTATATTTCCACAGTGGAATCATCAGCCAACGCTACCGGCATCTTTTTGACCGAGTAGCAGCCTGCAAGTAACTTAAATAGAAGCAGAAGAATTTTCAGGAGCAGGAGGAGGCCATTCAGCCCCCTCGTGCCTGCTCCGCCATTCAATTAAATCACGGCTGATCCGCACCTCAACTCCATCTACCCGCCTTTGCTCCGTACCCCTTGCTAACATTACCCAACAAAAATCTATCCATTTCAGTCTTGAAAATCTCAATTGACCCCCAACATCCACAGCCTTTCGAGGGAGAGGATTTCAGGTTTCCACTACCCTTTGTGTGAAGAAGTGCTTCCTGACATCATCCCTGAACGGCCTGGCTCTAATTTCTAAGGTTCTGCCCCCTTTGTTCTTGATTCCACCCCCGCCTCCCCCACCAAAGGAAATAGTTTCTCTGTATCTACTGTAGAAAATCTTTTTATCATTGCATCAACAACACAATTAGTTCACCACTCAACCTTCTAAAATCAAATTCAGGTTCAAAATTTGCAGATGACCCAAAACTTGGAAGTCTAGTGAACAGTGAAGAGGATAGGGATAGACTTCAAGAGGACATAGACAGGCTGGTGGAATGGGCGGACATGTGGCAGATGAAGTTTAACGCGGAAAAGGCTCGCTGAGGTCTCCTAAACTCGGCTGTTTTTTCACGCAGTGCAATCGGCGAAGGCGGTGGTGGTGACCATCCTTAACCTCCTGGTGATGGTGGGAGCTGCGTTTGCCTCGACAGTCAGTACCTCTTCGGGGACACGGTGGCGGTGAGTCTGACGGAATCTGTTGTACCCCACACAGCAAAAGGATTGACGGGCACCGGAGAGGGAGCAAGGCAACTGATCCCAAGTGTAACAGGGCTGAGCTCCAGGGGAAGGTTAAAGGGGGAACCTCATCAAATCCAGGAATATAAAGAAAGCAATGTTAATTTAAAATATTAAAGCAGAGGGGAAATGAGAATTCTTTTCATACAGAGGGTTGTTAAGATTTGGAACACATTGCCTGAAAGGGTGGTGGACTCAGATTCCATAGGAACTTTCAAAAGGCAATTGGACATGTATTTGAAGAGGACTAATTTGCCGGGCTACGGGGTAAAAGCTGGAGTGTGAGAATAAATTGGACAGTTTTTTCAAAGAGTTGGCACAGGCACGATGGGCCGAATGGCCTCCTTCTGTGCAGTTACCATTCCATGATTCTATGATAAGTGCGAAGTGATACATTTTGGTAGGAAGAACGAGGAGAGGCAATATAAACTAAAGGGTACAATCCTTGAGTGGGTGCATGAACAGAGAGAGCTGGGTGTATATGTGCACAAATTGTTGAAGGTGGCAGGGCAGGTTGAGAAAGTGGTTAAAAAAGCATACGGGATACTGGGCTTCATAAATAGAGGCTTAGGGCTGGATTTTGTCAATGGGGACGTGATGGAGGCGGGACTCCCACTTTTTGGGTTGTAGTCCCACCTCCATCGATTTGTGGCTAATCCACGCGATTTTCCCTTGATTGACCTTGACCCAGCGGGCTCAGCAGGCCAATTAAGGGACACCCAGTTACAGGTGACGTCAGTGATTGACATTTCATCTGTCAAGAGCTTTTGACAGATGAAATATCAGCGTTTGACAGCTCTGTGAAGCTGTCAAACACTGACAATCTGTCTTCTAACTTGAGTCCTTCTCCACAGACTCAGTTAGAAATCTCTCCAGAACAGAAAGCAGAATGCTGCAACTTTTGACAGCTCGCGGCCATTCTGCTTTCTGTGCCGGTGAGATGAGGGACTCCCGAGGCCTGAAGGAAGGAAGGCTGTAAAGGTAAGTAAAGGTTAGTAAAACTTATTTAAACACTTTACACACACCAAACACACTTACCTCAGCACTCATGCACCCATCACTCATCTGAACACCCGACATCTCGAACCCTCCAAGCCCTTCAGCCCGACGGTCCGCCTCGCTAACTTGGCGTGGTTTGGAGCCGTCGGGCAGCCCACACTTCAGGGCTAAAAATAGGGATTAGGCCAAAAACTGCCTGTTAATGACCTGTTAACAGGCAGTTAATTGGCACTAATCCCCTTCCCGCCTCAGGGAGGCGGCTCCCAGCAGAGGTCGGGTACCCGCCTCCTGGGAAACGGGCATGGGGGCGGGAAGGGTTCGTGCCCCCCGATTCTGCAATTTTCCCACCACTCCCGCCTCCAAACCCGCCTCCACGGGGCTTGGGAATTCGAGTCCATAGTGTACAAAAGTAAGGAAGTTATGGTGAACCTTTATAAAACAATGATTCGGCCTCAACTGGAGTATTTTGTCCAATTCTGGGCACCACACTTTAGGAAGGATGTGAAGGCCTTAGAGAGGGTGCAGAAAAGATTTACGAGAATGGTTCCAGGGATGAGGGACTTCAGTTACATGGATAGACTGGAGAAGCTGGGGTTGTTCTCCTTGGAGCAGAGAAGGTTGAGAGGAAATTTGATAGAGGTGTTCAAAATCATGAGGGGTCTGGACAGAGTAGATAGAGAGAAACTGTTCCCATTGGCGGAAGGGTCGAGAACCAGAGGACACAGATTTAAGGTGATTGGCAGGAGAACCAAAGACGACATGAGGAAAAACGTTTTTACGCAGCGAGTGGTTAGGATCTGGAATTCACTGCCTGAAAGGGTGGTAGAGGCAGATTCAATGGTGGCTTTCAAAAGGGAGTTGGATAAGTACCTGAAGGAAAGAAATTTGCAGGGCTACGGGGTAATGGCGGGGGATTGGGACTAGCTGAAGTGCTCTTGCAGAGAGCCAGCACGGGCTCGATGGGCCGAATGGCCTCCTTCTGTGCTGTAACCATTCTATGATGCTATGATTCAAAGGAATACAAGCCAAGTCTATGCAGCCTGTCCTCATAATTTAATCCTTTAAGTCCTGGTATCATTCTGGTGACTCTGTGCTGCACCTCCTCCAAGGTCTATAGATCCTTCCTATGGTGCCCAAAATCAATGGGGTCCGACCAAGGCTCCGCACATCTGAAACATCCATTACTCCCCTTTGTATTCCAGCCCCTTTGAGATAAAGGCCAACATTCCAGTAGCCTTTTTGATTGTTTTTTGTACCCGTGCACTAGCTTTTAGTGATTTGTATACCTGGACACCCAAATCCCTTTGGTCCTCCACTGTTCCTGGACTCTCGCCATTACAACAAGTTGTATTTATATAGCGCCTTTAACTTAGTAAAATGTCCCAAGGCGCTGCACAGGAGTATTTTAAGACAAAATAAATTTGACACTGATCCACATAAGGATAAATTAGGGCAGGTGACCAAAAGCTTGGTCAAAGAGGTAGGTTTTAAGGAGCGTCTTAAAGGAGGAAAGAGAGGTAGCGAGGTGGAGAGGTTTAGGCAGGGAATTCCAGAGCTTATGGCTCAGGCAACAGAAGGCACGGCCACCAAAGGTTGAGCGATTATAATCAGGGATGCTCAAGAGGCCAGAATTAGAGGAGGGCAGATAGTTCAGGGGAGGGGGGTGGTGGGGCGGGGGTGTGAGGGCTGGAGGAGATTACAGAGATAGGGAGGGGCGAGGGCTATGGAGGGATTTGAAAACAAGGATGAGAATTTTGAAATCGAGGCGCTGCCTAACTGGGAGCCAATGTAGGCCAGCGAGCACAGGGGTGATGGGCGAACGGGACTTGGTGCGAGTTAGGACACAGGCAGCCGAGTTTTGGATCACCTCAAGTTTACGTAGGGTGGAATGTGGGAGGCCAGCTAGGAATAGTCAAGTCTAGAGGTAACAAAGGCATGGATGAGGGTTTCAGCAGCGGATGAGCTGAGGCAAGGGCGGAGACGGGCGATGTTACGGAGGTGGAAGTAGGCGGTCTTTGTTATGCTGCGGATATGTGGTCGGAAGCTCATTTCAGGGTCAACTATGACACCAAGGTTGCGAACAGTGTGGTTCAGCCTCAGACAGATGTTAGGGAGAGGGATGGAGTCAGAGGCTAGGGAACGGAATTTGTGGTGGGGACCGAAAACAATGGCTTTGGTTTTCCCAATATTTAATTGGAGAAAATTTTTGCTCATCCAGAACTGGATGTCGGACAAGGAGTCTGATAATTTAGAGACCGTGGAGGGGTCAAGAGAAGTGGTGGTGAGGTAGAGCTGGGTGTCATCAGCATACACATGGGATGTCACCAAGGGGCAACATGTAGATGGAGGGGGCCAAGGATAGATCCTTGGGGGACACCAGAGGTAACGATGCGGGAGTGGGAAGAGAAGCAGTTGCAGGTTATTCTCTGGCTACGATTAGAGAGATAAGAATGGAACCAGGCGAGTGCAGTCTCACCCAGCTGGACAACGGTGGAGAGGCATTGGAGAAGGATGGAGTGGTCAACCGTGTCAAAGGCTGCAGACAAGTCAAGAAGGAAGAGGACGGATAGTTTACCTTTGTCACAGTCACAAAGGATGTCATTTGTAAAGGAAGTTGGGTGGTCAGCAGTTTGGTGGGAATAGGGTCGAGGGAGCAGGAGGTGGGTCTCATGGACAAGATGAGCGCGGAGAGGTCATGAGGGGAGATCGGAGGGAAACTGGAGAAAGATGTGACTTCAGGGCTAGGGCAGGGGAGAACCTTAGAGGAAGTTTGGCCCGGTGGGCTAGGGGAAGGAAGGGAAGTGGCAGAGGCAGCTGAACGGATGGCCTCAATCTTAGAGACAAAGAAGTCCATGAGCTCCTCACACTTGTTGTTGGAGGTGAGGGCGGAGGAGACAGGGGAGAGGGGGTTTAAGAAGATGGTTAGCAGTAGAGAATAGGAGCCGGGGTTTATCTTTGCATTCCAGAATGACTATTAAGAAAATATTCTGGCCCAACAAGCCCGTCCTTTTTTGACAGATCAACTCACCCGATCACTCTATGCCTGTGGTGATTATTCTCTATGTTTAGTAAGAAGTATTGTGATTGGTTGTTTGTTTCCTGCCTTGGGATATATGTTGTAATCTCATTGGTAGTTGATGTCATGTGATTTGTGGTGGCCATCTTAAATTCAGTTCTTTCCAGCCTTTAGTTGGGACTGGGTGTTGAAGATGTGCTACAGGATTTTTAAGTTAATAAAGCCTAGATTAGAAAGGCAAATCTATTCTTTATCTCAATTTATTAACTTTATGTCAGAATGGAGCGATATCTTCAACCAGAACGATTCAATGCTGACCCTAATTCTGCAGGAGTGGATGATAAATGGAAACATTGGTATTGTACATTTAAAAACTTTTTGGGCGTGTTGGATCAAGAGTCTCTAAATAAGCTGAATATGCTGATCAACTACATTGCTCCGGATGTGTATAAGTATATTTTGGACTGTAAAACTTACGAAGTGGCTATTTCTACATTGGAAAAGATTTTTGTTAAACCAAAGAATGAGGTATTTGCACGTCACCTTCTATCTGCCCGTAGGCAGCAGGTGGGAGAATCTTTGGATACTTATTTACAAGCACTTCGGTGCCTTAGTGTTAACTGTAATTATAAGGCCGTGACGGCTGAAGAATATAAGGAAGAATCGGTATGGGATGCTTTTATTAATGGATTACTGTCTAGATCAATTCGTCAGCGGTTGTTAGAAAATAAGACTTTGGATCTTAAGAGTGCTTTTGAGCAAGCTTCTACATTGGATGTGGCTCAGAGAAGTTCGGATTCTTATGCTCTTTTTAATCGGCCTGTGACTGTGGTTTCGGCAGTTCCGGATGAAAAGGAATTATGTGGACTTAATAGGAGTGGTTTACTAGATTCTGAAACAGTTTCTACTTCAGCGGCTGTTGCCTCTAGGATTCAGAAGTGTTATTTTTGTGGGAACGTCTGGCACCCTCGTCTGAAGTGTCCTGCTCGGGAGGCTGTGTGTAGTAAATGCGGCAAGAGAGGTCATTACGCACGTGTGTGTAAATCATCAGGTTCAATTACCTCCTCTGTGACTATTCAGCCTTTAGATAGGGCGTTTATTGCATCAATTTCTGCTGCATTTGCTCATGGCCTAAACA
This sequence comes from Somniosus microcephalus, assembly GCF_052327205.1. Classification (NCBI taxonomy): domain Eukaryota; kingdom Metazoa; phylum Chordata; class Chondrichthyes; order Squaliformes; family Somniosidae; genus Somniosus; species Somniosus microcephalus. The sequence goes on from NC_141013.1 coordinate 6,780,852, forward strand.
AAGCTATAGTTACGGCCCAAGTTAATGGGTTGGAAGTGAAGGCCCTTATAGATACGGGCAGTACCGAGAGTTTTATAAGTCTTCAGTTTGCAAAGGAGAAGCATTTGAAAATTTCGCCTGTTTCCTATCAGGTGTGTATGGCTCAGACGACTCTCACTTCACAAGTAGCTGGTTGTTGCCTTGTGAAATTGATTCTTCTAGGTAATACGTATACTGATATACGCCTATCTGTTTTGCCTAATCTCTGTGCGGATATTTTGATTGGTCATGATGTGCTTCAGTTACACGAGTCTCTCAGTCTTTCATTTGGAGGGACTAAGCCACCTTTATCTATTTGTGGATTAACCTCTTTATCCATTTCTCCATTATCACTTTTTTCCAATTTGATGCCGGATTGTAAGCCAATTGCTACCAAGTCAAGAAGGTATAGCAGTCAGGATAGAGAATTTATTAATTCTGAAGTTCAACGTCTCTTATTGGAAGGAATCATTGAACCTAGTTGTTCGCCTTGGCGGGCACAGGTAGTTGTCACGACTAACGAGAGACATAAGAAACGAATGGTGATAGACTATTCCCAAACTATTAATAGGTATACTCAATTAGATGCGTACCCTTTGCCTAAGATTGATGAGCTTATCAATAAAGTATCTCAGTATAAGGTTTTTAGCACTATTGACCTAAAGAGTGCTTATCATCAGATTCCTATTGTTAAGAAGGATCAACCATATACGGCCTTTGAGGCTGGTGGAAAGCTGTATCAGTTTTGCCGAATACCATTTGGTGTTACTAATGGTGTTGCTTGTTTTCAACGGGCAATGGATGCTTTTATAAGTGATAACTCTCTCTCTGACACCTTTTCATACTTAGATGACATCACGGTGTGTGGCAAATCAAGGGTGGAGCATGATTCTAATTTAGAAAGATTCCTTCAAGCTGCGGAAAAAGTTGGTTTAACTTTCAATAGAGAAGTGTACCTTTTCGACCACTGAGGTAAATCTACTGGGGTACATTATCTCGGGAAACAAGATTAAACCAGACCCAGAACGTCTGCGACCATTGATTGATTTACCTTGTCCTACTAATTCTAAGGCTTTGCAACGAGTTGTTGGACTGTTTTCTTACTATTCTAATTGGATTGCAAATTTTTCACAGAAGATCCGGCCTCTTATTTGGGTTACGACATATCCTCTATCATGGGAGGCCAGGACGTGTTTTGATAGTTTTAAAAAGGATATCCTTGGAGCAGTTGTGCATTCTATTGATGAGCAGGTTCCTTTTGTGATTGAGAGGGACGCTTCTGATTTTGCAATTGGGGCTACTCTGAACCAAAATGGAAGACCTGTGGCCTTTTTCTCACGTACCTTGAACAATAGTGAAAAAAGGCATTCTTCAATAGAGAAAGAGGCGTATGCAATAGTAGAAGCACTGCGTAAATGGAGACATTATTTATCGGGGCGACATTTTACGTTGGTAACTGATCAAAAGTCTGTGTCCTTTATGTTTGATGTCAAACATTTTGGAAAGATTAAGAATGATAAAATAATGAGGTGGAGGATTGAGTTGGCATGTTACCATTTTGATATAGTTTATCGTCCAGGGAAGGATAACGTTGCTGCTGATGCGCTGTCGAGGGCTTATTGTTCTGTGATTCACGGAGATACGCTTATTAATCTTCACAATGCCTTATGCCATCCTGGGGTTACGAGGATGATACACTTCGTACGCAGTAAGAATTTGCCCTTTTCAGTTGAAGACGTCAAGCGGATGACTTCATCATGTTCTATCTGTGCTCGGTGTAAACCGAATTTCTTTAAGCCTCAACGAGCTCATCTTATAAAGGCTACTTCTCCTTTTGAACGTTTGAGCGTCGATTTCAAGGGGCCTCTTCCTTCAACTACTCAAAACCGATATATATTTACTGTTGTGGATGAGTTTTCAAGGTTCCCTTTTGCTTTTCCTTGCGCAGATGTATCAGCTGCTACAGTTATCAAATGTCTGACTCAACTTTTTGTCATCTTTGGGATGCCTGCGTATATCCATTTGGATCAGGGAAGTTCTTTTATGTCTTCCCAGTTGAAGGAATACCTTCAGAGTCAGGGAATTTCTACTAGCAGAACTACCCCGTATAATCCCCAGGGTAATGGACAGTGCGAACGATACAATGGGGTGATCTGGAAGGCAGTTATGTTGGCTTTGACATCCCGGAACCTTAAGAATACACAGTGGGAAATGGTACTGCCTGATGCCCTGCATTCCATTAGATCATTGCTTTCAACGGCTACTAATGTGACCCCCCATGAAAGGCTCTTTAACTATCTGCGGAGATCTACTATGGGATATTCGGTACCTTCATGGCTTACTATGCAGGCACCTGTGCTGCTTCGACGCCATGTTAGATTGTCAAAATATGATCCTTTAGTGGAGGAGGTGGAGCTGTTGGAGGCAAATTCCCAATATGCTCATATTCGATTCCAAGATGGGAAAGAAAGTACCGTTTCAATTAAAGACTTGGCTCCTTGTGGTGGCCAGCCCTCTTCTGAGGATATTAACAATAGTCATGATTCAGATAATGTGGATGCTGTTACAGATACTACGAATATTTCCAATCCGACTGCAGATAATTATACTTCTATTAGTCAGCCCTCGATGGATGTTCATGACCGTCCCAGTTTACCTCCTGATGGGATTTCTAATCCGTAAACCGTTGAAAATCGGGATATGGATAGCCTTCCTGCAGAAGATACTTCCGTGTCTCCTGGTGTGGGAGGGCAAGGAATTTCACCAAGGCTAAGAAGGTCGACACGAACAAGATATCCGGTCGACCGATTGAAAATGGACTTTTAAATTGATAGTAATGTTTTAAAATTGTTGAAATATTATATTATATTGTTTTAGTTGAGAGATACTTAATACTTATGTGCAATGTTACTATTTGTTGTTGCTCACTTAGTATTGTGTCATGTTGAATAGTTTTATTTTGTCTGTGCATAGTTTTAGTTGTAAATAATTAATTATAAATTGTAAAGGTTATTTAGGTTGGAGTATATTTTAAAAGGAGGGGTGAATGTGGTGATTATTCTCTATGTTTAGTAAGAAGTATTGTGATTGGTTGTTTGTTTCCTGCCTTGGGATATATGTTGTAACCTCATTGGTAGTTGATGTCATGTGATTTGTGGTGGCCATCTTAAATTCAGTTCTTTCCAGCCTTTAGTTGGGACTGGGTGTTGAAGATGTGCTACAGGATTTTTAAGTTAAAGCCTAGATTAGAAAGGCAAATCTATTCTTTATCTCAATGCCTCAATCTCTTCACTCCACGGAAACACATCTGTGAATAAGAAAAGTGTGGAAATTACGTCAAGCTCTTCAAGCCTGCTCCATCCAGCTGTTAGGAACATAGGATCAGGAGGAGGCCATTCAGCCCCTCGAGCCTGTTCCGCCATTCAATGAGATCATGGCTGATCTGTGACCTAACTCCATTTACCCAATTTGGCTCCACATCCCTTGGCTATTAAAAATTTATCGATGCCGATTTTAAATGATTAATTGAGCCCTAGCATCCACTGCTTATTGTGGGAGAGCGTTTCAATCTTTGATCGCCCTTTGTGTGAAGAAGTGTTTCTTAACTTCTCTCCTGAATGGCCTGGCTCTGATTTTAAGGTTATGTCTCCTTGTCCTCGACTCCCCCACCAGCGGAAAATGTTTCTCTCTTTCTACCCCATCAATTCCTTTCAAAATCCTAAATACCTCAATCAAGTCACCCCTTAACCTTCTATATTGCAGGGAATACCAGCCTAGTTTATGTAATCTCTACTCATAATCTAAACCTTGAAGCCCTGGTAATATTCTGGTGAATCCGCGCTGCTCCCCTTCCAAGGCCAATATATCCTTCCTAAGGAGCGGTGCCCAGAACTGTACACAGTGCTCCAGGTGTGGTCTAACCAGGGCTTTGTATCGCTGTAGCAAAACTTCCTCCTGTTTATATTCTAGCCTTTTAGATAAAAGATTCCACTAGCCTTTTGTTTCTTTTTTGTACGTGACCACTACATTGTAGCGATCTATGTACATGGACCCCTAAATCTCTTTGGACCTCAACTGTTCCTAGCTTTTACCATTTAAAAAATACCTGAATCTATCCTTTTCTGGTCCAAAATGGATTACCTGCGTTGAAATCCATCCGCCACAGTTTTGCCCACCCATTTAATCTATCAGTGTCTCTTTGTAATTTTATGCTCCCGTCTACACTACTTACTATGCCACCCAAAATTTGTGTCATCGGCGAACTTGGATATAGGGCTCTCTATTGTGTTATCCAAGTCATTCATGAACATAAGAACATTAGAAATAAGAGCAGGAGTAGGCCATTTGGCCCTTCAAGCCTGCCCTGCCATTCAATAAGATCATGGCTGATCTTCTACCACTTTCCTGCACTATCCCCATATCCCTTGAGTCCCTTAATATCCAAAAATCTATCGACCTCTGTCTTGAATATACTCAACAACTGAGCCTCCACAGCCCTCTGGAGTAGAGAATTCCAAAGATTCACCACCTCCTGAGTGAAGAAATTTCTCCTCATCTCAGTCCTAAACGACCGACCCCTTATTCTGAGACTGTGACCCCTGGTTCTAGACTCCCCAGCCAGGGGAAACATCCTCCCTGCATCTACCCTGTCAAGCCCTGTAAGAATTTTGTATGTTTCAATGAGATCACCTCTCATTCTTCTAAACTCGAGAGAATATAGGCCTAGTCTACTCAATAAATATAGTGAATAGTTCAGACCCCAGCACAGATCCTCGTGGGATACCATTCGTCACTTCCTTCCAAACGGAGGACGTACCCATTATCTCTACTCTCTGTCTTCTACCGCCTAACCAGTCTCCTAACCAGGTCAATAATTTTGCCTTCAATTCCATGAGCTGTAGATGCAACCTCGTGCCCCCTTCCTCAGCTACCAATCACGCTACCTCCTCAGAGAGGCAAAAACAGTAAGAAAATCACAGTAGCCATATTCAATTCAGGAAAATCTTTGGGAAAAGTCCCCTCCAGCCTCCCGAAAGCAATCAAGCAAAGCTTCGGTGAGACCTCTGTTGCCCACAACTCCGAACAATCACAACTGACTTAGCAAATTATTCTCTATGAATGGAAAAGCCCTCTTCTCTCAAGAGCTTTTAAAGGACTGGAGTGACCACATACTTGCCACCTGTTGTCAATTTGTAGCAGAAAGTGAGGTCTCTTTGTGAAAACAAATACATCCTGCCATCTGACCTGTCTCTTTGCCTGTAGACGTTGTAGGCCTGGCTTCTGGTCCTACCAGAGTCTCAGCTGTGCCTCAGTTGGGTCAGCCGTGGCTCAGTGGGTAGCACTCTGACCTCTGACAGAAGGTTGTGGGTTCAACCGCCCACTTCAGAGACTTGAGCGCAAAAATCCAGACTGACACTCCAGTGCAGTACTGAGGGAGCGCCGCACTGTCAGAGGCGCCATCTTTCGGATGAGACGTTAAACCGAGGCCCCGTCTGCTCTCTCAGATGGACGTAAAAGATCCAACGGCCACTATTTCTAAGAAGAGCAGGGGAGTTCTCCCCGGTGCCCTGGGCCAATATTTATCCCTCAATCAACATAATTAACACAACAGATTACAGGAAACTTTGTGCTATCCGGCACCGACGGGACCGAGCTGTTGCCGTCCCATCAAAACTGCCAGACAAACCAGCGCTAATGTTGAAACATACAGAGATTTTGAGCTCCGTATCTGGCAACAAACCCTGTTGCTTAGCAACAGCTTCTAAACAGTCGGCCGTACCTTGCAAGCATCTCTGTAGCTTAGCAACAGCTTCAGCGAGACCTTGCAGAGCCTGACTGGTGAAAAAAAAGCAACAAAAACAAAAAAACCTAACGAAACGGCTCCTGATTTTTGCCGGTGGCTCAAGCATTCCGGACAGTTAACTTCCGGATAAACCAAAGTTTCTTGTAACTGGTCATTATCACATTGCTGTTTGTGGGAGCTTGCTGTGTGCAAATTGGCTGCCATGTTTCCCTACATTTCAAAAGTACTTAATTGGCTGTAAAGCACTTTGGGACGTCCTGAGGTCGTGAAAGGCGCTATAGAAATGCCAGTCTTTCTTTCTTTTACCATCCCTATCCATTTCAAATAACCTGTCGAACTGGATGGTATCCAATAGTTTCATCATCCAATTAACTCGTGAACCCATCTACACTTTGAGCCTCAAGATCTTTCTCTGGTAACTTATTCCAGAACTCTGTACCCCTTGCTGTGAAAAAGTTCCACCTGACTTACCTGGTAACTGTTAACTTCCTAATGTTTAACTTTTATTTGAACATTTCGCCTCGAAGTCTCCTCTTCCCCAAAGAAAGCAAACCCAACCTTTCCTCATAACCCGAATTCCTGATACCCAACCTCACCTTTGTGGTCGCCTCCTCTTCCGTCCGTAGACAGCTGCAGTCCTCCTCCAGTACCTCAACAGCTGACTGGTCTTGACCCATGAGCCTGGACAGTGAGTGTCCCCAGGCTATTTGACTGTGGGAGGGATCACAATGAAGTCCGATCCTGCACCCACGTGTGCGCAGACGGATGCAGAGTCAAGCTCCCTCTCTTCTGCTCCCACAATAAGCCTCAGCCCTGGTAGAGTTAGTGCTGCGTTCCCCTTCCAAAACAGCCATCCTGCGACCTCCCTGACGGAGATTGCCAAACTAGTGTCAGTTTTGTGCTGAAGGAACGAGGAGCGAGATTGACACCGTCCAAACAAATTTCAGGGAGGACCTTACAGTCAGCACATAGGGACGACGTTAATCTTATGAGTCCGGGTTTGAACCCAGATCCTGGAGGGAAAATCCAGTGCCAGAGACTTCAGCACCAAATCCAGGCTGACACTCCTGTGCAGTACCGAGGGAGTACTGCACTGTCAGAGATGCCGTCTCTCGGATGAGTCATTAAACCGAGGCCCCGTCTGCTCTCTCAGGTGGACATAAAAAATCCCATGGCACTCTTTCGAAGAGGAGCAGGGAAGTTATCCCCGGTGTCCTGAGCCAATATTTATAACTCAACCAACATCACTTAAAAAAACAAATGTTCTGGTCCTTATCACTTTGCTGTGCGCGAATTGGCTGTCGCGTTCCCTACATTACAACAGTGGCTGCACTTCAGAAAAGTGCTTCATTGGCTGCAAAGTGCTTTGGGACGCCCTGAGGTAGTGAAAGGCGCTCTATAAGTTTGTTCTTCTTTCTACTGCACTAGCTGCCCTGAGGTTGTGAGTTCATAATCCCAGCATAGCAAATTCATAGAATGATGCAGCACAGAAGGAGGCCATTTGGCCCGTCGTGCCTGTGCCGACTCTCTGAAAGAGCTCTCCAATCAGTCCCACTCCCCCTGCTCTTTCCCCAGAGCCCTGCAAATTTATCCTTTTAAAGTATAAATCCAATTCCCTTTAGAAAGTTACTATTGAATCTGGTTCCACCACCCTTTCAGGCAGCGCATTCCAGATCACAACAACTCGCTGCGTTAAGAAAATTCTCCTCATCTCCCCTCTGGTTCTTTTGCCAATCTTTAATTGGGAAATTAAATTTAATAAATATGGCAATCTGTGGGCTAGCACCAATCATCCCTGTAATTATTTTTGGCACTGTGCGGCCCCTTTAAGAGGCTGCGCGGGCCATTCAAAATACCGCGCGGTTTCTGCATTGAAAAGCCGGCAAGATGGCCGTGCGGGTCCCCTGGAGCTCTGCGCGCGGGTCCCCTGGAGCGCTGCGCGCAGGTCCCCTGGAGTGCTGCGCGCGGGTCCCCTGGAGCGCTGCGCGCGGGTCCCCTGGAGCGCTGTGCGCGGGTCCCCTGGAGCTCTGCGCGCGGGTCCCCTGGAGCGCTGCGCGCGGGTCCCCTGGAGCTCTGCGCGCGGGTCCCCTGGAGCGCTGTGCGCGGGTCCCCTGGAGCGCTGCGCGCGGGTCCCCTGGAGCTCTGCGCGCGGGTCTCCTGGAGCGCTGTGCGCGGGTCCCCTGGAGCGCTGCGCGCAGGTCCCCTGGTGCTCTGCGCGCGGGTCCCCTGGAGCGCTGCACGCGGGTCCACTGGAGCGCTGCGCGCGGGTCCCCTGGAGCGCTGCGCTTGGGTGTGCAGCCGCACAGCTTAAAGGGAACATTGGCTAGCCCCAGAAAATGACCACGAAAGCTGCTGGATTGTCATAAAAACCCAACAGTACCACTAATTTTTTTTAAAATTCATTCTTGGGATATTGGCGTCGCTAGCAAGGCCAGCGGTTATTGCCCTAATGTGCTAGCTGCCCCTACCCAGCCTGGCCTCCATGTGACTCCAGCTCCAAGCTATGTGGTTTGCTCTGTGTGGTTTGCTCTTAATGCTTGCGGGACAACTAGGGATGGACAATAAATACTGGATTCAACATGTTGCTCACATTCCCAGAAACAGAAAAAAAAAATTGATTGGATGGACTGAATAATGCCATAAATTGCAAGGGCAGATCTCAAGTTGTTTATGAGTGTCCATTGTTCCTGAATTGATTTAATACCTTGGGCGCCATCTTGCCAGCCCTGGGGAGGCGGGACTGCCAAGAAAATGGCAGAATTTGGCACAACCCGCCTCCGTGCCATCTTGCCAGGAGACGGGTAGCCGACCAGCACCGTATCCCGTCTCCTTGGAGGCAGAAAGGGGATTAGTGCCACTTATCTGCCTGTTAACAGGTAGTTAACAGGCAGATAAGAGGATTATCCCCATTTTGCCCACACAAGTGCGGGCTTCCCTGTAATTATTTTTGGCACTGTGCGGCCCCTTTAAGAGGCTGCGCGGGCCATTCAAAATACCGCGCGGTTTCTGCATTGAAAAGCCGGCAAGATGGCCGTGCGGGTCCCCTGGAGCTCTGCGCGCGGGTCCCCTGGAGCGCTGCGCGCAGGTCCCCTGGAGTGCTGCGCGCGGGTCCCCTGGAGCTCTGCGCGCGGGTCCCCTGGAGCGCTGCGCGCGGGTCCCCTGGAGCGCTGCGCGCGGGTCCCCTGGAGCTCTGCGCGCGGGTCCCCTGGAGCGCTGCGCGCGGGTCCCCTGGAGCTCTGCGCGCGGGTCCCCTGGAGCGCTGTGCGCGGGTCCCCTGGAGCGCTGCGCGCGGGTCCCCTGGAGCTCTGCGCGCGGGTCTCCTGGAGCGCTGTGCGCGGGTCCCCTGGAGCGCTGCGCGCAGGTCCCCTGGTGCTCTGCGCGCGGGTCCCCTGGGTGTGCAGCCGCAGCCGCACAGCTTAAAGGGAACATTGGCTAGCCCCAGAAAATGACCACGAAAGCTGCTGGATTGTCATAAAAACCCAACAGTACCACTAATTTTTTTTAAAATTCATTCTTGGGATATTGGCGTCGCTAGCAAGGCCAGCGGTTATTGCCCTAATGTGCTAGCTGCCCCTACCCAGCCTGGCCTCCATGTGACTCCAGCTCCAAGCTATGTGGTTTGCTCTGTGTGGTTTGCTCTTAATGCTTGCGGGACAACTAGGGATGGACAATAAATACTGGATTCAACATGTTGCTCACATTCCCAGAAACAGAAAAAAAAAATTGATTGGATGGACTGAATAATGCCATAAATTGCAAGGGCAGATCTCAAGTTGTTTATGAGTGTCCATTGTTCCTGAATTGATTTAATACCTTGGGCGCCATCTTGCCAGCCCTGGGGAGGCGGGACTGCCAAGAAAATGGCAGAATTTGGCACAACCCGCCTCCGTGCCATCTTGCCAGGAGACGGGTAGCCGACCAGCACCGTATCCCGTCTCCTTGGAGGCAGAAAGGGGATTAGTGCCACTTATCTGCCTGTTAACAGGTAGTTAACAGGCAGATAAGAGGATTATCCCCATTTTGCCCACACAAGTGCGGGCTTCCCTGTAATTATTTTTGGCACTGTGCGGCCCCTTTAAGAGGCTGCGCGGGCCATTCAAAATACCGCGCGGTTTCTGCATTGAAAAGCCGGCAAGATGGCCGTGCGGGTCCCCTGGAGCTCTGCGCGCGGGTCCCCTGGAGCGCTGCGCGCAGGTCCCCTGGAGTGCTGCGCGCGGGTCCCCTGGAGCTCTGCGCGCGGGTCCCCTGGAGCGCTGCGCGCGGGTCCCCTGGAGCGCTGCGCGCGGGTCCCCTGGAGCTCTGCGCGCGGGTCCCCTGGAGCGCTGCGCGCGGGTCCCCTGGAGCTCTGCGCGCGGGTCCCCTGGAGCGCTGTGCGCGGGTCCCCTGGAGCGCTGCGCGCGGGTCCCCTGGAGCTCTGCGCGCGGGTCTCCTGGAGCGCTGTGCGCGGGTCCCCTGGAGCGCTGCGCGCAGGTCCCCTGGTGCTCTGCGCGCGGGTCCCCTGGGTGTGCAGCCGCAGCCGCACAGCTTAAAGGGAACATTGGCTAGCCCCAGAAAATGACCACGAAAGCTGCTGGATTGTCATAAAAACCCAACAGTACCACTAATTTTTTTTAAAATTCATTCTTGGGATATTGGCGTCGCTAGCAAGGCCAGCGGTTATTGCCCTAATGTGCTAGCTGCCCCTACCCAGCCTGGCCTCCATGTGACTCCAGCTCCAAGCTATGTGGTTTGCTCTGTGTGGTTTGCTCTTAATGCTTGCGGGACAACTAGGGATGGACAATAAATACTGGATTCAACATGTTGCTCACATTCCCAGAAACAGAAAAAAAAAATTGATTGGATGGACTGAATAATGCCATAAATTGCAAGGGCAGATCTCAAGTTGTTTATGAGTGTCCATTGTTCCTGAATTGATTTAATACCTTGGGCGCCATCTTGCCAGCCCTGGGGAGGCGGGACTGCCAAGAAAATGGCAGAATTTGGCACAACCCGCCTCCGTGCCATCTTGCCAGGAGACGGGTAGCCGACCAGCACCGTATCCCGTCTCCTTGGAGGCAGAAAGGGGATTAGTGCCACTTATCTGCCTGTTAACAGGTAGTTAACAGGCAGATAAGAGGATTATCCCCATTTTGCCCACACAAGTGCGGGCTTCCCGAAGGCTCCGAACCCTGCCAGGGTCACCGAGGCGAGTAGGTGGTCTGCGGGGGTCAGAGGGGTGCAAAAGTGCGCTGTGAAGATAAGTGATGGTTACAATGTACTCTATCTTTCATTGATCAGCTTCCCCTCAATCCACCCAGGTCACGTAGCTGATAAAAGGCTCTTATTTCAGTTTCGCTCTCCCTGCCGATGATGCAGATTCAGGTTATATACGCGCTGGGTTTTGTTTCTCCCAATTCTCCCAATCTTCTCTCCTGAAAGGTGCTGACACCCCTTTTGCTGCTCCTGCTGGCCCCTTAAGGGAACCTTAATAAAAATTTAATGTCAACTTAAATTGAAACTCTCTCCCCTGCTCTGCTCACGATCCCGTTTGGCGCCGGTGGATCCGACACCGGGCGTCACTGCCGCGGTCGACAGCTAAAATCTCGCCGGGTCCGAATGACGCCATGGGGCAGCTCCGACGCTGCTGAAAATCCGGCAGCTAAAATTGGCGGCTGGAGCAAATGGGCGGGTGGGCAGGGTGAAAATCGGCCTTTTGAAGAAAGAACTTGCATTTATATAGCGCCAGGACGGCCCAAAGCACTTTGCAGCCAATGAAGCACCTTTGAAAGTGCCGCCACTGTTGTGACGTAGGGAAATTTTGGTATCTTAAATGGAAAAATGCCCAGCACTAACATCCCTCACCTAGATGAGCACCAAATTGTAAAAAGAAATCTTTCCGCTGCGTACAAACGATTTAAGAACAAAAGTTGCAGCTGTGGTTTAAGTTATAGTTAAGGGGGTTTCTGTACTTGCAGGGATCCCAAGCTTTGCTGTTTTTGCCATGTGTCCTTGGGAGTATTGAGGAGTGTAGCAAATAGCTGGGGAGAACTCTGCATTACAGGAAACACTTTCTTATCCGGCACCGACGGGACCGGCGTGGTGCCGGTTGATCAAAAAGTCCGGATTACAGAGAGGTATACTTACCAAGGTACAAGAGCCCCGTACACGGCCACAGGTGCAGGAGCCCCGGTTACACGGCACTTGTGCAGGAGTTCCGGTTACACGGCCACAGGTGCAGGAGTCCCTGTTGCAAGGCCACAGGTGCAAGAACCCCGGTTACACGGCCACTAATATATAGTAAAACTTACTTGAACCTACTCCTGAATTTTGTTGGTTAAGAGAGAGTTTCCTGTATTAAGGGGAGAGATGTTGTAGATGATTTCAAACAGCAGGTGGCACTGAATACTTTGGAAATCGCAGTATTTGAAGGTTGATCTCATCATTCCAGAGGACGGCTACCTCGTGGAACTGATTTTATTTGGAGCGAGATTCCCTCTCCCTTCCCCCACCCCCCAGCACACATCAGATTCCCTCCCACGTGCTCTCAGGTTTGATTGCTGGGTCTGTGCTAAGCTGGCTGCTCTCAGCCTGGGGGGCAGGTAGGTTGGGTAGCCAACCCTCCAGGATTGGCCCTGGAGTCTCCAGGAATCGAAGATTAATCTCCAGGACAACGTCTCGAGCGAAAACCCGGGAGAAAAATCATAGGAGCTTTAAAAAAAAAAAATTTTTTCTTTCATTTTCTTTCAACTCTTTTGTTTATTAGTGATAAAAATATTGGAGATGGGTAAAAAAAAAAGACTGTTTGGTTGACAGTCAAGAACCATCCAATCGGGTAACGAAGAGTCTGTTCGCTTTCCGATTGGCCGTGGGAAGGCGGGGGTGCTGCAATGATGGACATGTCGCGCGACCAATGGCGGGAGCCTGGAGGCGGGAGGTCATACTATGAAACCTCCAGGAACTCGTCCAACTAGGGTTGGCAGCGCTAAGTACAGGTGCTTCTATTGGTTCCGGAACTCCTGGTCTAGGGAGAAGTAGATCGGCCAGGGTTCCCACTTCTAATCACCTTCCAGTGACTTCTTCTGGAAAGTTCTGTTTGTGTGAATGTTGGCTGAGCACTGCACCGGACCCCTCTTCGGTCCCCTCCCATCAGAGTTGAAGTGTCTGCTGACACTCTGGGCTCCTGCGAAGAATGGCGGTCTGGGCTGAGATGCTGCCACCCTGGCAAACATACCCGGAGACCAAATATTTGTTTCCCTCCAACTTCCTCCCTCCTCTCCTCAGATGGAGGGTGAGTGCCAATGATGTATCTTCTTCTTAGGCAGTCCCTCGGAGCCGAGGATGCCTTGCTTCCACATTAAAAATGAGTTCGCAGGTGACTGATGAGTCCAATGCGGGACCTACAGTCTCTGTCACAGGTGGGGCAGACGGTGGTTGAAGGGGCGGGTGGGTTGGGTGCTTGGGTTGACGTGCGCTCCTTGCGCTGCCTGCGCTTGGCTTCCGCTTGCTCCTGGCGAAGAGACTCGAGGTGTTCAGCGCCTTCCCGGATGCTTCTCCTCCACTTTGTGCGGTCTTGGGCCAGGGATTCCCAGGTGTCGATGGGGATGTTACACTTTTTCAAGGAGGCTTTGAGGGTGTCCTTGAAGCGTTTCCTCTGCCCACCTGGGGCTCTCTTGCCGTGCCGGAGCTCCGAGTAGAGCGCTTGCTTTGGGAGTCTTGTATCGGGCATGCGGACAATGTGACCCGTCCATCGGAGCTGATTGAGCATGGTCAAAGCTTCGATGCTGGGGATGTTGGCCTGAGCCAGAACACTGACGTTGGTGCGCCTATCCTGCCAATGGATTTGCAGGATCTTGCGGAGGCAGCGTTGGTGGCACCTCTCCAGTGCTTTGAGGTGCCTGCTGTACATGGTCCATGTCTCTGAGGCATACAGCAGGGCGGGTATCACTGCTGCTCTGTAGACCATGAGCTTAGTGCCAGGTTTGAGGTCCTGCTCTTCAAACACTCTCTTCCTCAGGCGACCGAAGGCTGCACTGGCACACTGAAGGCGGTGTTGGACTTCGTCGTCGACGTCTGCCCTTGTTGACAGTAGGCTCCCGAGGTATGGAAAGTGGTCCACGTTGTCCAAGGCCTTGTCGTGGATTTTGATAATGTGGATTTTGATTTTGATAATGACAATGATGTATAGGGTGGGTGGGGTTGAGGGACATGGTCTGAAGATGGATTAGGATGATATGGTGAGAGGATGTGTGAGGTTGTTGGATATGGCGAGAAGGTGGGGTTAATCTATGCAAAAAGGGCCGAGTTTATTGAACCAGTAGCGTTCCCTGTTCTTAGTTCCATAGGGGGAGAAATTTGGTGGGTTAGCGCCTCCCGTTAGCGCCCCCGCGAACATCGGTGAGAGGTTTGCGGTGGCGGTAAGGCTTTGCGTCACGATCTACTTCGCCCGGAGATCGTGACGTCATCGCCGTGCGCATCGCCCCGGTAACGCATCGGATCTGAACTTCGGTTCCGCCCCCTGCAGCATCGCCGGGAGACGACACCGAGAGCTGCCGGAAGCATTGATCGGGAGGCCGGGCGCTTCGGGGGGCAGAAGTTAAAGGGGAGGTCGCCGAGCTAAGTACCTCAATTCTGAAATGGTTTTGGTCAATTTTGTTTTGCTTCTCCTGGGCCGCGATCGATCAGCCCGGCGCTCTGTGGGAGTGCGTGGGGCTGATCGGGCCGGATCGCAGCCGTCGGGGACCAGCGAACTGGTCCCAATGCAGAGCCTGCAGCGACGGCCCTTTCCTTTCAGGGAGGGGAAGGAGCCTCGGATTGCAGCAGCGTTGCGCGGGACATTGTGCAGCGCTGCACCACCACCGCCTGCGTCCTTTAGCGCTCCACTTCCTTCCTGGAGCGCTAAACCCAATTTTGTGAAAGCTGGGAATCATTAGCGCCTGGCGCAAAGTTTCCGAGCTTTCAAAGGTTACCGCCCCGAAACAGGGCGATAATGAATTTCTCCCCATAATGTTTTTAGCACACCCGGTGAAGAGATAGTCTAACGTTGCAGAGAGGCAAGGAAATAAGAGGGAAAAATCTAACAGTTAACATCACTTCGACAACACCTCTGCTTTGGTTAATTTTATTTGGGTTAACAATGGAAGGGTCGGACTTTCCAGACTGGCCATTAATTGGACATTTGAGATGTCTGTCTGTCCATCTAGGCTGAGAGGAAAGTTGATACTTCTGGCACATTAGAACACTGCAGAAACAACTACCCTAGACCAATACCCCCAAGGTTGTCACCAGGCTGGTTGTAGATAGGACAATCTGGTGGTCAGTGGGCTATTCAGAGATTTCTATAGTGTAAAGCAAACAATTTTTTTTTTTAAATGAATAGGATTCCGTATCCCTCACTTAGGCCTATGTCTCGTGATGTGGAAATGTTATTAGCTGTTCTAATGCTTGACTCAGTGTGTAGCAGCCCCAAGTCAGAAGGTTGTACAGGAAACTTTTTTTTATCCGGCACGGACAGGACCGACGTGGTGCCAGTTCATCAAAAATTCCGGATAACCGAACGCTACAGTAAAAGATACGGAGAGCTGACAGCTCCGTATAAAGCAACAAACCCTGTTGCTTAGCAACAAGTGTAGAACAATGGCCACAAGTTCCAAGCGTCTCTGTAGCTTAGCAACAGCTGCAGCCACACCCTTGCACAGCACCAGATGGAGGAAGGCAAATACAACATGAAGTAAAACCTACTCCTGAATTTTGCCGGTTAACTGAGATTTCCGGTTATTTAGGTGCCGGTAAATCAAAAATTTCCTGTAGATTGCAGCCTCACTCCAAAGACTTGAGCCCAGAATCTAGTAGGCTGACACTTCAGCGCGGTACAGAGTGTTGCATTTTCACAGATGTCATTTTTATAATGAGATGTTAAACCTACTCCCTATCCAGTTGGATGCAAAGGATCCCGTGGCACTTTTTCAAAGCAGACCAGGGAGTTCTCCTACAATAGCAAGATACTGCGGATGCTGGAAATCTGGAATAACAACAGAAAAAGCTGGAAACACTCAGCAGGTCAGGCAGGATCGTGGAGAGAGAAAAAACGTTAACTCTGTTTCTCTCCCCACGATGCTGCCTGACCTGCTGAGAGTTTCCAGCATTTTCTGTTGTTATTCCAGGGAGTTCTCCTGCTGTCTGGGCCAATATTCATCCCTCAACCAACACCACCAAATTGGCCATTCATCTCGTTGGCTGTGTGTGGGACCTTGCCGTACGTAAAATTAAGAGCCTTGTTTTCCGACATAACAACAGTGACTGCACCTCAATCAAAATCTATTGACTGTGGCCTACTTTGGGATAGCCTGATGATGTGAAATGGCCCTATATAAATTTAAAGTTTTTTTCTTTATTAAGGTTGTCAATGAATTAGCAGCAAAGCAAATATCAGAACTGGAGTCGAGATCCAACCAACAGCCCCGCCCCTGGATAAGTCCTGTTCCTTATCCAGTTTTGAACTCAGTAAAAAGGTGGTACCCCCACCCAGGATCCCTGGCTGAATTCAAACCAAGGTATATCTGTCCATGGTCCCTGTTTCTGTGGTAATCTAGTGGGCTGTGTCTCATTATTAGTGACTCCCCAAAGCCTTTCCACCATCTACAAGGCACAAGTCAGGAGTGTGATGGAACACTCTCCACTTGCCTGGATGAATGCAGCTCCAACAACACTCAAGAAGCTCGACACCATCCAGGACAAAGCAACCCGCTTGATTGGCACCCCATCCACCACCTTAAACATTCACTCCCTCCACCACCGGTGTATCGTGGCTGCAGTGTGTACCATCTACAAGATGCACTGCAGCAACTCTCCAAGTCTTCTTCGGCAGCACCTCCCAAACCTGCGACCTCTTCCACCTAAAAGGACAAGGGCAGCAGGCGCATGGGAACACCATCATCTCCCAAGTTCGCCTCCAAGTCACACACCATCCTGACTTGGAAATATATCGCCAATCCTTCATCGTCGCTGGGTCAAAATCCTGGAACTCCCTCCCTAACAGCACTGTGGGAGCACCTTCACCACACGGACTGCAGCGGTTCAAGAAGGCGGCTCACCGCCACCTTCTCAAAGGCAACTAGGGATGAGCAATAAATGCCGGCCTTGCCAGCGACGCCCACATCCCAGGAACGAATAAAAAATAATTAGTCATTGGGCTTTGGGTCTCAAGGCTCCTATTATTGCCCCCCACCCACCAGCCCCTGCAACCACCCCCCCCCACCCCCTCCTTCCAGGTATCTGCGCCACCTCCTGAGCCTACAGGAATGATCAATATTTTTTCAGTGTCCTATCAGTCTATGCGATCCTTGTTCGGGAAAGTTCTGATCTCAAATACACTCTATGCACACCGCTGATAAGGCGAGCTGCTCGCTCACTAATATTTGGATAACTCAAATCCAGTCCTCTGTTGTGTTTTGATAGTTGTGTCATTTAAACATTGGGTTCCAGGTGCAATCTCTGGTCCATGCTGAGCTGGCTGATCTCAACCAGAGTCGTGTCAGGGCGTTAAAATTGGCCTCTGGCTTAGAATGACACATTCTGTCTGGGCTGCCCTCTTGTTTGCTAACAAGTAAGCTTTGTTGTAAATTTATGCTTGCAAACAGTGTATAGCTTGTGTGTCTGTGTCTGTCAAGCACTGACAGTTGTAGTGTACCTCCCAGCAGCCCATACTCATTAGTCAGACTCGGACATCAAGGCTGGTCGCTAGGGCAAGGTAACAAAGGAGATCTGAAACTCGGATTCTGGGACTCTCTCTTCCAAAAGGCTGTGGCTACTGGGGGACAAATTGAGCTTTCACGACTGAGATCGAATATTAGGTAAGGGATTATGGAGCTCAGGCGGGGTTGAGGTACAGATCAGCCGTGATCTAAATGAATGACGGAACAGGCTCAAGGGGCTGAATGGCCTCCTCCTACGTTCCTACGGTAACACGCGCCATGGTGAACCAGACCACAGCTGAGCTCAGTGCCTTCAGACGAGGAGGTGAAGAAAATCCGACAAACGGTTCAAAACAAGAGAATAGTACGTGTCCTTTTGGCCACTGCTTGCTGGATCCTGAGATTGTGTTGCTATGGTGTAGTGACCCTGTCCACCGTGGCTCAGTGGGCAGCACTCTCGCCTGCTGAGTCACAAGGTTGTGGGTTCAAGCCCCACCCCAGGGACTTGCGCACCAAAATCTCGGCTCACACTCCCAGTGCAGTGCTGAGGGAGCGCTGCACTGTCGGAGGTGCCGTCTTTCAGATGAGGCGTTAAACCGAGGGCCCCGTCTGCTCTCTCAGGTGGACGTAAAAGATCCCATGGCCACTATTTCGAAGAAGAGCAGGGGAGTTCTCCCCGGTGTCCTGGCCAATATTTATCCCTCAATCAACATCGCTAAAAATGGATTATTTGGGCATTATCACATTGCTGTTTGGGGGAGCTTGCTGTGCGCAAATTGGCTGCTGCGTTTCCTACATTACAACAGTGACTACACTTCAAAAAGTACTTCATTGGCTGTGAAGCACTTTGAGACGTCCGGTGGTCATGAAAGGCGCTGTAGAAATGCGAGAATTTCTTTCTAGTACAGTGGCCCTGTTAGCATCGCTTTATATATTCCGACTAAGTCTGAAGAAAGAGTTGGGTTCTATTGGACGTGAAAGCTAAAAGTATGACATACGTCCTTTGGAATAACCTGTCAGGGATCACAGCAATTTGAAATTGGAGTTCCTTTTGCTTTTGCCTGTAATGGGTTGGCTGTTTAGCAAAAGTCGGAAAAATAAAGTTATGGATTTTTGTTTTGAAGGGTCATTTTTGAAGAAGCACTCAGACATTTCCACCACACTTGCCATAGGCGCCAATTCATCCCTTTGATGCTGCAGTGTTCCAGTAACCTGTGTGTGTCTTGCCTCCAGGGTTTCTCTTTGGTATTTGCTGTTTTCCTAGCTCGGGTACACAAGTGCACGTTGCCAAAAGCTTCATTTCCTGAATGAAACGTTAGATTTTCTCCTCTGGACGCTTTTCAGCATCTCCCAGGCGCTTGTCAAAATTGGGATAACTCAGCAAGTCTGAAAGGTAACATTTAACAAATGCAACTCACATTTCCCAGTAATTCCAGTTAAGCAGTACAAATATAACTGTCTTTTTTTCTCAACCCCACTTGCAGTTCCGCAGCTGCCAGCCACTCGCTCTTAACTCAATCAAATGGCTCTACGGACTCAGGCAGTGAGTGTCAGCAGGACTCTTGACCATCGAGGTTCGGGTATCAAGGCTGAGCCTAATCGTGTCATCACCTTATTACTGCACAGGTGGACCTTCCAACATCGCCACCGGAAACAGAGAATCACATAGAATGTACGGCATAGAAACAGGCCATTCAGCCCATGCTCCACACGAGCCTCCTCCCACTCTTCTTCATCTCACACCATCAACATATCCCTCTATTCCTTTCTCCTTCATGTGTTTATCTAGCTCCCCCATGAATGCATCTATGCTAGTCGCCTCAACTACTCCTTGTGGTAGCGAGTTCCACATTCTAACCACTCTGGATAAAGACGTATCTTTTTTTATTCATTCACAGGATGTGGGCATCGCTGGCAACTCCAGCATTTATTGCCCATCCCTAACTGCCCTTGAGAAGGTGGTGGTGAGCCGCCTTCTTGAACCGCTGCAGTCCGTGTGGTGAAGGTGCTCCCACGGTGCTGTTAGGGAGGGAGTTCCAGGATTTTGACCCAGTGACGATGAAGGAATGGCTGATATATTTCCAAGTCAGGATGGTGTGTGACTTGCAGGTGGTGGTGTTCCCATGCGCCTGCTGCCCTTGTCCTTCTAGGTGGGAGAGGTCGCGGGTTTGGGAGGTTTCTCCTGAATTCCCTATTGGATTTATTAGTGACTATCTTATATTAGGGCAGCACGGTGGCATAGTGGTTAGCACTGTTGCCTCACAGCGCCAGGGACCCGGGTTCGAATCCGGCCTCGGGCGACTGTCTGTGTGGAGTTTGCACATTCTCCCCGTGTTTGCGTGGGTTTCCTCCGGGTGCTCCGGTTTCCTCCCACAGTCCAAAGATGTGCGGGTTAGGTTGATTGGCCATGATAAAAAAATTGACCCTTAGTGTTAGGGGGATTAAATACGTGGGGTTACGGGGATAGGGTGAGGTTGGTGTAGGGGTTACGGGGATCGGGTGGGATATGTGTCGGTGCAGGCTCGATGGGCCGAAATGGCCTCTATCTGCACTGTGGGGTTTCTGTGATTTCTGTGATTATAGGATAGCAATCAGAAGCAGGAACCCAGCTGATTTTACTTAGTGTGGGGCACTGAGGAAAATTGCACTGCATCTATTAGTATCTAGTCAACACAGGCACAGACTAGGATCAAACCTGGGAGCTTCCTGATCTGTTTGTTTCAGACGTCACTTATTCCACCTGGAATACACAATTGTTGAAGTATCTTGGGAGAATGATTCTACCTACTTCTGTTAATTGAGTCCCCTCACATTGTCAGACCAGGCAATTGGATTAGGGAGGCTCTCCTCAGTCTAGAAACATAAATATTCCCAAATAATTCACGGAAAACCTGAGGTAAATCAAGGAATCTGAAGTTAATGATAATTCTTTACATCCAATATTTATTGCAGTGGAACTTTTGTTGACATCTGAAGGGTTTTTTATTTGGACAAAGGACCCGTAATGTTAAAGTGAAGCTACCACAGTGCAGATAGAGAGAAGATACCAGCCTTGGTGAGACACAAGTCTCTGGGGGTGGCGCTGATCCCCCACTTCTGTTGTCAAACAGCCCGCAGTATGTGAGGGCATTTACTAAACCAAGCACTATCTACATCCTAGGGCACTGGACTTGTTATCCAAGGATGTAAAACTGAGTAGACTCTTTCAGCTCTTGAACCTAGGACTTGCTGCTCCAAACCCAGTGCTGGACCAACTGAGCTACCCAGGATTGTATATCATATTTTCCCCAATTTGCCCAGCGCACTATTACCCGTATACTTCATCGCGTACATTAATCTGAATGCCTAATTTCATTGCAGAACACAAAGAATGCCAATGTGAAATGATTGCAGTGCGCATTTCATAATGCAACCTATGGGGGACTAGGCTTTGCGGTGAGTTAGATACTAGCCTATCAATCTTTACAACCCAGGTTCAAAGTCCAGCTCAGACTCCAATGTCAGATTTTCTTATAACAGTTCAAATAAGTGCATGAAGCGCACATTGAGAAAAGATTATTTGCCGCATCAAGCTCACTCCGTTCCTCGTCCATAAGCAATTGACCTTCTCACAGACTCTACCCCTCTCCTCTAATCCCCTGCGGAAATGTTCTGCACAAATATATTCTCTGATCCTCAGAAATATTACACCAGAATTCCAAAATATCAATCTATCACCACATCTCCATTACTCATCCCCAGCATGCATTCCTCCACAAAGATACTGCACTTCCCCCCACCCCCAAAAGCATGGGGAAAAGATCATATCCTCGGGACTAGACATCCCTGCAGCCTTCAGTTTCATTCCAAGTACTTACACAGTTTCTTTCCGAAGGAGTTAATCGACACAGCATTACCTCTTTTGCCGGGATTCTATTCCACTGATCTACTACCCCTTGGGAGAAAAAACATTCTTCTAATCTCTAGTCTCAGTTGTGGCTTGTTATGCATCAGTATGTGTCTGTGTCAGTGTGTGTCTGTGTCAGTGTGTGTCTGTATCAGTCTGTGTCAGTGTGTGTCTGTATCAGTATGTGTCTGTGTCAGTGTCAGTGTGTGTCTGTATCAGTGTGTGTCTGTATCAGTATGCGTCTGTGTCAGTGTGTGTCTGTATCAGTATGTGTCTGTGTCAGTGTGTGTCTGTATCAGTGTGTGTCTGTATCAGTATGTGTCTATATCAGTATGTGTCTGTGTGTCTGTATCAGTATGTGTCTGTGTCAGTGTGTGTCTGTATCAGTATGTGTCTGTATCAGTATGTGTCTGTGTCAGTGTGTGTCTGTATCAGTGTGTGTCTTATAGTTCTGCACTCAAATAGCCTGCTTCTATCTATGCGTCAGTCAAACCTTGTAGCAGTTCCAAAAGGCTTTAAAATTACATCGTGGGATATTGGAGCGCAAATGGTTCCTGCATTCTTAACACATTTCTGTCTGGTGCCTGTCCCATTTAAACCGAGTTCGATGTAGCCTAAATCCTTGGCAGAAAGTGACTGCTAATTGGGCACAAATTGGCGATCTCTCAGTCAGAACGGCCACAAGATGGGTTAATGTGACAAATGTTACCGTGGCATGGTGCTGCCCTTGGCTGGGGCACGCTTGTTGTGGAAGAGCGCAGTGAGCTTTATTCTGCATCCAAACTTGGCGTACATTACTCGATTGTCCTACTTAGGTTAAGGGGAGATTTGACAGAGGTGTTCAAAATCATGAATAAAATCAATAAGGAGAAACTGTCTCCAATGGCGGAAGGGTCAGTAACCAGAGGGCACAGATTTAAGGTGATTGGCAAAAGAACCACAGGTTGAGATGAGGATTGAAAACATTTACGCAGCGAGTTGTTGTTGTGATCTGGAACGCGCTGCCTGAAAGGGCGGTGGAAGCAGATTCAATAGTAACTTTCAAAAAGGAATTGGATAAATACTTGAAAAGAAAAAAAAAATTGCGAGGGCTGTGGGGAAAGAGCAGGGGGAGTGGGACTAATTGGAGAGCTCTTTCAAAGAGCCGGCACAGGCACGATGGGCCGAATGGCCTCCTTCTGTGCTGTATCAGTCTATGATTCTATGTTTACTAGGCTGGGAGTGCTTGATACTCACACCCATTCCCCCGCACTAACATCCCTCACACCACATGACGTTTCGCAAAATAAAGAATAAAAATCCAACTGAGCTGCAGCGAACGATCCCCAGTCCTTTAACTTGCATAAAAAAGATGAATGGTTGTATTTGAACGTATCTGTTAAGTGATGATTGACTCTTGGACAAGGCACAAAGCTTCCTTTCCATTCGGGCCTTCCAATCTGGCACTTGCACAGTAGCAAATACCTTTGAGGCTGAGGTCATTGGATTATTGTTCTCAGACCAGTTGTCTCACTCACTTTGGAAAAAAAAAGCACATTTCTAGCCCGTGTAGGTGTGTGTGTGTGTGGTTGAAAATGATTATTTTTTAACTTGTCCTGAAACTCTAGTCTGATGGTATAGAAGGAGTAATGGGGGCGAGATTGGATGCCTTTGCGCCTCCTGTTAACGCCCCCGGCACTAACGGGTCGCAAATGGCTTTGCGACCGGGCACAGCACTGACATCGACTCCTGTCATATTTGGCGGGGGTTTTGCGGCGGCGTTACAGCATTGCGCCCCGATCTCCTTCGCCCGGAGATCATGACGTCATCGCCGTGCGCATCGCCCCGGTAGTGCCCCGGACCCGAAATTGACTTTCGACCCTGCAGCGGAGCCGGTCGAAAACACCGACAGCTGCAGGAGGGGTGCATCGGTCGGCCGGCCGCTTCGGGGACAATGATTAAAGGTGGGGTGACCGAGGTAAGTCAAAAAAAACCTTACCTTTCTTGTTCCAGTGTTTTTCGCGGGTTCCTGCCCGCAATCGATCAGCCCATCGTTCTGCATGAGTGCCGGGCTGATCGTGCGGGATGGTGGCTGCCTTGGTAATCCAGGTAGACACTCTTTATATTGCAGAGTCTGCAGCGATGGCCCTTCCCTTTAAGGGAGGGAAGGAGCCTTTGAACACGGCGGCACTGCATGTCCCAGTGGGCAACGCTGCTGAAGTCTCCGCCCACGGGCGTCTGTTGTCGATTGGGCTCCCAGAAGGAAGTGGAGCATTTGATTTAGTGCTCCACATCCTGCTTGGAGCGCAAACGACAAATTTTTCATAAGTTTGAAATCGTTTGCACCTGGCGCTAACTTTTCAAACTTTTAAAAATTAGCGCCCCAAATGGGGCGATAGCGAATTTCTCACCCATTGATTTTTCTTGAACTTCCTTCTTCCTAACTTTGAGTCATTTTTACTAGAGACTGTGCAACAAGCTCCTCTTAACAGTCTGCACTACACAATTATTCTGTTTTAATACATGTTGTAGTATTAGACATGAAATCACTATCAGTGATGTTATCTTACAAACGCTTAACACATTCCTATCAAATTCCTCCCTAGTGTTTTATGAAGGTTTTAACCCACTTAAAACAAACAAGTTAATTCCTCTGTTAAAATAGTGTAGAGAGGAACTTTATATTAGCGTTTCTATGATAACATTGCTTACAGTAACCTCCAGCTTATAAGTTTTTTTCCGTTCAATCCAATGTTAAGGTGGGCCCCAGGAATATTCAATTTTCTCCCTCCCCCTCTCTGGTAAAAGAAAGAAAGACTTGCATTTCTATAGCGCCTTTCATGACCTCAGGATGTCCCAAAGCGCTTTACAGCCAATTAAATACTTTTGAAGTGGAGACACTGTTGTAATGTAGGAAACGCAGCAGCCAATTTGTGCACAGCAAGCTCCCACAAACAGCAACGAAATAAATGATCAGATAATCTTTTTTTTAAGTGATGTTGATTGGGGGATAAGTATTGGACAACTCCCCTGCTCTTCTACAAAATAGTACCATGGGATCTTTTACGTCCACCTGAGAGTGCAGACAGGGCCTTGATTTAACATCTCATATAAAAGACAGCATCTCTGACAGTGCAGCACTCCCCTGGGAGTGTCAGCCTAGAATTTTGTACTGGAGTGGAATTTGAACCCACAACTTTGTGACTCAGAGGCAGGGGTGCTACCCACTGAGCCACAACTGACACTGAGGGTTATTAATAGAAGAATGAAGGGGGATTTTTCACATGGCAGGGGGTGGGGTGGGGGGTTATTAGGACTTGGAATGCTTTGCTACAACTGGCTATTGTGTTAGAGACTATAAGATAATTTGAAAGGGCAGTGGATAAGTATTGCAAAAGGAAAAATATGAAAGGACGGGTGGGGGATTGGAAATAGAGTAAAGCAGCTCCGGATGAGGAGCCAGCACTGGGAGAGGTGCGATGGGCCTGAAGATCTTACCATAGATATCAAAGTACAAACCACATTTCCGTGCTTCCAGCAACCATTTGGGTCAAAATTGTAACATCAGGGTAGATCTTCCACGAGCAACGCACCTCGGAAACTCGCAATGTTGCGCCCTTTACTGACGGTAGGTGCAGACCCAGAAAACCTGCCCTCATGTTACAATTTTGACCTGAATGGTTGCTGAAAGGATAGATTAGAAAGATTGTTTGTACTGTGATACCAACAGTGAGGTCATGGTATAATGCACGCTCTCAATTCAGCAAGCGATGGCTCACTTTGGTTTTCACCTCATGTCTGGAAGAGCGCAGCGTCCCAAAGACTGGAGAAGTGGTGAGTGAAGGTTCCACCCACATTGCCAACTGTTGTCTGCTTTCTAAGTGGACAGACAACTTTCGACCCACGTGCCAGCATTTTACAGATTTTTCCACTGACCTTGGGGCCTGCCAGTATCAACCAATCAGATCATTTAGAAGGTGGGCCTGGAGCCTGTCAGAAGCAGATAGGTCAGAGGGGAAGCCTGCAACCAATCAGACGTCACTTTCCTCCAGTGAATGTTGTGCACCAGCGTCAGACAGAACATTCTGGAATGAGTCATTGGTTTCTGAGAGTCCCAGTTACGGGCGTGCCCCTAAAGAAGTTACACAGAACAAATAAGCTGTTAGCCGGCAGCTTCTGACTATTCGTTATTTTCCTCAAAATGGAACTTTCTGGAACATGACTATCGGTGAAGATTTATTTTCTTCCAGACTGATTGCAGCTACTGTCACCGTACTAGTGGAATTACCACGGTTTGG
The DNA here is from genome assembly GCF_052327205.1 of Somniosus microcephalus. NCBI lineage: Eukaryota > Metazoa > Chordata > Chondrichthyes > Squaliformes > Somniosidae > Somniosus > Somniosus microcephalus. The sequence goes on from NC_141013.1 coordinate 6,806,505, forward strand.
GAATAAAATGGAGTGGGGGTTTAATGAGCACAAACATTCATGAGAAAGAAAAGGTGATTAAATCGTAAAACAATTACATATATTAAGTTCTAGCCACGAGTGCACATATATATGCCTGATGTACAGATTAACAGGTTGGCGCTTTGTAAGAACATAAGAATTCGGAGCAGGAGTCGGCCATACGGTCCCTCGAGCCTGCTCCGCCATTCAATAAGATCACGGCTGATCTTCCACCTCAACTCCACCTTCCCGCCCGATCCCCATATCCCTCGATTCCCTTAGTATCCAAATGTGACAGTTCTGCATCAAGGGTCAATCATACTTCAGAGATATATACAGATGAGGAAGATCGTTTGGACAATTCTAGCTCAACCATCCAGGAAGTCTCCTCCTGCAATCGTTTCTTTAATGATTCCCGGGTCTGTGCCTCCACTGCCCTATCCAGAGGTCCACTCAATCTGTTGACCATTCTGGGTATGAAGAACTTCCTGACATCATTCCTAAATTCTCACTGACTAGTTTGAACCTGTGCCCTCTTTCACACTCTCACAGTTCAGCTTCAAGTAATTCTAAAACTACCTCTCACACCATTCACTATCTTATCGACCTCTGTGTACAAGGTCCTTCATGGCCTCCTCGAGCTTCCCTGTTGTCATTCCGAGATTCCGACATTTGCTTGTGACATTAAAATAAAAAATTCACTTTGATGTTTAAGATTTGCCAGGGACGTATTATTGAAGTTTGATTTGAACTGCTTGCGGGGGTGAAGCCTGTTTCTCTCCATGACGGGAACTGGCAGCGTTAGCATTCTGCTGGAAGGTTTTCTGCAACTGAAAACAATGGGAGTGCGGGGAGGGATATAAACGCGAGGCAGTTTGGAAATGGGCTGACCTTTCACAATCTCCGTGTTTTCAATGGGAGAATGTTGATGGATGTGCTGACAACATCTGGCTGGCGGGTGCCCAATCTATGCCATGTGTTAAGCCGAAGAATGTGCTCGGCTTGTTTGAGAAGGTTCTGTCATCTCTCAAGGCAGTATTTTCTACAATGCAAGACTGAATCCAATTGGAACCAGTATCCAATATGTCCTTGGTAATTTTTATAATTGAAGGAAAAGAACTTGCCTTTGTAAATACTGAACAGGCTAGGGCTCTTTTCTCTAGAAAAGAGAAGGTAGAGGGATGACCTGATAGAGGTCTTTAAAATAATGAAAGGGTTCGATAGGGCAGACGTTTGATACGGGGGAGTCCAAAACTGGGGTCATAAATATAAGGAATTCAGGAGAAACTTCTTTGCCCAGAGAGTGGTTTGAATGTGGAACTTGCTACCACAGGGAGGCGAATAGCATAGAAAGAAAGAAAGAAAGAGAGAGAGAGGAAGAAAGAGAGAGAGAGAGAGCGAAAGAAAGAAAGAAAGACTTGCATTTCTACAGCACCTTTTATGGCCAACAGACGTCTCAAAGCGCTTTACAGCTAATGAAGTACTTTTTTTGAAGTGTAGTCACTGTTGTAATGTAGGAAACGCAGCAGCCAATTTGCACACAGCAAGCTCCCACAAACAGCAATGTGATAATGACCAGATCATCTGTTTTTTGTTATGTTGATTGAGGGATAAATATTGGCTCCAGGGCACCGGGGAGAACTCCCCTGCTCTTCTTCAAAATAGTGCCCGTGGGATCTTTTACATCCACCTGAGAGAGCAGACGGGGCCTCGGTTAAACGTCTCATCTGAAAGACGACACCAGACACTGGGGATAACACCCCTGCTCTTCTTCGAAATAGATACATTTAAGGAGAAGCTAGATAAGCACATGAGGGAGAAAGGAAGAAAAGGCGATGCTGATAGGGTGAGATGGAGTAAGGTGGGAGGAGGCTCGCGTGGAGCATAAACACTGGGATAGACCCGTTGGGCCGAATGGCCTCTTTCTCTGCTGTAAATTCTCTGTAATTCTACGTTTATAGCACCTTTCACAACCTCAGGGTGTCCCTAAGTGCTTTACAGCCAATGAAGTGCAATTCAATTAATAAATGCAGGTGAATGGGCAATGCCTATAAGATGAGACAACACCGTGTTGTTGAAGAGTGGGAAAGAACACAGAGTAACTCAAGGTACAGCAGTTAGGTGATGTCAAGTTGGGTATAAAATCCTGTGGATTGAGGAGAAGACACAAGCAAGTAAGAAGTTCCATAGTTTAGTGATCCCAGTATGAGGTGTATCAGAATTTAGGGTGAGGAGCCATGGACGAATTCCGTCACCTTAAACCAAGGGCCCTGTTTAAGATAGATAGAAGGGGGAGTTTTCTGATGCCACGCTACCGGTGGAGAACTTCACCCACGGGGAGCGCACACATGGGAAATGTGGCCGTGTGCGATGCATAAACGGTCAAAATAAAACGTGCGCACATGCGCCTGAATTTCTGATAGTTTTTGAGAGTACTGCCCAGAGTGCTGACCCCAGTTATACTCCCGGTCCTGCGGCTCAAATCCAGCCAGAGAAAGCGGGAGCTCACAGCACCATCCAAAAAACAGGATACATTTTGATGTTAACACACGCCTGCAGGACAGTTTTCTCTCTGGTAACATTGAAAAAGATTAAAAGTGAAGTTTTGAAAAAGTGGGCGGTTGATCACCTGGAAATCCTTCACTCTTTGTTTCACATCGGTTGCGGTTCCACTGCCGTGAGTGTGAAGCTTTATGTGGTGTGGCCCTACCTCCTCGTGTTGGAGCCTGCCCTATATACTTCGCACTAGGTGTTGGCAATCCCTCCCAGATTGTGCTGGAGTCTCCCGGAATTTTAGTTTGATCAAACTTCTATGAGCAACCTGGGAATAAAACCATCGGAGCTCGTCCCTGACATAAATCGTGCCATTCATGTAGAAATGACTTATGAAATATACTGGGCGGCCTGCTGGTGGCGCTGTCCAGGGAGAGTATAAATACTCAGGTACGGGCCCAGCTTGCTCAGGGACATTTTGTAAACAGGAACTAGTGAAGGATAACTAGACTTCCATGTTGTGAAACAGTCGATTAAAGCCTTGTTTAATACTCTGACCAAGTGCCTAGTAGTTTTCTTACGTCAGTCTCAGCATTCAAAAAAAAATCTATCGGAGATAAAGAAAGACTTGCATTTCTATAGCGCCTTTCACAACTACCAGACGTCTCAAAGTGCTTATACAGCCAATGGAGTGCAGTCACTGTTGTAATGTAGGAAACACGGCAGCCAATTTGCGCACAGCAAGCTCCCACAAACAGCAATGTGATAATGACCGGATAATCTGTTTTAGTGATGTTGATTGAGGGATAGATATTGGCCCAAGACACCGGGGAGAACTCTCCCTGCTCTTCTTCGAAATAGTGCCGTGGGATCTTTTACATCCACCTGAGAGGGCAGACAGGGCCTCGGTTTAACATCTCATCCGAAAGCTGGCACCTATGTGGGCAGTCTGTTTGACTGTGAAGGTATCACAGTGAGCCTGATCCTGTCTTTACTCGATAGCCACACAAGCATTTTCCTGCAGAGGTCAACAACAACATCTTGCATTTATATAGCGCCTTTAACATAGTAAAACGTCCCAAGGTGCTTCACAGGAGTATTAGCAGAGAAAATGTGATACCGAGTTACATAATGTGATGTTAGGACAGGTGGCAAAAGGTTACGTCAAAGAGGGAGGTTTCAAGGAGCATCTTAACAGAAGAGATAGAGAGGTTTAGGGAGGGAATTCCAGAGCTCAGGGCCCAGGCAGCTGAAGGCACGGCCGCCAATGGTGGAGCGATTAAAATCGGGGATGCGCAAGTGGCCAGAATTGGAGGAGTGCAGAGATCTCGGAGGGTTGTAGGGCTGGACGAGGTTACCGAAATTGGGAGGGGGCGAGGTCCAATGAAGGGATTTGAACACAGGGATGAGAAGTTTAAAATCGAGGCGTTGCCGGACTCGGAGCCAATGTAGGTCAGCAAGCACCAGGGTGATGGGTGAACGGGACTTGGTGCAAGTTAGGACACGGGCAGCAGAGTTTTGGATGACCTCAAGTTCACGAAGGCCACCATAGACTGATTGGGAGTGGGAACCTTGGATGCTCCCCCCCCCCCTCCTTTAGCCCAAGGGCTCTAAATACCCTCCTGCTACTGACTGAGGTCATAGAATCATTGAAATTTATGGCACAGAAGGAGTCCATTTGGCCCATTGTGTCTGTGCCCGAGATCTGCTAACTCAGCACAGCCCAGGAATCGTACCTGGGACTTTCTGATCTGTGGGGCTCTGTACCAACTAAGCCATCAATAATGATGTATTTTTGTTGTATTATTGCACCACTGTGGCCTAAGCGCATGAGGTCGAGACAGGAAGATTCAGGTCCACACTGGATGAAACAGAAACCACACAGCGACCATTATTGTATACTTGCTAGTTGAGATCCACTTTAATTTTCAATTTCAGAGCTCCCATTAACTCTCTCTGCCATTTGGCCAGCAGGCAAGCCCTCAGACTGACTAATAGACAGATTTGCCAAAAGCCGATGTGCTTACACCAAGCCCTCTGAGGGCGTTTTAACCTCGGATTTAAAGATTACAATTTTCACTTTGCACCAATTGTAGCTATACTGAAAAGAAAGACTCGCATTTCTATAGCGCCTTTCACGACCACTGGATGTCCCAAAGTGCTTTACAGCCAATTAAGTACTTTTGAAGTGTAGTCACTGTTGTAATGTGGGAAACACAGCAGCCAATTTGTGCACAGCAAGCTCCCACAAACAGCAATGTGATAATAACCAGATCATCTGTTTTTGTGATGTTGATTGAGGGATAAATATTGGCCCCAGGACACTGGGAATAACTCCCCTGCTCTTCTTCATCCACCCGAGAGAGCAGACGGGGCCTCGGTTGAAGGTCCCATCTGAAAGACGGCACCTACGACAGTGCAGCACTCCCTCAGTACTGCACTGGAGTGACAGCCGGGACTTTTGTGCTTAAGTTTCTGGAGTGGGGACTTGAACCCACAACCTTCTGACTCAGATGCAAGAGTGTGACCCACTGAGCCATGGCTGACACTGCAGCCAGTGTGAAGTGGTGTCGCTGGGAGTAACATCTTGCAGACGGTTTTGCACCTGAATTGAATCTGAAACGGAAACTGCTTGGCAAAGTGTGCAGTACAACTGATCAATAAATTAGTGACATAATCCTTCCCAGCTTACCTGAGCATAGCCTAAACTGGACAGCAGGGAAGTAAGATTATTGATGAGTTGTATTCTATTTAGGAACATACGATAATAGGAATTGCTAGACAAAAAAGACCAAGATCCATCGAATTCACCTTCTCCCCCCCTGGGAGTCCCATGATACGATAATGGGGTTGTTGACCAATCACAGCGATCAATCTCTATCAATGAGTCTACAACAGACCCAGACACGAGGCGAGGAAAACCCCCAGTGGTGGAGAGCTTTGGGAACCAGAGGTCCAAAGTCACCTGTTCCTCCCGAGCACGCTGCACTCCCCACACGTCACCTCTCATCACGTTATTTATTCAATGTTCTGTGGTATTTCACAGTTTAATTTGAGCTGTATTGTCGCACAGGTTTGTATAAATTCCTGTCTCCACTATTTTAAGGAATTCAGTAACTGTTTAAAATAAAAATCCGTTAAAATAAGTTAATCGGTGCCCTTGAAATAGGCCACACAGTAAGGAAACTCGTAAGGTTTCAAAAACTAAAGATAGCTTTAAAAATGGCTCCCAAATTTAGCTCCTGCTCACTGACGTAATAAAACTCACTACACACTTGGTTTGAATATAAAGCAAGGCTTTAATCAACTTGTTTCAGAACATGGAGGTCTAGTTGTACTTCACTAGTTCCTGTCTTACAAAATGTCCCTGGCAAGCTGGGCCCACGCCCGAGTATTTATACTCCTTGGACGGCACCACCAGCTGGCCGTCCAGTGTTATTTCATGAGTAGTTTCTTTATGATGATGAGATTTATAACACTCACTCTATGGGGCTTTAGTAAAGAGTTTATTTTATATGTCTATGTGTTGTTGCCCTCCTCCAGCACTGATCCTTGTGGAACACCATTACCCACCTTCTGCCACTCTTTGTTTTAGTCAAGCCTCCAAAAGGACCTCTCCAGCCTGACTATACTGGTTCTTTTTTATTAATTTGTTCTCAGGATGCTGGCAAATCTGTGTTTATTGACCATCTCTAGTTGCTCTGAGATGAACTCTTGGGGGAAAAATTGAGTATCGCCCCGTTTGGGGCGCCATTATCGTCCGTGTGCAAAGTTTAGCGCATGGCGCTAATTATCGCCTCCGACGATAATTATCTGTGACCTAACTCCATATACCCGCCTTTACCCCACATTCCTGAATACCTTTGGTTAACAAACATTGATCAATCTCAGATTTTAAAATTAACAATTGACCCAGCATCAACTGCCATTTGTGGAAGAGAGTTCCAAACTTCGACCACCCTTTGTGTGTGAAGTGTTTCCTAACTTCACTCCTGAAAGGTCTGGCTCTAATTTTTAGAATATGTCCCCTAGTCCTAGAATCCTCAACCAGCGGAAATAGTTTATCTCTATCGATCCCCTTAATATCCTGAAAACTTGGGTCATCCGATTCCAGGAGCTCTTTTTAAAGAGGGACTTCTTTAAAAGAGAGAGTCTCACAGTCTTGGACTGCTTCTAAAGAGGAAGTCCCAGCATCAGATCCCCTTTAAAATGCCAAATAGAGCAAATAGTTCCATGTTGGAGCTAGGGTTGCATTTGGAGAAGTACAAATCGCCTAATTTTCCTGGACTAGGGAAGGGGGATAAAATCTGATGAGTTCCTCCTGCTAAGCATCATCCAGTGGTCCCTGCTGGTGGGCAGCGGGCATGGCTGTGAAGCCCCTTGTAGTCAAATAGCCCATCGCCACTCAATGACATGAAGAATGGCCAATTCCAGAGCTTTAGAAGGGCTGCTGACACCCATGGAACTGTACCCCAGCAAGGACCCAACATCTTCAGTGCGACAACTTACCTTCGGAAAAACTGACTGGCTGCAGTTGCATTGCGGGTTGGCTGAACGAGAGAGGAGCAGGCTCCAGAGGAGTTAAAGGTTGTTGGCCCAATCTGCAACTGGTGAAGGAATGATAGGGGAGAGTCTACAGTCCCAGTGTGGAATGACACCCAGGAAACCGCAGGCACATGCTCCATGATCTTCCATCCCTACCCGAGATTACTTGAAATGTGCTTCCTGCAAGTGCCACTATGAAATCATCCCTAACATGTCTAGTCATGAGGACATTAGCATAATAATAAATAAAACACACCCTACTGCCCAATCTTTGCATGATCTAGATCTCCAGATCAGCGCCACACCTACATAATGGAGCCCGTACAACCTTCATGGTGAATCATTGAAATTGGTAGATAATCGAGAGCTCCCAAATAGTTGGACTTTCACAACTGATACAGTAATACCCTTGGCACGGGAATGAAAACAAGCTCAATACATATAGTGAGTTTAACCCTCCTTGGGCTGTGCCATTGTTCTGTGTCAAACAGGAGGTGTTTGCGGCCCGCGAGTTCCCCACGAGGTTTTGTTCTGCAAAAGCTCTGGTGGACAATTGGAAAGGAAGATAATTGGAGTGGGGATAATGGGGGCTCCACTGCAATCATTTCACCCAATAGCTCAGGTGTAATCCTCCAATGATGCCAGTAAGGAAGGGTTGGTGGCAAAGAACATTCATTCACATAGCACCACAAATACTACCAATAGAAAATGCTTGTATTCTCATCTTTGGCATCTATCGGGCCTTGGCATCAATAATTAGACCCTCTGGGTGGTGATGGATTGAGCGCACTCTGCTAACACATCCCATATTTGCAATTAGAGATTAAAATGTCCAATTCAAGGATAGGTCTGAGTTTTCTTCATTGCTGACCGGGAGCCCAGCATTTACTGCATTCCTGAATTTCCTCCTGACTGTAACCTGTCCAGTTCCTGGCTCACTTCACTCTGCCAGCTTTCAGTTGTTGCTTTTTTTTCCATGTAAAAGAACCATCATCTGAAAGAGAAAAAGAGCCTTCCTGTAAATCTCTGATTGCCACGTGAAGTGGTTTCCTAACTTGAAGTTTCATGCTCCTGTGTCCTGACGACCTGGCATCAGTACAGGGACCCGAGCTTCCATGCCAACTACTCCCTATTAGTGCATGACTCACACGGCCTCTCGGTCTCCTTTCTCCTTAAGTGGAGCAGATCAAAGCTCCCCTGAGCACATCTTCACAAAGCAGCAAGGCCGGCATTTATTGCCCTCGAGAAGGTGGTGGTGAGCCGCCTTCTTGAACCGCTGCAGTCCGCGTGGTGAAGGTGCTCCCACAGTGCTGTTGGGGAGGGAGTTCCTGGATTTTGACCCAGCCGCGATGAAGGAACGGCCGATATACTTCCAAGTCAGGATGGTGTGTGGCTTGGCGGGGAACTTGGAGGGGGTGGTGTTCCCATGTGCCTGCTGCCCTTGTCCTTCTAGGTGGTGGAGGTCGTGGGTTTGGGAGGTGAATTTGTGTAAAAGAAAAGTAATACTGAGGTAGAAAAACAGCTCATGGAAAGATTTAGGGTGAAGAGGGCACTGTTTGACCTTTGTGTCCAGTGAGATACTCGAGCATGTCAAGTAAACTCCAGAGACTGGGGGGAAATGGAGTGGAAGACATTTGAAGGAGTCAGAGCCAGATCTAACTCTGAATCAGAATACTTTTGAGACAGAAACTGAAGACCACCAACATAGAGATCTAGACACGGCCGTTTAATATATTAAACTCTTTCTGAAATGCATCTGAGTTTAGGAAGCAGAAGGATAAAATTGGGAAGTTCAGTCCTACAGGCCCCAGCCCTTTGTGAAACCACGAAGGGCTTTCTATACCTTCTGGCTTTTTTCCATCCTGCTGCAGCTCAGTCTCTTTGACCTGGCCATTATTAATTTTAATGAACAGTTGGAAACCATTTCTTCAAACTTAACATTATGCTTATTAATTAATGACTGACATTAATTCCCATCGATAACGCAAAATGTCAAAAGCTTCTGGGTGGGAAAGGGACAAGGGTTAACCACACTTGAAATGTAGACTGGAGTCCATTCCAAGCTTTAAAAGCTGGCAGTCCACTTCAGTAACTCTGTATGGGGAGCAAGGAATGTCATCACCTGGATTGAATTGCAATAAACTCTTTAATTTGTGCTTTCTGGAGCCTATTGCTTAAGCGGAACCTCTTTATCAAAACAAACACCACTCCACAACAGTTGTTGTTTTTAATGAACAAGGCATGGAACCTGGTCGCTGAGAAAAGTGTCTCGCTGCAGCTGGATTTAATAGACTCGGTCTGCGGTTGGCTTTTTAAGCTATCGATCACTACACGCAGATTCCTGGTCCTTTAAGCGCCTTGAAGCCAATGTTGCAGTGAGTTCCGAGGGAGTACTGTGCCCCGTGAAACCAAGCTCCTACCTCTCTATTTATAAAGAATTTTTTAAATCTCAGCGTCGCTGTTGGAAGTGGAGCATTGGGGTTCTCTTGCTGTCCGGGCCAGCATTCTTCCCTTAGCGGTGCTGTTTGTGGGAAATTAGTGCGCGCAGGATCGCTGCTGTGGTTTCCTACATAACAAGGGTCACTTAATAGCCAGGCTGCGCTTGGCTTTTCAAGCTGTCGATCACTACACGCAGAATCCTGGTGAGCTTCCGACCACCTATCTGCTCCATCACCAAGACCACCTACTTCCACCTCCGTAACATCGTACATCTCCGCCCCTGCCCCAGCTCATCTGCCGCTGAAACCCTCATCCATGCTTCTGTTACCACTAGACTCGACTATTCCAACGCACTCCTGGCTGGCCTCCCACATTCCACCCTATATAAACTTGAGCTCATCCAAAACTCTGCACCGAGTCCCGTTCACCCATCGCCCCCTGTGCTTGCTGACTGACCCTGGCTCCCAATCGGCAACACCTCAATTTTAAAATTCTCATCCTTATTTTCAAATCCCACCATGGCCTCGCCCCTCCCTCTCTCTGTAACCTCCTCCAGCCCCACAACCCCCCGAGATATCTGCGCTCCTCCAATTCTGACCTCTTGCACATCCCCAATTTTAATCGCTCCACCATTGGCGGCCGTGCTTTCAGCTGCCTGGGCCCTGAGCTCTGGAATTCCCTCCCTAAACCTCTCTGCCTTTCTCTCCTCCTTTAAGACGTTCCTTAAAACTGACCTCTTTGACCCAGCTTTTGGTCACCTGTCCTAATATCTCCTTGTGTGGCTCGGTGTCAAATTTTGTTTGATAATCACTCCTGTGAAGCGTTTTAGGATGTTTTACGACCTTAAAGTCATTATATAAATGCAAGTTGTTGCATCTCAAAGCAATCGATTGTGTGAAGCACTTTGAGGTGGTTCATGTGACAATGTGCCATATAAATGCATCTTATTATTAATAAGATGCAAGGTTCACCATTGGGCTATGCATTAGAAAACCTAAAGATGATAATCCACAGTTTGCATTCTACAGACCAGAAGCTGCAGCAAGTGTGTTCAGCTGGGTCCGTGGAAGTATTATTATTTTAAGTTAAAAAAATGACTGCCGGACAAGGGAACTGAGGAGCACGCTGGAAAAAGGCAAGTTCAGGATTGATGTCAGGAAGCATGTTTCACGTAAGGACAGATCGACACCTGGAATGATCTCTGGGTAGAACGGTGGAGGCAAAAGCTCTGGGATCATTCATAAAACAACTGGATGCTGCTGGGGGAGGGTCATGGGTTCCAATGGAAGAATGAACTAGATGGGCTGAATGGCTTCCCTCGTTGTGATCTTTGCGGTGCCCTCTTAAAGGAACAGAGTTCTTCATTTCTTTCTAATGTTTTTGTTGCTGTGATAATGTAAAACCTCTCAATTTTCTGGTCAGTTGTCCCCGGCTATGAACTGCCTGTTGCTAACGAGCTTTGTGGCCTTCTCCCAGGACCCTGTTAACACTGCTCGAAGTTGGCTGCAACAGAAGTGTTCAAGACTGATCCAAGTCACGTATTCTTCCTCAGCTCCTTAAAGCTGTGGACCACTCCCATGGTCGACCATTCCTTCGACAATTTACAAGCTTTTCAAAACCACGTGTGGCGTCACCGACCTGCTATTTTGTGACTTGTTTACTCGTGATTGCTCTTAACATTTTTCAGCCTTGGTGGCGGCTCAGTGGACGGCGCTCTCGCCTCTTGAGTCAGAAGGTTGTGGGTTCGAGTCCCACTTCAGAGACCTGAGCACAAAATCCAGGCTGACACTTCAGGGGCGGGCTGCACTGTCGGAGGTGCCGTCTTTCGGATGAGACGTTAAACCGCGGCCCCGTCTGCTCTCTCAGGTGGACGTAAAAGATCCCACGGCACTATTTCAAAGAAGAGCAGGGGAGTTTTCCCCAGTGTCCTGGGGCCAATATTTATCCCTCAACCAACATCACTAAAACAGATGATCTGGTCATCATCACATTACTGTTTGTGGGAGCTTGCTGTGCGCAAATTGGCTGCCACGTTTCCTACATTACAACAGTGACTATACTTAAAAAAAAGTACTTCATGGGCTGTAAAGCGCTTTGAGGCTTCCTGAGGTCATGAAAGACACTGTAGAATGCAAGTTGTTTTTTCTATAGGCCTCAGTTATCTATGCTTAGTCTTCAATCTCCTCCTGGCCCAGTCACCTCTCCATTTCGCTTTTTTAATAAGTTCACTTACCTAGCTTTGAAATGATTCTCCATCTGATTTCCCCTTCCCTCCCTGTAGGGAAGTGCCTCTTCATAGCTGTGCCGAGGAGTGGTGTACAGCGGAGTTGCGGGGTGGGGGACAGACCTGGATCCTTGCCCTCCGTTACATCGCGTGCTAGTGCTACAATATGCTGCGTCATCAAAACATAGAAAAAGAAAGAAAGGAAAAGAACAGTCGGTCCATCAAGCCTGTTCCATCCTGGCATATTTTAACTTCCCGACACCATCACCACCATTTCCCCCCTTGCAGTCACACAATCTCCCGAGAGAGGCACAAATCAGAGGGAAAAAACCTGAAGCGAATTTAGGTTAAAAAAAAACTCTGCAATTCCTCTCTGATCCCAGAAGGCGATCCAGGAGTTCACGATGACAGGGTGATACAAACCCCAATGACCCACCTACATTTTACATCTTTGCCACTTTCAGGAGCTCACCCAGCTCCTTTTTTAAGTACTTGCAGCAATTCCGCACTCACTGCAATGCCAGCACCTTATTCCAGAGGCCAATGACTCTCTTCCGAAAGAAGAACCTTCTGCCATCTAACCTAGTTCCATGTTTTCGTAATCTATGTCCCCTGGTTCTCCCGAACCTCTCTAGCTCAAATCGCCTAAATATTCGTACTGAGTTTAATCCTTTCGTTATCTTAAAGATCTCAATCATATCTCCTCGAAGACTCTGGTTTCCCAAGGCCCAGTTCTTGAAGCCGATCCTGGCAAGTAAGGGTTCTAAAACTGGTGGCTCTCCGCTGAACCTTTCCAATGGCCTCTGTATCTCCGACCATGTGAGGGAACCAAGACTGGACACAATATTCTAGATGTAGCCTGACAAAACCTCATACAAAGAAAGAATTGTGCTCTTTGTATTAAATGTAATTGTCCTGGCAATACATCCTAACACCCTTTTGATTTCACAAGCGCCCTTAATTTAAAAAACAAACTATTTAAATGATAATATATGCTACCATCAGCTATTTACAACATAATAAGTAGGAGCAGGAGTCGGCCATTCGGCCCCTCGTGCCTGCTCCACCATTCAATACGATCACGGCTGATCTTCTACCTCAACTCCACTTTCCTGCCCGATCCCCATATCCCTCGATTCCCTTAGTGCCCCCAAAAATCTCTCGATCTCAGCCTTGAATATACTCAACGACTGAGCCTCCACAGCCCTCTGGGGTAGAGAATTCCAAAGATTCACCACCCTCTGGTTGAAGAAATTTCTCCTCATCTCAGTCCTAAATGGCCGACCCTTTATTCTGAGACTGTGACCCCTGGTTCTAGACTCCCCAGCCAGGGGAAACATCCTCCCTGCATCTACCCTGTCAAGCCCTGTGTAATGATATCAGCAAATAGAGATGGTATTTGCCTGTTTGATTATGATGCCTTACCAGCATGTTTGCATGTATTGATTGCTTGTGCCTGACCAGCAGAGGGCATGTGACCGAGACAAGCAAGGCAGTTTAGTTTAGTTTCAGTTTCGTTCTAGATGCATCACTAGCATGATGTCTCCTGTAAATGCTGTTAAAAGAGTTGAACAAGCTTTAGATTAAAAGACATTCTCTTTCATAAATGTCTCATCATTGAACCCACAAAGAAATCAATACATGGTGTCAGAAGTGATTGAAAGAGATGAAGAGGAAAAATCTGAAGTTAAATCAGCTCTCCACAGATTAGCAAGCCAAAAGAGAACATCGTTACTTACCATTAGAGAATAGCTAACGAAGTGAAAAATGGAAGGTTTACTCCCACCGGCGAAGCTTCAGTTGACAGGTAATGTGGCTGAAAATTGGAGGAGATTCAAACAACGTGTGGGGTTGTATTTAGCGGCAATCGGAGCTGACGAGAAAAGTAATAAAAAGAAATCGTCACTGTTCTTACATGTCGTGGGTGATGAAGCGCTGGAGGTGTATAATAACTTCACATTCGCTGCTGATGGAGACAAAATGAAGCTAGATAAAATAATGGAACAGTTTGAGGCCTACTGCATACCTAAACGTAACGTGACGTTTGAGAGGCACAGATTTTTCACATGTGTACAGAAAACGGGAGAGACTATTGATCAGTATGTGACTGAACTGAGAAACAGAAGCAAATCGTGTGAATTTGGGGGACTGACAGACTCGCTGATAAAAGACAGACTGGTGTGTGGTATTCCGAATAATGGTCTAAGGGAAAGACTGCTAAGAGAGCAAGATCTAGACCTGGGAAAAGCCATAGCACTGTGTAGGGCTACAGAGACTGAAGTTGCAGGCAAAGGAGCTGTTCAGTGACAATAGCTGCAACATGGATGCAGTGAGAATGAACGGACATAAACCGTTTAACAAAAAGAGCGCCAATGTGAAAAAAGAGGCGTGGCCAGCGAACGAAAATGAAAGGGACAATCGAAAGACATGTAGTCGATGCGGTACACAGCATCCACCAAAAAAGTGTCCAGCATATGGTAAAACATGCAAAAGTTGCAACAAAAACAACCAGTATGCCCGTTGCTGCAAGAACCAAGTGCAACAAAGCAAGGTCCATGCAGTAGATGAAAGTGACATAGAGGAGTTCTATGTAGATGTTGTGTCTGAAAACAAAAAAGAAGAAAGAGACTGAATGTTGACACTAAAAGTGAATGACATACGCATTCCATTTAAATTGGATACTGGAGCACAAGTTAATGTGATGTCAGAGACTGATTTTAAGAAAATTAGACCCAGACCAAAGATACATGGAATCAAAGTGAAAGCGACAGGATACTCAGGTACTGAAATACCAGTGAAAGGAAGATGCATTGTCAAAGTGACACACAAGGACAGAGAGCACACGTTAGCATTAATCGTGGTGCCAAAGGAGGTGCAAGCCATACTAGGTTTAAAAGCCTGTGAGAGACTGAACCTGGTAAAGAGAGTCCTCGTTGTGGAAAGCGAAGGAGAGACAGTCTATGATGAACTCATGAAAGAGTACAAAGACCTATTTAAGGGTCTAGGCTGCATTCCAGGAGAACACACGATCAGAGTAGATAAAAGTATGACACCGGTCATACATCCATGCAGAAAAGTTCCGTTTGCTCTTCAAAAGCAACTGAAGGCAGAGTTGGACAGGATGGAAAGCCTGAGCGTGATTCAGAAGATAGATGAGCCAACTGAGTGGGTGAGTTCCCTCGTCGTAGTGGACAAAAAGAATGGAAAGCTCAGAATTTGCCTGGATCCAAGAGATCTAAACAGAGCAATAAAGAGAGAGCACTTCAAGCTTCCTACACGTGAGGAAATCATGGCACAGTTTGCAAATGCAAAATATTTCAGCAAGTTAGATGCATCATCAGGATTTTGGCAGATGAAGCTGGACGAAGCAAGTTCAAGACTGTGCACGTTCAACAGTCCATTTGGCAGATACAGATTCCTAAGGTTACCATTTGGCATTGCCTCAGCTCCTGAAGTGTATCACAAGACTATCCATATGATCTATGAGCACCTGGAGGGAGTTGATACATCAATGGATGACATCATAGTATGGGGAACCACGAGAACTGAGCATGACGAGAGACTGAAAAAAGTGCTGGAAGCAACAAGGAAAACAAACCTGGAGCTGAATAGAGAGAAATGCCAGCTCGGGGTGACAGAACTGACATTCGTGGGAGATATCCTTAGCAGTGAGGGCATCAGACCAGATCCCAGAAAGGTGTCCGCCATTGAGAATATGCCAAAGCCACAATGCAAAAAGGACGTGCAGAGGTTTAATGGAATGATCAACTACATGGGGAAATTCATATCCAACCTCTCAGAAAAGATGGCGCCACTGAGAAGACTAACTGAAAAGAACATAGAATGGGAATGGAATCATGAGCATGAGAAGTCATGGTGCGATCTAAAGAAACTGCTCACAGAGGAACCAGTTCTGAGGTTTTATGACCCAGCGAGACCCATCAAGATATCATCAGATGCATCACAGAGTGGGCTCGGTGCCGTTCTTCTGCAAAAATATGACTACTGGCAACCTATTGCATATGCATCGCGCTCAATGACAGACGCGGAGACGCGATATGCTCAAATAGAAAAGGAGCTGCTCAGCATCACATACGCCTGTGAAAGATTTCACCAGTTTGTGTCAGGACAAGCAATCAGTGTAGAGACTGACCATAAGCCCTTGATTGCATTGTTCCAAAAGCCACTAAATAGCTGTCCGCTTAGAATACAAAGAATGATGATCAGGCTGCAACGCTATACACTGAATGTTGCGTACACACCGGGTAAGCTGATGTATACAGCAGACACGTTGTCCAGAGCTGTTGACTCAAGTGAGCCCGCAAACACCACAATGGATGAAAAAGTGAACGCCTACGTGGACATGATCACAAGTGCACTGCCCATAGCAGATGCAAAAATGGAGCTCATAAAGACTGAGACAAACAAAGATGAAACAATGAGACGACTGAGGAAAAGCATCTTGGATGGATGGCCCAACATGAAGCAAGACTGCTCACCTGACATGGCAGAGTACTGGAACTGCAGGGCGGAACTATCAGTGGTCAAAGACATCATCTACAAAGGAAGTAAAATAGTTATCCCAAAGAGTCTGAGAAAAGAGATGTTAAAAAAGATCCATGGAGGACATCTGGGAATCGAAAAGTGTAAGAAAAGAGCACGAGAGGTGATGTACTGGCCACGAATCAACCAAGATGTGACAAATGAGGTGTCAAACTGCACAATATGCCTGAAATATCGAGCAAGCAATCCGGTAGAACCACTAAAGCCACACCCAGCACCAGACAGACCTTACCAGAAGGTAGGCGCTGACCTATTCGTATGTCAAGGGAAGGACTATCTTGTAGTCACAGACTATTACTCCCTGTATCCAGAGGTTTGTAGACTGTACACCACCACTGCAGATGCTGTGATAACATGTATGAAAGCCATATTCTCCAGACATGGCGTGGCAAGCGAGGTCTTCACAGACAACGGACCCCAGTTTTACAATGCAAGTTTCCGACACTTTGCCAAAGAGTGGGACTTTGTCCACACAATGTCAAGTCCTCACTATCCACAGTCCAATGGACTAGTGGAAAAATCGGTCCAGACAGTGAAAAGACTGATGTACAAGGAAAAGACAGTGGAACTGACTTCTACCAAAGCATGCTTGTATACCGCACAACGCCGCTCGAGTGTGGTAAGCCACCAGCCCAACTCCTGATGGGACGTCGGCTAAGGTCAAACCTACCCATCCCGGAGAACCTCCTGAAAACAAAAGAGGGGGAGAAAGTGAGGAAGTTCAAAGAACAACAGAAAGAAAAGCAAAAGTACTACTATGACAGAGGAACACAAAACCTACCTGAACTCCACACTGGTGACCAAGTAAGGTTGAAAGACAAAACAAACACGTGGACTCAGAAGGGAACTGTCCTGAGTGAAGTTCAACCAAGATCATACACCATTCAGACCGATGAGGGTGCTGTTCTGAGAAGAAATCGTCGAGATCTTCTCATGGGACCAGCCACAGCAGGTCAAGAGACTGATACTGTTGAACAACCTGATCACACAGCTGAGAACCAATCATCTGAGGCAACAACTCAGATTCAAGGACAATCAATCAGAAAATCCTCAAGACACGTGAAGCCTCCTGAGAGACTCATTGAGCAAATTTAAGGACTATTGTTATAGAAGGAAGTAATGTTATCTTATTCTTTCTTCAAGTTCTAGTGTATTGACATATTTCATGTGAACACACAAAGCAAGGTTAAAAAACCTTGATCATGATAATGATCATGTAAGTTCATTAAGTGTTACAGTTAAAATGCAGATTAATACAAAGAAAACATGTTGTTAGTTAAAAGTAAAATACTTTTGTTTTAAGAAAAGGAGATGTAATGATATCAACAAATAGAGATGGTATTTGCCTGTTTGATTATGATGCCTTACCAGCATGTTTGCATGTATTGATTGCTTGTGCCTGACCAGCAGAGGGCATGTGACCGAGACAAGCAAGGCAGTTTAGTTTAGTTTCAGTTTCAGTTTCGTTCTAGATGTCTCCTGTAAATGCTGTTAAAAGAGTTGAACAAGCTTTAGATTAAAAGACATTCTCTTTCATAAATGTCTCGTCATTGAACCCACAAAGAAATCAATACACCCTGTAAGAATTTGGTATGTTTCAATGAGATCACCTCTCATTCTTCTAAACTCTAGAGAATATAGGCCGAGTCTACTCAATCTCTCCTCATAGGGAAATCCCCCCATAGAAACATAGAAAAATAGGAGCAGGAGTCGGCCATTCGGCCCTTCGAGCCTGCTCCGCCATTCAATATGATCATGGCTGATCCTCCATCTCAATATGGCTGATCCTCTATCTCAATCTATTATTATTTGAATGCGATATGCATAAGCAGGATGGTAGGCAGTCTCTGCTTCTACCTGCAACTTTATTGTGAGAGGAACCAGTAAACAAGGCATTGGCTAATGAACAGTCGTAAGTTGACCCAGTAAAGAAAGGACTTGCATTTATATAGCGCCTTTTGTGACATCAGGACGTCCCGAAGTGCTTTACAGCCAATGAAGTACTTTTTTGAAGCACAGTCACTGTTGTAATGTGGGAAACACGGCAGCCAATTTGCGCACAGCAAGCTCCCACAAACAGCGATGTGATGATGACCAGTTAACCTGTTTTTTTAAGTGTTGCTGGTTGAGGGATAAATATTGGCCAGGACTCTCCTGCTCTTTAAATTGTCAACTTAATTTTGTTATCAATGATAATAATGGACTTCTCGCGTACTGCATGGGAGTCACAGAGACCCAGGCCTAGAAATTCGGTGGGCTGCGCCACCAGTTAGCGCCCAAAGAGTGCACTTAGTGGGTTTAGCGCCACTGGCCACGCCTCCCGCGAAATTTAGCGGGGCGCTAATGGCGGCGTTAGCCTGTAGCGCTGCGCCGCCACCGATGACGTCATCGGTGTGCGCAGTGCCCCGCTACCGCCCCGATCGTGATATTTGGTTGCGCCCCCCGCTGTAACGCCGGTCGCAATTTGCGACCGATTCAGGGGGGCCTACCTGCGGCGGTAGTGGCGCTAATTAAAGGGGAGGTGCGGGGCAGCCATTTTTTTTGCTGGCCGCCTGCCAGCACCTCCTCTTGCCGCCGTCCCCGGCCTCCTGAGCCTCCCCCCCCCCAAGCAGTGCCGGCTGTGTCCCAAGAGCCCGGCACTTCTCCTCGGTGCCGGGCTCTTTTGCCGGCACTCGCGATCTCCGATCGTGCTGGTGCAGGCCCCTCCCCTTTAAGAAGGGGAGGAAGGCCTGCAGTACCGCAGCGCGCCGTGCCGCAGCGTGTGACGCTGCGGCACGTTGCGCTGCAATATTCAGTTGCAGCGCCCCAAGAGGGATGCGGGGCGCCTCGAACAGCGCCCCGCTTCCGTCTGGGGCGCTGAAACTGAATATCGGGCTGGCGCAAGCGGCTCCATCCGGAGCAGTAATTCCGGCGCCCAGGCGAGCTTGGGGGGCGCCACCGAATTTCTAGGCCCCAGTGTCTTACATCAGGCCACCTCTTGCCTTCCTCCATTTCCCAATATGAAAATAAACAGTCAGCAATGATGATATCATTCCATCGCCCTTCCACATGTGGTGGGCAAAGATGTCATTTCGGTACTGGAAACAACTTTGGAACATGGTGTTCCCCAGTATTCTACATCTACCCACCCAAGATATTTGTAGACTGACACGGTTTAATAAGGACCTGCACATTATGCCTTCGACACCTCTGTTCCTAATATCAGACAACCAGTAGTTGTCTGGCTAATGTTCAGGTAAGTGGAAGTGTTAAGCACTCCACGGGGTGAAATGTTAATGTGCGTGTGATGCGCTATCAATTACTCATAAAAGACTGAGAGTTAAGAGAGTAACTAAAGGCTTTTATTAACAAAAGAATGAAGGTCTGCCTCGAGTGGTCGACCGGTCCAGAATACAAAGGGCTGGGGAGCAGTCACCTTTATACTAGGACTTGTGGGAGGAGTCAGCCGAGGCATGTCCAGGCATGTACACAGTGGAATACAAACAGTGGTTTACCACATTCACCCCTTGTTTAAAATTGAGTCCGGCGGGGTGAAGTGTATTAAAAGTTAGTGTATTGGAGTCTCTCCGGAGGTCTTGTCTGCCGCTGTGATCGGCGTGGCGACGGCAGGGGTAGTGGAGCTTCCGGCGTCTAGTCCTGCGTAGGCTGTGGCACAGGCGTGTCGTCCTCGTAGATGTCGAGCGGGTCGCGGGGCCCAGGCCTGCCGTCTGCTGGGGCTGGATATCGGGTCGTGGGGGGGGGGTGGTAGTGAGTAGTGGGTTACTGCGGCCCCCGAGGGTGCAAGGTCTCTTATGGAGACTGTGTCCTCCCGCCCGTCCGGGTATGCAATGTAAGCATACTGGGGGTTGGCGTGGAGGAGGTCGACCCTCTCGACCAGGGGGTCCGTTTTATGGGTCCTCACGTGTCTTCTCAGTAGGACCGGCCCTGGGGACGTCAGCCATGGCGGTAGCGATGTCCCCGATGTGGACTTCCTTGGGAAGACAAACATTTTCTCATGAGGGGTGGCGTTAGTGGCAGTGCAGAGCAGTGACCGAATAGAGTGGAGCGCATCGGGGAGCACATCCTGCCAGCGGGAGGTTGGAAGGCCCCAAGACTTTAAGGCTAGCAGGGCGGCCTTCCAAACTGTCGCATTTTCTCTTTCCACCTGTCTGTTCCCCCGGGGGTTGTAACTGGTGGTCCTGCTTGTGGCAATACCCCTAGTTAGCAGGTACTGACGGAGTTCGTCGCTCATAAACGATGAGCCCCGGTCGCTATGGATATAGCTGGGGAAACTGAACAGGGTGAAGAGGTCGTTCAGACATTTAATGACCGTGGCACTGGTCATGTCCGGGCAGGGGATGGCGAACGGGAAACGGGAGTACTCATCAATAATATTGAGGAAGTACACATTGCGGTCGGAGGAGGGGAGAGGCCCTTTAAAATCAACGCTCAGGCGCTCGAAGGGGCGAGTGGCTTTTATCAGGTGGGCCCTGTCTGGTCTATAAAAGTGCGGTTTGCACTCAGCGCAGACTTGGCAGTTCCTGGTCATGGTCCTGACCTCCTCAATAGAGTAAGGCAGGTTGCGGGCCTTGATGAAGTGGAAGAACCTGGTGACCCCTGGGTGGCAGAGGTCATTGTGGAGGGCCCGCAGTCTATCGATCTGCGCGCTGGCGCAGGTGCCACGCGATAGCGCATCCGGGGGTTCATTGAGCTTCCCGGGCCGGTACAAGATCTCGTAATTGTAGGTGGAAAGTTCGATTCTCCACCTCAAGATCTTGTCATTTTTGATTTTGCCCCTCTGCTTGTTGTTAAACATGAAAGCAACTGAACGCTGGTCAGTGAGCAGGGTAAATCGTTTTCCGGCCAGGTAGTGCCTCCAATGACGCACAGCCTCCACAATCGCCTGGGCCTCCTTCTCGACCGCGGAGCGTCTGGTCTCCGGGCCTTGGAGGGTTCGTGAAAAGAAGGCCACGGGTCTCCCCGCCTGATTGAGGGTAGCGGCCAGGGCAAAGTCGGACGCGTCGCTTTCCACCTGGAAGGGGATGGATTCGTCCACTGCGTGCATGGTGGCTTTGGCAATGTCCTCCTTGATACGGTGGAAGGCTAAGCGGGCCTCTGCCGTCAAGGGAAAAGAGGTGGACTTGATCAGCGGACGGGCCTTGTCCGCATAGTAGGGGACCCACTGGGCGTAATAGGAGAAAAACCCTAGGCACCTCTTCAGGGCCTTGAGGCAGTGGGGGTTCCATAAGGGGACGCATCCGGTCGGGGTCGAGGCCGATGACTCCGTGTTCCACAACACAGCCAAGGATGGCGAGGCGGTTTGTGCGGAATATGCACTTCTCCTTGTTATATGTCAGGTTCAGGAGTTGGGCGGTGCGGAGGAATTTTTCGAGGTTTGCGTCATGGTCCTGCAAGTCACGGCCGCAGATGGTCACATTGTCCAGATATGGGAAAGTGGCCTGCAACGCATTTTGATCTACCATCCGGTCCATCTCCCTTTGGAAGACGGAGACCCCGTTGGTGACGCTAAAGGGAACCCTAAGGAAGTGATAGAGGCGGCCGTTTGCCTCAAAGGCAGTATACTGGCGGTCCTCAGGGCGGATAGGGAGCTGGTGGTACGCTGATTTCAGGTCAATGGTCGAGAAGACGCGGTACTGCGCGATCTGGTTGACCATATCAGCTATGCGGGGGAGTGGGTAGGCGTCCAGCAGGGTGTAGCGATTTATTGTCTGGCTGTAGTCGATGACCAGGCGCTGCTTCTCGCCGGTCTTAACGACCACAACCTGGGCTCGCCAGGGGCTGGTGCTGCCCTCAATAATCCCTTCCTTCAGGAGCCGCTCCACTTCGGTTTTAATGAAAACCCTGTCCCCGGCACTGTATCGCCTGCTCTTTGTGGCGATGGGCTTACAGTCGGGGGTGAGGTTAGCAAACAGTGGGGGGGGGGTGACTCTGAGTGTGGAGAGGTTGCACCTGGTGCGCGGCGGGCAATTTGGAAGCTGCTGGCTGCGGACTGTGAGTGGGGGTAGGGGTCCACCGTACGCCATCGTAACACTTTTAAGGTGGCACTGAAAATCTAACCCCAGCAGGACGGCAGCGCAGAGGTCGGGCAGGACCAGAAGTTTAAAATGATCGTACACAGTCCCGTCTACTACGAGTGTCACCACGCAGTAGCCGCCGATGTCCGCCGACTGGGACTCGGAGGCCATAGAAATCCGCTGGTGCGCAGGCAGGACTGGGAGAGAGCAACGCCGCACCGTGTCGGGGTGGATGAAGCTCTCCGTGCTCCCAGAGTCAAAAAGGCAGATTGTATCGTGACCATTTACCTTAATGTCCATTGTGGAACTGGCCAGCTGGTGCGGTCTCGCTTGGTCCAGTGTAACGGATGCCAGCGTAGGGGTCGGTGTGTCGCTGCGGGTATCAGATGAGGCGGTGTTGGGGGCCTGCTGCGTTCCGGCTGTCGTCCAAGATGGCGGCGTCCATGATCCCCATGTGGCTGGAGGCATCCAAAATGGCTGCTGTACCGGTGGTTCGCACATGGCCGGGGAGGCCCAAGATGGCGGCCCGCATGGCCCACGCGCGGCGCTGCTGGGGTTCGGGGTGGCTTTGGCCCTGCAGACGCTAGCGTAGTGTCCCTTCTTCCCGCAGCCCGAGCAGGTCGCGTTTTTTGCCGGGCAGCGCGCTCTGGGGTGTTTTGCCTGGCCACAGAAGTAGCATTTCTGGCCTTGGGGCACTGCTGTCTGGCCTTGGGACACTGCTGCGGTAGTTGGGCCGTTGCTGGGGTGTGGCTGGGGTGGCACGGCGCTATGAGGCGGTCCTACCGTGTCCCAGGCTGTCATTCCCCGCGGCGTCCACGGTGCAGAGGAGTAGGCATCCATGCCCCGGTAGGCTGCATCCAATGATAGTGCGAGTTCAGAGGCCTTGTTGAGGTCGAGGTCACTCTGCTCCAACAGTCGCTGTCGGGTGTAATTGGATCTGTGGCCCGCTACAAAAGCGTCCCGGATAAGTTCCTCTGTGTACACGGCGGCCTTTACATCCTTACAACCACAGGCCCGGCCAAGCACAGACAGTGCCTGAAGGTATTCCACGGTCGATTCCCCAGGTTGTTGTTTACGACTCCCCAGAAGGTGCCTGGCGTACACTTCGTTCACTGGGCGCGTGTACTGGTCCTTGAGGAGCTTGATAGCGTCCACGTACGAGGTCGCGTCTTGGATGACCGAGTACACTCGGTGGTTCACTTTGGAGGTCAGGACATCCAGTTTGTCCTCGTCCGATTTGATTGCTGCGGAGGCGGTCAGGAATTTTTCGAAACACTTAAGCCAGTGAGTAAACTTGGTGGATGAGTCCGCCTCCCGATGATCTAAGTCCAGGCATGCTGGTGTGAGGATCTTCTCCATTATAAAAATTTTGTTAATAAAATTGATGCGCTATCAATTACTCATAAAAGACTGAGAGTTAAGAGAGTAACTAAAGGCTTTTATTAACAAAAGAATGAAGGTCTGCCTCGAGTGGTCGACCGGTCCAGAATACAAAGGGGCTGGGGAGCAGTCACCTTTATACTAGGACTTGTGGGAGGAGTCAGCCGAGGCATGTCCAGGCATGTACACTGTGGAATACAAACAGTGGTTTACCACAGCGTGTTAACTTGTTCCTGCGAAATTCTTCTGCCCAATATTTTACCAAATGCATTAATTATTCTAACAGTGGCTCGCCACCACCTACTCAACAACAACAACAACAACTTGTATTTATATAGCGCCTTTAACATAGTAAAATGTCCCAAGGCGCTACACAGGAGTATTTTAAGACAAAAAATTTGACACTGATCCACATAAGGAGAAATTAGGGCAGGTGACCAAAAGCTTGGTCAAAGAGGTGGGTTTTCAGGAGTGTCTTAAAGGAGGAGAGAGAGGTAGCGAGGCGGAGAGGTTTAGGGAGGGAATTCCAGAGCTTAGGGCCCCGACAACAAAAGGCACAACCACCAATGGTTGAGCGATTATAATCAGGGATGCTCAAGAGGGCAGAATTAGAGGATCGCAGATATCTCGGGGGGGTTGTGGGGCTGGAGGAGATTACAGAGATAGGGAGGGGCGAGGCCATGGAGGGATTTGAAAACAAGGGTGAGAATTTTGAAATTGAGATGTTGCTTAACCGGGAGCCAATGTAGGTCAGCGAGCACAGGGGTGATGGGCGAACGGGACTTGGTGCGAGTTAGGACACGGGCAGACGAGTTTCGGATGACCTCAAGTTTACGTAGGGTAGAACGTGGGAGGCCAGCCAGGAGTGTGTTGGAATAGTCAAGTCTAGAGGTAACAAAGGGATGGATGAGGGTTTCAGCAGCGGGTGAGCTGAGGCAAGGGCGGAGACGGACGATGTTACGAAGGGCATTTAGGGATGGCAATAAATGCTGGCCTTGCCCCGAAGGAATTAAAAAAGTGATGGCTATCCCCGGGGTTGCCCACAGTTAGTCTGAAGTTGCTAACCTCAGCTGTCGCTTTGAGGACATTGCTTAAATACTCCCTTGTGTCAATCCAGGTAACTGCAGCAGTTGGCGAATTCCTAGGGTCTTCTGTTTGATCTGCCTCTGTCCTCGGTGAAGCATGTTGGAACGTTTTATGACTTTGAAGATGCTCTACGTCTAGTTATAGCTATCGACATCAGGTCAATTAGAGGTCAGTAAAAAATTGTATTCATTCTGGGGTGTGGGCGTTGCTGGCAAGTCTGGCGTTTACTGCCCATCCCTAAAGTAACAATGAGTTATCACTTTAATCCTCTGCATGTGTTGCTGGGAGTACGGTTTTAAAAAAATCACAATTATGGAAAAATATTCAAATAGAAGAACAAGAGGATTTTCCGGAACAGAAAAAGGCTGTTAGAACCGAACGGAATAGTGCCGCATCATAGACTTGTTAGCGCTTGGGATTAAGCGGGCAGTGGCAGCACGGATACTAAAATGAGGCAGAGAGTAGCGGTGAACGGTTGTTTTTCAGACTGGAGGGAAGTGTACAGTGGTGCTTCCCCCGGGGGGTTCGGCATTAGGACCAAGGTTTCCGCTAAGCTGTGTGGCCGCGCGGTCATCTGAACGGTCCCGCGCAGGCTGCTCACCGGCTTTTACATCGTAGGTACCGCGCACATGCAAAAATGTGATTGGGCCGCACCCTGGGGGAGGGAGGCCGCGCAGGAGGCAGTGCAGCCTACGGGCAACAGCGGTTAGGACCACTGCTCTTTTTGATATATATTAATAATCTGGAATGGGTATCACAGAATCACAGAATCTACAGTGCAGATAGAGGCCATTTCGGCCCATCGAGCCTGCACCGACACATATCCCACCCTATCCCCGTAACCCCACGTATTTAATCCCCTAACACTAAGGGTCAATTTATAATAGCCAAATCAACCTAACCTGCACATCTTTGGACTGTGGGAGGAAACCGGAGCACCCGGAGGAAACCCAGTTTCAAGGTTTGCAGATGACAGACTTGGAAATGTAGCAAAGAGTGAGATGGACAGCAGCGGACTACAGGATGACTTCGATAGGCTGGTGAAATGGGCGGACACGTGGCAGATGAAATTTAACACAGAGAAGCGTGAAGTGATACATTTTGTTAGGAAGAATGAGGAGACGCAATATAAACAAAATGGTACAATGTTAAAGATGGTGCAGGAACAGAGACCTGGGTGTGTAATACACAAATCTTTGAAGGTGACAGGACAAGTTGATAAAGCTGTTTAAAAAGCATACGGGATCCTGGGCTTTGTAAATAGGGGCATAGAGTACAAAAGCAAGGAAGTTTTGCTGAACCTTTACAAGTCACTGGTTAAGCCTCAACTGGAGTATTGAGTCCAATTCTGGGCACCGCACTTTAGGAAGGATGTCAAGGCCTTGGAGAGGGTGCGGAGGAGATTTACTGGAATGGTACCAGGGATGAGGGATTGCAGTTATGTGGAGAGACTGGAGAAGCTGGAGTTGTTCTCCTTAGAGCAGAGAAGATTAAGGGGAGATTTGATAGAGGTGTTCAAAATTATGAAGGGTTTTGATAGAGTAGATAGGGAGAAACGCTGTCCATCACCCGTCACCCCATGGAGAGTGGGTCAATCACTGCACCACCTGTCACCCTTAAGAGAGAAGAGACTTTCATCCCATCAGTCTAGTCAAGATTTGACATTTATTCTTCTAAAGTGATCTCATTGAAACATATAAGATTCTGATGGGGCTTGACAGGGTAGATGCAGGGAGGATGTTTCCCCTGGCTGGGGAGTCTAGAACCAGGGGTCACAGTCTCAGGATAAGGGGTCGGCCATTTAGGACTGAGATGAGGAGAATTTTCTTCACTCAAATGGTTGTGAATCTTTGGAATTCTCTACCCCAGAGGGCTGTGGATGCTGAGTCGTTGGGTATATTCAAGACAGAGATCGATAGATTTTTGGACTCGAGGGGAATCAAGGGATATGGGGATCGGGCGGGAAAGTGGAGTTGAGGTAGAAGTTCAGTCATGATCTTATTGAATGGCGGAGCAGGCTCGAGTGGTCATATGGCCTACTCCTGCTCTTATTTTTAATGCTCTAATGTAGAGTACACAACCTGTGACAGGACACCTCCATGGGAAATTCAGGACCTCAAGGGTTAATTGCTTCCTTGTGATGTTAAATTTTCACAGGACATGAATTATGTAGAAAATCTGTAATGGAAAATCTCTTCATATGATATAAGCGATAAAGTAAGTGCAGTACACCGAGGATTTAGAAGGGTTTCTGTTACCAGTAAACAGGCTGGAGCACAATGTATTACATACATTTGATTCAGAGCCACAGAATGGGAAAATAGAAAACAGCTGTGATTTCTCAAACCCAACGCTAAGTGGAGTCAAAATATTTTTGACGTTGGCGGAACTGAGAAATGGTTTGGCCCAATAAAAATCATGTTTCAATAGTTTAGCACTGTTTTGCTCAAGAAATTGATGTCCAAATATATCTGGTCAACAATGGGGTAATGTCCTGTTGAGGTATCTTCAGGAAGAATGAACTCCTGGAATATAGAGAGAGAGAGACGAAAGAGCCTGTCTCCAAAACTCACCTTCAGGTGCTTTTTTCATTTATTCCTTCTCAGGATGCTGGTGACTCTTGGTGGAACCACATTTAATATTGTCTATCCTTAGTTGCCCCGAGCAACTGGATTGACAACTGAGTGGAATGCTCGGTCACTGTGAGAGTCAGCCATGCAGTGTGAGATTGGAGTCATGTGTAGGCCACGCCAGGAAGAGCATTAGTGAACTAGTTGGATTTTTTATAATAACCTGGCAGCTTTCTTGATGATTTTTCTATTCTGATGCCAGCCCACAAATTACCAGATGCGTTGAATTCAAAAACCTGCCATGGTGGGATTTGCACTCATATCCCCAGGGTATACTTCTCGTACTGTGGTGCGCTGATCCACAATGTTTGGTTCTGTGTTACATGTTTTTATACCCCCGCCACTCTCATTTTCTCCCCTGTTCGCACTGCTATGGTTACACGGGACGCAGGCAATCCTCAGATACCTCACCCAAGTGGCCATCCTATATTTGTGAGCTTAGACAGTGAAGCAGGCTATTCTACTGTGGGGGAATCATAGTCCAGCCCGATTCGATTCTCACCCGATGCACACAGAATTTCCAGCAACGGTCATTGGAGAGCGACTGAGGGTGGGATGTCCTAACTGATGTTTTTACAACCTCCTTAACCTAAAACAATGACCAAAAAAGCCGCCATTGTTATACAAACAGAGCCGGTTCACTAATGCTCTCTGGAGTGTCAGCCGTGGCTCAGTGGGTAGCACTCTCTCTCTCGCCTCGGAGTCAGCAAGGCTGTGGGTTCAGGTCCCACTCCAAAGACTTGAGCACAAAAATCTAGGCTGACACTCCAGTGCAGTGCTGAGGGAGTGCTGCACTGTCAGAGGTGCCGTCTTTTGGATGAGACGTTAAAACGAGGCTCCGTCTGCTCTCTCAGGTGGACGTGAAAGATCCCATGGCACTATTTTGAAGAAGAGCAGGGGAGTTATCCCCAGTGTCCTGGTCAATATTTATCCCTCAATCAGCATAATAAAAAAAAAATGATCTGGTCATTATCACATTGCTGTTTGTGGGAGCTTGCTGTGCACAAATTGGAAGTATAGTGAACAGTGAGGAGGATAGTGATAGACTTCAAGAGGACGTAGATAGGCTGGTGAAATGGGCAGACACGTGGCAGATGAAATTTAATGCAGAAAAGTGCGAAGTGATACATTTTGGTAGAAAGAATGAGAGGAAATATAAACTAAAGAGTACAATCTTAAAAGGGGTGCATGAACAAAGAGACCTAGAGGTATATGTGCACAAATCGTTGTAGGTGGCAGGGCAGGTTGAGAAAGCAGTTAAAAAGGCTTACGGAATCATGGGCTTCATAAATAAATAGAGATATATAGAGTGCAAAAGTGTGGAAATTATAATGAACCTGGTTCGGCCACAACTGGAGTATTGTGTCCAATTCTGGGCACCACACTTTAGGAAGGATGTGAAGGCCTTAGAGAGGGTGCAGAAAAGATTTACGAGAATGATTCCAGGGATGAGGGACTTCAGTTATGTTGATAGACTGGAGAAGCTGGGGTTGTTCTCCTTGGAGCAGAGAGGATTGTATAGAGGTGTTCAAAATCATGAGGGGTCTAGACAGAGTAGATAGAGAGAAACTGTTCCCATTGGCAAAAGGGTCGAGAACCAGAGGGCACAGATTTAAGGTGATTGGCAGAAGAACCAAAGGCGACATGAGGAAAAACTTTTTTACGCAGCGAGTGGTTAGGATCTGGAATGCACTGCCTGAAAGGGTGGTGGAGGCAGATTCAATCCTGGCTTTCAAAAGGGAGTTGGATAAGTATCTGAAGGAAAATAATTTGCAGGGCTACGGGGAAAGGGTGGGGGAGTGGGACTAGCTGAGCGTCATCACCGGCTCAATGGGCCGAATGGCCTTCTTCCATGCTGTAACCATTCTATGATGTTTCTAAGTGCTCCCTGATTTCACTCCTGAACGGCCTGGCTCTAATTTTAAGATGATGTGTTCACTTACAGAAAGTCTTTAATACATTTTTGATATTATAATTTGAAAGAAACAGTTAAACAAGCTGAATCTTTAATGATTTTGTTGGCAGTTACTCTCCAGCAAATGTAGAATTAAAATAAAGTTATGACTCTACAGACTCTAAACATATCAGGTTTTTTGGCTAGAAATATCGTAGGTCCCAATTTGTCCAAATGTTTGTTCGTGTCGCAATTTTTATTTTCAGTTCCAGTGGGTGGGTTCGGGCTCATTAGGGTATCATTCTTACTGCTCCCCCATAAACAGCTGGGGTTCTTTTGGTTCCTAGGCCTCTATCATAATCATAATCATAATCAACTTTATTGTCATTGTTAGTGCACAAGTGCAGTACAACGAAATGTAGGCTTGCGGCTCCCGAGAGTGTACATTTAGATTAAGACATTTAAACATTCAACATTCATTTGGCTTGTAATACATAAACATAACCATAATAAAGTGCATTGGCAGATGTGCAGGCTTTAGAGTTTATTTGTGGAGTTCAGTAGGATGACAGCCCTGGGAAAGAAGCTGTTCCTAAATCTGGTCGTTCGGGTGCGAATGCATCTGTAGCGTCTCCCAGATGGCAGGAGGGCGAACAGACTGTGACTGGGGTGGGTAGGGTCTTTGATGATGGACCGTGACCTCCGTAGACAGCGTTTCTGGTATATGTGCTCTATGGTCGGTAGCCGGGTGCCGGTAATGCGTTGGGCAGTTTTGACTACCCGCTGCAGGGCTTTCCGGTCATAGTAGCTACAGCTGCCATACCATACTGTGATACAGTTCGTCAGGATGCTCTCTATTGTGCAGCGGTAAAAGTTAGAGAGGATCAGGGGTGACAGGTTACATCCCTTCAGCCTCCTTAGGAAATATCGGCGCTGCTGGGCCTTCTTCACCAGAGAGGAGGTATTGAGGGACCAGGAGAGGTCTTCCGTGATGTGGACTCTGAGGAACTTAAAGCTGTCCACCCTTTCCACCACAGCCCCATGGATGTGGATGGGGGGGTGACTTCCGCCTTTAGACTTCCTGAAGTCCACAAAGATTTCTTTGGTTTTCTTGATGTTGAGGGCCAGGTTGTTATCGGCGCACCACTTCACGAGATGCTGGACCTCCTCCCTGTAGGCTGACTCATCGTTGTTGGTGATCTGGTGAATTATTACGATTTAGAACAAACTGCCTGAATGGGCGGTGGGAGCAGATTCAACAGTAACTTTCAAAAGGGAATTGGATAAATACTTGAAGGAGAAAAAATTTACAGGGCAATGGGGAAAGAGCAGGGGAGGAGCGGGACTAATCGGAGAACTCTTTCAAAGAGCCGGCACAGGCACGATGGGCCGAATGGCCTCCTCTTGTGCTGTCTGATTCTATAAAACTTGCTATTGTTTCCAGCGCATTTACTCTTCCTGCCCAGGAGAGTAGCAAGAGAGGTACAAGATGATAAAAAGTCATTGAAATTTTTACTCGGCGAGTCGTTGTGATCTGGAATGCGCTGCCTGAAAGGGCGGTGGAAGCAGATTCAATAGTAACTTTCAAAAGGGAAATTGGATAAATACTTGAAAAGGAAAGATTTGCGGGGCTATGGGGAAAGGGCGGGGAAGTGGGACTAATTCCACCCTACCTCTCGCTCCTCCTTAAAACCGACCTCTTCTGGTCCACTGTCCTAACATCTGCTTATGTGGCTGTGAAGCACATTTTACTACATTAAGGCGCTATGTAAATGCAAGTTGTTGCTGGTGTTGAGAGAGTGCCTCAGTGTGCTCCCAGATTCCCGGATTCCCACCGGAACGGCCGCAGAGAAACGCTAGCCGGGCCCCCCCCTTTTGGAGATTGTGAACTGGTCGGGAAAGCGATCCGGAGGGTGGGGGGGTCAGAGGGCAAACTCATGACCTAGGTGGCCTGAGCACAGCTGCACGCTCAAAGCCAGGATGGTTAAAGTGAGCAGGAGTTTCATGCAGCTTAAAATAAGAATCGCACAAATGATTAGAGAAGCGAAACATATGCTTAAGAAATTATGGGGATGGTAATTGTGTTATTTTCAGTTTATAAAATGGACTTACTCCTGTATTATGCTGATTTTATGCCTTTTTACGATTACATTTTGAGAAAAAGTTGCTTTTTTAATTGTTCGTTCTTTTTTCTTTGCCAAGCGGCTCAGTGGGTAGCACTCTTGCCTTTCAGCCAGAAGGTTGTGGGTTCAAGTCCCACTCCAGGGACTAGAGCACAAAAGCCAGGCTGACCCTCCCAGTGTCAGTACTGAGGGAGCGCCGCACTGTCGGAGGGGCAGTACTGAGGGAACGCTGCACTGTCGGAGGGGCAGTACTGAGGGAACGCTGCACTGTCGGAGGGACAGTACTGAGGGAGCACCGCACTGTCGGAGGGACAGTACTGAGGGAGCGCTGCACTGTCGGAGGGGCAGTACTGAGGGAGCACCGCACTGTCGGAGGGACAGTACTGAGGGAGCGCCGCACTGTCAAAGGGACAGTACTGAGGGAATGCCGCATTGTCGGAGGGGCAGTACTGAGGGAGCGCCGCACTGTCGGAGGGGCAGTACTGAGGGAGCGCCGCACTGTCGGAGGGGCCGTACTGAGGGAGCGCTGCACTGTCGGAGGAGCAGTACTGAGGGAGCGCCGCACTGTCAAAGGGACAGTACTGAGGGAGTGCCGCATTGTCGGAGGGGCAGTACTGAGGGAGCGCCGCACTGTCAAAGGGACAGTACTGAGGGAATGCCGCATTGTCGGAGGGACAGTACTGAGGGAGCGCCGCACTGTCAAAGGGACAGTACTGAGGGAATGCCGCATTGTCGGAGGGGCAGTACTGAGGGAGCGCCGCACTGTCAAAGGGACAGTACTGAGGGAGTGCCGCATTGTCGGAGGGGCAGCACTGAGGGAGCGCCGCACTGTCAAAGGGACAGTACTGAGGGAGTGCCGCATTGTCGGAGGGACAGTACTGAGGGAGCGCCGCACTGTCAAAGGGACAGTACTGAGGGAATGCCGCATTGTCGGAGGGGCAGTACTGAGGGAGCGCCGCACTGTCGGAGGGGCAGTACTGAGGGAGCGCCGCACTGTCGGAGGGGCCGTACTGAGGGAGCGCTGCACTGTCGGAGGAGCAGTACTGAGGGAGCGCCGCACTGTCAAAGGGACAGTACTGAGGGAGTGCCGCATTGTCGGAGGGGCAGTACTGAGGGAGCGCCGCATTGTCAAAGGGACAGTACTGAGGGAGTGCCGCACAGTCGGAGGGGCCATACTGAGGGAGTGCTGCACTGTCGGAGGAGCAGTACTGAGGGAGCGCTGCACTGTCGGAGGGGCAGTACTGAGGGAGTGCCGCACAGTCGGAGGGGCCATCTTTCGGATGAGATGTTAAACCGAGGCCCCATCTGCTCTCAGGTGGACGTAAAAGATCCCGCGGCACTATTTCAAAGAAGAGCAGGGGAGTTATCCCCGGTGTCCTGACCAATATTTATCCCTCAATCAACATCACTAAAAACAGATTATCTGGCCATGTATTTCATTGCTGTTTGTGGGAGCTTGCTGTGCATGAATTGGCTGCCGCGTTTCCTACATTACAAGAGTGACTCCACTTCTAAAGTACTTAATTGGCTGTAAAGCGCTTTGGGACGTCCTGAGGTTGTAAAAGGCGCTGTAGAAATACAAGTTACTTCTTTCTGATGTTGCAGGCAAATTTAATAACTGAACTCAGGAGGTTTATATGCATCATTAAGAGTCAGGAGCTAAGCAATCCCTCCACAATAGAACAGGAAACTTGTAAAATGTATTGTTGCTGTGTTTAGGGACAGCCTGTGTGTAGATAATTTGCACAGAGCTTCCTATAATGGGAGGGAAAAATATGATTTTTCCAGCGCAATACAGGTAAAATGGGCACTTCCAGGGATTGAATGTACCCACGTAGATTCACAGAACCTTATAGCACAGAAAGAGGCCATTTAGCCCATCGTGCACACTGAGGCACTCTCTCAACAACAACAACTTGCATTTATATAGCGCCTTTAATGTAGTAAAACCTCCCAAGGCGCTTCACAGGAGCGATTATCAAACAAAATTTGACACCGAACCACATAAGCAGATATTAGGACAGGTGACCAAAAGAGGTAGGTTTTAAGGAGGAGAGAGAGGTAGAGAGGAATTAGTCCCACTCCCCCCTGCTCTTTCCCCACAGCCCTGCAAATTTCTCCTTTTCAAGTATTTATCCAATTCCTCTTTTGAATGTCACTATTGAATCTGCTTCCAGCGCTCGTTCAGGCAGCGCGTTCCAGATCACAACTCGCTGCGTAAAAAAATTCAACTCATCTCCACCCTGGTTTTTTTGCCAATGACCTGAAATCCGTGCCCTCTTTATAAGTGCCTTGCTTAGGAATTTTTTTTTTAATTTTTCAACTTTTTAGACAAACAGCTGCCAGTGATTCCTGAGTGTTTTTGGTGTCGGACAAGTTCAGGCTCCCATGGTCGAATAGCTTGCTGATTCTGTCTAGGCTCACACATGAATAATAGCCTCTTTAGTAAGGTACCACAATCTCTTACACACATTTACACAGTGCAGTGCGGTACTATACTGGGGGCCTCCCACTGAAAGCTTCTAACTCGACGATAAAACCAACATCCAACATTCATCAAAATCAATGTTGAGTCTCCAATCAAAAATTGCTTATAGTAAATAGCTTGTTAACTTAGAATGACTCGCTTAAAGCCCTTATTTTGCCGGTTACAATCTTTATGTCAGAACACACAGACATAGCTTGTTGTTAGCCCCTTAGAAAGATCGAAGCGATAAGACATGTTGACATTTTTGTGGCTCTAGTCATCTGGGTTTTGGAACACTGATTAATTGAAATACCTCTGTGTTGTACAATTAGAACCCGAGGCATTGTCTGTGTTCCCTATCATATCAGAATAGCCATCGTGCGTAACAGATACATGTAAATGGATTTTATTGTGGTAAAGAAATAACTTGCATTTATATAGCGCTTTTCACCACCCCGGGGTGTATGCACTCTTTGTAATGAAGGAGACAGGAGTCCACCAAGACTGCCTTATTCCCCCCGCCCGACCCCCCCCCCGGCCCTCCCTGTGAAGTCTATAGTGCTTGGAGGCTTGAAAAGGTGACATAAAAAAAAATACATACTCACCTTTTGAAGTGCTAAAGCATTTAAAAGATAATAAGAAAGAACTTGCATTTCTATAGCGCCTTTCACGAACTCAGGACGCCCCCAAAGTGCTTTACAGCCAATGGAGCACTTTTGACGTGTAGTCACTGTTGTAATGCAGGGAAATGCAGCAGCCAATTTTGCGCACAGCAAGATCCTACAAACAGCAATGAGATAAGTGACCGGATAATCTTGTTTTTTTCAGTGATGTTGGTTGAGGGATAAATATTGGCCCCAGGATACCGGGGGATAACCCCCCCCCCTGCTCTTCCTCGAAATAGTGCCGCGGGACCTTTCTTCAAAGGCCAGTCGGAGCTCGTACCGTCAGCAGTTGAGGGAAGGTAACTGGAAAAAGAAAAATGGAGCCGACATCAAAAGTTATTTACTTGGCAGAAATGTTTTAAAAAATTCTGTCGAGCTTATTTTTATTTGGCACACATTTTTATTCAAAGATAATGACCAGGTAAACATTGCTGTGGGTGACTTGGAAAGTCTGCAGAAGTTAACTTGCACCAAAAAGGATTCGACACTCATAAAGTATTATCTTTAAGCCTGCAAGACTACCTGAATCTTTTTTTTTATTGTGGAATATATTTACGTTCGATTTACTGGGTTTAAAAGAAAGTCACCTGGAACATTCACAAAATCAGTTGGGATTTTGCCTTTACAACAGAACTTTTTCTCATGGCTGTGAAGTTTGATGTCATGTAGAAGCTAAACCTTCCGTAGTGTGAAATATTAAGAGTGGCGTTATACTGGAGCTACCAATCTCAGTCTAACACTGATCACAGCTATTGAACTACTTGGCTGAAACAACTGAAAGGGCGGTGGGAGAAGATTCACTAGTAACTTTCAAAAGGGAATTGGATAAATACTTGAAAAGGAATAAATTTGCAAGGCAATGGGGAAAGAGCAGGGGGGAGTGGGATTAATTGGAGAGCTCTTTCAAAGAGCCGGCACAGGCACGATGCACCGAATGGCCTCCTTCTGCACTGTAAGATTCTGTCAATCTATATATATGTGTCTATGGAGCTTATGACGTGGATTTGAATATTGGTTTTAAACCAGAGCATATATAAAAATCGTAGAGTTTGTAAATGAAAACAATGAGTAACTATAATGCTAACAGGAATGCCTGCCAGTCTTAGTTCCTCCGCAGTGCAGCACTGTTATCTCAAAGAACGTCAGTGCTCGACTTCCTCTTATTCTTGCTAGCTCCAGAGATGGCGCTATAACCTCTTCCAGCCTGTTACAACAAACACAGCAGGAAGACACACTGGGGTAAACTTTCACCTTTGCCTCGTTAGACCTCAACTAGAGTATAGTGCCCACACTTTAGAAAGATCCTCAAGACCTTGGGAGAGGGTGCAGAGGAGATTTACTTGAATGGCACCAGGAATGAGGGACTTCAGTTATCCAGAGAGACTGGAGAAGCTGGGATTGTTCTCCTTGGAGCAGAGAAGGCTAAAGGGGACATTTAATAGAGGTGTTCAAAATCATATGGGGCTTTGATAGAGTAAATAAGGAAAAATTGTTTCCACTGGCAGAAGGGTCGGTAACCAGAGGACGCAGATTTAAACTAATTGGCAAAAAAGCCAGTGGGGAGAGAAGGAGAATATTTTTTTACACAGCGAGTTGTTGTGATCTGGAATGCGCTGCCTGAAAGGGCGGTGGAAGCAGATTCAATAGTAACTTTCAAAAGGGAATTGGACAAACACTTGAAGGGGAAAAATATGCAGGGCTCTGGGGAAAGAGCAGGAGGAGTGGGACTAATTAGCTCGCTCTACCAGGCACGATGGGTCGAATGGCCTCCTTCTGTGCTCTATGATACTATGATGATAAATGCGCCAGGCTGTAAATGAGGCAAGCTGGCCTCCATGCTCGAATTCCTGACCCGCAGCCCAAAGTCAGGAGCACTATCTGGTAAACGTGACCTTCTGCATGATGATTAGTAGCCTAGAAGGGCAAGGGCAGCAGGCGCATGGGAACACCACCACCTCCAAGTTCCCCTCCAAGTCACACACCATCCTGACTTGGAAATATATCGCCGATCCTTCAACGTCGCTGGGTCAAAATCCTGGAACTCCCTCCCTAACAGCACTGTGGGGGCACCTTCACCACATGGACTGCAGCGGTTCAAGAAGGCGGCTCACCACCACCTTCTTGAGGGCGACTAGGGATGGGCAATAAACGCTGGCCTTACCAGCGACACCCACATCTCATGAATGAATAAAAAACAAAATGAACCCAGCTAGCCTTGCTCCCTCCACAGACCGCATACAATGTGACTTGTCACGCACTCATTGAGAAACCTGGCTGAAGGGCCAGGCTTGCAGTGCAGGACAGCAACAAGGTTGGAAAAAGATGAGGTAAATCAAGAAGCAGAGGCTGAGCTGACAGCAAGCCTGGATTTTAAAACCCTGTTGATTGTAGGAGGTAAGTAAGGAGTTCATTTTGAGTTCCTAGGGGAGAACGAATTGGAGTAGGAATAAGGAAAGGAAAGGGCTTTCATTTCTATAGCACCTTTCACAACCTCAGGACGTCCCAAAGTGCTTTACAGCCAATGAAGTACTTTTGAAGTGTAGTCACTGTTGTAATGTAGGAAACGCGGCAACCAAATTGCGCACAGCAAGCTCCCACAAACAGCAGTGTGATAATGACCAAATAAGCTGTTTTTGTTATGTTGGTTGAGGGATAAATATTTGCCCCAGGACACCGGGGATAACTCCCCCGCTCTTCTTCGAAATAGTGCCATGGGATCTTAAGACAGTGTAGTTCACCAGTATATGTAGCAAGAGCGTATTATCTCTTCATCAATTACAAAAAAATAATTTGTCACACACCATCAGAACGGTGCCTTCGCCTGGACTTCTGTCACGCTTAAAATCGATAAAAATCATCAGTGAGGGGAAAGTATAGGCTGTTCATACAGTTCATGACTTCAAAACAAACAGTCAGTGCTATGATTTGCAAACTGAGACTATAGCATATATCTTACTTTGAAACCACTTAAGGAACGTTTTTCTAAGCCCGGGTACGTGCTCCTTTGCCCTGTCTTATGGCTTCAGGTTTGTTTGTCTTGGTGTATGTCTGTCAGTGAGGCTTATTCTAACCTTTGTTTAAGGGGTAGGCCCAAAACGTAAACAGAGTCCTGGGTCATACGCGTGAAAAAATGTGCAACCTACAGCAATCCAAACTGACAACCTTAGAACATCTGTCATAGGTAAGAGGCAGCACCCTGCACAGATAAAGTTCCTATTAATTACCAGATGAAAACAGGAATACGGCAGATGGGCAACGTAAAACTTACGTGGATAGACTGGAGGTCCCCTTTTTCATTGGTTGGCCTGGCCCACGTGATCCATGGGGCACTTGCGAACTGCGTGCACCCCTGGGATCTGTGGGCCTTTACGCAGGCGTACATGTAGAGGTCTCATAGCAGAGAAGGTTGAGAGGAGGTTTGATTCAGGTGTTCAAAAATCATGAGGGGTCTAGACAGAGTAGATAGAGAGAACATAAGAAGCCATACGGTCCCTCGAGCCCGCTCTGCCATTCAATAAGATCATGGCTGACTGTTCCCATTGGTGGAAGGGTCGAGAACCAAAGGACACAGATTTAATTTGATTGGCAGAAGAACCAAAGGCGACATGAGGGAAAACTTTTTTACGCAGCGAGTGGTTAGGATCTGGAATGCACTGCCTGAAAGGGTGGTGGAGGCAGATTCAATCGTGGCTTTCAAAATAAGTACCTGAAAGAAAAAAATTTGCAGGGCTACGGGGAAAGGGTGGGTGAGTGGGACTAGCTGAGGTGCTCTGGCAGAGAGCCGGCACGGGCTCGACGGGCCGAATGGTCTCCTTCTGTGCTGTAACCATTCTCTGATTCTATGGTTACACTGCTCTTACTCCAGCCGTACAATCCACGCAAGTTCGGCACTGAACCAGGAACATCCCAGTTTGGACCCTGAATTAGCTGATCTGAACTCAGGCAGCGACAGGAACTTTGGGCCGGAATTTGCGGGTCGGAGGCTTCCCGCGGGCGGATGCCTCCTAACCGCAAGTAAACGTCGCACCTGCCCGATGGTCCCGGAGGTTCGTACTCTTGCGCTCCTGGGCCTCTTACGTGTACGCCTGCGTAAAGGCCCACGTACCCCGGGGTGCGCGCGGTTCACAAGTGTCCTTGGGATCACGTGGGCTGGCCCAACCCATGACAAAGGGGGAATTCCCATTATGTTTGTTATAAATCTCATCATCAAGAAACTACTCATGAAATAACACTGGATGGCCAGCTGGTGGCGCCGTCCAAGGAGTATAAATACTTGGGCGGGCCCAGCTTGCCCAGGACATTTTGTAAGACAGGAACTAGTGAAGTACAACTAGACCTCCATGTTCTGAAACAAGTTGATTAAAGCCTTGCTTTATGCTCGAACCAAGTGCGCAGTGAATTTTATTACATCAATGTTTATGGGAGATTCCATTTACGTACCGAGTCCCCATCAGCATGAATAGGAATCCCCTAAAAAACACAATTACACACCAGTTAAATAAAAATAAATCATCACATGTTCAAAATTAATTAAAATACAATTTAATTAAACATTTAAAACAAAAATTTAATTTTTTGAAAAATAAATTTTACAGTTTTAAAGGGGCTAAAAATAACCGAATCTAATTTTAAAGGTTTTTTTTAATGTTTAAATAATTTAAAAAAATATTATTTCAATATTTATTTAAACTCTTACGCAGGTAAAAGAAGGCCCTCTACGCCTGCTTTTACCTGGGCGTAAGAGTTTCACGGGCATTCGCTGGGCAGAGGTTGGGCAAATAGCCCGACTCTCCGCCGGAGAATGTCCATTTCCTGGGGATGGGTGCTGAAACTTGGCGCATCGCATGTGGAGACCCGGAACTTTGCGGGGCACTTACAGCCGGGTACTCGCCGCAGTCATAGGCCCCGGAAAATCCGGGCTGGTATAATTACTCCTCCACTTGGGAGGGGGAACAAAATCAGGTTCTGATCACTATTCAGGAACTCGTGCTGAGAATTGCACCCAAGTAGCTGTCAGGTGGCGATAGGGTTGGGCTTGGCCAGGGTGATGACCATGGTAGAGAATAGCTCGCCATCTGTCATGTAGAACATGTAATGGACGGTGGGCAAGTACCCCAGCATGGGTTAATGCCTTTAAGAGAAGGTCAGCTTGGTTCAGTTGGTAGCCCGAGTGCTTCGAGTCATGGAAAATGCGGGTCGAGACCCACTTCAACACGGCAACTAGTTTCGGTTCATCGGGTGTGGTTTGCCCACGGAACCTGTGTCGTTTGCTCTGATCACAAAACAAGCGGGTTGGGAGAAAACTCAAAGATTTACTAGAATGAGTTCCAGGGATGAGGGAATTCAGTCACGTGGATTGACTGGAGAAGCTGGGGTTGTTCTCCTTGGAGCAGAGAAGGCTAAGAGGAGATTTGATCGAGGTGTTCAAAATCATGAAGGGTTGAGATAAAGTAAATAAAGAGAAACTGTTTCCAATGGCTGAAGGGTCGATAACCAGAGGACTCAGATTTAAGGTGATTGGCAAAAGAACCAGAGGCGACAGGAGGAAAAACCTTTTTATGCAGCGAGTGGTTAGGATTTGGAATGCGCTGCCTGATAGGGCGGTGGATACAGATTCAATAGTAGCCTTCAAAAGGGAATTGGATAAATACTTGAAGGAGAAAAAGTTTCAGGGATATGGGGAAAGAGCGACGGAGTGGGACTAACTGAATTGCTGTTCGAAAGAGCCGGCGCAGACTCGATGGGCTAAATGGCCTCCTTCTGTGCTGCACTATTCTATGGTTCTATGAAGGAGTTGTTCAGGAACTTCTTTTAGTGGTCAGGATATTGAGTTGATGTTTATAGAAGATGGCGTTGAATCATGGCATCATTATTGGGCTTCTCCATTTTGTTCTGTTATAAATACTGATGTATCCCTTGTGGGAGAATGTCAGAGTCACGTTAAGTCTTAAAACCAATGTCGGTTCCATACTACCAGTTGAATAACCTCCTTATAGCTCATCAAGGTGAGAGGTATCAGTGCTGGGAACGCAACATCTTCCCACATTAGACACCTGTGTGTTAGCATCAAGCACTCCCAGGCCAGATCCTGTCCACTAGGATGCACAGTGAAGCTCCCTACATTCACACCATCCGAACAGTTTTTTCGAGCGATATTGCCAGATGCGGATGCTTTTGTGCTGTGGCCTCGTGCCCACAGGGACTAGTCTGAGGCTGTGCAAACCCATTTCACTTCACACCCTGTCATCTATCAGGCGGCATTGGATTGAAACTCAAGTTCCAGGGACGGAAAAGCTTCCGTGTTAAAGTATTGTTCGAGCAAGTACTTTATACACACGCTGGCTTCTGCACTCCTGTCAGTGAGCAGTGGAAAACACTCCCAAGAGTTTAACTGACAATCTGTTCATCACTGAATATAATATCCTGATATTTTTGGTGCCATCTGATTGCAAATTCCCAGCAAGTGACAAATTGTAGGATTAATTGAAACTGGGCAATGACTGGCCAAACCCAATTTTCCAAAGATCCTCAATGACACAGTGTGCAAGAGTGTGTGAGGACTGATTAATACCATTTATGAAAACTTGCTTTTCGACACCACCTTATCTCATCCGAATTGTCTCAAAAGCACTTCTCGCACAATATGAATCATTTTTAAATCCAATTACCATTGTAAAGAAAGAATGACTTGCATTTCTATAACGCCTTTCACGACCACCGGATGTCTC
Organism: Somniosus microcephalus; assembly: GCF_052327205.1. Lineage (NCBI taxonomy): Eukaryota > Metazoa > Chordata > Chondrichthyes > Squaliformes > Somniosidae > Somniosus > Somniosus microcephalus. The sequence continues at coordinate 6,847,756 of NC_141013.1, forward strand.
AAAGCGCTTTACAGCCAATGAAGTACTTTAGAAGTGGAGTCACTGTTGTAATGTAGGAAACGCGGCAGCCAATTTGCGCACAGCAAGCTCCCAGAAACAGCAATGTGATAATGACCAGATAATATGTTTTTGTTATGTTGGTTGAGGGATAAATATTGGCCCAGGACACTGGGGAGAACTCCCCTGCTCTTCTTCGAAATAGTGCCGTGGGATCTTTTACATTCACCTGAGAGAGCAGACGGGGCCTCGGTTTAACGTCTCATCCGAAATACAGCATCTCCGACAGTGCAGCACTCCCTCAGCAGTGCACTGGGAGTGTCAGCCTAGCTTTTTATGTGCTCAAGTCCCTGGAGTGGAATTTGAACCCACAACCTTCTGACACAGAAGCAATGGTGCTACCAACAAAGCCACAGCTGACACTGTTCTACAGACAAGCATCTATTTAGTACACAGCAAGATCTCACAAACAGCAATGACCAGTTCATTTGTGTTTGATGGGGCAGGTTGAGGGAGGAACGTTGGCCGGGACACTGGGACAACCCCCTGCTCTTCTTTGAATGGTGCCATGGGATCTTCAATGTCCACTTGAGCGGGCAGACGGGGCCTCGATTTAACAACTTATTGAAAGGACGGCACCTCCAGCAATGTGGCACTCCCTCAGTACCAGGGTAGAGCGTCAATCTAGACCATGCATCCAAGGTCTGGATTGGTACTTGAACCCAAAGCCTTGTGACTCAGAGGTGTGAGTGCTACCAACTAAGCCAAGCCGACCACGTCTTTATCTAAATCCAAGCACAGTTTATTGAAACCTAGTATTCCAATGCCGCTTAGTTCTGTACAGGTTGATTTTATCCCTATATTTTTAGTGTATTAACTTCATAAGTGCGTCATTGTTAAAATATTTAAATATTCGCTGCATTTCTGCTCTGCACATTTTGGTATGTCAGTGGCAAAAGGGAGCCCGTGTCAACTTACTGCCTGTGACCTGGCATTGGTTGATAACAGATAGCTAGCTTGTGTCTATCATTGCATCTAAATCAAATATTGGCTGAGGCGATAGGAGCATTCCTCACATTCTCAACAGACCCAAGGAATGTTAGAACTGATCCCTGAAGGTAATCACAAGTCATTGAGTGTTAAGTACAAATATTCTGAACTATCTCACACCTTCTTGTTTTGATTAGTAGTTTTCATTTGGCACTCCATTTCTCTAACGTTTACGCCACATTTGGGCGATGACTAAGTAATGAGGTTTCCTCCGAGCATTGGCATTGAGTTAGTGCTTGAAACATGGGAATTCCTGTGGGCTTTACAGGACCTTGATGTGGCTTTTATTACCTAGTAGCTGTTGGCGTGACAACACTGTAAAGGATAAATGAGAATAGGATGAAGGATTCCATGGAGGCGACTGGGTTGCAGGGAACATTAAGGCCGTGTTGTGTGTTGTGTCGTGGAATGGTATCCATAAGTCTGCATCGCTTGTTCTTTCAAAATTGCAAATACCCGCACCCCCCCCAACACACATTCTTCATCCTCTCTGTGCTTAAATCGTGATTCATTGTCCCGTTTCCTACTTTAACTCAGAGATATAGAAGCAAGAGTAGACTTCAACCCCTTTCGCCTGTTCCGCCATTCAATTAGATCATGGCTGATCTGTAGATTAACTCCATCGACCCGCCTTGGTTCCGTAACCCTTAATACCCTTGCCTAACAAAAATCTATCAATCTCAGTTTTGGGACAGCTTTTTGGGGGAGAGTGTTCCAGGTTTCCACTACTCTTTGTGTGAAGAAGTGCTTCCTGACATCACCCCTGAACGGCCTAGCTCTAATTTTAAGGCTATGACCCCTTGTTCTGGACTCTCCCCATCAGAGGAAATAGTTTCTCTCTCTACCCTATCAACTCCTTTAATCATCTTAAACACCTCGATTAGATCATCCCTCAATCTTCTATACTCGAGGGAATAAAAGCCAAGTCTCATTCTTTCCCAAAACTGTGGAGAACCTTACCTGAAGGAGCCTCCTCTCGATCTTCCCGTCAACAATCCCCAGACTTTCTAAAAACCAAGCTTGGCGTCACTATTCACCGCTTCCTGATTTACTGTTTGTCGGGAAATGGTGTGTGGAGGTTGGACCTGAAATGACTGGAAAAGAAAAAAATAAAGACTTGCTTTTCTATAGCGCCATTCAAGACCACCGGATGTCTCAAAGTGCTTCACAACCAATGAAGTACTTTTGAAGTGTAGTCACTGTTGTAATGTAGGAAACGCAGCAGCCAATTTGCGCACAGCAAGCTCCCACAAACAGCAATGTGATAATGACCAGATAATCTGTTTTTGTTATGTTGATTGAGGGATAAATATTGGCCCCAGGATACCGGGGAGAACTCCCCTGCTCTTCTTCGAAATAGTGCCATGGGATCTTTTACATCCACCTGAGAAAGCAGATGAGGCCTCGGTTTAACGTCTCATCCGAAAAACAGCACCTCTGACAGTGCAGCACTCCCTCAGCACTGCACTGGGAGTGTCAGCCTAGATTTTTGTGCTCAAGACCCTGGAGTGGGACTGTGAACCCACAACCTTCTGACTCAGAGGTGAGTGTGGGACCCACTGAGCCACGGGCTGACACAGAGCCTGGAAAAGTAATTGGTAAAAAAAGCAGCTCCAGCACTTCTTACAGAACAATGACTTGTGTTTATATAATCACCATAATCTCACCTTTCAGGAACATCTCTAAGTACATCATGTGCAATTAATTGCTTTGAAGTGCAATTGGCCATTAGGCAAATACAGCAGCCATTATGTGTACAGCAAGATCCCACAAACAGCAATGAGATGAGTGACCATTGAATCTATTTTTGCGGAATTGCTTGAGGTGAAGAACGCGAGAACTGGGAGAACTCTCTGCTCTTCTTCCAATAGTGCCATGCGATTGTGTGTACTGGGGCAATGCTATTGCACATTCAGAGGAGACCTGGGCCATTATACCACGACAAAAAAAAATCATTCTTGGCATTTTAAGGTTAGATTTTCTGAGCCCTGGCAGGCCTGAGGTAATCTCGCACATCGCGAGTGTGGGACGGGTAGAGAATCGACAGCAGCGGTTGCACAATTCTCCAATGTGCCGGGTGAGATGTCTTGCCGGAAGGACTAACCTTTAATTGGGTACATTTTCCAGAATTTTGGGGTGAAGTTTATCTTCTTCATATGAGGTAATATCCACTGAGCTGAACAGAAAACAATTTGAACTGTACTTTGTGGTAATTGTTAGCAAAGTGTGTTTCGGTTTCAAATTGTGTCAACAACAACAACAACTTACATATATGTAAGAAGTCACACAACACCAGGTTATAGTCCAACAGTTTTATTTGAAATCACAAGCTTTCGGAGCGCTGCTCCTTCGTCAGGTGAAGTGGAGAGATGCATAAAGACACAGCTTATATAGTCAGAGAATAATGCCAGATGATTACAGGTAATCTTTCTAACTGCCATTTATCACACCTCGGCAGAGAGATAATCACAGCAATCAAAGGTGTGAATGGTGTCCACAACAGGTCAGTCAGGAAAACATTACATCAAAGAACAATGAGGTGGGGTCACAAGGGGTCAAATGTTGCAGATGCTGGGGTCTGTATGAAAAACAAAAAACAGACAAAAAAACATTTTTTTTGCTGGAAATCACAGCAGGTCCGGCCGCATCTGTGTAGAGAGAACAAGCCAACGACGACTCGAGTCTGGATGACCCTACGTCAGGTGGGGTTACATGTAGCGTGACATGAACCCAAGATCCCGGTTCAGGCCGTCCTCAACCGGGATCTTGGATTCATGTCATGCTACATGTAACCCCACCTGACGTAGGGTCATCCAGACTCGAGTCGTCATTGGCTTGTTCTCTCTACACAGATGCGGCCGGACCTGCTGTGATTTCCAGCAAAAAAAATGTTTTTTTGTCTGTTTTTTGTTTTTCATACAGACCCCAACATCTGCAGCATTTGACCCCTTGTGACCCCACCTCATTGTTCTTTGATGTAATGTTTTCCTGACTGACCTGTTTGGACACCATTCACACCTTTGATTGCTGTGATTATCTCTCTGCCGAGGTGTGATAAATGGCAGTTAGAAAGATTACCTGTAATCATCTGGCATTATTCTCTGACTATATAAGCTGTGTCTTTATGCATCTCTCCACTTCACCTGACGAAGGAGCAGCGCTCCAAAAGCTTGTGATTTCAAATAAAACTGTTGGACTATAACCTGGTGTTGTGTGACTTCTTACATTTGTCCACCCCAGTCCAACACCGGCATCTCCACACCAACTTACATATACAACAACAGCAAATACTTGTATTTATACAGCACCTTTAACATAGTAAAGGCGCTTCACAGGAGCGTTATCCAACAAAATTTGACACCGAGCCACATAAGGAGATATTAGAGCAGATGAGGTAGGTTTTAAGGAGCGTCTTAAAGGAAGAGAGAAAGGTGGAGAGGTTTAGGGAGGGAATTCCAGAGCTCGGGGCCTAGGCAGCTGAAGGCATGGCCGCCAATGGTGGAGCGATTAAAATCACAGACGCTCAAGAGGCCAGAATTGCAGGAGCGCAGCGATCTCGGAGGGTTGTCGGGCTGGAGGAGGTTACAGAGATAGGGAGGGGGCGAGGAGGCCATGAAGGGATTTGAAAACAAGGATGAGAATTTAAAAATTGAGGCTTTGTCGGACCGGGAGCCAATATAGGTCAGCGAGCACAGAGGTGATAGGTGAACGGGACTTGGAGCGTGAAACAAACTCTCCACTCATTTTTTGAAACAATTAAAAGGAGTGAACATCAGAAAATTGCATAGTCCATAATTAATCATCTGTTAACCATGGAGCCTTACTTCATGGATCATCCCACTGAGCCTCAGTCAGGTCTGCTTGTTTCAAACCTCCCCAGCTCCCATAATCAACTGTACCCATTGACACATACCCAGACATTAACTCCACACTCCCCTAGTATCACAGAGTCTTTAATATCCATCTTAACAAGAGAGAGCCTCGGTCTGACGTCTCATCTAAAGTGCGTGGCCTCCAACAGTGCAGGACTCCCTTGGTACCGCACTGGAGCCTTGGCCTTACATTACATGCTCAAGTTTCGGAGAGGAGCTTGAACCCACAACCTTCTGACTCAGAAGCACGAGTGCTACCCACCGAGCCTGGAATGTTTTCCAGAAATATTGGCGTCTTGTTTCATATTTTGATCGTCACAGAGCCAAATAATTGAAATCTGCACTATTGAGGCGTACAGTGGAAATGAGGGAACTGCTGCTAATCATCAGATCCTGCTGAGGTGTAAACCATGTTTCAAGGAAGGACGGAAAGAAAGAAAGAAAGAAAGAAACAAGGAAGGAAGGAAGGAAAGAAGGAAAAAAAGAAAGAAAGAATGAAAGGAAGGAAAGAAAGAAAGACAGACAGAAAGATGGAAATAAAGAAATAAGGAAAAGAAAGAAGGAAATAAAGAAACAAGGAAGGAAGGAAGGAAAGAAGGAAGGAAAGAAGGAAAGAAACAAGGAAGGAAGGAAGGAAAGAAGGAAAGAAAAACAAGGAAACAAGAAGGAAAGAAAGTGATCAGTTCTTGCATGTGCCCGACTAAAAAATGTGAGCACTTGAACCGCTTGTGATTGAATGGAAAGGGTGAACGCACTGCCTGTGATAATGCGATTTCTCGGGTCTGCATTAAGTTTAAGTTGACAGAAACAGACCTTTTGAAATGTCCAAGAATTCACATGTGCACTGATGTTGCAGCATCTGTATTACATCAAACTGCTTCTAGACACCGCGGCAAATCCTTCACTCCACACTGACCAGATCGAGCAGAAACTCATTGGAAGCAACATCAACGGGGAACATCTACACAGTAGTTAAGTGTGATAAAGATATGTCGATACAGGAAACAGGTGGACATGTCCAACGCAAGGAAAATAAAACGTGCATTTCTACAGCACCTTTCAAACCTCAGGACCTCCCAAAGCGCTTTACAGCCAATGGAGTAGGTTTGAGGCGTAGTCACTGTTGTAACGTAAGAAACCTACTAACTGATGTCTGAGTTACTTATTTTCTGTTAGGGCCACAATCCCAACCAATGTACGGGTCGAAGACCACTTGTCAGGAATGCTGCACCATGGAAAGATGGGAGGCAGTCAGTGCTTGCGATTCCCCATATGGATGAACTCCTGATTTGAATTGCGCCTCTGTGGACAGATGCCACAGTGGAAGTTAGAACATCTCCACTCAGGGAGAGAAAGAAAAACAAATTGGAAGCCCAATAATTCTATTAGAAGTGTCTATTCTAACAGAGCTCTGTCACTTGCTGCGTGGAAGCTGGGATAATCCCACCTCCTACTGGAGCTCTTTTACCTTCTATTGCTGAAGAGAAGGAGGGAGTAACATTCTACAGCCAGGCAGCTATTGAATGGAGGTGCAGAGTCACATCGCGTGCACTGCTCTTGTGCGATGTTAGAAGACACAGCTTTGCAGGAGGTGAAATGTTTCAGAAGAGATGCAATGTCTAATTTTGCAAGGCTTCATTCATGGTATGAAGCTTTGCTAGACAGGAGTGTGGCTTAGAGATAGCGTTACAGGGCAGCTCCTGTGCTCTCAGGAGACTCGTCTTGCTAAGTTACCGAGGACTTGATCCTGTATCCCGGGGGGAGGGGATAACATTCTCCAAACTAAATAGAGAGTTAATTCAGTCAACTTGGTCAATGATCAGGCTGGGTCTCTTTTCTCTTGAAAAGAGAAGGCTGAGGGGGTGACCTAATAGAAGTCTTTAAAATGATAAAAGGTTTTGATAGAGTGGATACAGAGAGAATGTTTCCACTTGTGGGGAAGAGCAAAACCAGAGGCCATCAATATAAGATAGTCACCAAGAAATCCAATAGGGAATTCAGGAGAAATTCTTTCCCCAGAGCGTGGTGAGAATGTGGCACTTGCTACCACAGGGAGTGGTTCCGGTGAACAGCACAGATGCATTTAAGGGGAAGCTGGATAAACACATGAGGGAGAAAGGAATAGAAGGATATGTTGATGGGGTGAGATGAGGAGGGGTGGGAGGAGGCTCGTGTGGAGCAGAAACACCGGCATGGACTGGTTGGGTCGAATGGCCTGTTTCTGCGCTGTATATTCTATGTAAGAAGTCACACAACACCAGGTTATAGTCCAACAGCTTTATTTGAAATCACAAGCTTTCGGAGCGCTGCTCCTTCGTCAGGTGAAGTGGAGAAATGGCAGTTGGAAAGATTACCTGTAAACATCTGACATTATTCTCTGACTATATAAGCTGTGTTTTTATGCATCTCTCCACTTCACCTGACGAAGGAGCAGCGCTCCGAAAGCTTGTGATTTCAAATAAAGCTGTTGGACTATAACCTGGTGTTGTGTGACTTCTTACATTTGTCCACCCCAGTCCAACTCCGGCATCTCCACACCATGTATATTCTATGTCATTGTATGTAATGTTCTCTATATCTAAACCATCCCAATCGCATTCTCCCAAAAATACCGCAGTAAAATGGATATACCTCATCATGGATAAATGTTGGTAACAGCCTATGATGTACTCAGACATGGCTACTCATTTGAGTGGGCAATAGATACAGAGACACATTCCACAGGCACTGCCCACACCAACCACAAGGGCTGGAGTAATGAGTGAGCCTGGCTGAAGATGCTGGAGGTGGCAGAACGATTTGTCATTTATTGGGCTCATAAGTGGATCTAAAGGTGGCTTTCACAGTGAGATAGTCGGCTGGGCTATATCATTCATTCCGTTTCCAATTTTCTCCCCTCTTTTCCTGAAGGCAGTGACTCTCGGTGGAGAACGGTTTCACCAGCAACCCTCTGGTACTTGCCCCAAGTGACCAGTCTTTGTGTGTGAATTTAGACAATGAGGGCTGGATTTTGTGAATGGAGGCGGGACAGCTGCTTGTCGTGTCAATGTCCCGCCTCCATCCTCGCCTGACCATTCAGAGGGATTTTCCCCTGATTGAGCTTGTTATGCTTGCCCGGCGGGCTCAGCAGGCCAATTAGGGAAGAAGTCACTGACAGATCACGTCAACGTCAGACGTGCTATCTGTCAAGACTTCTTGAAAGAAGAAATGACAGCGTTTGACAGCTCTGTGAAGCTGTCAAACACTGACATTCTCTTTAGTTTGATGAGTCTTTGAGGTGAGGACTCATCAAAAATTGCAAATTTGTAAATTTCAGATGTCTGATGGATCGGAGGGTCCATCAGCCATTACCTGAAATTGACAAGCAGGATGTCGGCTCTCCCGATCCACCGCGGCTAAAGGCTATGGAAGGAAAACAAGGTAAGTGCACACTTTTTAAAACTTATCACTCACCTTGCATACTTACCACTCCACACTTGCACCCATCACTCACCTCTACACCTTACTTCCAGGAGCCTCCGACCACTGCAGACCTCCTCCACGTCTCCTCCAACCCGGTGGGGTTCTCCGAGGTCGGGAAGCCTCCACCTGTGAAGGTAAAATGGCACTAATCCTTTTTTCTGCCTGTTAACTACCTGTTAACAGGCAGTTAAAAGGATTAAATGCCTTTCCCGCCTCCAGGAGACAGGACCCGAAGCTGCACACCTTCCCGCCTCCTGGCAAATGGGCACCGGGATGGCCATCTGCCCCCAATTTCTCAGAGTTTTCCGGCTGTCCCGCCTCCATGCCCGCCTCCTCGGGGCTTGGAAAATCGAGCCCTGAGTGTCAGCAGCTGTTAGTTGTTTTCTGGAGAGAAAAAAGTGTAATTCTTTATGATGTGGGTGTCGCTGGCAAGAGCCGTCATTTATTGCCCGTCCCCTCGAGAAGGTGGTGGTGAGCCGCCTTCTTGAACCACTGCAGTCCGTGTGGTGAAGGTGCTCCCCAGTGCTGTTAGGGAGGGAGTTGCAGGATTTTGACCCAGCGACGGTGAAGGAACAGCCGATATGTGTCCAAATCAGGATGTTGTGTGACTGTAAAAACGCAACTGGTTCTGTCACGTCATTGAGGGAAGGGAGCCTGCCACACATACCTGGTCTAACCTGCACGTGACACCAGTTAAACAGTATGTGGTTGACTTAATGGGCTCTAAAATGGCCCAGCAAGCCACCCTGTTATAAAAAATAATTGCAACTAGGGATGGGAAATAAAAGAGGCCTTGCCAGCATTGCCCACATCTCGCCTTGGAGTCAGAAGGTTGTGGGTTCAAGTCCCACTCCAGGGACTTGAGCACAAAAATCTAGGCTGACACTCCAGTGCAGTACTGAGGGAGTGCTGCACTGTCGGAGGTGCCATCTTTTGGATGAGACGTTAAACCGAGGCCCTGTCTGCTCTCTCAGGTGGACGTAAAAGTTTCCAAGGCACTATTTCGAAGAAGAGCAGGGGAGTTCTCCCCGGTGTCCTGGGGCCAATATTTATCCCTCAATCAACATCACTGAAACATTATCCGGTCATTATCTCATTGCTGTTTGTGGGCACTTGCTGTGCACAAATTGGCTGCTGCGTTTTCTACATTACAACAGTGACTCCACTTCATTGGCTGTAAAGCGCTTTGGGGCGTCCAGCGGTCGTGAAAGGCGCTATAGAAATGCAAGTCTTTCTTTTTCTTTCCTTTCTGAGAGAAAATTGAAAGAACGAGCAGGCCCTCATCGAGACAGCGGAGAACGAGCAGAGATTGTGGTCTCTATCCTGGCAAAAGTCAGAGAGGAAGAAACTGAAAAAGCACCTCAAATTTAAATGATTTATTTACGGCCAATAATCACTCAACGCAATTGCTCAATCATAATTCCAAAAAAAAGACCCCCCCCGTGAGTATTTTGTTAAAAGAAAGTGTCCCGTATGTATGGCAGGGGATTGAAAAAAAATTGCCTAGTTCACTATCTTTCTGATGCTGTGCTGGAATGTTACAACAGAATCTCAGAAGGTTAAAGGACACGCCTGGGTTCTTATTAAACTCGCTCTTGTCAAGCTTTTAGCCTTTGTCCTGTCAGTTTGATTTTCTGCAGCACTGGAGGTTTTTTTCAGTGAGGAACCGAAATATCCATCGTCCCTATTCAGTAAATGATCTCACATGCTCGCCAAAACGCATACCAGCTCAGTGACACGCTGACCTTATCGAGGGGCGTCACAGAGCCCCTCTAGAATCACTCGATCGCAGGGGGCGGGAAGCGGGTGAAGGAAGGAGAGAGGCCCTTCCCCCCCCCCAAACCCCCGATTTCTCTCCCGACTCTGTTCTCTCTTTTCTAAAAGAGCTTGACAATGCCCGGGCCGTCTTGTTGAGTGACTAAATGGGCAGGACTTCTCGTCTACGCCCCCCCCTGGCTCGGAGAATGTCGGACGACGGTGGGAACAACCACGTATTTTACACTAAGTTCCGCTTTTGCGGCCGAGCGCAAAGAGCACCCGAGGTGGAAAGATCGGCTGTGTGCAAAGGATGTAGAGTCGGCCCACTGCCCCTTTGATCTCCCCCCTTTGCCAAAGACAAGACTTAGTCAAAGAGACACACAGAATATCTTGTTCCAACTATTATGTCCGTGTATAATTGAGACACGGACTGCAGGAGTTGATTATAACAAGTCTTTACTGAATGGGGACAACCTGGAAACTGAAACTACAGAAGCCTGCTAGGGCCTTTTATACAGGGGTGGTCACTGCCGGTACTGCAGTCTGAGACCAGTTATTCCCTTAAAGGTACATACACAACACCAACGCTTGGTAATTGTAAACTTAGAGATTCCTTATTTTCAGGAATGAATGAAAGATCGCAGTGCTGAGCAGCTTGTTTTCTTTTCTGCCTTCTGCTCTTGTCAAGCGAATGGCAGGCTGAGGGACTGCCGCGAGTGAGCAGCGATTGGCAAGTTGGTTCACTGCTTCGAATGCCTTCCAGATAAGAAACAATCGGTGCCCTGAACTAAAATACGCAGCTACGCACAAGGCTGTGAACAACGTCCCGCTTTGATTTCACAGAATCTCACAGCACAGAAGGAGGCCCTTCGGCCCATCGTGCCTGTGCCGGCTCTTTGAAAGAGCTCTACAATTAGTCCCGCTCCTCCCCTGCTCTTTCCCCGTAGCCCTGCAAATTTTCTCCCCACCAAGTATTTATCCAATTCCCTTTTGAAGGTTACTATTTTTAGCGACAATGCAAGGCAAAGAGCTAAAGGCCCCCAGTGCAGGATGTCGGCAAAGTTGAAAAGTCAGGTAGAGAAGATGAGATAAATGAACCTAACACTCCCAGTGCCAGTACTGAGGGAGTGCTGCACTGCCGGAGGAGCCGTCTTTTGGATGAGACGTTAAACCGAGGCCCCGCCTGCCCTCTCAGGTGGATGTAAAAGATCCCATAGCACTATTTCGAAGAAGAGCAGGGGAGTTATCCCCAGAGTCCTGGCCAGTATTTATCCCTCAACCAACATCACTAAAAGAGATTATCTGGTTATTATCACATTGCTGTTTGTGGGAGTTTGCTGTGCATAAATAGCTGCCACGTTTCCGACAACAGTGACTACATTTCAAAAGTACTTCATTGACTGTAAAGCGCTTTGGGATGTCCGTGAAGGGCGCTATATAAATGCAAGTTTTTCTCCAAGTGGTGCGTTGGTGACACCACCCTTGGGTTTTAAAAGCCTGTAGCTTGTAGGAGGAGCAAAAACTGAGGAAGGTAAGGGGTGAGGGTTGAAAATTAAGAGTTGCTATGCTCAGTAGACCCGAAGGTAGCAGAATATTAGTCTCATTGCTACATTGCAAAGGCATTTATCAGTTGGCTATCCGAGGTCATTAGTCACACTGTAACCTCTCTTTTCCTTGCTTCTCCGCCCCTGCTAAAAATCTGCAGCATTTTACCACACGGAGGGAGGAAAGCAGATGTGTGCAGTTAATGTCATTTTGAATATATGTCTTGCCTTCTTCCATTCTACTGTCTCTGAGAGATGTTCAAGAAGTTTTATTGAAACAGAGGGCCATGTTATAGAGGGGGCATTCTCTGTTAATGAGGGAAGCATCCTAGCAAAGGTCGGGGCCCAGGGAAGGTGCGGCATGGGCCAACAGCGAGGTCGGGAGGACCACAATGCATCCTACGAAACCCAGGCAGAGAGGACCTGCGGGAAGGAGGGAGGAGGACAGTAGCAGTATGTTTGTGTGTGCGCGCGCTAGGCCGTTGTAGCAGAGCCTGGTCTCCAATCGTCTTGGATCCCCTTGCCATTGGACCAAGACCTTGCTCTGTCAAGCCCGTGTGGTAGCTGGTGTGCAACGGCCACCCCACGTTAAAAGAATTCACGCACAGACATCTTCCACCCTTTAAAATGAAGTTCAGGACCTGGAACGTCAGGCTGCCCCACCTGTGACAGAGACTGTAGGTCCCGCATTGGACTCATCAGTCACCCGAGAACTCATTTTTAATGTGGAAGCAAGTCATCCCCGGTTCCGAGGGACTGCCTAAGAAGAAGGAGAAGAAGCAAAGGATGCATGCCAGGGGGGCGCGAGAGTGAAATACTTCTGGACATTGAACCAGACCTGAAATCCGAGTTCGATGGAATCTGGGGCTTTGATTAAACCAAATCCCAACCCCACCCATTGTTGGCACAGTTTGGGCTTGACTTTGATTTTTTTTTAAGTTAAAAAATGTTTCTGAGTGTTGAAAAAGCAAAGTGATACAAGCCCTGGTGTGTGTATATGGGCTGTTTAGATTGTATTACAAACTGGGGTTTGTGTGAAGGATCTAGATTATTAGGGACTGAAAACTGGAGCCAAAAATTTTTTAAGTTTTACACTGGCGCACAGGAACACGCAGGAGTAGGAAAGGCTATCGCGGCCCTTCTAGTTTTATTACCTCTTTTGCTCCCTCTTGAATTTGCTCAGACTAACCACTTGCATTCTTTGGTTTTTTTAAATCAAAACTGCCCACCCGGCCCCTAAACCCATTGGTTCAGGGTTTGAGGTTCCATCAAACGATTTATTAGGGTTCAATTTACCCCTATGGATTGCACCATCTCCTGCTCTAACTTAGGAAGTCAGAGCTGTGGAGCCCCTTTATCTCTCGCACTTGTCCCAGGCTTTTGAACTCGCAGCTTGGCGTCGGGTAATGACAACTCCTCAGTTTACCCTGGCTTCTCTCCTATTCTTTTCATAGACTCTCACAGCACAGGAGGAGGCCATGCGGCCCATCGTGCCTGTGCCGGCCCTTTGAAAGAGCTCTCCAATGTGTCCCACTCCCCCCTGCTCTTTTCCCATAGCTGAAGCAGATTTTACCTTTTCAAGTATGTATCGAACTCCCTTTTGAAAGTTGCTATTGAATCTGCTTCCACCTCCCTTTCAGGAGGTGCATTCCAGATCACAACTCACTGCGTAAATAAAAATTCAACTTATCTCCTCCCTGGCTCTTTTGTCAATTATGTTAAATCTGTGTCCTCTGGTTACCAACCCTCCCACCAGTGGAAACAGTTTCTCCTTATTTACTCCTTATAATTTTGAACACCTCTATTAAATCTCCACTTAACGTTCTCTGCTCTAAGGAGAACAACCCCAGCTTCTCCAGTCTCTCAACATTACTGAAGACCCTCATCCCTGGAACCATTCTAGTAAATCTCCTCTGCACCCTCTCTAAGGCCTTGACATCCTTCATAAAGTGTGGGGCCCAGAATTGGACACAATACTCCAGCTGAGGCCTAAACAGTGATTTATAAAGGTTTAGCGTAACTTCCTTGCTTTTGAACCCTATGCCCCTATTTATAAAGCCCAGGATCCCGTGTGCTTTTTTAACGGCCTTATCAACTTGTCCTTCCACCTTCAAAGATTTTCAACCTTGATGGTATCCCGTACTGTGGGTCGTGGCCCATCCAGCTTTCTCCATCTAAAAACAAAGAGTGGTGAGATGTGGAACTCGCTACCACAGGGAGTGGTTGAAGCAAATAGTACAGATGCATTTAAGGGGAGGCTAGATCAGCATACGAGGGAGAAGGGAATAGAGGGTTATGCTGATAGATTGAGATGAGGAAAGACGGGAGGAGGCTCGAGTGGAGCATAAATGCCGGCACGGACTGGTTGGGCCGAAAGGCCTGTTTCTGTGCCGTATATCCGATGTAATCCGATGTAAAAAGCTTTGCAGAAATATATATTGTTGTACGTGCTTGACATTCACATTGAGTTGTTTCACTGAAAGAAATACGTATGAATTTGTTTTTCTGCGATTGTGCATTGGGGAATGGGTGGAAGCTTAAAAAAATTGTGAGATATTGATTAAAAACAACAGAGGGGATAAAGTAATTGCTGATGTTGGCCGGAGATTTGTGACTAGAAATGATTTCAAAGAGTGCGAGTTTCACAATGTTCTTATTATGCTTGTAGCGATATCTTGTAAAAACATATTGTTGTTACACTAAATGAAAAAAAAAAAGACTTCCTGTGACATACACAGCAGCAGTAAGGATCTTGCATCTCCGGTTCAGAGGTGTTTATTTTTTTCCATAGGCCTTGTCTATAGTGGCAGCAAACTGGTGTTTGCCAAACCCAATGGAACATAGGAACAGGAGGAGGCTATTCAGCCCCTTGAGCCTGTTCTGCCATTCAGTTAGACCATGGCTGATCTGCATCTTAACTCCATCCACCCGCCTTGGATCCATATCCCTTAATATGCTTACCCAACAAAAATCCACCAATCTCATTCCAAGTGCTTAGTCACATTGTCGCCAATGACTTTCCCACAACAGACGTCAGAAACAATAGGTCCATCATTTCCTGGTTTCTCTCTCCCATCCTTCTTAAATAACAGAGTGATGTTGGCAATTTTCCAATCCTAGGGGACAATTCCTGAATAAAGAGAGCTATGGAAGATGATGATTAGAGCATCTACAATTACCTACTTCTTTTAATACCCTGGGGTGGAAACCATCCGGCCCTGGAGATCTGTCTATCTTCAGTCTCATTATTTTCTCAATTTTTTCACATATTAAATCTAGTAAGTCCCTCCATGTTTATTGCAGAGCTCACTCACATGTTTGTCCACTTGGTAGAAGTACTCATGTCGAACATAAAAACATATGAAAATACCAGCTGGCCCATCAAGCCTGGCCCACACCACGATGACCAGACCATGTCGACCAGATAGATCATTGGTTCTGGCCTCTTGTGCATCCCCAAATGTAATTGCTCCACTATTGGTGGCCGTGCCTTCAGCTGTCTAGACCCTAAACTCTGGAATTCCCTCCCTAGACCTCTCTGCCTCTCAAACTCTTTCTCCTCTTTTAAGACGCTCCTTAAAACCATCCTCTTTGACCAAGCCTTTGGTCACCTGTCCTAATATCTCCTTATGTGGATCGGTGTCAAATTTTGTTTGATAATCGCTCCTGTGAAGCACCTTGGGACATTTTACTACATTAAAGGCGCTGTATAAATACAAGTTGTTGTTGTTCGATCCCCGGACTGTGCCGAATCAGCTGATCTCAGTCGGAGAGCTAGCAGGATCCAAGTCACACACCATCCCGACTTGGAAATATATCGGCCATTCCTTCATCGTCACTGGGTCAAAATCCTGGAACTCCCTCCCTAACAGCACTGTGGGGGCACCTTCACCACACGGACTGCAGCGGTTCAAGAAGGCGGCTCACCACCACCTTCTCAAGGGCAATTAGGGATGGGCAATAAATGCCGGCCTCGCCAGTGACGCCCACGTCCCAAGAATGAATTTTTTTAAAAGGCGGCCCTATAGTTAGCCTCAGTACCATCCTGGGCTTAGGCAGTGGGAAATCAGCCACCTTGCCCACTCCCGAGAGTTACCCAGCGACTCCTACTGGAAGGAATGCGTGCATGGATTTCGGACATTTGCGCTGAGCTGTGATGGTCTCTGTTGTTGAAAAGCCCGTCATCGCTCATTGGCGGTAACGTTGACTTGGGACGATAGTTTAATACGGATCAGGTGCCCGTGATACCGCTCTCTCGATATTCATATCCACTGACTTCAACTTACCACCATTGTGTGGGGTGACACATAGAAAGAAGAAGAAATAACTTGCATTTCTGTAGCGCCTTTCATGGCCACCAGACATCTCAAAGCGCTTTACAGCCAATGAAATACTTTTCAAAGTGTGGTCACTGTTGTAATGTAGGAAACGTGGCAGCCAGTTTGTGCACAGCAAGCTCCCACAAACAGCAATGTGATAATGACCAAATAATCTGTTTTTAGTGATGTTGGTTGAGGGATAAATATTGGCCCCAGGACACCGGGGAGAACTCCCCCGCTCTTCTTCGAAATAGTGGCCATGGGATCTTTTCAATCCACCTGAGAGGGCAGACGGGGCCTCGGTTTAATGTCTCATCCGAAAGACGGCACCTCCGACAGTGTGGCACTCCCTCAGCACTGCACTGGGGTGTCAGCTCAGGTTTTATGCTCAAGTCTCTGGAGTGGGGACTATGAACCCACAACCTTCTGAGTCAGAGGCGAGAGAGAGAGAGCAACCCACTGAGCCATGGCTAACACATGAAGAAAGCCTTACTCAGGAGAGGCACTGGGGGATCTCAGTGGTCGTGGACCCGTGACCCAACAAACTCCAACAACCTCACAAGAGGCAGGAAAGAGACAACTTGCATTTATTTCGCACTTGATTACGTCCTCAATATGTCCCAAAGCAGTTAACAAACAATACTCTTCAAGTGCAGTCACTGTTGTTATCTAGGCAAACATTGCAGCCAATTTGCACACACGAAATTGGAGGGAAAATATGGAGAAATAACTTTGCTGCATGTGCATCAGATTTATTGCTCAGAAACTGCTATCGGGCCTTTCAATGGAGCTCCACCTTTAAGAAAGAATGCTTTGCAAACCTCCAACTTCCTGTTAGTAATTTTCCCTCCTCTCCTGAAGGGGCTGACTCTTGCTGGGGTATTATTTCTAGGTTCAAATCCCACCACAGCACCTGGGGAATTTAAATTCAGTTAATTAAATAAATCTAGAATAAAAAGCTAATGGTGACCATGAAACTACCGGATTGTTATAAAAACCCCATCTGGTTCACTAATGTCCATTAGGGAAGGAAATCTGCCGTCCTTACCCGGTCTGGCCTATATGTGACTCCAGACCCACAGCAATGTGGTTGACTCTTAACTGCCCTCTGTGGTTCAAGAAGGCGGCTCACCGCCACCTTCTCAAGGACAATTAGGGATGGGCAATAAATGCTGGCCTTGCCAGCGATGCCCGCATCCCGTGAACGAATAAAAAAAGAAATGTCCCTTTAACCAGTCCTAATAAAACTTAAACCAAACATTGAGTTCCCTGCAAGATTTGGCCTGCACTTTGCCTAGCCAGTAAATTTGTTATTAAAGTATTAAGTTCTTCCTCCCACTCTCCTCCACCCTCATCACTCAAAATCATCCTCTTGTTGACTGATGATTGTAATTGTCTACCACCCACATTGAAGGAATGGGGTAGAGCAGGACATTATCTTCACATCGTTAAGGTCTGCAACACAAATTATCCGCATGTCTCTATCACTTTCATTAGTTCGTGCTGGAATTCCGAGATGCATAACTCCATTCATCCCAGTCATTCATCTCTGTTTTGCGCAAAGATCCCATGTGCCATCTCTGTGGTTTAAAACAGAAGGGATAGGATGGTGCTGCCTGTTGTAAATGACGGGACGGTTCTAAGTATGCATTGCTCTGCCTTTGTTCTGAATTGGGGAAACCTAGGTCAAGGCTGGGCGGTGCAGGACACCACTTGGGAGAGAAGCCAAGCTAGGGTTTTAACAGCCGGCAGATTGAAGGTGGAAAGAAAGAAAAGCAAGAGCCTGCATTTATATAGCAGCTGATGAGTTGACAGCTTCAAAGCTCCCAGCTGATTGAGAAATGTTCCCTTAACCACTAGCTTCTCTAAACTGCATTTCCACTACAGATTCAGGATGCTGCAAGTCTTTACACAAGTCTCCATCCAGTCTGACCTCATTACCTCTCCCACCATTGACAGATCGCTTCTGTCATATCTACTTCACCTGCCATCTATTCCATCAGCATGGGTACCCTTGAAACTCTCTCACCTTGGTCCTCAGAATCCCACCACGATCAGCCCCAACACCAGCAGCACCAGGCACACCAGCAGCACCAACACCAACCTTCTCTGCAATCAACTGATGCTACACAGGACACAGGGCATCATCACCGGATCACATTGCTGCCCGGGAGGCCAGGGATGTCCTCACCATGGCCAGATTTACTTCACTTGATGCTGTACACCCTGGCTGACACATGATGTGCCAGGTTGGCACCACCCCACACCAACAACATAAAGCATCCCTACAATGCTCAAGCCATTCCTTTCACACTCATCACCATTGCGGGGGGTACCGTTATGTCTCACCATTCACTGCAACTCACAAAGGTGCACACAAATCTGTCCAAAAATGCAAAGTGTTGAAAATAAAGATTTCAATGTTTGACAACACATTAACAGAAACTTTACATGAACATTGGCTAAAACATCCAAGTGCCCACCCTTGTGTGTTGTTAGTTGGTGTGATTGCACTAGGATGAGGGTGAGGGTGAGTGTGAGGGGTGGCTAGTGAGAGGGGGAAGTGATAATATAGATAGAGAGAGATGGGTGGAGGTGCAAGGTAAGTTGGTGTGAGTAAGGATGTGCAGGAGTAGGGTAGGGAAGGCAGAGTGATGGGGATGTGATGAGTGGCACAGCAGGATGAGGTTGAGTGTAGCTTTGCAGTAACGTTTCGTGATCTACTGAGATCATTGAAAGGTTTGCGCCACTGCAGCCTGGTCCTCCTGACCACATCCCTGCTTGTGTCCTCCTGTACAATGTGCAACCAGGCTGCGTTGATCTCCTGGGGAGGTCTCTTCCGCCCATTGGAAGGGAAGACGACCTCCCTGCATGCTGTGACTCCCTCCGTAAGCATATGGAGGGAGTCATGGGAGAACCTGCGTGCAGCCGTGCACCTCTGTGCAGTGCTTGTCAGTGTTTGCAGCACCTCAATGCTGTAGAACACTGACAGCACAAATGTCAAACTAAATTTGGGCATGGTCCCTTTAAGGAAACCAGCTGATGATGCACCAGACGCACTTCCTTCAATTGACCAGGAAACTCGCTGGGTGGGCTTAACAAGCCCAATCATCGGAAAGTCATTTCGGAGGCCAGGATGGAGCCAGCAGTGGGGTCGGGACCCGCCACCGACCTCGCCCACCACAGAACCACTGAGGATCGTAAAATCGCGGCCAACGAATGGAAAATCCTGATTGTCAATTATTTTTTTTTAACGACTGGATTTATTCCCAGGATTCCACTGATCTCTCTCTCTGATCCTTTGCTAAGGAATAGAATCAAATCAGACCTCATTCTAGTTTTCAACTATTAAACAAATGTGTTAATTGAACAGTAAATAAGTGAATAAGTAACAATATAATACAAACACACAAAGTACGTGCGCGCACACACACACACAAACGCACACACACACGCACATATATAGTAATGTATACTGTAATATATTTCACAGAATCATGGAACAATACAGCACAGGAGACCATTAGGCCCATCGTGCCTCTGCCGGCTCTTTGAAAGAGCTCTCCGATTAGTTCCACTCCCCCGCTCTTTCCCCATAACCCTGAAAATTTTTCCCCTTCGAGTATTTATCCAATTCCCCTTTTAAACATCACTATTGAATCTGCTTCCCCCACCCATTCCAAATCATAACAACTCGCTACGTAAAAAAAAATTGTAACTGTAATTCTACTCTAGACTGTAAAATATATATTTACAGTAGAAATTCAATCATGATGAAAGGGAGAATAACAGCAGCTTAGAAATCTAAATGCTAACGTGTATCTCTATAAACAACTTATCTACTCAGCCCTCCTCTTTCTTGTCTCCCTGTGAGCTATGGGAGCAAGCTAACAGTTACCTACCGCTTGCTGACGATGGCAGTTCGTTTGATTTAACGACAGACTGAGGACTATTGTCTGCTTGCCGCTTTTTATAGCTCGTTAGAAATTCATAACTGCCGACCTGAGCAAAGGAGGTTGAGAGGTGATTTGATAGAGGTGTACAAGATTATGATGGGTTTGGATAGGCTATACGGGGAAAGGCTGTTCCCACTGGTTGATGGTACAAGGACTAGGGGACACAGATTTAAGGTTTTTGGGCAAGAGATACGGGGGGACGTGAGGAAAAACTTTTTTACGCAGTGAGTGGTGAGGACCTGGAACTCGCTGCTGACGGAAGTGGTGGAAGTGGAGACACTCAATGTTTTCAAGGAGAGACTGGATAGGCACTTGAGGGAAATAAACTTTCAGGGATACGGGGATAGAGCGGGGGAATGGGACTGACTGGATTGCTCTACAGAGAGCCGGCACGGACTCAATGGGCCGAATGGCCTCCTTCTGTGCCGTTATGACAATGACCTCATTCCAATAAAGAACAGGCTGTCATTCACAACAGAACCGATCGTGAAATCAGTATAAATTCGAAAATTGTGTGTTCAATTTCTGCTCAATCCCATTACCAAGGAGATTGTAACGATAATCTTTATTACATATGTAAGGAAATAGGCTGTGGTTGCAGATGTCTCTTTTTCTTTTAAGTCCTAGTGTCGGATTTAAAGGGACAGTTACCAGCTAAAACAAGACGTTTTTGGCACAAGTTTTCTTGTTATTTATACTCAAAATATTCAGGCGAGAAGCTCTAAAGTCAACGGACGTGACGGCCTTTTCTCATCCTCGATTAAACATAAACATGATTGCACTCACAAAGTTTATGCTATGAAATGTTAGCATTCAGCCATGCGTGAAAATCATCGGCTTACTGCTAAAATTATTTACAAAATACTTTGTATTCAACTGTATAAAGCCCAATCCTGCCCAAGATTTGAATACTGCTTCCATGTTTAGTGGGAGGGGCGGGTCTGTTCTTGCATTTGTCACAGTCCTGGACAGGACATATATATATAAAAAGTTTGTTGTCTGATGGACAATCTTTTTCTCACCTTTTCTAGACTCCAACCTCTCTCTTCACAATTTTCTTGTCTCTCTCGCTCTCCATTTTATTGACATTACTACAGTCATTGATAACAACAACAACTTGGATTTATATAGCACCTTTAACGTAGTAAAACATCTCAATCTTCTGAATTTCCCTCCCAATCTCAGAAATGCATCTTCCTACACATTCTTCCTCTTCGCAACATTCCCATTGTGTTAAAATCAAGACTCATTTCACCACTTAAACTCATTCTTCCTCAATACTGTAGAACTCCTTACTTCCCTCAGTATTCCATTTTTCCTACAATTTACAGGCATTTAAAATCCAAACACGATTTCACCTAATACACTAGTTGTTAATTAACCTTCTTCGGCTAATTTGGCTTCTTGGCAGCACCTCCCAAACCCGCGACCTCTTCCACCCAGAAGGACAAGGGCAGCAGGCGCATGGGAACACCACCACCTGCAAGTTCCCCTCCAAGTCACACACCATCCTGACTTGGAAATATATCGGCCGTTCCTTCATCGTCGCTGGGTCAAAATCCTAGAACTCCCTCCATAACAGCACTGTGGGAGCACCTTCACCTCACGGACTGCAGCAGTTCAAGAAGGCGGCTCACCACCACCTTCTCAAGGGCAATTAGGGATGGGCAATAAATGCTGGCCTTGCCAGCGATGCCCAGATCCCATGAATGAATTTTAAAAAACTCTTCTCTTCAACTCATTCCAACCTCCATGGTGTCCTACACTGGTGAGCATCAACCCTTCACCTAGGTATCTCAATATATTAAAGAAATCATAAGGGCCTAGAAATTGGGTTGGGGCGCCAAAGTGGCGCAAAAGTCGCCTGAGCGCAGGATTTAGCGCAGCGTTCGAGGCTTCAGCGATCGTCAGATATTCAGTTTCATTGCCCCTCGAGGGACACGGGGCGAGGCTCGAGGCGCTCCGCGTCCCTCTTAGGGCGCTGAAACTGAATATCGCAGCACGGCACGCTGAGGTACTGCAGGCCTTCCTCCCATTGTTAAGGGGGAGGGGCCTGCAACAGCGCGATCCCCGCTCGCGAGTGCCGGCAAATGAGCCCGGCACCAAGGAGAAGTGCCGGGCTCTTGGGAAACAGCCGGCAATGCCGTGGGGGGGGGGCGGTTAGGAGGCCGGGGACGGAGGTGCTGGCAGGCGGCCGCTGAAAAAGGTGGCCGCCCCGCACCTCCACCTTAACTTGCGCCGCTGCCGGCACAGTAAGGCCCCGTGAACCGGGTGCGGGTAGCGAACGGCGCAACTGCGGCGTTCGCTACCAAATATCGCGAACGGGGCGCTGCACACACCGATGACGTCATCGGTGGTGGCGCAGCGCAAAAGGCTAACGCCACCATTATCGCCCCAACTCAATATCGCGGGAGGCGCAGCCAGTGGCGCTACAGCCACTGCCTGCCTCTTTAGGCGCTAACAAGTGGCGCTACTCACCCAATTTCTCCCCCATGGAGTCTAGACAGAGTAGATAGAGAGAAACTGTTCCCATTGGCGGAAGGATCGAGAACCAGAGGACACAGATTTAAGGTGATTGGCAGAAGAACCAACATGAGGAAAAACATTTTTTACACAGCGAGTGGTTAGGATCTGGAATGCGCTACCTGAGAGGATGGTGGAGGCAGAGTCACTCGTGGCTTTCAAAAGGGAGTTGGATAAGTACCTGAAGGAAATTTTTTTTGCAGGGCTACGGGGAAAGGGCGGGGGAGTGGGCCTAGCTGACGTGCTCTTGCAGAGAGCCGGCACGGGCTCGACGGGCCGAATGGCCTCCTTCGGTGCTGTAGCCATTCTCTGATTCTATGAAATTCTAAACGTAGGATAAAAATTTGGATGCTGTTCCTTTCCTCCTGCAGTTTTTAGATCTGGACTGAGGAGGTCTAAATTCCACACATGGCGGAAAGCTTTGGTCGCAGTGGAAATTGCAAAAAGAGTTTAAAACACATTTCGTCACCGAATAATTGGCTGAATTGATGATTCTTGACTCTGCATGAAATGTTTCTTTTGGCTAAATAAACAAGAGGTCAGAGGATTCAACCTGGTGGAAAAAAATATCATCACCCAAGAAGCTGCGCTTCTGGCCAAAAAATTGCAAATCGCCACCTGGTGAAGTCAAGAAGGAGAACGTACAGCCATCTCGAAGAAAGCACGGCAGCCCGATATTGCTGATATTACAATAACGCCAAGCAAAATTACTTCCAGTTTTTGTGTTGTTCTTGAACGGAAATCGTATGAAGTGTGAAAAAGTTAAACAAAGTCCATTTAGAAAATTGTACTCCATCGGACCAACCGAATACTTTTAGTTGGCCAGATGGCGTACTTTTGTGTGATTACTGCACTTAGATCATGTTCTGGGTAACGTCCTGCTCTGTTGCTATGGTAAATATTTCTTTTTAAACGTTGGATCAAATCGTTTTTAAACTGGTTTAAAAGTGCATGTCTGGTTCCAGCCAAACTCTGGGCAAGGTCAGAGGAAGACTTTTTTTTTACTTCTTTCATTTATTAAATATCAGTCATTTCTGTTTAGGTTTAAGAGTTCTCTTGGAGTCTCTGCCAACATTTCTTCCTTGCCCAGAACAGACTAGCATGGGATCTCATTGTGCGCAAAATGGTTGTCACGTTTGCCTGCATACCAACAAGAATTGCACTTCAAAGCAATTCACTGTATGTCAAGCACTTTGGAATGTTTGGGGGAGATGGAATAGGTGCTGAGTAAATGTAAGTATTTGGTATGGAGCATTGGTGCTGGCTGGTGCAGTGGGTTCGGACTTTTGCCTTTAAGTGAAAGAGAGAAAGACTTGCATTTATATCACGCCTTTCACTACCTTAGGACATCCCAAAGTGAAGTACTATTGAAGTGTAGTCACTGTTCTAATGTAGAAATTGCAACACAGCAAGGTACCATCAACAGCAGTGTGATAATGACCAGATAATCTGTTTTAGTGATATTGGTTGAGGGATAAATATTGGCCCAGGATACCGGGGAGAACTCCCCTGCTCTTCTTCGAAATGGTGCCTTACGATCTTTTACGTCCACCTCAGAGGGCAGACGGGGCTTCGGTTTAACATAGTAACATAGAAGATAGGAGTAGGAGTAGGCCATTCGGCCCCTCGAGCCCGCTCCGCCATTCAATGAGATCATGGCTGATCATCCAAATTCAGTACCCTGTCCCTGCTTTCTCCCCATATCCCTTGATCCCTTTAGCCTCAAGAAATATATCCAACTCCTTCTTGAATATATTTAATGAATTGGCCTCAACTGCCCTGTGTGGCAGAGAATTCCACAGGTTCACCACACTCTGGGTGAAGAAGTTCCTCCTCATCTCTGTCCTAAATGGCTTACCTCTTATCCTTAGACTGTGACCCCTGGTTCCGGACTCCCCTGCCATCGGGAACATCCTTCCTGCATCTAGTCTGTCTAGTCCTGTTAGAATTTTATAAGTTTCAATGAGATCCCCTCTCATTCTTCTAAACTCTAGCGAATATAAGCCTAATCGACCCAATCTCTCCTTATACGTCATTCCTGCCATCCCAGGTATCAGTCTGGTGAATCTTCGCTGCACTCTCTCCATGGCAAGAACATCCCTCCTCAGATAAGGCGAGCAAAACTGCACACAATACTCCAGGTTTAACGTCTCATCCAAAAGACGGCACCTCCGACAGTGCAGCACTCCCTCAGTACAGCACTAAAATGTCAGCTTAGATTTTGTACTCAAGTCTCTGGAGTGGGGCTTGAACCGCATAAGTGTCTGACTCTGAGGCGAGAGTGTGACCCACTGAGCCACAGCATGTTTGGCAACAATAGGATCAGATTCAACTGTGCTGCTCCTGATGGTGGAGTATCCAACTACCGTTGACTGCCCAGCCTCACATGTGAGTCTCATACTTGGATGAGGGACAGGCGGATTGCCAGCACTGTACCACAGCACAAGTGAGGGCTTTCAGCAGAGATGGGGAGGACACTGGAGAAAGATAATGGCCCAGGTGAATTGTGGCAGATGCTGGGCACCAACGTGCTGTGCCACGGAGTAACACAGTCTGACTTTCCACCTATAGCACTCCACATGTTGAATTCCCTATCCCAGCTGTGTTGCTTTGACCGGGCAGCTCCTGAGAGGAGAGCGGGAACATTAGAGGGAGAGTCATATTGCTGACTCACCTACCTACACCTCTCTTGTCTCTTCCTATTTTATCAATACTGTTACGGTGAGTGCTCCTCTGACCTTCCACCACACGTTCCTCCCAAGCTGCAAGTGTGCCATCCCACACACCCTTCATCCTCCCTGTACCCTCACTCTCTTTAGATCTAAAGGTTATGTGTATCAGGAAAGATTGAACAGGCTGGGGCTCTTTTCGCTAGAAAAGAGAAGACAGAGGGGGTGGCCTGATGGAGGTCTTTAAGATTATGCAAGAGTTTAATAGGGTGGGCGTAGAGAAGATGTTTCTACTCATGTGGGGAGACCAGAACTAGGGGGCATAAATATAAGATAGTCAATAATAAATCCAATAAGGAATTCAGGAGAAACTTCTCTACCCAGAGAGTGGTGAGAATGTGGAACTCGCTACCACAGGGAGTGGTTAAGGCGAATAGCAGAGATGCATTTAAGGGGAAGCTAGATAAACACATGGGGGAGACAGGAATAGAAGGTTAGGTCGATAGGGTGAGATGAAGTAGGGGTGGGAGGAGGCTCGTGTGGAGCATAAACACCGGCACAGACCTGTTGGGCCGAATGGACAGATTCTGTGCTGTACATTCTATGTAAAAAAAATGGACTTACTTAACTGTCCAATGTAGCTCATTTTCCCAGGATCTTAAAACTCCGGAACCCCTTTCCTCTCTCGGTCTTCTCTTTCTCCAACCATTCAAAGGCATTCAAAATCCACGCTTGACGACATCCAACCACTGCTTTTTAATTCACCAAAGGGTAACGCAGGAGGTTAGAATGCTGACCATCACCAGTGGAAAAGAAAAAGAAAGACTTGCATTTCTACAGCGCCTTTCACAACCACCAGACTTCCCAAAGCGCTTTACAGCCAATGAAGTACTTTTTGAAATGTGGTCACTGTTGTAATGTAGGAAATGCGGCATGCCAATTTGCGCACAGCAAGCTCCCACAAACAGCACTGTGATAATGACCATTAATCTGTTTTTAAATGCTAATTGAGGGATAAGTATTGGCCCAGAATACTGGGGATAACTCCCCTGTTCTTCAGATCTTTTACATCCGCCTGAGAGAGCAGACGGGGCCTTGGTTTAATGTCTTATCTGAAAGACGGCACTTCTGACAGTGCAGCACTCCCTCAGCACTGCACTGGAGTGTCAGCTTAGACTTTTGTGCTCAAGTCTCTGGAGTGGGACTTGAACCCACAACCTTCATAACTCAGAGGTGAGAGTGCTACCCACTGAGCCACAGCTGACACCAGCAAGACCTTGATTGGAATCCAGCCCAGAATGGGCAGATGAAAACCCTTTCAACACAGCCATTTGGCCCTTGAGCCTGCTTCGCCAGTCAATAAGATCATGGCTGATCTTCTACCTCATCTCCACACTCCTGCACTATCCCCATATCCCTTGATTCCCTTAATATTCAAAAATCTATTGATCTCTGTCATGAATATACTGAACGACTGAGCCTCCACAGCCCTCTGGGGTAGAGAATTCCAAAGATTCACCACACTCTGAGTGAAGAAATTTCTCCTCATCTCAGTCCTAAATGGCCGACCCCTTATTCTGAGACTGTGACCCCTGGTTCTAGACTCCCCAGCCAGGGGAAACATCCTCCCTGCATCTACCCTGTCAAGCCCTGTAAAAATTTTGTATATTTCAATGAGATCACCTCATTCTTCTAAACTCTAGAGAATATAGGCCTAGCCTACTCAATCTCTCCTCATAGGACAATCCCCCCATCCCAGGAACCAGTCTGGTGAACCTTCGTTGCACTCCCTCTATGGTAAGTATATCCTTCCTTAGGTAAGGGGACCAAAACTGTACACAATACTCCAGGTGTGGTCTCACCAGGGCCCTATATAATTGCAGTAAGACGTCTTTACTCTTATACTCAAATCCTCTTGTAATAAAGGCCAACATACCATTTGCTTTCCCAATTGCCTGCTGTAACTGCATGTTAACTTTCAGTGATTTGTGTACGAGGACACCGAGGTCCCTCTGAACACCAGCATTTTCCAATCTCTCACCATTTAAAAAATACTCTGCTTTTCTATTTTTCCTACCAAAGTGGATAACTTCATATTTCGCCACATTATATTCCATTTGCCATGTTCTTGCCCTCTCACTTAGTCTGTCTCTATCCCCTTGAAGACTCCTTGCATCCTCCTCACAACTTACATTCCCACCCAGCTTTCTCCACTGGCCACAGGGGCTATAAACAAAAAAAGAGTTTGCACAACTTCAACCTAATGCTAACCGAGTGCAACTAGTAGAGCACTTGACCTAAAACCTGAACATGAATATCCTTCCCTTTGACTATTACAAAAGAAATTGTGAATAATGTCTGACTCATTGTATGCCTAACGTGTTGGAGTAATTGGGTGAAGGAAAAGTGGTTGAAAGGATATGGGAACAGGACGGGTAAACATGCTTGTGTGAAGGATAACTGTTGACATGGACTGGTTGGGCCGAATGGCCTGTTTCTGTGTTGTAACCTCTATGTACCTTGTCTTCTCCCTCACTCTCTGCAACCGTGGCGGACTCCCATAACACAATTGGCTTCAGCCTCTTCATCTTGGCAAAGAGACATTCATGTCAGCGAGCCCCGGATGCTGAAGGCCTTTGTTGAAGATCATGCTTTCCGCCTCACCTTAAAAGGGTGGGGAGGCCAAGGAAGAGGAGGGGGATAAACAGGGGGAAAAAAACACAAACCGGCTTACGTATTTCTAGGAATATTTTCTAAACACTCAGGAATGTTCTGTATCTGCAAACAGGTTAAACTAAGAAAGGCCTTGACAGAAATCAGAATATTTCTTTTTTCTCTTTGTCTTGAAGGGATAATTACAAGTCCTAGCCCTTTTCGGGCTACCCCAGATCAGACGTATTCCTCAGACGTTCACCTTCAACTAAAGTTAGAGATAGCCGAATTCTATAAGATGCTTAAATGGGTCTAAAGGTTCAGGCTATCTCTCCCTAAAGGAAAGGAACGACTGAAGATGTTACCGTCCTCCGGATAGCACTTTTAATAAGTTTAACTAGACTGTGACCTTCCGGATATTATGAGGGTCTAGAATACCCCCCAGAATTCTGTAACTCCTTACAAAAGAGTGTACAGAAATTGGGTTCGCGAGATTGATACAGAAATACTCTGTGAGACAATTCTAAAAATATATAGATTTATTTAAGAGCCGACATTCAGTTAACAGCTATTGATTCAATTGCAACATTAACAATTCAAAATACAAATAGCTTACATTTCTTATCAGAAATCCTTATTCTCAAATCTTAACTTTGTTACATTTCCACACTTCTGTTTATTCTTAATCCAGAATATCCACCAAAATCAAATACCTTGATTACCCGAGACTCAGAGTTGTAGGCTTACAGAGTGGTTCTGAAGCCAAGAATCGCTTGCCCGTCTCCAGCGACTTCTGACTTTCTGTTTGAAAAGCTCTTATTTTTATACCCTTTTTTGAATGGTATATTCTTTGAAGTTTTCTGCTGATGTAAGCTAATTATCTTATTCAGTCTCTCTGTTGAATTCTTTCTATTCTTACTGCCATTTCAGCTGCCAACTCTCAGACTTCTGTCTCTACCTTTAGGTGTTCAATAGTTATCATAAAAACAATATGACAGTACTATTTATTTGATGTCATTCTTATCAAAGATCTTTCATTCAATTCTTAATATTGGCTTAACTGGTTTTAGCAGACGTTGTGACTCCGTGGTGTTCCAAGTTCAATACAAAAAACAATGTAATTGCTTGGTATATCTATTGAAGTTATATCTTCAAAGTGTTCTGCAGGTATCATATTTACTACATGTAAATTAAAGACACTTCAACTAGGGTGGTTGCTTGTTTTCTAGCTATCTCAATTTGCATATTTAATCTTATGTTTCCTGTCTTCCAAGTTTAACATAAAAACTATTTGACCAGCAGGTGTTTCTTTTACTTGATGTCATCTTTTCAAAGGCACATGCCTCTTTTAATATTCTGTTTCTGTTTACCGTGTTAGTTTTTAACACTTTACTTGGGTCATTCCATTGTGTTTCTCCCAAACTCCAGACCTTTTGGAAGCGCCAAACTGCTATTTCAATAGGGCCTTTGTATTAGCATTAACAATCAATTCCCATTTCAAAGCTTGTTGTGTTTACAACTTTGTTAACAACTGATCTTTATCTCAGAAGCCTGTTTTCTGTTTACAGCTTGTGTCTCTGAGGTTTTAGATTTTCAAACCCAGTATATCATGTATTAATAATGTCAGAAATCTATTCATATTATGGTGTATCTCTTGAAATATGGCTTATTCCGTCACGGTCTCCCATTATTTTTTTTTGCCCCAGAAACTTAAATCCTGGCCAAAAATTTCCGGCACGGCGTAATTTCATTTTTCC
Organism: Somniosus microcephalus; assembly: GCF_052327205.1. Classification (NCBI taxonomy): domain Eukaryota; kingdom Metazoa; phylum Chordata; class Chondrichthyes; order Squaliformes; family Somniosidae; genus Somniosus; species Somniosus microcephalus. The sequence continues at coordinate 6,877,315 of NC_141013.1, forward strand.
TATTTAAATTATAAACAGTTTCAAAGTGAAAACAGTGTGTAATGAGCTTGTAATTCTGGTTTCTAATCTAAAGGAACTTGCTCTTACATTGCAAAATAATTGAGGGACTGCCGGGAATTTCAAAGTGTATTTTGGCAAAGGCAATGAGTTCAAGCAAATGTTTTTGAAAATATGTGGGGCCGACAGCACTGTGACTGACAGGTCGTTCGGTCCGTGCTGAATCTTTCAAATAAAGTATTTATGACTTGGGTGAAACAATAATTCCCTGGATATAAAGATTCCAAAGTAAATATCATGAAAATGAACATTTTTTCCAGTGATTTTTGTCATAGAAATATCAGTGAGTGACTAACTACATTACTGCAGAGTGACTACCTGGTGAGGGTGAACGGGGAGGCAGAGCTGCGTATGTGGGACGTGACTCTTACGTCATTCGAGTGTAGGTGCTCTTTGTCAGAGCTCCCCCAATCACTAAGTGGCAAAATACATAGCGTAAAATAATGAAAGATCTTGCATTTCTATAGCGCCTTTCACAACCTCAGAACGTCCCAAAGCGTTTTACAGCCAATGAAGTACTTTTTGAAGTGTAGTCACTGTTGTAATGTAGGAAACGCAGCAGCCAATTTGCACACAGCAAGCTCCCACAAACAGCAATGTGATAATGACCAGATCATCTGTTTTAGTGATGTTGGTTGAGGGATAAATATTGGCCCCAGGACACCGGGGAGAACTCCCCTGCTCTTCTTCAAAATAGTGGTCATGGGATCTTTTGCATCCACCTGAGAGAGCAGACGGGGCCTCGGTTTAATGTCTCATCCGAAAGACGGCTCCTACGACAGTGCAGCACTCCCTCAGTACTGCACTGCATTCTCTGCCTAGATTCTGTGCTCAAATCCATGACCTCCATCAGCCCTACAACCCTCTGAGATCTCTGCGCTCCTCCAATTCTGACCTCTTGCGCGTCCCCTATTTTAATCACTCCACCATTGGCGACCATGCTGTCAGTTGCCTAAGCTCGGGAATTCCCTCCCTAAACCTCTCCGCTTCTCTACCCCTGCCTCTTCCTTTAAGACGCTCCATAAAACCTACCTCTTTGACCAAGCCTGTCCTAATATCTCCTTAATGTGGCTCGGTGTCAAATTTTGTTTTGATAATCGCTCCTGTGAAGCGCCTTGAGACGTTTTACTGCATTAAAGGCGCTGTATAAATGCAAGTTGTTGTTGTTGAACCAACTGCATTGTGACTCAGAGGAGAGAGTGCATTCACTGAGCCACGGTTGAATGGTGCTTGCACGTTTTTCCAGCTCTTCCTCCGAAGTTACAGCGGATGATTGGAAGAACGTCCCGTGGAAATTCACGCCCATAGAGTAGCACGATGCTGAAGCAGAAGACCACCCCCCCCGCCGCAGTCCAATCCCCAGCCTGGGATCTCACCATGGGTGCACTTGCGTGGCTAACAGGATCTTTCACCACTCCTGGACTACTGGGTGGGAAAGACTAGTAATCTCAAAGGTAATGGACTAATCAATCCGGGGAACGTGAGTTCAAATCCCACCATGGTCATTTGAGAATTTTAGTTCAGCTTTAAAATCTGGAAATAAAAGGCCAGCAGCAATAGAAGTGACCGTGAAGCTGTCGGATTGTTGTAAAAGCCCAACTGGTTCACTGATGTCCTTTAGGGAAGGAAACCTGCCGTCCTTACTCAGTCTGGGCCTATATGTGACTCCAGTCCCCTACAAATGTAGTTGCCTCTTAACTGCCCTTAGAAGTGGCCTAGCGAGCCACTCAGTTGGACAGGCCGACTAGGGATGGGGTAATAAACGCCGGCCTTGCTAGCGACACCTACGTCCCGAGAATTAATTTAATAAAAAGAAACCCATTAGGTTTCGCACTCCTGAGCACTTGTCCAGTGCGCTCTGTGGGTGGCGGTTGACTGAGGACAGGATCAGGTTCAGCTGTGGCCCTCCAAGGAGGAATAGCCCATTGACATTCATTGACTAGGCTCATACATGAAGCATATATGTGGATCCAGAACCCCAGCAAGAGTTGGTGTCATCAAGAGAGATGGGGGAGAAAATTGGATGAAAAAGCAACTGGTAAAATGGGTCCGTTGGGATGTGTAACATAGAAACATAGAAGATAGGAGCAGGAGTAGGCCATTCGGCCCCTCGAGCCTGCTCCGCCATTCAATGAGATCATGGCTGATCATCCAAATTCAGTACCCTGTCCCTGCTTTCTCCCCATACCCCTTGATCCCTTTAGCCTTAAGAAATATATCTAACTCCTTCTTGAATATATTTAATGTCCAAAGATGTGCGGGTTAGGTTGATTGGCTATGATAAAATTGACCCTTAGTGTTAGGGGGATTAAATACGTGGGGTTACGGGGATAGGGGTGGGATATGTGTTGGTGTGGGGGTTACGGGGATCGGGTGGGATATGTGTCGGTGCAGGCTCGATGGGCCGAAATGGCCTCTATCTGCACTGTGGGGTTTCTGTGTGATTCTGTGTGTGTGAATTGGCCTCAACTGCCTTCTGTGGTAGAGAATTCCACAGGTTCACCACTCTCTGGGTGAAGAAGTTCCTTCTCCTCTCAGTCCTAAATGGCTTACCCCTTATCCTTAGACTGAACCCTGGTTCTGCACTCCCCCGCCATCGGGAACATCCTTCCTGCATCTAGTCTGTCTAGTCCTGTATGATGCTGCTGATGATTCCTTTGATCTTTAAAGAACAACTGTGCAGATAAAGGGCAGGAAACAGAGCAGTATTTTGCTATCGAGCCAATACTCAACTGATTAACTAAAAAAAAAATCTTCTGCCTTTTCAGTGTTGCTGGGTAGAGTCATTGCAATTAATAAGGGATAGAAAAAAAAACACGCTGTCAAATGTTCTCCCGAGCGTTAGCGACGGATGACTGACTGAGATCTTTCGTGCTCGCTAATTGGGTCTCTTTTGCTTCAATACTGCCAACAGTTTGACGGGAAATGTCCTCGTCGCCATACAGCGCAGGTGGCCTTTGGATGTCAGCTGTATCCCTGACAGTTTCAGTTAGCTTGTCGCTTCCTCTTCGGGCCGGGCAACGCAGAACAGACACCTTCAGGTCTAACAGCGGTTAACCCAAATGTTCCGCACAGGGCGTAGGACGGGCAGAATTTTCTGAAACATCAGCGTTCATGTAACAGCTTTTTGCAGCTTGAAGCGTCTGCGTTGCCAGGCCCACGTACTGCCAGGCGTGGCTGGAACTTCAGCTTACAGTTTGATCTGATTTGCATACAACTAGCCCTTTATTGTCCGACGTCCAGCCTGATGAGACTCTGTTTAGCTGTACCCCCTCCCCCCCCCCCCCACCACCACCTCCCCCGTCACTGAAGGATGGTGCCTTAGCTAGAGATCACATCCTCTCTGATAGTTTAAATGAACTTGAGAGATTTTATTTGATATGGGATAAAATAAGAGTGGATTCTTTTGTCCCATTCCCCCCCCCCACCGCCTCCCCCCACCCCCCACCCCCATTCTCCTGAAGACACTGCCTCACACTGGGGTGTGGTTAATGCAGCTAATGGGACCATGTCTGTTACAAATTCAGATCTGCTGCAGATTCCTTCTCGAGTTCAGGGATGTTAGTTGCTTCTGTAAGTGGTCGGACTGTCTTGCCTTTATGGGAGTTGGCGCACGGTGCCCAATACCAACCTGTATGACAGTGTGACCCAGAGGTACAGCATCGCACCTCATTGTGACCTATCTGCATGTGTATTTCTGCAATCTCTCCAAGTGCAGACCGAGCAACTGATTGGTGATACGAGGCCACGTATAGCTGGTTAATCTGCATTATTTCGCAATGAGGTGAACCTACAGAACAGCAATCATTTAACTGGATGCACTTGATTCAATTTGTATAATTTACCGCTGTGTAATAATACAAAATAAAGGACACGTCTTGCTTCCTCACATCAGTGGTTCATCTTATTGATTTGAACAAGTAGACTGCTAGCTGTTCCCCCAGCACTTTTGACCGCTTAGGTGGCAAAATTCGGTTGCTTTGCCCCTCCCGTTAACACCCTAAAAATGGGGCACAAAGCAACTAGCGCCTGGGCGGGGCGTCGCTACCGCCTCCCGTGGAATTCAGCGGGAGGTTAGCGCCGGCAGAAACCGGCAGCGCCCCGCTCGTGCCCTGGCCGCGAACTTTGGTAGCGCCCCCTGACCTACCGCCGGACACGATGTCCGACAGGGCCAGGGGGGGCGTACGTGTGGCCGGGGCGGCAATTAATTAAAGGGGAGGTGCCGGGCAGCCATTTTTTTTTGCTGGCCGCCTGCCAGCACCTACCCTCCTCTGCTGTCTCCGGCCTCCTCTGCAGCACCCCCCGCGGGGTGCCGGCCGCACTCCGTCAGCCCGGCACTCCTCTTGAGTGTCAGGCTTCTTTGCCGGCACTCTGATCCCTGGTGGCCCAGCTGGGCCCCGGGTCGTGCTGCACTAGGCCCCTCCCCTTTAATATAGGGACACGACATCAACATCAGCTTGTTTGCATCTTAACTACCTTTCATCCCAGCCTTTTTATCTTAACTTTTTCTTTATTCATTCATGGGATGTGGGCGTCACTGGCAAGGCCAGCATTTATTACCCATCCCTAGTTGCCCCTTGAGAAGGTGGTGGTGAGCCGCCTTCTTGAACCGCTGCAGTCCATGTGGTGAAGGTGCTCCCACAGTGCTGTTAGGGAGGGAGTTCCAGGATTTTGACCCAGTGACGATGAAGGAACGGCCGATATACTTCCAAGTCAGGATGGTGTGTGACTTGGAGGGGAACTTGGAGGTGGTGGTGTTCCCATGCGCCTGCTGCCCTTGTCTGGATATGCTACATATTTTAAAATCCAAAATTAAACAAACTTTTTTTTCCAAATCCTTGCTGAAAAATGGTCAAAAATTATGTCAAAATGTGACAGCGGCTTATGGGTGTGCATCTTCTAGGAGGGTTGCTTATGGACTGTGCATTTAAGGTGAGTGTGAATGATGGAAAGTGTAGAAATTGGACAGGGCATGTTATGTATTGTGTGTTCTCCTCCCACCTGTGGTGGCGCTGTCACAGGAGATAAATGGTTGGGTGTTCTCGGTTAAGTTTAGCTCTCTAAGTTCGGAACTTTCCAGAACTTCCTTTCCTTCCAATAAAGCACTTCATGTTTGAATCTCTTGGAGTTCTGAGTCCTAAATTGTGACTAGGTAGAAAGGTACCGACACAACAAGTGGCGACGAGGATCGGATGAATCTGTGTTGTGGGAACTTTCTTGTTTTCGACTACAAAACACTCGGAACAGAGATTGCAGCATCACATTAACGTTACGGCAGTGAGTAAACAGAAATTTTAATTTGAAATGTGAGATGGCTACTATATTGATAATCATCATTTAATAGGACAAAGTCAGCATGGTTTTATGAAGGGGAAGTCATGTTTGACAAATTTGCTGGAGTTCTTTGAGGAAGTAACGTATAGGGTGGATAAAGGGGAACCAGTGGACGTAGTGTATTTAGACTTCCAAAAGGCATTTGACAAGGTGCCACACAAAAGATTATTGCTTAAGATAAAAAATCACGGGATTGGGGGTAATATTCTGGCATGGATAGAGGATTGGCTATCAAACAGAAGGCAGAGAGTTGGGATAAATGGTTCATTCTCAGACTGGCAATCAGTAACTAGTGGTGTTCCGCAGGGGTCAGTGCTGGGTCCCCAAATCTTTACAATCTATATTAACGATTTGGAGGAGGCGACCGAGTGTAACATATCAAAGTTTGCAGATGATACTAAGATGGGAGGGAAAGTAGTGAGTGAGGAGGACATAAAAAACCTGCAAGGGGACATAGACAGGCTAAGTAAGTGGGCAGAGATTTGGCAGATGGAATACAATACTGGAAAGTGTGAGGTTATGCACTTTGGCAGGAAAAATCATAGAGCAAGTTATTATCTTAATGGCAAGAAACTGGAAAGTACTGAAGTACAAAGGGATCTGGGGGTCCTGGTGCACGAAACTCAAAAGGTTAGTATGCAGGTGCAGCAAGCGATTAAGAAGGCCAATGGAATGTTGGCTTTCATTGCTAGGGGGATAGAATATAAAAATAGGGAGGTATTGCTTCAATTGTACAAGGTATTGGTGAGACCGCACCTGGAATACTGCGTACAGTTTTGGTGTCCATACTTAAGAAAGGACATACTTGCTCTCGAGTCAGTACAAAGAAGGTTCACTCGGTTAATCCCGGGGATGAGGGGATGGACATATGAGGAGAGGTTGAGTAGATTGGGACTCTACTCATTGGAGTTCAGAAGAATGAGAGGCGATCTTATTGAAACATATAAGATTGTGAAGGGGTTGGATCGGGTGGATGCGGGGAGGATGTTCGCGATGATGGGTGAAACTAGAACTAGGGGGCGTAGTCTTAGAATAAGGGGCTGCTCTTTCAAAACTGAGATGAGGAGGAACTACTTCACTTAGATGGTGGTAGGTCCATGGAATATGCTGCCCCAGAAAGCTGTAGAAGCTACATCATTACATAAATTTAAAACAGAAATAGACAGATTCCTAGAAGTAAAGGGAATTAAGGGTTACGGGGAGCGGGCAGGAATTTAGACATGAGTCTAGGTTCGGATCGGTCATGGCCCTGTGGGTAGCGGAGCGGGCCCAGGGGCCGTGTAGCCTGATCCTGCTCCTATTTCGTGTGTCTAATTCTGTTAGATTCAGGAGATGGTTCTGTGATAGTGGATTGGCAGTTGGGATCAGATCAGCCATGATCTTATTGAATGGCGGAGCAGGCTCGAGGGGCCGATTGGCCTACCCCTGCTCCTATTTCTTATGTTCTTATTAGGAAACATCGGTGATTTTGATGAAAATGTGGAGCAATGGAGCGCATATACGGAACGTTTTGACTATTTTGCATTGGCGAATGCGGTGGCAAACGAAAAGGTCGTGCCTACCTTTTTGAGTGCAATCGGGCCGAAGACATTCAATTTACTTCGCAGCCTCGTGCAGCCAGATAAGCCAGGAACTAAAACATATAAGCAACTAGTGGAAATTCTTGGAGCACATTTTTCACCAAAACCTTTGGTTGTTGCTGAGAGATTTAGATTTCACAAACGGAATCAAGAGGAGGGGGAATCAGTGACGATGTTTATTGCTGCTTTAAAAAGGTTGTCAGAACACTGCGAGTTCAAGGAGGTGCTGAAGGACACCATTAGAGACAGACTCATGTGTGGTCTGCAAAATGCAGCCACACAGAAGCGCCTTCTTACTGAGGACAACCTTACTCTTGAAAAGGCCATTGAAGTTAGTGTCTCCATGGAGATGGCGGAAAAGGAGGCTCACCAGTTGAGTTCAACAGGGAGAGTTCACAAGGTGTCGTCTGAGCCTAAAGGTGCATGGAACGGCACATGTTACCGTTGTGGGAAAACGGGCCATCACGCTAATGACTGCTGGTGTACGGAGCTGGAATGCCGAAATTATGGCAAAAAGGGTCACATTGAACGCGCCTGTAGAGGTAAAAAAAGAACAGACAGAGCTGGGAAGCATGGAAGCAAAATGTCTGTATTTGGACAAGAGAGGAAAAAGAGTGTTCATTCAGTGCAGTATGATGGAACAAGCAAAACAAAGGGGAGCGACACCTCTGAGGAGGAAGAGGTGCACATACTGACGGTTGCAGGTGATTCAAATGGCTACTGGGTGTCACCACTGGTGGAGGGACAATCAGTGCGGATGGAGGTGGACACAGGCGCGGCTGTGTCCCTTGTTTCAGACACTGTCTACAACAAAATGCTAAAGCATCTTACCCTTCAGCCAACAAACATTGTGCTAAAGACGTATACCGGCGAACCTGTGGCCATGAGAGGCGCCATTGAGGTGACAGTTAAATTGAACGGACAGACTGCAAAACTGCCACTATATGTGGTAAAGGGAAATTACCTATCGCTACTGGGACGTGCGTGGCTAGAGAAAATCACGCTGGACTGGTCTGCAGTCCGCATGATGTCAAAAGGGGAGTCAGGTCTGACTGCAGTGTTAAACAAACACGTAGAACTCTTCAATGGGGAACTTGGGAGCATGAAAAAGATCAGCGTGAGACTGGACATTAAACCTGACAGCAAGCCGAAGTTTCACAAAGCCCGACCTGTACCCTATGCAATTAGGCCAAACGTTGAGGCTAACTTGGAGGCCTTAGTTGAGAATGGAGTCCTGGAGCCTGTGAGTGTGAGCAAATGGGCCACACCCATTGTTCCTGTCCTGAAAAAGGATGGATCTGTTCGAATCTGCGGGGATTTTAAAGTGACTATTAACCCGGTGCTGTCTGCGGAACAGTACCCTCTTCCCCTCACTGATGATATTTTTACGGGCCTGGCCGGAGGGCAAAAGTTCAGCAAAATAGACTTATGCCAGGCTTATCTACAAATGCATGTCGATGACAAATCAAAGGAGCTGCTGACAATTGTGACACACAAGGGGCTATACAGGTACTGCCGCCTTCCGTTTGGAATTACGTCGGCCCCTGCTCTATTCCAAAGGGCAATGGATCAGATTTTGAGTGGACTGCCAGGAGTCCAGTGCTACCTGGACGACATCCTTGTCACTGGGACAAATGAGGAGGATCATCTTCTGAACTTGGATGCGACACTACAACTACTGAAAGAGTACGGACTCAGAGTTCGTAAAGACAAATGTGAATTCTTTCAGTCTTCAGTTGAGTACCTGGGGCATGTGATTGATGCTACTGGCCTGCATAAGGCACCGTCAAAGGTCAAGGCGATCGTGGAGGCCCCAGCACCCCAGAATGTGAGCCAGTTACGTTCATTTCTGGGGCTACTTAACTACTATGGGAAGTTTATTCCAGACTTAGCAACATTGCTGAAGCCGTTACATCAGTTGCTATGTCAAGGCAAAACATGGAAATGGACTGAACTGTGCAACGAAGCTTTCGCCCAAGCAAAGAAAGCATTGCTGAAATCGGAGGCCCTGACACACTTCAACCCAAAGCTACCCATGCAGCTAGCATGTGATGCATCACCATATGGTGTGGGAGCAGTCATATCCCACATCATGCCTTCGGGTGAAGAGAAACCTATCGCCTTCGCATCACGCTCCTTGAACAAGGCCGAGAGTAACTATGTGCAGATCGAGCGCGAGGCCTTGGGAATCGTTTTTGGAATTTGAAAATGTCATCAGTACCTGTTTGGGAGAAGGTTCACACTCCTGACGGACCACCATCCATTGACTTCAATCTTCGGGCCCCACACCGGAATTCCATCACTCGCTGCAAGCAGGATGCAAAGGTGGGCTTTACTGTTGTCAGGACACACATACGACATCAAATATCGCAAATCAGACTTGCATGGCAACGCAGACGGTCTCTCGAGGCTACCCTTGCCTGTTACTCCCCCAGAGCCTCGTCAGATAGACATCTTCTACTTTAGACAAGTGGAGGGAGGACCTGTCACTGCAGTTCAGGTGCGAAGGTGCACCCGCAACGATCCAGTCCTGTCTGAGGTAATGGACGATGTCATTCGAGGGAGAGCTATAGGAGATTCTCCTAGTTTGAAACCTTACGTTTCAAAAAGAAATGAGCTCTCTGTCCAGGCAGGTTGTCTTCTTTGGGGACGCCGTGTCATCATTCCGCCACCTCTGAGGGAACCTATACTGCAACAACTTCATACAGGCCACAGTGGGATGGTTCGGATGAAGGAAATGGCAAGAAGCTACTTCTGGTGGCCAGGTCTCGATGGGAATATTGAGGAGAAAGCCAAAACATGTTCCCCATGTCAAAGGGTCCGGAATGTTCCACAGCTGGCAACCCTACACTCCTGGGATTGGCCTGCAGAAGTGTGGCAGCGAGTACATGCGGACTTCGCCGGTCCTTTCAAAGAGAAGATGTTTATGGTGGTTGTGGATGCTCGTAGCAAGTGGCCGGAGGTCGCTGTGATGAGGTCTGCCATGGCAGAGAAAACAATTGAGAAACTTGGTGAGATGTTCAGCCATTATGGCTCACAACTCGTAAGTGACAACGGTCCACAATTTGTATCACAGGAGTTTGCAACTTTCCTGCATGTGAATGGTGTCCAACACATCAGATCTGCACCCTATCATCCCTCTACTAACGGCCAGGCAGAACGGTTCGTGCAAACTTTGAAGCACGCCTTGAAGGCATCGCAAGGTTAGGGCTCAATCCACCAACGTCTGAACAGCTTCCTGTTGTCCTACAGGAACGAGCCGCATGCCACAACCAAAACTTCCCCCGCTTCGCTCATGATGAAGAGGCAGTTGCGGACAAGCTTTGACTTGCTCAAACCTCCAAGGGCAGAGCAGGTTGTCCATCGTCAACAACAAACTCAAGTTGAAAAGAGAGAGAAAAGAGCCAAGGAGAGATGGTTTCACCCGGGAGAGCACGTCCTAGCTCGAAACTACAACACTGGACCGAAATGGGTTCCTGCTACGGTGATCGCACAGACGGGCCCTGTGTCTTACACGGTTGAGACTGCTGAGGACGTCGTCTGGAGAAGACACACAGATCAACTGTTGCTAGGAGCAGAGACAGCCACAGAGGCTCCAATGGCTGGTTGGCCTGAACTGTTTCCGGATGATACCGCAAACCAGCATCCTTTGCCACAGTGCTCTTCTCCAACACAGGAAGTCATAGAGACTGTTCCACCTGTGCAAACTCCTGACTTTCAACTGACACAGGCTCCTTCTCCATCTAGGCCTGTGTCAATGCCTACTGCTGTGGAAGCCAGCGATGACCGCCGGTATTCTGCCAGAGAGCGGCGGCCTCCAAGACGCTTGGATCTGTAGGCTTAGTGACTTACCCACAAGACTGGGGCAGAATAAACCCCAGGGTAAAGTCAGGGGTTGAGGAAGTCTACCTCTACCCTAGGTTCGTTGAGTGCATTGAAAGTAACTTACCTGTTGAGGAATAATGTGGACCTTCCATTTAAGAGGGGAGGAAATGTTATGTATTGTGTGTTCTCCTCCCATCTGTGGTGGCGCTGTCACAGGAGATAAATGGTTGGGTGTTCTCGGTTAAGTTTAGCTCTCTTTGTTCGGAACTTTCCAGAACTTCCTTTCCTTCCAATAAAGCACTTCATGTTTGAATCTCTGAGTTCTGAGTCCTAAATTGTGTCTAGGTAGAAAGGTACCGGCACAACAGGGCACATAAACAGGGGTGTGAATAATGGGGAAACTGATTCGTGGGAATGCAGATAAAGGGAGTGTGAATAATGGAGATTATGATAACGAGATTGCAGATAATGGAGATCGCACTGCACAATAACACTACTGCTGAACTCCCGTCTGTCAGCGCAGCAGTGACGAAAGAGACAACTTGGGCTTTGCAGGTCTAGAAATCGCCAAGTCTTCAAGGAGTATCCCTTGGCTACTCTCACTAGGTTTCACATGGCAACTGAGGCACGGTCTCAACTGAGGCAACTGAAGCATGGCGCTCGGAGCCGCCAATGAGAGCTGGTTGGGTCGTCAGGACCAACGGCTAGTAAAAACATCCTTCTGGGTCTGGTTGTTTTCTATGCAAAGGTGCCAGCTTTAGGGATCACCACATACACCCCTGCAGTGTATATCTATCTATATTTATATATAAGAACATAGGAGCAGGAGTCGGCCATACGGCCCCTTGAGCCTGCTCCGCCATTCAATAAAATCGTAGCTGATCTTCGAGTGAGTGGGCAAATACATGGCAGATGCAGTATAACATGGATAAATGTGAAGTTATCCACTTCGGTAGGAAAAACAGAAAGGTAGAGTATTATTTAAATGGTGCTAGATTGGGAAATGTTGATGTACAAAGGGACTTGGGTGTCCTTGTACACCAGTCACTGAAAGCAAACATGCAGGTGCAGCAAGCAGTTAGGAAGGCAAATGGTATGTTGGCCTTCATTGCAAGGGGATTTGAGGACAGGAGCAAGTTGTACAGGGCCTTGGTGAGACCACACCTGGAGTACTGTGTGCAGTTTTGGTCTCCTTACCTAAGAAAGGATATACTTGCCATAGAAGGAGTGCAGCGAAGGTTCACCAGACTGATTCCTGGGATGGCAGGGCTGTTGTATGAGGAGAGATTGGGTCGACTAGGCCTGTATTCACTAGAGTTTAGAAGAATGAGAGGGGATCTCATTGAAACGTATAAAGTTCTGACAGGGCTAGACAGACTGGATGCAGGGAGGATGTTTCCCCTGGCTGGGGGGTCTAGAACGAGGGGTCACAGTCTCAGGATATGGGGTAGGACATTTAGGACTGAGATGAGGAGAAATTTCTTCACTAAGAGGGTGGTGAACCTGTGGAATTCTCTACCACAGAAGGCTGTGGAGGTCAAGTCACTGAATATATTTAAGAAGGAGATAGATAGATTTCTAGTCACAAAAGGCATCAAGGGGTATGGGGAGAGAGCGGGAATATGGTATTGAGATAGAGGATCAGCCATGATCATATTGAATGGTGGAGCAGGCTCGAAGGGCCGAATGGCCTACTCCTGCTCCTATGTTTCTATGTTTCTATTTATTGCCCGTCCCCAATTGCCCTCAAGAAGGTGGTGGTGAGCCGCCGCCTTGAATAAGTGGCTTGCTCAGCCATTTCAGAGGACAGTCAACCACATTTCTGTGAGTCTGGAGTCACATATAGGCCAGACCGGGTAAGGATGGTAGATTTCCTTCCCTAAAGGACATTAGTGAACCAGATGGGTTTTTACAACAATCTGGTAGTTTCATGGTCACCATTACTGATACTAGTTTTTTATTCCAAATGTATTTAATTAAATGAATTTAAATTTCCTCAGCTCCTGTGGTGGGTATTTGAACTCACGTCTCCTACTAGACCAGTAACATAACCACGATGCTACCGTACCCTCTACCATAGGAGAGAAGATATGAAGAAATAGAAGGTAGGTGACATTTAAAAGCTTGCAGGCGATAGCGACTGAGGGAAGTGAGGAGTGCCACATTTCGTGTTCTTAGGAAAGGATGAGTTTGCATCGTGCCAAACATTAAACCAAGCCTCATCTGCTTGTTCAGGTGACTGTGTAAAAAAAAACTTGCATTTCTATAGCGCCTTTCACGACCTCAGGACATCCCAAAGCACTTTACAGCCAATGAAGTACTTTTTGAAGTGTAGTCACTGTTGTAATGTAGAAACTGCAGCAACCAATTTGCGCACAGCAAGCTCCCACAAACAGCAATGTGATAATGACCGGATACTCTGTATTTTAGTGATGTTGGTTGAGGGATAAATATTTTGGTCAGGACACCAGGGATAACTCCCCTGCTCTTCTTCGAAATAGTGGCTGTGGGATCGTTCACGTCCACCTGAGAGAGCAGACGGGGCCTCAGTTTAACGTCTCATCCGAAAGACGACACCTCCGACAGTGCAGCACTCCCTCAGCACTACACTGGAAGTGTCAGCCTAGATTAGGAGAAATTAGGGCAGGTGACCAAAAGCTTGGTCAAAGAGGTAGGTTTTAAGGAGCATCTTAAAGGAGGGAAGAGAGGTAGCGAGGCGGAATGTTACTGCTCCTGTGGTACGTACTACAACTACTGGTACTTTGGAGATATCACATTCTCGTCTGATGCTCCCATAACTTCCTTTTCTCAATATCCTGCTCTTCCTTTCCCGAAGGTGCTTTTCATCCGTCAACCAATATCACCCAGCCAGATTATTTGGTCATTCATCTCGTTGCTGTTGGTGGGATCTTGCTTTGTGCAAATTGGCCACCACGTTTACTCAAAAAAAACAACAGTGACGACACTTCGAAAGCAATTCATCGGTTAGGAAGCAATGTGGGACATCCTGAGGATAAGAAAGGCGCTATATAAATGCACGTTCTTTCTTTCATAGGAGACAGTGATTTTAACAAAGTGAAGATGCGGAGAGAAGCAAGATTGTGTCGGGCAACATGTTTGCAGCTTAGGAGGAACATGAGAGCAAAGTGAATTTTGAATCATTTTGTTATTTATATAAGGCAACCATTGTTCTGCTATTATCATCCATCTGAGAAGATATAATGAACTATATAATAATTCTTGGCCTTTATAACAGCGTATCAGATTGAAATAAAGCATCTCACCCAATGAATTACTTTTGGAACACGGTTATTGCTATGTAGACATCTATCATGTGTCCAGTAATCTTCATTCTGATCTATCCAAAGATGATCCAGACAAAGGTAAATCACATAGAATATACAGCACAGACACAGGCCATTCGTCCCAACGAGTCTGTGCTGGTGTTTATGCTCCACACGAGTCTCCCTCCGTTCCATCTACCTCATCTCAGCCTTTTAGCCTATTTTTCTATTCCTTTTTCTCTCATGTACTCGTCTAGTTTCCTTTTTAAAGCATCTTAGTGACTTGCCTCAATCACTCCCTGTGGTAGCGAGCTCCACATTCTAACCACTCTCTGAGTAAAGAAGTTTCTCCTTATTTCCCTATTGGATCTGTTAATGACTATCTTGTATTTGTGGCCCCTAGTTTTGGATTCCCCCGGTTCTGCTACTTATATCCCCGTTTGCTGTTGTTCAGATAAGCAACTTGTTGGCTCAATCCAATATCCGCACCATGCTGATTTTTGAAAAAATACAATTTATTTCTCCACTCCCCTCCTAAAGACCCTGATTAAACAGTGACGTTTATATTCTTCAATGTAGCAGGACTTCCCAAGGCACTTGGCAGGGGTGGGGTGGGGGCAAAAGGGATTGGAGGGAGTGAGACTTTGGGCTCGAATTTCCAAGCCCCGTGGAGGTGGGTTTGGAGGCGGGAGTAGGGGGAAAATTGCAGAATCGGGGGTCACGAACCCTTCCCGCCCCGAACCTGCCTCCATGCCCGTTTCCCAGGAGGCGGGTATCCGACCTGTGCTGGGAGCCGCCTCCCTGAGGCGGGAAGGGGATTAGTGCCAATTAACTGCCTGTTAACAGGTAGTTAACAGGCCGTTTTTGGCCTAATCCCTATTTTTAGCCCTGAAGTGTGGGCTGAAAGGCTTGGAGGGTTCGAGATGTCCGGTGTTCAGGCGAGTGATGGGTGCATGAGTGCAGAGGTAAGTGTGTTTGGTGTGTGTAAAGTGTTTAAATAAGTTTTACTTACCTTTACTTACTAATGCAGGCTTCCTTCCTTCAGGTCTCGGGAGTCCCTCATCTCACCGGCACAGCAAAAGTTGCAGCCTTCTGCTTTCTGTTCTGGAGAGATTTCTAACTGAGTTTCTGGAGAAGGACTCAAGTTAGAAGTCAGATTGTCAATGTTTGACAGCTTCACAGAGCTGTCAAACGCTGATATTTCATCTGTCAAAAGCTCTTGACAGATGAAATGTCAACCCCTGACGTCACCTGTAACCGGGTGTCCCTTAATTGGCCTGCTGAGCCCGCTGGGCGGCCTCAACAAGGTCAATCAAGGGAAAATCGCGTGGGTTGGCCACAAATCGATGGAGGCGGGACTACAACCCAAAAAGTGGGAGTCCCGCCTCCATCACGTCCCCATTGACAAAATCCAACCCTTTGACTCCGCGCAGTAATTAGGCGAAGCATTGGGAAGGTGATTAAGGACACAGTTGAAGAGGTAGATTTTGAGGAGTCTTTTAAGAACATTCAGCCCTTTGAGTCTGCTCCGCCATTCAATAAGATCATGGCTGATCTTCTACCTCAACTCCACCTTCCCGCACTTACCCATATCCCTTGATTCCCTTAATATCCAAAAATCTATCGATCTCTGTCTTGAATATACTCAATGACTGAGCCTCCACAGCCCTCTGGGTAAGAATTCTAAAGATTCACCACCCTCTGAGAGAAGGAATTTCTGCTTATTTCAGCCCTCAATGGCCTTGACATTATGAGGTGGAGAGGATAAGTGACAGAATTGTAAAGTGCAGGGCTGTGATGACTGAACACACTGTCACCATTGAGGTGGAATAAAGGCGGGGTTGTGGGGGGGGGCGCACAGAGTCACGTACAGTTGGAAGGATAGATGATGCATGGTGGTGATGTAGAACTTTGAGGAGGTTGCAGAGGTCGGGTGGAGTAGGCTGTGGACGGATTTATAAACAAGGGTGGAGATTTGAAAATCAATGTGCTTGGGGGGGGCGGGTTAAAGAGGGAAGAAATAAGCCGGGATTCCTGATCCTGAACGCTGTCCAGCCCTGGAAAGTGAAGACAGGATCAGATTCAGCTGTGATGCCTTCCATAGTCAAATACTCACCAACATTTTGCCTTGGCTCAGATGTGAAGATTAACAACCTGAGTGAGCTACTGGACAGCTGGAGTCCGTGGGGAGGAGGGGGAAATTGGCAACAACAGAAATGAAAAATAAAAAACTAATATCGATCATTTTCAGAGTACTCATTTTGTAGATATTTATAGTAACCACCGCAAGTCACATTGAAGTATTTCTCTCTTCCCTACTTTTTCTACTAATTGACTCCCGTTTTTCTCCCTGGAGCCCTTGCCTTTAATGTAGCACCATGGGCACACCCCATCCCTTGGCGTGGTATCTCGCCCAAGAGACCAATCTCCAAGAGGCTCGACTAGATATGCAACTGTGTCCCGCTCAAAGTCTACACATGCATTCTCCAACAGGGGGATCATTGGATAATGATTGGGAGTGGGAATGCTGACTGATTTTATCCCTCCCTAGCTCATTGGCGCTCAGGCCTATTTTACCCGTCCCACCACCCCTCGGCCTGGGATCAGCAAACTCAGCATTGTTGTAACCAGGAACGTTCTGGTCTGTATGGCTGAGAAACCCACCAAAATTTTACTCATTGAGTTTTGGGGGTGGTGGGGGGTGGGGGCTGTAAAGAAAAATAAATAGAGCCCCTTTCACGACATCCCAACGCGTTTTACAGCCAATGAAGTACTTCTTTAGTGTAGTCACTGTTGAAAACGTGGCAGCCAGTTTGCACACAGCAAGCTCCCACACACAACAATGTGATAACGATCAGATAATCTGTTTTTAGGTGTTGGGATGAGGGTTAAATATTGGTCCCAGGACACCGGGGAGAACGCCCCTGCTTGTCTTCGAAATAGTGGCCATGGGATCATTTACGTCCACCCGAGAGGTTTAACATCGCAGCTGAAAGACGGCACCTCCGACAGTGCAGCACTCCCTCAGTACAACACTGGGAGTGTCAGCTCAGATTTATTTGTGATCACATCTCTGGAGTGGGACTTGAACCCACAACCTTCAGACATCAGAGGCAAGAGTGCGACCCACTGAGTCACGGCTCAAATCATTTTAATGAGATGAAATCCTTATTTGCAACAAAAAAAAGAGGATTAGCTATTTTCTCCGAGGCGTCATCGACCCTTATTTATCGTGAAAAATGTATTTGAAACTAGAAAATAAAATAAATTCTCGGTTGTAATCAAACCCATTGATTACTGAGGAACATATTCCAATGCCAAAGGAAATGATATCATATACCCCCCAATCCCCACAGCAAGGGGATCGATGTCTTGTTGGCCTATGAATATATCTTGGCTTCGCTCCGCAGTTTAATATGCAATTGGAATGCATCACAACGCCTCAAGAGTTCGTCGACCACTTCTGTTGTGTCAGCATCGCCATGGTTACAACAAAGATAGATTTGTCAAAACGTAAAAGGCACAAATTACATTGTCACATTACCTCAGTATTAAGGAGCGGGATTAACAGAATCCAATATTGCTCTTAAAAAAAAATTGAAAATCGTAAGAGTCACAGGAATTTCCTGTCTCTGGAAGAAATGTTATTGTTGGACCAATTTGCCAAGTTAACATTATTCCATATTTTGTGAGCTTTGAAAAGAGTAGTGCTGTTTCTAATGTAAAGCTAATATAAATACAAGCCTAATTTTCTAGCTTGTGTGAAATGAGGTAACTGTTGGACACTGTCTCCATACAACTCATTATTTTCTATTCTGCTATTGCCAATTAGTATTTCTTTATTTTATTTTTTTAAAAAGCTTTGCTTCATATATTTTTTTAATTTTCTTCTATAACTTCCCCCCACCCCCATCCTCTCCTGAACGTAGGAACTGGAGGAGGCCATCCGGCCCTTCCAGCCTGTTCTGGCAATCATGGCTGATCTGTACCTCAACTCCATCTCCCCGCCTTAGTTCCATGTCCCTTGTTAGCCTTACCCAACAACAATCTATCAATCTCAGTCTTGAAAATTTCAATTGATCTCCAGCACCCACAGCCTTCTAGGAGGGAGAGTTCCAGATTTCCACTGCCCTTTGTGTGAAAAAGTGCTTCCTGATTTCACTCTTAAATGGCCCAGCTCTCATTTTAAGGCTGTGCCCCCTTGTTCTGGATTCCCCCACCAGAGGAAAGAGTTTCTCTGTATCTACCCTATCGAATTCCTTTACCATTGTAAACATCTCGATTAGTTTAGACAGGGGCAATGTTCCCTTTCAGCAGTGCTCCAGGGGTCCCGCGCAGCCGGTTTGCCGGCTTTTCAACGGAAAAAAAACGCGCCTGCGTGGTATCTTGAATGGGCCACGTAGCCCCTTAAAAGGGCTGCGCAGCCCCGAATAAAATTACAGGCAACAGTGGACAGGAAAATCTATTTTTCCAGTGATGTGGGTTGTGCGAGGAATCATACGTTCCAACTATGTTGTCGGATTGCTTGTCTCGCAACACTCCATGGATGAGAACGTTGGGAAGGCTTCTTATTCAGTTCTCTCCAAAAGCCCTGTACCCTTGCCCCTGACTCCATTACCCCATATCAGCTCCTTCCGCTAGGAGCAGCAGATGCTGTGCAACTTGTCAACCCTGAGCTGAGCTTCAAACACCACATCCTATCCATCGCCGAGGGCCATTCATTTTCACCTCTACCACATTGCCCGTGTTTCTGCTTTCTCCTCACTCCCACCAATGCCCAGACCCTTTGTTACCTCCAAACTTGACTTCTCCAATGCCTACCTTGCTGGCCTCCCGCACAAACTCCAACTCCTGTCCTGCATTGTCCCGCTTGCCCATCGTCCCTGGCAGACTTCATTGGCCGCCTATGCACAACGTATTGAACTAAAAATCTTCATCCTCCTCTACCAATGCCTCTCCCTTCCTCTGCAACCTCTTCCAGACTCAAGTACTAGTCCGTGCCTTTTGTGTCTCAAACTCTGAACTGGTGTTTACCTTCCCTTACTTGAGCGCCAATGGCAGAACCGACATCTGTCTCGATTCTACTCTTCGGAGCCCCCACTAAAACCCCTCTGCCTTGCCGCGTAGGTCCTCATCTTTAAGAGCCTCCTCAATGTGCTTTCAGTCTTCTCTCCTGCTGTTGCTTGGTGTCTGTTCTCCCTCCATGAACTGGACGTTTACTACATCAAAGGAACAGACTCGAGGGGCTGAATGGCCTACTCCTGCTCCTATGTTTAAATGGAAGCCGGAGAAAAGTAGCACAATCTGACTAACAGCTGAAATCCTTCAATATATATAGTACAGGAAACTTTTTTTTATCCGGCACCAACGGGACCGACGTGGTGCCAGTTCATCAAAAATTCCGGATAACCGAAAGCTATAGTAAAAGATACGGAGCTGAGAGTTCCGTATAAAGAAACAAACCCTGTTGCTTAGCAACAGGTTCAGAACAATGGCCACAAGTTCCAAGCATCTCTGTAGCTTAGCAACAGCTGCAGCCACACCCTTGCACAGCAACAGATCGAGTAAGGGAAGTACAATATGAAGTAAAACTTACCTGAATCTACTCCTGAATTTTGCCGGTTAACCGAGATTTCCGGTTATTTAGGTGCCGGTAAATCGAAAGTTTCCTGTATATAGCTACACTGAGAGCGCAGTGGGACACAGCTTGCTGTAACTTAAGCTGTTGTAACTTAACTGTGGCTGCAGTGTGTACCATCTACAAGATGCACTGCAGCAACTCGCCAAGGCTTCTTCGGCAGCACCTCCCAAACCCGCGACCTCTTCCACCTAGAAGGACAAGGGCAGCAGGCGCATGGGAACACCACCACCTCCAAGTTCCCCTCCAAGTCACACACCATCCTGACTTGGAAATATATCGGCCGATTTTTCATCGTCGCTGGGTCAAAATCCTGGAACTCCCTCCCTAACAGCACCGTGGGAGTACCTTCACCACACGGACTGCAGCAGTTCAAGAAGGCGGTTCACCACCACATTCTCAAGGGCAGTCAGGGATGGCCACATCCCATAAACTAATTTTTTTTAAAAGCCGCAGATAAACTCAACATTAGATTGTGACAAAAATTGGGGATTTGCAGAGAAATTGCCGGTTATTTTAGGTATGTATTGGTGCTCTCTGTTAAATAAATCTGATTGTTAAATTGTTTATATAATTGTTACAGAGATACTTTTACCCCCTTACCTCAGTTTATTCTGGCGCTCTCCTCGCACTCTCCTCCTGCGCTCCCCCTCAGTTAATAATGGTACTTTCCTCATTCCCCCCCACTTCACACCAGCATCTTTCTCTCCTCCCCCTCACAGTCACTATGTTATAAGAATGACATAGGTTAACTGGCTCTGCTGATTCGCACCATGTATCTCTCTGGGGAGATGTCCTGCCTACGTTTAATGATTTCTGACAGCTGCAACTAGGCATCAACCCTCTCCGAAATTGTTCCCTATCCCTGCTCCTACCTGACGCTGCTGCTCCAAGGATTGGAACCCGGCTGTGGGGAGGAAATTCCTCACTTCGCAAAATCGATCGCAGGAATTCCCACTCACAGCATCGGTTCATCCCTTGGACCAGCAGCATTGACGGGTCGGAGTTGGGAGTGGCACCAAGGGGTTGAGCGGGAGCAGCGCTGAGGGTATGGAATCGGGAGTGGAATTTCATCCGTAGCCAAGCAAAGGCTGAGTTGAAAACGCCGAGTGTCTGCATGGAATTGCAGACCACAGGCAGGTATGGAGAAACATTGACCAGGGCAGCAAGAACAGTCCCTGCGTTTCTTCACATAGTATCACGGCATCTTTAATGTTCACCTGGACAGGGAGACAGCACCAGAGTCTAACACCTGATCTGAAAGACAGCGGGGAGGGTGGGGTGGGGTGAAATTTGACTTGGGCGGAGATGTAAAAACAGACACCATCGCATGTCCCAACCCTGGAGTTTAGAAGAATGAGAGGGGATCTCATTGAAACTTATAAAATTCTATCAGGACTAGACAGATTAGATGCAGGAAGGATGTTCCCGATGGCCGGGGAGTCCAGAACCAGGGGTCACAGTCTAAGGATAAGGTGGACTGAGATGAGGAGGAATTTCTTCACCCAGAGAGTGGTGAACCTGTGGAATTCTCTACCACAGAAGGCAGTTGAGGCCAATTCATTAAATATATTCAAGAAGGAGTTAGATATATTTCTTAAGGCTAAAGGGATCAAGGGATATAGGGAGAAGGCAGGGACAGGGTACTGAATTTGGATGATCAGCCACGATCTTATTGAATGGCAGAGCAGGCTCGAGGGGCCGAATGGCCTACTCCTGCTCCGGTTTCTTATGTTCTTGTTTAATGAGACATTGCAGTCACTTAATGTAACTGAGCTCTGCTAATACTACAACAATAACAACAACAACACCTTGTATTTATATAGCGCCTTTAACATAGTAAAATGTCCCAAGGCGCTTCACAGGAGCGATTATCAAACAAAATTTGACACCGAGCCACATAAGGAGAAATTAGGGCAGGTGATCAAAAGCTTGGTCAAAGAGGTAGGTTTTAAGGAGCATCTTAAAGGAGGAGAGAGAGGGAGCGAGGCGGAGAGGTTTAGGGAGGGAATTCCAGAGCTTAGGGCCTCGGCAGCTGAAGGCACGGCCACCAATGGTTGAGCGATTATAATCAGGGATGCTCAGGAGGGCAGAATTAGAGGAGCGCAGATATCTCAGTGGGGTTGTGGGGCTGGAGGAGGTTACAGAGATAGGGAGAGGCGAGGCCATGGAGGGATTTGAAAACAAGGATGAGAATGTTGAAATCAAGACATTATGCTATGCAATATCACTTCAATCCATACATATTCAGTTAAAAAAAGAAATAAAACCTGTTCAGCAAAGGTTTTTGTTTAATGGCTGCCTGACTTGCTGGCGTGTCATGGTGAATTTGACAGGGTTGTTGACAAAGAGCTATCGCTCTTTTATAGTCAGTGCAAACTGCAGGTTTTTCTTGGCTTTGCACCCAGGGGAGGTGAAAAAGCTACAACACAGTAAAGAGAAACATAAGCAAGTTGTGGCAGCGCATTGAACTTATCTCTGTGTATAATCCCAATTCTGGCAGACCATGAGTGTCAATCATTTGAACGATTAGTTAGTAGACACAAATTCAAGTTGTAATGGTTGAAAATGATCTAAGTGCTGATTCCCGCTCGAGTTACGGTTCCACAGACTCTGCCCAAGCTCCAGGAACAGTTAAGTGGTCACTCTTCATCAGTGAGCCCGGACAGGGAGTGTCGGCAGGATATTTGACTGCAGAGGCATCACACATTGGTTGAGACGCTGTGCATCGGCGCTGATGAGTTCGGCGAGTCGGCGGGGAGGCAGCTGAAGCAGCAATGGAGGCCACGACGACCCGCTGTAGCACGGCGGCCGGCAGCTCCTCGGCGGGAGGCTCGGAGGTCGAACCGGTAGGAGGGAAGGCGGCCAGAGGACCGAGGGCGGGTAAAGCAGGCCCTGGAAGGTCGGACACCGCGGGAGGCTCGGAGGTCAGACCGGGTGGAAGGAGAGCCAGGGAGAAGCAGGCCCCGGGACGTCGGTACCACGGCGGCTGAAGATTGTCGGGCAGGAGTGCGGGAAAGGCGGATCGAGGCGAGAGCGGACCCTATTGTGATGGCGCCGATGAAGATGGCTGCCGTCCTTGCGGGCTCCGTGCGTACCAGGTAGCTAAGTGTCCTTTGCTGCTTGGTGCGCTCGGCTCATTAAGAAAAAAGCATTTCACTGACTGGATTTCACTTGTTGTATTTGGTTATGTGACAAATAAAAATTGACATTGAAATTGAAATAATAATTAATTATGTTGCCCTCGCTGTCAGGAAGCATTGTGTGAATATATTTAAAAAAGTTACCACAGAAATCTAGGGGAATGCACAAGACCTAAAACCTGATGGCAGGACAGCACCAAAGTTGGAGAAAGTAGGAGAGGATAACAAGGTAAATCAAGGAGCAGCGGTTAGTTAACCCCCAAGCTTAGATTATAAAATCCTGCAGATTGTAGGTGGTTTGGAGGGAGGTGACAAGTTTCACACTGAGAACAATTGGGTTAGAATGGAAGACAGTGAGGAGGCAGGAAGGAAGAAGACTGTCTAAGATGGCAAAGCTTAGGAGGAGAAGAAGAAGAAGACTTGCCTTTCTATAGTGCCTTTCACGACCACTGGATGTCTTCAAAGCACTTTACAGCCAATTAAGGACTTTCAAAGTGTAGTCACTGTTGTCATGTGGGAAACGCGGCAGCCAATTTGCGCACAGCAAGCTCCCACAAACAGCAATGTGAAAATGCCCCGATACAGGAAACTCTCGATTTACCGGCACCTAAATAACCGGAAATCTCGGTTAACCGGCAAAATTCAGGAGTAGGTTCAAGTAAGTTTTACTTCATATTGTACTTGCCTTCCTCGATCTGTTGCTGTGCAAGGGTGTGGCTGCAGCTGTTGCTAAGCTACAGAGACGCTTGGAACTTGTGGCCATTGTTCTGCACCTGTTGCTAAGCAACAGGGTTTGTTGCTTTATACGGCGCTGTCAGCTCTCCGTATCTTTTACTATAGTTATCCAGTTATCCGGAATTTTTGATGAACCGGCACCACGTCGGTCCCGTCGGTGCCGGATAAAAAAGAGTTTCCTGTAATCTGTTTTAGTGATGTTGGTTGAGGAATAAATTATTGGCTAGGACACCGGGGAGAACTCCCCTGCTCTTCTTCGAAATAGTGCCATGGGATCTTTTACGTCCACCTCAGTTTAACGTCTCATCCGAAAGATGGCACCTCTGACATTGCAGCTCTCCCTCAGTACTGCACTGGGAGTGTCAGCCTAGCTTTATGTGCTCAAGCCCCTGGCATAGGGACTTGAACCCACAAACCTTCTGACTCAGAGGCGAGTGTGCTGCCAACTGAGCCACAGCTGACACTGGGCAGCAAGAGAAAAACGCTCAGAGGAGCAATGACCATATAGTAGGGTAGGTATTACTTAAAATAGAGCGACACACAGGCAAAGCTGCAATGGAGAGAAAGGCTAGAGAATTCAACTCCACAATCTGCGCTGTATTAAATCTATTGACATTGGAAGGTAATGTTTGCCTTGGGAACGCTAGCTGCAGTGCGGAATATAATTGAGGTGGTCTAGGGTAAGACAGTGGCAGTATTTGAAGAGGGAAGCAGCAGTGACCTAAGGGAGGGTAGAGGTGGGATCTGGTAGGGAAGCAGTGACAGCTTCTGACAGGAAAATGACGACCCAAACACAGCACTGGGATGTGAGGCAATGCCTTGGAAGTTGCTAAAGTCCGGTTCAATTAGAATCAACTGCGTTAATCCCAGTCAACAAAAAGTGGCGCAAAATCCTGGTTTAGAAATTTGGGTTGAGAGTCGCACATCACTGTAAAGGGTTTGCATTTTTACTGCAAATAGAATTAATTTGTACTCAAAGGTACTTTGAAATATAGTCAATATTTGTACCTGAAGTATTCAGAATTGTGACATTACTGTCAGGCTCTGTTTGAATGCCAATTCTATGCTTGACAATATCATCTATCTATCTTATCTGTCTATCTTTTCTTCTTTTTTTTCATTCATGGGATGTGGGCGTCGCTGGCAAGGCCGGCATTTATTGCCCATCTCTAGTTGCCCTCGAGAAGGTGGTGGTGAGCCGCCTTCTTGAACCGCTGCAGTCCGTGTGGTGAAGGTGCTCCCACAGTGCTGTTAGGGAGGGAGTTCCAGGATTTTGACCCAGTGACGATGAAGGATCGGCGATATATTTCCAAGTCAGGATGGTGTGTGACTTGGAGGGGAACTTGGAGATGGTAGAGTTCCCATGCGCCTGTTGCCCTTGTTCTTCTAGGTGGTGGAAGTCACAGGGTTGGGAGGTGCTGTTGAAGAAGCCTTGGCGAGTTGCTGCAATGCATCTGGTAGATGGTACACACTGCAGCCACATTGCTCTGGTGGTGAAGGGATTGAATGTTTAAGGTGGTGGATAGGGTGCCAATCAAGCAGACTGCTTTGTCCTGGATGATGTCGCACTTCTACAGTGCTGTTGGAGCTGCACTCATCCAGGCAAGTGGAGAGTATTCCATCACACTCCTGATTTTGCCTTGTATGTGGTAGAAAGACTTTGGGGAGTCAGGAGGTGAGACACTCGCCGCAGAATACCCAGCCTCTGACCTGCTCTTGCAGCCACAGTATTTATGTGGCTGGTCCAGTTAAGTTTCTGGTCAATGGTGACCCCCAGGATGGTGATGGTGAGGTATTTGGCGATGTTAATGCCATTGAATGTCAAGGGGCGATGGTTAGACTCTCTCTTGTTGGAGATGGTCATTGCCTGGCACTTGTGTGATGCAAATGTTACTTGCCACTTATCAGCCCAAACCTGGGTGTTGTCCAGGTCTTGCTGCATGCGGGCACGGACTGCTTCATTATCTGAGGAATTGCGAATGGAACTGAACATGTCTATCTATCTGTCTGTGTTTGAATGCCATTCTATGCTTGTGTGTGTGTGTGTGTGTGTGTGTGTGTGTCTGTCTGTCTGTCTGCATGTCTACATGTCTTAAAAAGTCTTTTATATGGTGACATGAATCAGTCATTCATGAAAGAAAGACTTATGAAATAATACTGAGCATCCTGCGGGTGGCGCTGTCCAGGGAGAGTATAAATACTCGGGCACGGGCCCAGCTTGCGCAGGACATTCTTAACAGGAACTAGTGAAGGACACAACTAGACCTCCATGTTGTAAAACAGTTGATTAAAGCTTTGTTTAATGCTTAGGCCAAGTGCCTAGTAGCTTTCTTACATCATATGGCTTTCCCTTCCTGTCCACAAACTTGTTGTCACCCTTTTATGGCAGCATGTCAACAGTTTTAAAGTAGGAATTTTCTATGTTAATGTTGTGTCACACCGTGGTCGCAAAATGATGTGGCACGAGGTGTAGTTGTAGACCTCACACCACTGGTGGCGCTGTGGTGTGAGTCACCTGGGTCCATTATGTCTCTTCCCAGATTGAATCTCCTTACTCGCAGAACACTAAAGGTATTTTTACAATCTAATAATAGAAAGAGAGAACTAAAAACAAAGAACTTGCCTTTACACAACACCTTTCACGTCCTCGGGATGCCCCAAAGTGCTTCATAGGCAGTGCTGGTCCCCTGGCCCCCCTCTCACCCCTTTCTGGGGTCCCTCCCCCCTCCACAGCCTCTCGTGGCCTCACCAGCCATAAAATAAACCTTTCTCATCTTTCCTGCCCTTCTCCCCTCAGCTCCTGGTCTTCTCTGCCAAGGTTTCTTCAGTGAGATTGGCCATTCCTTTATTCTGCCCTTTGTTGGCCGGTTCCACCAGCTTGGTTGCTCTCAGCCAAACCCCTTTCTTTGGCCACACCAACCATTTCAAATTTATATCTGCCGCTTTCGTCAGCTCTACTACCCCAGGAGAACATAGATACCGGACAGCACACCGCGGGCATCTACTGGGGTGCAGAAAAACGGGGGTGTGGACACAGAGCTCATTGTGGAGAAAGAGGCCAGAGTAACAGAGTGCAAAAATGCGGGGAAGACACAATGGGTGAGATGAGGACAAGAGGCAGAGGAGTGATTGGAGAGAGACAGACTGGGGGTGTTGGGGGCAAGAGAGGGAGAGAATGACACGCGTGGGTAAGAGTTGAGGAGAAACAGATGAGCAGCGCATCTCACAGAGAGGCAGTTGTGGCAAAGAGATATCAGTGCAGAGAAAGAAACAGAGAACAAGATTGGAGATACGGTGGACAGTTAAGAAAGGTGGCGAGATCGAGGGAAGACATCAGGGGAGAGACAGGTGGGCTGATGAGATCACAAGCCTTGATGGATAGATGCAGACATAGAGAGCGATCAGAGAAACAAAGAAAAAGAGAGATCAGGGATAGGGACAGTTAGCAAGATAGCAAAACAGGAAAGATTGCGACAATAAATCAATGCAGCGACAGCCAGGCAGAAAAAGAGATCAGTAGAGAGAAATGCGAATGACAGAGAGAGAGAGAGAGAGAGAAGCATAAATGCCAGTGGGAAAGAATGAGAAAGAGGCACAGGTCAGAGGAATCAAAACTCACTGTGAGCAATGCCACAGGAGATGTACTCGTTAGACATTTTGGCCTAGAAATTGGGTTGAGGCGCCAAACTGGCGCCAAGTTCGCCTGAGCGCAGGATTTAGCGCAGCGTTCGAGGCTTTAGCGATCGTCAGATATTCAGTTTCATTGCCCCTCGAGGGACACGGGGCGAGGCTCGAGGCGCTCCGCGTCCCTCTTAGGGCGCTGAAACTGAATATCGCAGCGCAACGTGCCGCAGCGCCACACGCTGCGGCACAGCGCGCTGCGGTACTGCAGGCCTTCCTCCCACTGTTAAGGGGGAGGGGCCTGCAACAGCGCGATCCCCGATCGCGAATGCCAGCAAAAGAGCCCGGCACCGAGGAGAAGTGCCAGGCTCTCGGGAAACAGCTGGCAATGCCGCGGGGGGGGGGGGTGGTCAGGAGGCCAGGGACGGAGGTGCTAACAGGCGGCTGCCGAAAAAGGCGGCTGTCCCGCACCTCCACCTTAACTTGCGCCGCTGCCGGCACAGTAAGGCCCCGTGAACCGGGCGCAGGTAGCGAACGGTGCAACTGCGGCGTTCGCAACCAAATATCGTGAACGGGGCGCGAATGGGGCGCCGCACACACCGATGACGTCATCGGTGGCGGCGCAGCGCAAAAGGCTAACGCCACCATTATCGCCCCAACTCAATATCGCGGGAGGCGCAGCCAGTGGTGCTACAGCCACTGCCTGCCTCTTTAGGCGCTAACAAGTGGCGCTACTCACCAAATTTCTCCCCCTAAACGTCTTACGTATAGCGTTCCCTTTCCATGTCCATAACTGTACCACCTGTTGTCATGATTTTTCAATCACATTTGCCACCAGCATTTTGTTGCTGGGATCAACCTAAAACGTCAGATCTGAAGACAGCGGAAGGAAAATTCTCAATGGGAAACCCCTGTGGACGTTGAAACCAACCAATCTTGAAAGGCGAATCAGAAAATGTTACTAATATTAAAATAAAACTTAAAAGAATAAGTGAACCAATCAAATACCTCAAAATACTTTGGGGGGGAAAAAATTTAATTGATTTTTTTTAACGTATTTCACAAAAGCAGGATTAAATTTACTTACTGAATTATGTTTTGTGTCTTTTAAGGCCTTCCTTAAAGTTTTTATTTCAAGGGGGCCGAGCCTGTCTCAGAGGCCTGGGCTCTGAGGGGGATCTTTCTTCTCAGTTACTGACCAATCCGCTCGTTCTGTGCCGTTTACTGAATTCCCCATCAGCAGCTTTCCGAGCTGAGGTGGGAGATGGTCTCCTGGCCTCCGGAGAGGTCTCGTTTCATTGTTGCCTTGCCCCCCAAAAAAGAGCTTGAAGCTACCCCGGAGCGTGAATTTTCAAAAAAGTTTCATTTCAGGAAGGATGTCCCCGATGGCGGGGGAGTCCAGAACCAGGGTCACAGTCTAAGGATAAGGGGTAAGCCATTTAGGACTGAGACGAGGAGGAATTTCTTCACCCAGAGAGTGGTGAACCTGTGGAATTCTCTACCACAGAAGGCAGTTGAGGCCAATTCATTAAATATATTCAAGAAGGAGTTGGATATATTTCTTAAGGCTAAAGGGATCAAGGGATATGGGGAGAAGGCAGGGACAGGGTACTGAGTTTGGATGATCAGCCATGATCTCATTAAATGGCGGAGCAGGCTCGACGGGCCGAATGGCCTACTCCTGCTCCTATCTTCTATGTGTCTATGTTTCAGGTAAGTCACGTGTTTTAAAATATTAACAACTTTTTTTTCCTTTTCTGCAATGAGCACGCCTTTCGATTCATCCACTCACAACAGCTATGGCTGCTTCGATGACAGTCGAAGGTGAAAAACAAAGGTTATTGATTGAGAATTTACTTGTTTTTTTCCTGGTGGAAAATTTGGAAAGGATTTCAGTTTATTTCCCCCAGGTGATTTTAACCCAGCTGGTAGCCGATTTCAATAATTGGATTCCTCCTGTTGGCTGATGCCCCTGTCAATCACAACAAGCCAATCCCCCTCCTCATTTTGGTTGAAAATTCAGTGAAAACAAATCTATCTCTATCCAGTTGAAGCCCATGCTCAAGCCCAGAACGAAATATCTTTTAAAAAAAACCCAACAAACGCAACTCAATAGATAAAGATAGTCATCTTCTTTTACAGGACGTCCCAAAGCGCTTTACAGCCAATGAAGTACTTTTGAAGTGTAGTCACTGTTGTAATGTAGGAAACGCAGCAGCCAGTTTGCGCACAGCAAGCTCCCACAAACAGCAATGTGATAAATGACCAGATCATTTTGTTGGTTGAGGGATAAATATTGGCCAGGGCACCAGGGAGAACTTCCTTGCTCTTCTTTGAAACAGTGCCCCTGGGATCTTTTACATCCACCTGAGAGGGCAGGTGACACCTCTGTTTAATGTCTCATCCGAAAGACGGCACCTCCGACAGCGCAGCACTCCCTCAGCACTGCACTGGGAGTGTCAGCCTAGATTCCGTCACTGAGGTGGGGATTTGAACACACAACCTTCTGACTCGGAGGCGAGAGTGCTGCCCACTGAGCCAAGGCTGACACGCAGGACATCTGTAATTGCATAGTTTACAAGCTTACATAATGAAATGTTGTGATTAATGCTGTCAAAAGGCAGTTGACATTCCAGATTCCCAGTACCATAAAAAGCAGCCGTGCTCATTTTGATAGGAGTCTAGAATCAAAGTAACGTGAGGAAAAAAAGCTGAGTCTGCGGCAATTCATTCCCTTTTTAAAAAGGCACTGGATAAACATTTGAGGCTACAAATCACTGTTGGTGAAATGTGCAAATGCTTAACGCCTTCCTATGACACTGTTTCCTCCAATATATTAGTGGAAGCATTAATCACTTTATTATAAATGATTTAACACCCATGTAAAAATAATGGGGGCAGGAATTGCAACTGAACGCGCCAGACTAGCATCTTCAGGGTTTTAGGGATTTCATTTCTTGCTGGTAGCGCACTGCTTAACAGAGTCACGCGAAATTCCTCGGAGCGCTGCGTTAACACCGTCATTGATCTGTTTCAAACCAACCGCACTGGAATCGAGCACACAGGTCAAAGAAAGAAAGACTTGCATTTCTATAACGCCTTTCACAACCTCAGGACGTCCCAAAGCGCTTTACAGCCAATGAAGTACTTTTGAAGTGCCAATTTGCACACAGCAAGCTCCCACAAACAGCAATGTGATAATAACCAGATCATCTTTTTTACTGATGTTAATTGAGGGAATAAATATTAGTCCCAGGACACCGGGGAGAACTCCCCCGCTCTTCTTCGAAAGAGTGCCATGGGATCTTTTATGTCCACCTGAGAGAACAGATGGGGCCTCAGTTTAACGTCTCATCCGAAAGACGGCACCTCTGACAGTGCAGCACTCACTCGGTACTGCACTGGGAGTGTCAGCCTGGATTTTTGTGCTCAAGTCTGTGCACACATCTGCACGGGAATAGTGCACTGCCAGAGGGGATGAAACCTTTTGGTTAGGAATAGTACAGCCCTCTCGGGATGCGTATAGACTGAGAGTCTCAAGTACTCGTCATGACCAAACATGTCCTGTGCCATTGGAGCACGGCTGGGTTGAATTGTGCGGACGTGCGGTTGCATGAGTATTGTGGATTTTGCGTGAGGTCCTTTATTGAACTGGGGAGCATTCCCTCGGGAAATGAAATGGGTGGGATAGGATTGGTGGTATATGGAAGCAATGGCATCAATTGGCCAAATGGAATTGGCAAAGGGAGCAGAGCGGAGATGAGGAGAATTTTTTTTTTAACACAGCGAGTTGTTGTGATCTGGAATGCGCTGCCTGAAAGGGCGGTGGAAGCAGATTCAATAGTAACTTTCAAAAGGGAATACTTGGAAAAGAAAATTTGCAGGGTTATTGGGAAAGAGCAGGGGAGTGGGACTAATTGGAGAGTTCTTTCAAAGAGCCGGCACAGGCACGATGGGCAGAATGGCCTCCTTCTGTGCTGTAAGATTCTATGTCATATTGTATTAAATATCTCCTCCCCCTACACCCACCCCACCCAAAAAAATCCTTAATGTTGCCCAGCAATAGTCAGTAACTTGGCGACACTGATGCCATTTCGGTCCTGTCCTGTCCATTGTTGTGTGAAGATTGCTCGCACGCAGTGTGCCCGAGCCGTAGTCATCGCCTGAGCTTCAAATAATGAGTAGAAGCGACATGCAGCGGAAGTGGAATGTATTGGGCCAGATCTTGCTGGAGCAGGACACCTCGCGGTGAGCGCCGTTAGTTAGACTTTTTCCCCTCACCCTCCAGCTTGAAAAATGTGTGCGCTGCTAATTGCTGGGAGTACGAGCTGATAACGGGGCGGCGAGGGCAACGGAGTATCGGGGACCTCGGTGAACGACAGGACCAAGAGTCTATCTCCTCAACCAATGAGATTAAAGGCTAGAGAAAGAAACAGAGGAACGACAGAGAAGGAAATTAGAATCAAGTCAGGTACAGAAAGAAAAATAAAGAGGAGAGAAAGATTGGATTAAGAGAGAGAGAGAGAAAAGAGCCAGAAAGGAAAAGTAAGAAAAAAATGTAAAACTTTAAAATTTTAAATTAAAAAACTCTTTAATAACAATTTACTACATGCAGGAATGAGACACAACAGCTTAAATTGTTCCCTTTCTGGGCCAGGGAGGTTGATTAGCATTGCATTAACAATTATCACTAGGTTAAAAGGGTGCTTATGCTGTTAATTATGAGCCCTAACGTTTTGTGGCAAGTTTATTGGGCGATTAATGCGTAAATCCAGCAGGTTCTTAAAAATAACGGGGAGGCTGTGGGTGTGACGCTGTCTGTGCGAGGCAAACGGTGGAACGATGTAAATCGACCAGTTCCGGAGATTTGCAACTCACAGCGTATCTATTTATCCCCTGAACTTGCAGGACGATTAGTGCATTAATAACGCCATGCGTCGTAAACTCAATGGGGACGATTTTGCCAATGGGGCGCTTTTGGAGGCGGGGCTCCCACTTGTTGGGTTTCAGTCCTGCCTCCACCAACTTCTGGCTAACCCATCTCTATCACGGAGGTGCGAGAGTCTCCGCATACCCAAGGATTGAAGCCTGCAGGAAGAAACAAAGGTAAGTACAGGAAACTTTCGATTTACCGGCACCTAAATAACCGGAAATCTCGGTTAACCAGCAAAATTCAGGGGTAGGTTCAGGTAAGTTTTACTTCATATTGTACTTGCCTTCCTCGATCTGTTGCTGTGCAAGGGTGTGGCTGCAGCTGTTGCTAAGCTACAGAGACGCTTGGAACTTGTGGCCATTGTTCTGCACCTGTTGCTAAGCAACAGGGTTTGTTGCTTTATACGGAGCTCTCAGCTCTCCGTATCTTTTACTATAGCTTTCGGTTATCCGGAATTTTTAATGAAACGGCACCACGTCGGTCCCGTTGGTGCCGGATAAAAAAAAATTCCTGTACACTTTTTCTAACTCTTTCCACTTACTCAGATACTCACCTCTCCACTCTTGCACCTATCACTCACCTCCACACCACACTTTTGCACCCCCCCAACCCCCGCAGACCTACTACTCACCTCGCTGAGCTGGCGTGTTTTGGAGCCTTCGGGAAGCCCGCACTTGTGTGGGCAAAATGATGATAAGCCTATTTTCTGCCTGTTAACTACCTGTTAACAGGCAGTTAAGTGCCTGTAATCCCTTCCCGCCTCCAAAGAGACAGGACCCGGCGCGGGTCGGCTACCCGCCACCTGGCAAAATGGCATGGAGGCGGGTTGGGGGCGTGTTGGGCACCTGATCCCAGATTCTGCCATTTTCCCGGCAGTTCCGCCTCTATACCCACCTCCCCAGGGCTGGCAAAATTGCGCCCGATGTTATTTTTCCAGCAAGATTTGCTTGAGCTGACTTGAGCCAAGTATTACATGAAATTGCATAGAATGTACAGCACAGAAACAGGCCATTCGGCCCAACCAGTCCATGCTGCCATTTATGCTCCACACGAGCCTCCTCCCATCCTTCCTCATCTGACTATCAGCGTAACCCTCTATTCCCTTCTCCCTCATATGCTTATCTAACCTCCCCTTAAATGCATCGATACTATTCGCCTCAACCACTCCCTGTGGTAGCGAGTTCCACATTCTCACCACTCTCTGGGTAAAGAAGATTCTCCTGAATTCCCGATTGAATTTCTTGGTGACTATCTTATATTGATGGCCCCTAGTTTTGCTCTTCCCCACAAGTGGAAACATTCTCTCTGTATCCACTCTATCAAAACCTTTCGTAATTTTATAGCCCTCTATTGGGTCACCCCTCAGCCTTCATTTTTCAAGAGAAAATCTCGCAGTTCTGGTATCAGTAAGAAAGTAATAGCAGATGTTCCTTTACCCCTGCCCTTGCGAGATCATGAATGACAGGCAAAGTTCGACAATGCTTCCACATGTCCCCAGCTTTTAAACACAGTTGTGGAAGAAAGTAGATTTATCTATGAGAAATGAAAGCGCTAAGGAGCAGTAGCGGCCGTTGGGAATATCCTTGTTGTACACTCGATACTGTTTGTAATATTCAATCTGAGCCTGATGTTGGGAGTTTAAAAACAGCTGCCTCCCAGCTTACAGAATGCACGCTGTACCATTGCAAGCCTTGTCATCATCTGTTTCCTGCTATGAACATGCATCTGTTATTTACTGTCATTCTTAAACATGATGTAGCTTCTTAACTCCACTGGGAATATATATCAACTCAGCAGTAAGCAGAGCCTCAATCTCTGCAGCCACTAATACATTTCATAATAAGGCATGTCTAGGTCAACCCACTGGAGATTTTTGCGGGTGGATTCTGTGCCCATTGAGGGCGAGAGGTGTTGAGCACGGAATACCACTTTCCCAGTTCCACTCCTGCCAACCATCAGGTGTTAGGCATGGAAAGAGCATAGACAGTGGGTAAAACTACCTCTTCACTGCCCTAACGGTGTCCTTTAACCCCGTCTGAGGACCCCAGTTGGATTCCTGTCACTTCAGTTAAAACAAGTTTATTAACAACCTCCAATGGCCTAATGCAGCACGCGGAAAGACATCGTCAGGCCGCCCCTCACACCCACTCCTCCTGAGTTCAGAGGGAGGTCATAAGCATATAGACGACCGAACCCTAATAAATTGTTTGAGGTAACCACAAACTGTAACCAGGGAGATGTGGAGTCAAGTTCACGAGGGAAGGGGAACAGATGGTTTTGATTTAGCCATTTCACATCGAGGGTGGTAATGTGTGAAGCAGACTACCCAACAGAGGCCATAGAAGTGGATAGAGTTGGCAAATTCAAGAGGGACCTGGAAAAACTTTAGGTCAATGATGGATCTAAGAGACACTTTAGGAGTTTTTGGACTGTGGCCCTGGCTAGATGGATTGCAGCAGTATTTTTTTTAGTCCTGTACATTCCTATTTTTCTCATGCTTGTTTTCTTAAATTTTTCAGTTTAAGCCACAAAAATCCCCGGCCTTAGAAAAAAACGCCCCGACTATATTGAAATGGACTCTTCCGTTTCCCCATCCTCGCCCTCTCTCCGAGTGAGACTGCTGATTCAATGCGGAGTTGTAAATAGCTTTGCATTTTTCACCGGCATTCATGAGCAATCAAATTGAGACTCCATTGTCCTACCCCACCCCCACCACCCTGGCAACCACCCCGCACCCCCCCCCACCCCCCGCCTCTGGCCACTCCGCCCTGTCCTAAAAGTAATTTCACTAAAGTATCTGACATGAATCAGCCATTCATGAAAGAAAGCCTTATATGAAATAATACTGAGCGGCATACAGGTGGCGCTGTCCAGGGAGAGTATAAATACTCGGGCACGGGCCCAGCTTGCGCAGGACATTCTTAACAGGAACTAGTGAAGGACACAACTAGACCTCCATGTTGTAAAACAGTTGATTAAAGCTTTGTTTAACGCTTAGACCAAGTGCCTAGTAGTTCTCTTATGTCAGTATCCTTGTGGCCAAGACGGAGAGGAGTCTTTCATCCCATTCGTCTGGCTGATGGCCCAATGGTGAAAGGACTTTGTTGGAACCCAGAACAAAAAGCATAAGAATGGTCAGAGATGAAAAGATGATCTTTGCAGGATCATTCAGTGCTGATCAGCTGGATTCAGCCCACTCCTTCAGTGCAAACCAGTGATTTCTGAAAGGGGTAGACAGGGAGAGGAAAGACACAGGGCTGGATTTTCATTCAGGAGTCGGGTTGGAGGCGGGACTACAACTTTCGGGATTGTAGTCCCGCCTCCATCGAGATGCGGCCAATCCACGCAATTTTAACTTGATTGACCTTGTTGAGCCCGCCCAGCAGGCCAATTAAGGGCCACCCGGCAACAGGTGACGTCACAGACTGAAATTTCATCTGTCAAGAGGTTTTGACAGATGAAATATCAGCGTTTCACAGCTGTTTGAAGCTGTCAAACACTG
The DNA here is from genome assembly GCF_052327205.1 of Somniosus microcephalus. NCBI lineage: Eukaryota > Metazoa > Chordata > Chondrichthyes > Squaliformes > Somniosidae > Somniosus > Somniosus microcephalus. Next base: position 6,912,967 of record NC_141013.1, read on the forward strand.
ACAGTCTTACTTCTAACATGAGTCCTTCTCCACAGACTCAGTTAGAAATCTCTCCTGCACAGAAAGCTGCAGGCTGTCACTTTTGACAGTTCACAGCCATTCTGCTTTCTGTGCCGGTCAGATGAGGGACTCCCCGAACCTAAAGGAAGGAAGGCTGAAAAGGTAAGAAAAGGTCATTTACACTTCTTTAATCACTTTAGACACACCAAACACACTTACCTTTGCACTCATGCACACATCACTCACCTGAACACCGACATCTCGACCCCTCCAAGCCCTTCAGCCCGACGGCCCGACTCCTCCAACTTGGCGTGGTTTGGAGCCATCGGGAATCCCACAGTTCAAGCTTCAAAATAGGGATTAGGCTAAAAACTGCCTGTTAACTACCTGTTAACAGGCAGTTAATTGGCACTAATCCCTTCCCGCCTCGGGGAGGCGGGTCCCAGTGCGGGTCGCGTACCCGCCTCCTTTGAAACTGGCATGGAGGCGGGTTGGGGGCGGGATGAGTTCGTGCCCCCCCCCCGATTTCGGGAATTTAACCCCCCGCATGCCTCCATTCCCGACTCCACGGCCCAATGAAAATCGAGCCCACAGGGTATGAAGAGTGCGTGTGCTGGGAGGGCAATTCATTGATGCTACTTTTCCTGTTGGGGAAAAACAGGATTAATTGATTTTACTAACCTGCGTTCCTTGAGTGCTATGTTCCAATATTTCCATGCGAGTATACAGAAGAGAAATATTTTTAGGAACAGAAAAGGCCATTAAAGCCAACAAGAGCTGTCAGCGATCAACTCCGCCTACTCTCCCTTCTCATCACCTCTCTCCATCTCTGGTAACTGTCCCTGGTAACTTACCTGAAAACTCCGATTGGGTGCAACAGTTCTGCCTTGGTTCTCTACTTACTCCCATTGTTGACTTGTGCCCTCTGGGATTTGAGCCCTTCACCTGGTGAATAGCTTGACGTAAGTTTGCAAAGAGGAGAGAGGCAGATGGACAAGTGCCCGACTTCAGGTGAGGACAGGGTTGGCTTTGTTGGGGTGCTCCCCCATGTCGACACTTACTGTCTCGGCTCATACGAAGTGCAGCCAGTGCCGATGGACCTGCTCCATCAACGAGACGCTGTAGTCAGAGGAGGGGAAAATATAAAAGAAATAAAATGAAAAAAGAAAACTTTGATTTGAATCAGCAGTTTATTACATCTCTCAGTCACAACAACAACACCTTGCATTCATAGAGCACCTTTAGCATCCCAAGGTGCTTCACAGGAACTTTATCGAACAAAATTTGACACCGAGGAGGTGATTTTATGAATGGGGTCGTGTTGGAGGCGGGACTGCTGCTTGTTGGGTATCAGTACCGCCTCCATCGAGTTGTGGCCAACCCACGCTATTTTCCCTTAATTGACCTTGTTAACCCCTGGGAAGAGGGCACGGAGGCGGGTTGGGGGTGGGTTTGCCACCCGCCCCCAAATTCTGCCATTTTCCCGGCAGTCCCACCTCCATACCCGCCTCCTCAGGACTGAGAATATCGCCCCCTGAGCCACATAAAGAGATATCAGGGCAGGTGACCAAAAGCTTGGTCAAAGAGGTCAGTTTTAAGGAGCGTCTGAAAGGAGGAGAGAGAGGCAGAGAGGTTTAGGGAGGGAATCCCAGAGCTTAGGGCCCAGGCAGTTGAAACCACGGCCGCCAATGGTGGAGCGATAAGAATCGTGGATGCCCAACCCCGGAATTGGAGGAGCGCAGAGATCTCGGAGGGTCTCGTCTCAAATCGTTTCACGTGCAATGAATCACTGTAAAGTTCAGTGACTTATTATGTAAGCAAATGCCAGCCGCCATTTTACGCACAACAGTATCTTACAAATGGCGATAAGGTGGAGGTCCTTGATAGTGTTGCTTGAGAGAGGAACATTGGGCTGGGACACTGAGAGATCTCCCTTGCTCTTCTTCCAGTGGTGCCACGGGATCGTTAATGTCCACCTGAGCAGTCAGATGGGGCCTTTGGTTTAGTATCTCATCTGAAGGATGGCACTTTGACAATGCAGCTGTCCTTCAGGACTACGCTGGCCCGTCAGCCTGTGTTTGTACTCGGGCTCAAGACAAAGCCTCTAATCATTTCCATGGAAGGCTGCTTCTGTTAAGTGTATAATAATGAGAGCTATTTTCTTTCAAGTGTATAGTTTTGCAGACCATATCCCCATTTTCAACATCATAAGTGCCAATCAGTTAATGGTCCATCGACCTACTGAAGCTAAGCCAGCATAAATATTATAGAGTTACTTAAAGGAGCTGCAGGCTTGGAAGGGGCACTGTGTTCGTGGAAAAAAAAAATTTTTACAAGCCTTTCTCTTGTTTCCCAGGAGATATCCATCAACCTCTTTCCTCTCCTTGGTTTTTTCCCATCTTCTTCTGATGGCACTTGCTCATGGGATATAGAAACATAGAAGATAGGAGCAGGAGTAGGCCATTCGGCCCCTCGAGCCTGCTCCGCCATTCAATGAGATCATGGCTGATCATCCAAATTCAGTACCCTGTCCCTGCTTTCTCCCCATATCCCTTGATCCCCTTAGCCTTAAGAAATATATCTAACTCCTTCTTGAATATATTTAATGAATTGGCCTCAACTGCCCTCTGTGGTAGAGAATTCCACAGGTTCACCACTCTCTGGGTGAAGAAATTCCTCCTCATCTCAGTTCTAAATGGCTTACCCCTTATCCTTAGACTGTGACCCCTGGTTCTGGACTCCCCCGCCATCAGGAACATCCTTCCTGCATCTAGTCTGTCTAGTCCTGTTAGAATTTTATAAGTTTCAATGAGATCCCCTCTCATTCTTCTAAACTCTAGCGAATATAAGCCTAATCGACCCAATCTCTCTTCATACGTCATTCCTGCCATCCCAGTGGTTTCAGTGCTGTTGGTAGCTCCTCCATTACCTCAACCATGTTTCCCATTGGGCGTGCCTTCTCACAAGTCGCCTCCCTGCAGCCACCCGTCAAGTCGGAGTGCAACAGAGGGGCTCAGTGCTCACGGCCTTAGAAAGTGAAGAGAATCAACCATGATTCCCACTCCTCGTCATTATCCAGTTGACCCCTGCTGGACAGTGCGTTGCTGTGAAAGTTGGGGGAGGATAGGATTGGACTTGACAGCCAATAAGCTGCCAGCATTCCCAACAATAACAATTTGTATTTATATAGCGCCTTTTAACGAAGTAAAACTTCCCTAGGTGCTTCACAGGAGCGTTGTAAGACAAAAAATTGACACCGAGCCTCGTAAGGAGATATTAGGACAGGTGACTGGGCAAAGAGGTAGGTTTTAAGGAAGGTCTTAAAGAGGAGCGAGAGGCGGAGAGGTTTAGGGAGGGAATTCCAGAGTTTGGGGCCTAGGTAACAGAAGGCACGGCCGCCAATGGTGGAGCGCTGAAAATCGGGGTGTGTGCAAGGGGCCAGAATTGGAGGAATGCAGCGGTCTCGGAGGCTTCCCTACTGCGTTTTGCACAGGAAGAACAGCTACTGAGGCGAGGGAGCTCCCCGTGAAACCACATCCCAACATGACTCTGCACCCTCGGGTGAAAGGGGAAAGAAAGAAATTGCATTTATATAGCGCCTTTCACCACCTCAGGACGCCCCAAAGCGATTTACAGCCAGTGGAGTGTCGTCACTGTCGTAAAGCAGGAAGAAAAGAAGAAAACTGCAGAGAAATATTCTTTGCAACAATACCGAAACACGGATAATCTGCAGGTTTTGCCCTGAGTTGTTCCTTCAGCTGTGACAGGGAACGTTTCAGGCTGTTTCAAAGTTTGGACTGGATGCAGCTAAAGAAACCACGTGGAGATTTAGAATCTGGGATACAAATTCATACGGATGGAAGCAATTTTCTGTCGCGGGAGGGGGAAAGAAAAGAAAAAAATGATGTTAGGCAGGAACTCTTAACTTTGTGTTTGTCACAAAACAACACACGGCTTTAATATTTTTATGATAGGCTACTTTGATCAGCAGGGGGCACTCTACGTGAATGAGAATCGCTGGGCTGATGGAGCTTTGAACTCTGCGTGAGGTCCCTGGCTGTGACTTGGAGATAAGGCTGGTTTGTGTTCCTAATTTTAATCTTGAACTTGCTCGCTGAGATGTCACTGCGCCAGTCATGAACATCACGGTGTGTCTGAAAAAAAGCTCCCACGTCTTTGAATTATGCGGCATGGGGAATAAAAATGAGGCAGATTTACACAAGTTTACAGTTTGGACGCTCGAATCAGCTCCGCAATATTTGCGACTTGTCAGCCACCATTTCAATGCAGCTCTTATGTGCTGAACTGGGCAATAATTTGGTCTTTCCTTCGCCCCATTTCTTCCCTTCGCAATCTCAAGCCATTAACTCTCGCTGCGCCAACTACCCGTCAACAGAGGGCCTCTGTTAGAAATGGAGTGACGGCAGGTGTTTAACTTGGAGATCAGGAGAAGGAGAGAGAGGGGACTTCACAGCCTGAGCCGACCCTGCCTTCTCCTCATGCACGTCTTAGCCAGCAGGGATTGCTGGATAGAAAGCAGGAGCGGAAATCCTGGCTAATATGTCCCTTCCCTGGCCAACAGGTGCTGAAGTCAATGGTAGCGCTTCCCCCACTGAAGGAAACGGATTGAGCAGAGGCTCAGGGTTTTCGTAGGGCCTCTAATTTAGGTAATAATTGCTTTATTAATCGGTGGCGGAACGCAATTGCTGGCCATGACGATTCAGGGATCATTGCTGATGTGGTAAGATCTGGTTAGGTCTAACACTAAAAGAATAATAAGCCAATAATTAAATTATTAGTGAAACTAAGGCAGCGCACTCTGTGATGCAATTGGTTAGACACTGGCACTGACCTTTCACCTCTGAGACCTGGGTTTAAGTGAGTGGAATGTCTCCTCTTGAGAGCTTGTGTGGGAAATGGAAAAATGCAGGGGGTGAGGGTGGGTGGGTGAGGGGTGGGGTGGTTAGGTCGAGGCAGAGGGGTTGGAGTGGAAGGGATTGGAGAGGGGATCGGGTGGAGTTGGAGTGAGGGTGTTAGGGGGGCAGGAGAGGGTGAGGGGGATGGGGGTTGGGGTGTGGTGGGGTTTGGAGTGGGGGGGGTGTTAGGGAGGGGTCGGGCAGGATAGGAGGAGGTTAGAGGGGGGATCTGGGGGTTGGAGGGTGTGGTGGGGTTTGGAGTGGGGGTGTGTGGGGGGGGTTAGCAGAAGGGGTTAGTGGGGGGGTTAGCAGAGGGGGGTTAGTGGGGGGGGTTAGCGGAGGGAGGTTAGCAGAAGGGGGTTAGTGGGGGGTTAGTTGGGGGGCTTAGTGGAGGGGGCTTAGAGGGGGGTTAGGGGGGGATTAGAGGGGGTTAGCGGAGGGGTTAGTGCGGTAGATAGAGTCACACTGCTCCAGGCATCATGGGGCAGGCTTGATGGCCCAGCTGGTCTTTTCCTGCCTCTGATTTTTGGTACATGAGGAGGTCTTCACGAGGGGTCACATGATCTGACGGACTCCTCAAACATACATTCAGGAGTTAATTTAATGACCCCTTTTCCTCTGGAAGCTGAACTGGTGCTGGGTGACAGCAGGCAACCATCCTGAAGGGGGAAAAGTTGGAGCTGTGGGGAAAGGGCAGGGGAGAGGGACTAATTGGAGAGCTCTTTCAAAGAACCGGCACAGGCCCAATGGGCCAAATGGCCTCTTTCTACGCTGTATCATTCTATGATTCTATGACACCAGCTCAGTGACGTGCTTTGGACAGCAGATTTACATAGGATTGCATCGGATATACGGCACAGAAACAGGTCTTTCAGCCCAACCAGTCCATGTTCCACTTGAGCCTCCTCCCATCTTTCCTCATCTAATTCTATCAGCGTAACCCTCTATTCCCTTATCCCTCATGTGCTTGTCTAGCCTCCCCTTAAATGTATCTCTGCTATTCGCTTCAACCACTCCCTGTGGGAGCGAGTCTCACATTCTCACCACTCGCTGAGTAAAGAGGTTTCTGCTGAATTCCCCATTGGATTTCTTGGTGGCCATCTTAAATTTACACAGGAGCAGCCAAAATCAGACTTAATTTACAGCTGGAGACAGGGGTTTATTTAATCCCCCTCTGCTCCGTGCAATAACAGCGGACCAAATGTTACCCTTTCCAGAAGGCCTTTAAATCGCTAGCAGCTGCAGACGCGTGTTTGCAGGTGCCGGGTAAGTGGGGAGGAAGATCCTGAACAGGAAGGTGCCAAGGGAAGGAGCTTGATTAATAGAGCAGCCAATTGGATCATGAACAAAACGTTGAAGGAAGAGAAAGCGTACTTTTACAAAAAAAAAATTGCAATTATTGTTGTGATCTGGAACACGCTGCCTGAAAGGGCGGTGGAAGCAGATTCAACAGTAACTTTCAAAAGGGAATTGGATAAATACTTGAAAAGGAAAAATTTACAGGGCTACGGGGAAAGAGCAGGGAGGAGCGGGACTAATTGGAGAGCTCTTTCAAAGAGCCGGCACAGGCACGATGGGCCGAATGGCCTCTTTCTGTGCTGTATGACTCTATCATTGTCTGGGTGAGAACTCTGATCAATATTTTTACATTTATTTTTGGATACCTCGTAAACAAACACTTCTTATTTCACTTGCCCTTGCTCCCTTTGATGTGTTCTCTCCCCACCTCTCCTGGAAGGCACTGGCTCACATTGCAGTACAGCAACTCCCACCCCCCGCCCCCCCCCCCCGCCCAGGAACTTGCCCATTCTATGTGCGTGAAACCATAAAGGCTGTTCGACCATGGGGAGCGTCACAGCTCAGCCTGCTTTGACACCCAAACACCCACAGAGGTCGCTGCATAACAATCCGGACAGCAAACCTGTAAGAGTTTCCCCTTCCGCCTCCCCACTCTACTGAAGCCAATTTCAGTAGCCCAGTGGGATCAGCAACAACAGCAATAAATTGCATTTATATAGCGCCTTTAACGTAGTAAATCATACCAAGGCTTCACAGGAGCGATTATCAAACAAAATTTGTCACCGAACCACATAAGGAGATATCAGGACAGGTGACCAAAAGCTTGGTCAAAGAGGTAGGTTTTAAGGAGCGTCTTAAAGGGGAAGAGAGAGTTAGAGAGGCGGAGAGGTTTAGGGAGGGAATTCCAGAGCTTAGAGCCCAGGCAGCTGAAGGCACAGCCGCCAGTGGTGGAGCGATTAAAATCGGGGCTGCACAAGAAGCCAGAATTGGAGGAGCGCAGAGATCTCGGAGAGTTGTGGGATCAGTGCTGAGCAGAGATTGGACCTGGAATCGTCTGGTCTGTATGTCTCAGTACCATATCAGGTGGTGCCTTTACAGAATGAGCCATCGAACCAATCCAATCCCCTCTTTCTATCTGTTTATTAGCAGTGTCATTCCAATGTGGAGAACCCACTGTCTGAACATCCAAAAGACAAGAGTCCACTGGTCAGAGGACGCAGACCCATATTGGGCCCTGGGCTGGAGCGATCGGGGGGGAGGGGGAATCTTTGGGGGGGGGGGGAATCGGGGGGAGGAGGAATCGGGAGGGGGGTAGCGGGGATCGAGAGGGGGAGCGGCTGGCACAGCCTAGCGTTCTTTTAATGTGTGGTATGGAGGGGCGCTCCTGCTCCTCCCTATATGGGGGCCGCCTCGGGCCTCACCACTCAGGCTGCCCTCATGCCCAACAATTGCCGTGCTCGGCCCATAGGCTATTAACCGGGTTCCCAGAGCCCTCGGGGGTCCGAGAGGGGGTCTGAAAAATCATCAGATTTTTGTATTTTTTATAGACTCACTACCAAATCATTTCTGTTGCTATTTATTAATAAAAAACATTTCCTGCAATGACAGTTCTGTGTCCTCTGACCAGTGGACTCTTAGCTTTTGGATGTTGAGACGTTGGGTGAGTAGATTTTAAAATCTTACCTTGTTGGTTGCGGAGTGAGCGGTCCCTTTAAGGATCACGCGTAGGCCTGGCTTTCCTGAGTGCAACTGACCAATCGGGGCAGCGGGAGCCTCAAACAAATGCTCGGCCTGCCACTTGCATGTGGAAAGGGACCACCGCCTGTTCCAGGCGTGGGCACTGCCAGTGTCCCCTCTAATTTGTTATTTCGGTGCGCGGTCCCTTTAAATTATGCTGCGCGGCCTCTGTGCACACCTTAGGGGGAACATTGGGCACTGCACGCCGAACTTTTTGCCTTTACCAATATGGCGGGTGGTGCACCTCCGGCTCGTAATGGCTGTGAGCTTCCTGCCCGCCATATTGGGGGCTTAGGAGGCCGTTTAGCGCCCGTAATACAGGGGGCCGCGGGGGCAAATTTCTAAGCCAGGGTCTGTACAAGGGGCAATGTCCAATAATAGCTAGTCCTACTGTGCCGTGACAGTGTTCGAGGGGAGGGGGAGCGGTCGAGGGGGAGTAGGAGGGCCGCAGCACATTACCAGCCCCTCAGTAAATTGATGTTTCTAAATTTTAAAAAAGGTTTATAATGGCCTTAGGAGGGGAACTGGATGGAACAAAAGGCTTCTTTACTAACATATGAAAATGAGAAAGAAAAATAATTTAGGGAGCCTCACAGCGTATCAGTTTACCACTGATTGACAGCTATAATGTCGTGTTTCTGTTAAGTCTGCACTCATGGGGGTGCTGCAGCACCAGGCAGACCGAAGAGCCAGTCCTAGTGGTTAGTGCTCAAAAAAAGACTCGAGTTCGAATCTGTCTCTCTCTCCCTGTGACAACAGGCAAATACTTTATTTTTTTTGTTGCTAAGGGAAGCTAAAGTTAGTAGACCCGGTAGCAAAGGTGTTAGTCAGCCACAGAAGTCTGGAAAGGGTCAAACGCGCATATGAAAGTGGTAATTTACGGGTGCCTATAATCCCTTTTGAAGAGAAGCCATTCAAATGTTGGCTTGTGTGTGCATTGGGGGGGTGGGGGACGAGGGGAGCGGTGGGGGTGGTGGGGGACGAGGGGGGTGGTGGGGGGGAGGGAGGGGGGCGGTGGGAGTGGGGGACGAGGGGGGCAGTGGTGGGGGGAGGAGGGAGGGAGGCGGTTTAGACAAAGCAGGTCACGTAAGTCAACGTTGATGAACAGTGAAGAACTAAATCAGTATATGGCCTCCCTGCGTGAATATAACGCTGTGCGACGGGGGCGCTGCTGTGACACGCAATCAGGTGGCGGCCATTTTAGTTGTGGGGGCACTCAGCAGATCATTTTTTTCCCCCTTTTGACGGCGCAGATTTAGGATTACAGGGTGCAAAGGTCGGGCTTTGGAGGAAGTACAATCACTGAACCATGCATTCTTTAACCAAAGGAGTTAAATTATTGCTATGTCACCGGGTGTATCTCTTTTCCAATTGAGGCCTTTCCTTTAGGCCTGTATAGGACATTTATCAGAAGTGAACTACCCTAAGTTTTAATTTCTACAATCACCCAGCTATATTTCTTGGAAAAGTTATTTTTGCACCTTATTGGTGCCTGTGATCCTATTTTAAACTCAGCAGACAATCGTCAGACCAAAATCCATCTCCAACTCCAGTGTATATTAAACTATTAAGGTCATAAAGACCAATAGTCCATCAAATACGCACCGATATTCGATATCTTTATTTTGACTAGCTTCAGTTTTTAAGGTACAGGCCAGCCTTTGACATCACACAGCCCCCCCACCACCCGCACCCCCCCACCCTCCCCCTCCGTCAGGTCAGATAAGCTGAAGGGTTTAGAGGTCAATGGTGAGCTCTTCAAAGAGGTCCAGTGAATACAGAAAGGAAATGAAGATTGCTTTGATTAGCAAAACATGCTGAATCCCCTGGAAATACATGGGCACTTTGGCAGTTTGAGAGTGAGACTCCCCTCAGTCAACAGCAAGGTTCATCTCCCCCTCTGCCTCTTCCTCTCTCTGTCTTTGTATGTGTGTGTGTGTACCTTTTCTCTTTCTGTTTTTCTCTCTCTTCTTTTTCTTTCTCTTTTACTTTCTGTCTGTTTCCTTTCTTTTATTCCGACGCAGTCTGTCATGGTGTCTCACTTACATTCCTTGCATCTCTTGTTCTGTGTGTCTGTCTCTCTTTCAGTTTCTGGCTCAGTCTCTCTCTCTCTCTCTCTCTCTCATTCTATCTCTGGTCTCTGTACAAATGATATTTTTCCTGCTCTTTTCCTGTATGTCTAAAGGAACCATCAACGTTATACACGATATGCCTCTGTGTTGGCTCACTGCGCTATCGCTGACCGACACCCACGCTGGACGGCGCCGCTGCAACACCAGCACAATTTCACATAGCATTAAAACTTTCTTAAATATCTGTTAGAAATGACAGAACCACTGCAGCAGATCACAGTCGCTGGATTCAAATGAACCCTACCGAGACTAGCTTTCCAGCCACTTCCTCGCTAAAATATGCAAGTTATTCATAACTATTACAGGCACCATGATGCCCAGACAGACACAGAGGAGCAGCTTGCATTGTGGCCCAGACGATTTAGATGTTTGACTCCTATGTAATCTACAGGAAGACTATAAATTAAATATAGGGTTAAGTATAGAACAGTTAAGAACATCAGATTTTTAGAACCCAAAGAAGGTCATTTGGCCTGACACAGCCATACCTTTTGCATTGACTCGCCTTCTCCCCATATCCCTCCTCGTACTAGAAACACATCTAATTGCCCCTCGAGCCCCTTTACTGCGGGAAAGTGGAGATGAGGTAGAAGATTGGCCATGATCTCATTGAATGGCGGAGCAGGCTCGAGGGGCCGAATGGCCTACTCCTGCTCCTAGTTCTTAGGTCCATATCAATCTCCTTTCCTGGTAACTTCTTCCACAAGGCTGTTAACTCTCGGTGTAAAAAAAACTTCTTATCCCTAATGTTCTAATTTTTTTATCCCTGGTATTTGAACCCGTTGAACAATTCACCTTCATCCAACCCCTTTGTAATCTGGAAAACTTCAAATATAGCTTCTGCCTTTCAGTAGGAAGAAAGGAGTGAAAGAAAGGGCGAAGGGAGAACCGGTGAAGTATTTCTGAAGTGCAGTCAGTGTTGTAATGTAGGAAACGTGGCAGCCAATTTACGCACAGCAAGATCCCACAGTCTTAATTTGGAACTATTGTTTTAATGAGTATAATTCAACAGGATACAGAGATATAATTTCTCCCTCTCACTCTCAAAAACCTGTATTTATGTAGCACCTCTAACATAGAGAAACATCCCAAGGCGCTGAACAGAGGCAAGAGCGATGACAGAGGCAGAGCCAAAGGAGGGGAGATTAGGGGGGGTAACCAAAAGCTTGGCCAAAGAGGTGGGTTTTAGCGAGGTTCTTCAAGGAGGAAAGGGGTTTAGGGATGGAATTCCAGAGAGTGGAACCTAGGTGACTGAAACCACAGCTACCAATGGTGGGGTGACGTAAGGGGGATTGCAGAAGGGTCTGGGGTCAGAGGAACGGAGATTCTGGGGTGGGGGCAGGAAATGTTTGCAATGGAGGTAATTAAGAAGGTGGGTGGGAGGGGGGTGGTGAGGCCACGGTTGAATTTAATTACAAGGATAAAAATGTAAAATTTGAGGCATTAGGGTATTGTATTAAAACAATCGCGTAAAGTCAATAAATCAGTAACAATATCTTGAATGTTGATGAAGCCTGTCCCTTTACTGGGGACATAGTTTAGCATTGAGAACTAAGGAGATTTGAGGTTGTTTTATTAATCATGAACGTCTCAGATTGTGTTGGACATGGTGAACAATGATGAACATGGAGGGAGAGGGGCCGTTTATCTCAGAATATATAATATGACAAGAATACGTTTATTAAATATTAATCGAAGGACTGCCAATGAAGGACTATTTGGATGTTTCTGCTTTAATTTCCCACCCACCTCCTCCTCGATATTCTCCCCTCTTTTCCTGAAGACACTCGCCCGGAATTTCCGCAAGGCATCTCCCGCTGTGACTGCAGCGGAAATCCTGGAGAAACATCCGACACCGTTTTTCCAAGGTTTCTGCCAAAGTTACGGTGGGAGGCGGGGAAGGCTTGGGGTATGAGTTCCGTGGGTCACCCTCTTCGACCTTGCCCAAATGGCCATGCATCATGGACTGAGCCCACTTCAATCCTCACCTGACTCAAACACACGCACATTTCACCAAGAGTCGCTGGATAGCGATTAGGATTTATACGGCATGTTGTTACTTAAGAAAAAGAAAAAAAAAATTGCATTTCTATAGCGCCTTGCACGACCACCGGACGTCTCAAAGCGCTTTACAGCCAATGAAGTACTATTTGAAGTGGAGTCACTGTTGTAATGTGGGAAACGCAGCAGCCAATTTGCGCACAGCAAGCTCCCACAAACAGCAATGTGATAATGACCAAATAATCTGTTTTTGTTATGTTGGTTGAGGGATAAATATTAGCCAGGTGACCGGAGAGAACTCCGCTGCTCTTCTTCGAAATAGTGCCATGGGATCTTTTACGTCCACCTGAGAGAGCAGACAGGGCCTCAGTTTAGCGTCTCATCCAAAAGATGGCACCTCCGACAGTGCAGTACTCCCTCAGCACTGCACTGGAGTGTCAGCCTAAAAAGAGCTGGTCACAATACACGAGGCTTTTAACACCCCAGATCAGTTATCATTATCACAGTGCTCTTTGTGGGAGCTTGCTGTGCGCAAATTGGCTGCCGCGTTTCCCACATTACAACAGTGACTGCGCTTCAAAAGGGAGAAAGGTTTGGGCCGTCCTGGGGTAGTGGAAGGCACTGTATAGATGCAAGTCTTTCTTTCTTTCATACCATCAGTGTGTACCAATATCCTTCTCAGAGCCCAATGCACACAATGCAACATTACCACACGGCAGCGTAAACACTTCCATTCAAAGTCAGACATTCCCTGAGGCAAATATTAATAATAAAAAACATCACCAGAGCTCCCTCCTGATAAAAACAGGCTGTATTCATTTCTTTAAAAAAAAAGAAATGGAATTAGACTTTTGAACCAAATAACTGAGTGGAAACCACATTAGCTCAAGGCTCCTTCCCCCTCCAAGTGCCTCACACCCATCAGCCAAGCTCCACTCTGAGTCAGGAAATTGATTTCAAGATCCTCATCTTCGAAAACCCTCTGCATCCTCCCTCCACCCTATCTGCAAAGTCTTCTCCAGCTCCGCACCCTTCAATCCTCTGATTCTGCTTGGTCCCCATTCTCTCTGCTTCGCCATTGAGTCAAATCCTTCACCATGCCCCTGGGCCCCGGAATCCATCACTTTGCCTCAGTACCTCTCTCCCTGCCTTCAAAGCCTCTCATCTTTTCAACCATACCTTTGATCTCCTCCATTTCCCCACCCCCCCCCGCACCTCCCCCGAGCTAAATTCTTTCACTTCCTGCTCAATGTCCACCTCTACACCATGAAAACTACTCTGAAATGTTCATTCAGCTAGGAGTGTTTTATTTGTGTCAGTCGCTGTGTATTATCCTTGTACTTAGCTGGTGTTTTCCTAATCTTTGTATTATTTCAGTCTACGCTTCCAATCTATCTATTCGTTGCATTGAAAAATAATGATATGGGGAACGAGTGGGAGAATGTGTTAACACACAATGCTGTCACATTTTCAGGATGATGCTTGTCATCTGATAGGTAACCCTTCTCTCCCCTCTCACCTGCAACCTCTCTAGCTGTCACAGACTTCATTAAAAAAACATTATCTGGTCATTACGACATTGCTGTTTGTGGGAGCTTGTGGTGCGCAAATTGTTTGCCGCGTTTCCTACTTTACAACAGCGACTACACTTCAAAAATGCTTCATTGGCTGTAAAGCGCTTTGTGACATCCTGAGGTTGTGAATGGCGCTATATAAATGCAAGTCTTTCTTTTTCTCTCTTAGTTCTGTTAGTATTTCTGTGGCCATTGCTTCTCTGAACTTACTTTTCTCTTTCCTCCCAAGTTCCAGATACGCCAACCTTTGTGTTCTTCCTCATCCCGCTGTCTCCTACTCAATCTCATTCTTTCCGTGGCCTCAAAATTGGGGAAGTCCTAACAGGCCTTTAAAAGCAATCTTGGCATCACCTCGCCATTGCTGCTTGATTTACCTGTCTTCTCCCCAATTATTTTTTTCAACCATTGCTGAGGTTTTGTGCTGTGAGCCTCATTCCTCGATAACAAAAAAAAACCTCTGGATTTTGTGTTCGAATCCAGCCGAGGCTGAGGGGATGCAGTTCTCCTCTTGTTGTTGGCTGTAAATGTCTTCCATAAAATGGTTTTGGCGCAGTCTCAATAACTCACCTATTGATGAAACTCCAAACCACCAAACTGTCCATAATTCAGTGCAGATCATGCTAACACCATGGGGTGCACTTGTAAGGATTAACGTACATTGTTAAGGATATTGTAGACATAGTATCAGCTTTACATCTTAGAAACATAGAAAAATAGGAGCAGGAGTCGGCCATTCGGCCCTTCGAGCCTGCTCCGCCATTCAATATGATCATGGCTGATCCTCTATCTCAATGCCATATTACCGCTCTCTCCCCATACCCCTTGATGCCTTTGGTGTCTAGAAATCGATCTATCTCCTTCTTAAATATATTCAGTGACTTGGCCTCCACAGCCTTCTGTGGTAGAGAATTCCACAGGTTCACCACCCTCCGAGTGAAGAAATTCCTCTTCATCTCAGTCCTAAATGTCCTACCCTGTATCCTGAGACTGTGACCCCTGGTTCGAGACCCCCCCAGCCAGGGGAAGCATCCTCCCTGCATCCAGTCTGTCTAGCCCTGTAAGAATTTTATACGTTTCAATGAGATCCCCTCTCATTCTTCTAAACTCTAGTGAATACAGGCCTAGTCGACCCAATCTCTCTTCTTTTTCTTAAAGATAAAAGCCCCAGCCTGATTTGGAAGCCCTGGATGGTAAAGACTGGAAAGATGTTTTATTTCCCAGTAGTGACATCCGTCACTTTGATGGGAATAAATTCACAAAAAACAAGAACCACTTCTGATTCCAGCTTTGGAATTCGCTTTTAGGTTTGGAGGAACTCAAGAGATCCAAAGTCAAACTTTGGCATTTCTTAATTAGAAGGCTTCATATTTGAACTTCAACTTAAGCACTCTTGTAGAAAATTATCCTCCCTTACGAGTTCAGTGGTTGTAAACTTTTTGTAGTGCCTTTTTGTTTCTGTCTGTGCAGGAAATGGTATATTTTTTTGGCAGCTAAGATCCACTGATGGCCTGGGAACACTCCAATCAGTCACTCCTCCAAGCGAATCTCCCCACAGTGACGCCGTCAGCTGACGTGCTACACCATAGTTGTGAACCATCAACCATTTCTACAGCGCCTTTCACGATCTCAGGGCATCCCAAAGCGCTTTACAGCCAATGAAACACTTTTGAAGTGCAGTCACTGTTTTAAGGTAGGAAACGCGTGATGCGCCATCAATTACTCAAAAGACTGAGGTTAAGCGAGTAACAACCAGGCTTTTATTAACTAAAGAATGAAGGTCTAGTCTCGAGTGGTCGACCCATCCAGAATACTAAGGGACTGGGAGGTAGTCACTTATATACCTGGAATAGTGGGAGGAGTCAGCCGAGGCATGTCCAGACCTGTACCTAGTGGAATACACATATACATACAGACAGGTATAACAGTGGTTTACCACATTCACCCCTTGTTTAAAAATGAGTCCGGCAGGGTGGAGTGTATTTAAAAGTTCTTGTATTGGAGTCTCTCCGGAGGTCTTGTCTACCGCTGTGATCGACGTGGCGACGGCAGGGGTGGTGGAGCTTCCGGCGTCGCGTCCCGTGTAGGCTGGGGCACTGGAGTGTAGTCCTCGTGGGTGACGGTCCAAGGCGAGCCGGCTGCTGGGGTTGGATATCGGGTCGTGGGGGGGGGTGGTAATGGGTAGTGGGTTACAGCGGTCCCCGAGGGTGTCGTGGGGGGGGGGTGGTAATGGGTAGTGGGTTACAGCGGTCCCCGAGGGTGCGAGGTCTCGTATGGAGACTGTGTCCTCCCGCCCATCCGGGTACGCAATGTAAGCGTGCTGGGGGTTGGTGTGGAGGAGGTCGACCCTCTCGACCAGGGGGTCCGTTTTATTGGTCCTCACGTGTCTTCTCAGTAGTACCGGCCCTGGGGACGTCAGCCATGGCGGTAACGCTGTCCCCGATGTGGACTTCCTTGGGAAGACAAACATTTTCTCGTGAGGGGTGGCATTGGTGGCAGTGCAGAGCAGTGACCGAATCGAGTGGAGCGCATCGGGGAGCACCTCCTGCCAGCGGGAGGTCGGAAGGCTCCAAGACTTTAAGGCTAGTAGGGCGGCCTTCCAAACTGTTGCATTCTCTCTTTCCACCTGTCCGTTCCCCCGGGGGTTGTAACTGGTGGTCCTGCTTGTGGCTATACCCCTAGCGAGCAGGTACTGGCGGAGTTCGTCGCTCATAAACGATGAGCCCCGGTCGCTATGGATATAGCTGGGGAAACCGAACAGGGTGAAGAGGCTGTTCAGACATTTAATGACCGTGGCACTGGTCATGTCCGGGCAGGGGATAGCGAACGGGAAACGGGAGTACTCGTCAATGATGTTGAGGAAGTACACATTGCGGTCGGAGGAGGGGAGAGGCCCTTTAAAATCGACGCTCAGGCGTTCGAAAGGGCGAGTGGCTTTTATCAGGTGGGCTCTGTCTGGTCTATAAAAGTGCGGTTTGCACTCAGCGCAGACTTGGCAGTTCTTGGTCATGGTCCTGACCTCCTCAATGGAGTAAGGCAGGTTGCGGGCCTT
This sequence comes from Somniosus microcephalus, assembly GCF_052327205.1. Classification (NCBI taxonomy): domain Eukaryota; kingdom Metazoa; phylum Chordata; class Chondrichthyes; order Squaliformes; family Somniosidae; genus Somniosus; species Somniosus microcephalus. Next base: position 6,929,675 of record NC_141013.1, read on the forward strand.
GATGAAGTGGAAGAACCTGGTGACCCCCGGGTGGCAGAGGTCATTGTGGAGGGCCCTCAGCCTATCGATCTGCGCGCTGGCGCAGGTGCCACGCGATAGGGCATCTGGGGGTTCATTGAGCTTCCCAGGCCGGTACAAGATCTCGTAATTGTAGGTGGAGAGTTCGATTCTCCACCTCAAGATCTTGTCATTTTTGATTTTGCCCCTCTGCTTGTTGTTGAACATAAAAGCAACTGAACGCTGGTCAGTGAGCAGGGTAAATCGTTTTCCGGCCAGGTAGTGCCTCCAATGACGCACAGCCTCCACAATAGCCTGGGCCTCCTTCTCGACCGCGGAGTGTCTGGTCTCCGGGCCCTGGAGGGTTCGTGAGAAGAATGCCACAGGTCTCCCCGCCTGATTAAGGGTGGCGGCCAGAGCGAAGTCGGACGCATCGCTTTCCACCTGGAAGGGGATGGATTCGTCCACTGCATGCATGGTGGCTTTGGCAATGTCCTCCTTGATACGGTGGAAGGCCGAGCGGGCCTCTGCCATCAGGGGAAAAGAGGTGGATTTGATCAGCGGACGGGCTTTGTCCGCATAGTAGGGGACCCACTGGGCGTAGTAGGAAAAAAACCCTAGGCACCTCTTCAGAGCTTTTAGGCAGTGGGGCAGTGGGAGTTCCATAAGGGGACGCATCCGGTCCGGGTCGGGACCGATGACCCCGTGTTCCACAACACAGCCAAGGATGGCGAGGCGGTTTGTGCGGAATATGCACTTCTCCTTGTTATATGTCAGGTTCAGGAGTTGGGCGGTGCGGAGGAATTTCTCGAGGTTTGCGTCATGGTCCTGCAAGTCATGGCCGCAGATGGTCACATTGTCTAGGTAAGGGAAAGTGGCCTGCAGCGCGTTTTGATCGACCATCCGGTCCATCTCCCTTTGGAAGACGGAGACCCCGTTGGTAACGCCAAAAGGAACCCTAAGGAAGTGATAGAGGCGGCCGTTTGCCTCAAAAGCAGTATACTGGCGGTCTTCGGGGCGGATGGGGAGCTGGTGGTACACTGATTTCAGGTCAATGGTCGAAAAGACGCGGTACTGCGCGATCTGGTTGACCATGTCAGCTATGCGGGGGAGTGGGTAGGTGTCCAGCAGGGTGTAACGGTTTATTGTTTGACTGTAGTCGATGACCAGGTGTTGTTTCTCGCCGGTCTTAACGACCACAACCTGGGCTCGCCAGGGGCTGGAGCTGCCCTCAATAATCCCCTCCTTCAGGAGCCGCTCCACTTCGGTTTTGATGAAAACCCTGTCCCCGGCACTGTATCGCCTGCTCTTTGTGGCGATGGGCTTACAGTCGGGGGTGAGGTTAGCAAACAGTGGGGGGGGTGGGACTCTGAGTGTGGAGAGGTTGCATCTGGTGCGCGGCGGGCCATTTGGAGGCTGCTGGCTGCGGACTGTGAGTGGGGGGAGGGGGCCACCGTACGCCATTGTAACGCTTTTGAGGTGGCACTGGAAATCCAACCCCAGTAGAACGGCCGCGCAAAGTTGGGGCAGGACCAGGAGTTTAAAATTATTGAACACAGTCCCGTCTACTACTAGTGTCACCACGCAGTAGCCGCCAATGTCCGCTGACTGGGACTCGGCGGCCATAGAAATCCGCTGGTGCGCAGGCAGGACTGGGAGAGAGCAACGCCGCACCGTGTCGGGGTGGATGAAGCTCTCTGTGCTCCCGGAGTCAAAAAGGCAGTTTATTGCATGGCCGTTTACCTTAATGTCCATTTTGGACCGAGCTAGTTGGTGCGGTCTTGTTTGGTCCAGCGTAGGGGTCGGTGTGTCGCTGCGGGTATCAGATGGGGGGGGAGTTGGCAGCCTGCTGCGTCCCGGCTGGTGTCCAAGATGGCGGCATCCATGATTCCCATGTGGCTGGAGTCGTCCAAGATGGCTGCTGCTGCGGTGGTTCGCACATGGCTGGGGAGGCCCAAGATGGCGGCCCGCACGGCCCACACGCGGCGCTATTGGGGGCCCAAGATGGCGGCTCGCACGGCCCACACGCGGCGCTGCTGGCGTTCGGGGTGGCTTTGGCCTTGCAGACGCTAGCGTAGTGTCCCTTTTTCCCGCAGCCCGAGCAGGTCGCATTCTTCGCCGGGCAGCGCGCTCTGGGGTGTTTGGCCTGGCCACAGAAGTAGCATTTCTGGCCTTGGGATACTGCTGTCTGGCTTTGGGACACTGCTGCGGTGGTTGGGCCGTTGTTGGGCTGTGGCTGGGGTGGCACGGTGCTATGGGGCTGTCCTACCGTGTCCCAGGTTGTCGTTCCCCGCGGCGTCCACGGTGCAGAGGAGTAGGCATCCATGCCCCGGTAGGCTGCGTCCAGCGTTAGTGCGATTTCGGAGGCTTTGTCGAGGGTGAGGTCACTCTGCTCCAGCAGTCGCTGTCGGGTGTAGTTGGACCTGTGGCCCGCTACGAAGGCATCCCGGATCAGTTCCTCCGTGTACTTAGTGGGCGTTACCGCCTTACACCCACAGGCCCGGCCAAGCACGGACAGTGCTTGGAGGTATTCCTCAGTCGATTCCCCAGGTTGTTGCTTGCGACTCCCCAGGAGGTGCCTGGCGTAAACTTCGTTCACAGGGCGCGTGTACTGGGTCTTGAGGAGCTGGAGGGCGGCTGTGTACAAGGTCGCGTCCCGGATGACTGAGTACACTCGGTGGTTCACCTTGGAGATCAGGACAGACAGTTTGTTCGCATCCGTTACGACCGCAGTGGAGGCAGTCAGGGATGCCTCGAAGCACATGAGCCAGTGAGCAAACTTGGTGGAAGCGTCTGCTTCCCGACTGTCCAGGTCCAGGCATGCTGGTGTGAGGATCTTCTCCATTATAAAAAATTTAGTTAATAAAATTGATGCGCCATCAATTACTCAAAAGACTGAGGTTAAGCGAGTAACAACCAGGCTTTTATTAACTAAAGAATGAAGGTCTAGTCTCGAGTGGTCGACCCTTCCAGAATACTAAGGGACTGGGAGGTAGTCACTTATATACCTGGAATAGTGGGAGGAGTCAGCCGAGGCATGTCCAGACCTGTACCTAGTGGAATACACATACACATACAGACAGGTATAACAGTGGTTTACCACAACGCGGCAGCCAATTTGCGCACAGCAAGCTCCCACCAACAGCAATGTGATAAATGACCAGATAATCTGTTTCAGGTGTTGGTGTTCCGTAAGCATGTATAATCAGCTCAGGCAGACGCATCGAACTGGCAGGAATGCTATACCACTTTGCAGTTAGCAAGCAGTCAGTGCTGGAAAAGCCTTTCGAGGGTTATTTCCAACGGCAAGTGGAACATTTTCATACCTTATGTGCTCTGGTGCTGGGCTCTCAGCTGCATTACAGATTCGCCATTCTTTGCAGATACCGCCTCCAGTGGCATCTCCGAAGCTGTTCATTAAATCGAGCAGTTCTAATGCACTCACTTGCTACAGGGATTCTCCACTTTCACCTTTGGCACTAAGGGTTACCAGCAGCTATTAAAGAGCCGCTGGCACAGATAATGTGCCCCTGGAGCTGGGAGCAATGCGATAATATGTTAATGACCCACCCTTGCATTATAGCTTTGAGGTCATCTGTCCATGCTATAGCCAAGTGGGTAATGGTTTCTTTGTGGCTGTAATTTTCCTCACCGTTGAACAGCCTTCTAACACTCACAGTTGAGGCTCACACATGAAGCGTGGTCACATGGGTAATTTTGGATAATCGAGGTGACGTAAATCGTGCCATTTATGTAGAAAGGACTTATGAAATATACTGGGCGGCCTGCTGGTGGCGCTATCCAGGGAGAGTATAAATACTTGGGCACAGGCCCAGCTTGCTCAGGGACATTTTGTAAACAGGAACTAGTGAAGGATAACTAGACTTCCATGTTGTGAAACAGTCGATTAAAGCCTTGTTTAATACTCTGACCAAGTGCCTAGTAGTTTTCTTACGTCACGAGGGTTCCTGGCATTCATGGAATTGTACCCAGTCTTCGGGAGGCTTTAAAATTGAGGTGGCGTGGTGGTGGGGGGGGTGGGGGGGTGGGGGGTGTAAATGTGCATAGCAAAAATGTACACCTCCGGCAGATGCTGCATCTGCAGCAGCACGAACTCAACCCGGGGACCAAGCGACTGGCCTTTGAATGGAGTAGATTGTTATCCTGATGGATAAACAGCCCCAGTGTGTTGACTGTAAGGATGTCGTTGCAGACCTCTGGAATCGTGCTGCGTGCAGTAGTTATCATTAAAAATAACCCCGGCAAATACGTGTATTATTTTGTGAATTGTTAAAGATGAAGATTAATTCATATTGTTCTGAATTCTGAAGGAGAATTTCCGCACGTACCTCATGTTTGTTGCATCGCATCCGTACTATTGCTGCCAGCTCCCACTCCTGTCCTCACATTGAACCTGTGCATTTATAAACACTGCGAGTCGCAATAAATCACACAACCACTATTGAAAAACAATACACTAACAGGAAAAAACACTCCACAATAAGTTACAGTACAAAATAGTTGGAAGGAGGCCAGATTTTCGCCAAATATATAAATCTGGGCACGAAGGGTGAATTTGAGCATAAAAAGCGTTCGAGATGTAAAGAGACTTTTATTTCTTGTCAAGAAAGTCTTTTTTTCACCGGCGTGGGTTGGCTAGCCTGCCACTCATGCCTCTGGGTTAGGAATTTGTGGGTCCAGGTGTCAGCCGGGGCTCAGTTGGAATCACTCTCGCCTCTGTGTCGTGGGTTCGAATCTCGCTCCAGAGACTTGAGCACATAATCCAGGCTGACACTCCTGGTGCAGTACTGAGGGAGTGCTGCACTGTCGGAGGTGCTGTCTTTCAGATGAGACGTTAAACCGAGGCCCCGTCTGCCCTCTCAGGTGGACGTAAAAGATCCCACGGCACTATTTCGAACAAGAGCAGGGGGAGTTCTCCCCGGTGTCCTGGCCAATATTTATCCCTCAATCAACATCACTAATACAGATTATCTGGTCATTATCACATTGCTGTTTGTGGGAGCTTGCTGTGCACAATTTGGCTGCCGCGTTTCCTACATTACAACTTCGAGGGTATGTTATTGGCTGTAAAGCGCTTTGGGACGTCCTGAGGTCGTATAATGGCGAGTCTTTTCTTTCTTTCAAGCTCCATCCCAGGACCAGTTCAGTTCTGGGCACCACACTTCAGGGAAGGATGTCAAGGCCTTGGAGAGGGTGCAGAGTAGATTTACTAGAATTACATACAATTAAATAGAATTACATAGCATACACGGCACAGAAACAGACCATTCGGTCCAACCAGTCCACACCGGCAATTATGCTACACTCGGACCTCCTCCAATCTTTCCTCATCTAACTCTATCAGTACAACCCTCTAGTCCCTTCTCCCTCATATGCTTATCTAGCTTCCCCTTAAATGCATCTCTATTATTCTCCTCAACTACTCCCTGTGGTAGCTTCCTCCGCAGTGGACAAACTGAGGCCTTCAGCCTGAGGCTGCACCCAATGGGCCTACGTGAGTTTGTGTCTGTTTATTACCCTGGGGTTACCCTGGACTAATCAGCCACCTGCGAGCTCATTTTTAATGTGGAAGCAAATCATCCTCAGTTCCGAGGGACGGCCTAAGAAGAAAGAAGAAGGTTTCATTTCCTCTCGGGGACCCTGGTTTTATGGTGCATTGTGTTAACTTCTTCCTGTTGGAAGTTTAAAGCCTGGGGTTAAAGTAACCCTGGCCTTGCAATGTTACACAAACACGTTAACCCGCAGAGATACAGAGTGGGCAAAAGTTTGGCAGATGGAGTATAATGTGGGAAAATGTGAGGTTATCCACTTTGGTAGGAAGAATAGAAGATGAGGAGGAATTTCTTCTCTCAGAAGGTTGTGAACCTTTGGAATTCTCTTCCCCAGAGGGCTGTGGAGGCTGAGTCAGGGAATATATTCAAAGCGGAGACAGACAGATGTTTGAGCTACAGGGGAGTCAAGGGTTATGGGGAACAAGCAGGTAAGTGGAGTTGAGGCCAAGATCAGATCAGCCATGATCTTATTGAATGGCGGAGCAGGCTCGAGGGGCCAAATGGCTGACTCCTGCTCCTATTTCTTATGTTCTTATGATCAGGGGTGATATTTTACTTCAGTACCAAAGGAGGAGTGGGCCTTTGGCGTAGCGGTAGCATCCCCGCCGCTGGGCCAGAAGGCGTAGGGATTCGATCCCCGCTCCAGACAGTCCCGGCAAGTGGAGTCAGAGATCTGGCTCTAAATTCTGGGTTGACATCCAGCAGGATACTTGCGTCCGTGGGTGTGGGTGGCCCCCACCCTCGTATGGGTTGTGGGAGCCCGTAAAACCCTCCCGCCATAGGACTAACCACCCTAATGGCTGGTACGAAGATGGTTACGGTCACGGAAGGAGCGTTAATCGCAGCCAGAAATCCTTCCACCACTTCATACAGTTCCCCAAAGGGAACAGTGTGAAGACACGTACGATGACGAGTACCAAAGGAGAGCTGCCTAGTTGGAGGTGCCATCTTTTGAATGAAAAGTTAAGCTGATGTCCCGTCCGCCCCATGGGATGGATGGGTGAACACTGGGGATCACACAGCACCACTCAAAGTAGAGCAGGAAGTTCTCCTGGTGTCCAGGCCTACATTCCCTCTTCTCTCAACCAATACCACCAAAAACAGATAAACCAAACCATTCATGCCATTGCTGATTGCTGGAATAAGATTTACTGCTTATCAAGGTTTTTATGTCAGTTGAACAGTTAGTGGAGTGAACTAGCTCCACCTGATGCTAACTAAGTCAGCTTATAGAGAATCCAGAATACAGCTGATTGCACTGGTCTAATGGGGGCTGTATATCAACTCAGGGGGTGTCTTTGTACATTTCTTGTCTTTTGTAAAAGAGAAATAAGATACAGAAATATTGTAGAGAGACTGGGAAGGAAGGGAAGATGGGGGGGCGGTGGAGAATATAGAGCGTGGGTGGCAGGAAGAGACTCCGTGAACATCTAAAATGGAACACAATCACAAATCTAACAGTGCAGCAACATGGAAAAGGTTCAGGCAACTCAAATGTATCCATTGGAAATTAATCAAAAAGAAAGAACTTGCATTTCTATAGCGCCTTTCACGACCTCAGGACGTCCCAAAGCGCTTTACAGCCAATGAAGCACTTTTGAAGTGTAGTCACTGTTGTAATGTGGGAAATGCGGCTGCCGTTTTACGCACAGCAAGCTCCCACAAACAGCGATGTGATAAAGGCGCTATATAAAGTACATAAGTGTCAGCTGTGGCTCAGTGGGTAGCACACTCACCTCTGAGTTAGAAGGTTCTGGGTTCAAGTCCTACTCCAGGGACTCAAGCACATAGAAGCTAGGCTGACACTCCCAGTGCAGTGCAGAGGGAGTGCTGCACTGTCAGAGGTGCCGTCATTTGGGTGAGACGTTAAACCGAGGCCCCATCTGATGTCTCAGGTGGACGTAAAAGATCCCATGGCACTGTTTCGAAGAAGAGCAGGGGGAGTTCTCCCCGGTGTCCTGGGGCCAATATTTATCCCTCAACCAACATCACTAAAACAGATTATCTGGTCATTATCACATTGCTGTTTGTGGGAGTTGGCTGCTGTGTTTCCTACATTACAACAGTGACTCCATTTCAAAAGTACTTCATTGGCTGTAAAGTGCTTTTAGATGTCCAGTGGTCATGAAAGGCGCTATAGAAATGCAAGTCTTTCTTTGTCACCATTTGATGAGTTTCCAATGGATATATTTGTGTTGCCTGAACCTGCCATAGTTTTGATGTAGGTAGGTTAGAATCATAGAATGATACAGCACAGAAAGAGGCCATTCAGCCCATTATGCCAGTGCTGGCTCTTTGGTAGAGCGATCCAATTAATCCCACTCCCTTGTTCTTTCCCCATAGCCCTGTAATTTCTTTTCCCCAAAATGTTTGAAGAGAAATAATGTGAATGGGACATGAGTACATAATGCTGACAGATTGGGATGTTTTATCATCAGTCCCCAGGGCCGCTATATAACTGGCCCATAGACTGAATCTTACATGATAGATTTCACCAGTGGCTGTGTCTTGTATGGAAAGCTCATTGTACTTGGTGCCAAATCTTTTAATAAATTGTTTCCTCTTGTGTTCTGCAATGTCGCCCAGCAACCTATAGTTAGGATCTGGATTATGCGTGGATTCCTGATGGTAGTTTGTCGCACATCTATATTCATTGTGATTTATTTTCTACTAGCGGATCTCCTGTGCTGTTGCTCATGGTGAAGTGGATGATATACTGGGGCAGATTTTACGAGTTAGAGCACCCAGCATACCAGGAATCCAGGCACATATCCTGCACAGCTTGCTCAGTTAAATGGACCTTTTAAAAGCTATTACACACTGTGGATCAACTCCAGTTCCTCGTAGGGCATTGCATGTTCTAATAACTCTCTGCCAACAAAAGAAAATTCTCCATACCTCTCCTTTCATTCTCTGGTGATTATTTTAGTAGGTCAATCATCACAGCCCCAGGACATCGCGGCAGGAGTTCCTCAGGGCAGTATCCTAGGCCCAACCATCTTCAGCTGCTTCATCAATGAACTTCCCTCCAACATAAGGTCAGAAATGGGGATGTTCGCTGATGACTGCACAGTGTTCAGCGCCATTCACAACTTCTCAGATAATGAAGCAGTCCATGCCCGCATGCAACAAAACCTGGACGACGTTCAGGCTTGGGCTGATAAGTGGCAGGTAACATTCGCACCACAGAAGTGCCAGGCAATGACTATCTCCAACAAGCGAGAGTCTAACCACCGCCCCTTGACATTCAATGGCGTTACCATCACTGAATCCCCCATCATCAACATCCTGGGGGTCACCATTGACCAGAAACTTAACTTGACCAGCCACATAAATACTGTGGCAACAAGAGCAGGTCAGAGGCTAGGTATTCTGCGGCGAGTGTCTCACCTCCTGACTCCCCAAAGTCTTTCTACCATCTACAAGGCACAAGTAAGGAGTGTGATGGAATACTCTCCACTTGCCTGGATGAGCGCAGCTCCAACAACACTCAAGAGGCTCAACACCATCCAGGACAAAGCAGCCCGCTTGATTGGCAACCCATCCACCACCTTAAACATTTACTCCCTCCACCACCGGTGCACCGTGGCTGCAGTGTGTACCATCTACAAGATGTACTGCAGCAACTCGCCAAGGCTTCTTCAGCAGCACCTCCCAAACCCACGACCTCTACTACCTAGAAGGACAAGGGCAGCAGGCGCATGGGAACATCATCACCTCCAAGTTCCCCTCCAAGTCACACACCATCCTGACTTAGAAGTATATCGCCGATCCTTCATCGTCGCTGGGTCAAAATCCTGGAACTCCCTCTCTAACAGCACTGTGGGAGTACCTTCAGCACACGGACTGCAGCGGTTCAAGGCGGCGGCTCACCACCACCTTCTCAGAGGCAATTAGGGATGGGCAATAAATGCCACCAAATCAAGCCAGCGACGCCCACATCCCAAAAAATAATATTTAAGAAATAAATAGCTTTCCCCTATTTACCTTATAAAAAAAAACCCTCCTAAATTTAAACACCTGTATCACATCTCCTCTTATCCTTCTTTACCTTCTTTACTACCATGATTGCTTGTCTGACATCAAGTCCTGGAAGAACCAGAATTTTCTCCAACATAATGTCAGCAAAACTGAAACCATCCTGTTTGGCTTCTGCCAAAAACTCTGCATTTTAGCTACGAATGCTATCCCGCATCCTGGTGGAATCTATGTAGCAGAACCTTGGTGTCCTATTTGACGTTGAGGCTGAGCTTCAGCGCTTATTAGCCTTTTTCACCAAACACTCGTTTCCACCTCTGCAACATCATTTGCCTCAGCATTTATCTCATCCCCACCATTGCCAAAGCCTCGATCCAGGCCAAGGTAACCTCCAGGCCTACCTTCCCCAACATGATCCTTGTTGGTCTCCCAAGCTCCACTCTACAGGAGCTCCGACTTTCCCAAAACTCCACTACTTGCATCCCGTTCCACGTTAAATCCTGCTGCCCTGTTGTTGCCAACTCCCACTAGCTTCCAAAGCATTGAATTCAAAATCTGCCTCCTTATTTACAAATCCTTCCACAGCATCACCTCACCCTACCTCTGCAGTCTCCTCCCTTCCACAGCATCACCTCACCCTACCTCTGCAGTCTCCTCCCTTCCACAGCATCACCTCACCCTACCTCTGCAGTCTCCTCCCTTCCACAGCATCACCTCACCCTACCTCTGCGGTCTCCTCCCTTCCACAGCATCACCTCACCCTACCTCTGCGGTCTCCTCCCTTCCACAGCATCACCTCACCCTACCGCTGTGGTCTCCTCCCTTCCACAGCATCACCTCACCCTACCTCTGCAGTCTCCTCCCTTCCACAGCATCACCTCACCCTACCTCTGCGGTCTCCTCCCTTCCACAGCATCACCTCACCCTACCTCTGCAGTCTCCTCCCTTCCACAGCATCACCTCACCCTACCTCTGCGGTCTCCTCCCTTCCACAGCATCACCTCACCCTACCTCTGCAGTCTCCTCCCTTCCACAGCATCACCTCACCCTACCTCTGCAGTCTCCTCCCTTCCACAGCATCACCTCACCCTACCTCTGCGGTCTCCTCCCTTCCACAGCATCACCTCACCCTACCTCTGCGGTCTCCTCCTGCCTTTTACCCTTTTCCCTCCTTTGTATTTTCCTCTCTTTGCTTTGCTTCCCTCCCTTGAACCCACACCCTGAAACGTTCTCCATAAACTTGCGACCTCGCCTCAAATCCTGCTCAAAATTCACCTCCACTAACTCTTCTACTACTGCACAGTGACCATTCCCACCTCTATGATGTGTTTTGGAATATTCTTACTATGTTAGAGGTGCTATATAAATGTGAGTTTGCCAAGGTGACTTGCCCTGAGTCCTTCCCTCCCACTTAGCCGCCAATCTTTGTCTTGATTTGGTGGCATTTTTTTGGTGAACAGGAGCAGGAGTCGGCCATTCGGCCCTTCGAGCCTGCTCCGTCATTCAATAAGATCATGGCTGATCTTCTACCTCATCTCCACCTGCCCGCCCAATCTCCATATCCCTTGAGTCTCTTAGTATCCAAAAATCTATCGATCTCTGTCTTGGATACACTCAACGACTGAGCATCCACAGCTCTCTGGGGTAGAAAATTCCAAGTTTTTGTAGTGTATGTGCCTTTAAGTCAGAACTACTTTTTACAGCTCCTGTATACTGTAGTATCGGCAGTGACCACACCGGTATATAAGCTGTGCGCATGCCTCTGTACCCCAGTCTAAAGATTACCCTCCTCCAGTAAAGACCTGTTATTTGATTATGTACAGCATCCGTGTAATTATTTATCCACTGAACCACGGATCTAACAGTGGCGACGAGTGTCGATTCGAATCTACCTGCAACATAAAAAAAAAAATAGTCGAGGCCAGGAACACGGGCGTCGACCACGAGCAACCGCCCAGCAGTCAGGCAGAGATCCAGCTTCGCTGGGGAGGCTGTGGAGAGCCGGGCTTGGTTCCCCAGCCACAACGAGCAGTAAGAGACCGACGACAGGTCCGGAGCAGACCCTTCCCGAGCAGCGGCGACTGGAGCCGACCGACGGCAGAGAGAGAGCCGAGCAGCGTCGACGGGGTAAGAAAGAGGGTGAAGAGAGCAGGGCGCAGCCAGGGGTTGAACACCGAGCGGCGTCGAGGAAAAATACTGCAAATCGGAGAGAGAGAGGGTAAGAAACAGCCGGGTTCTAGACTGAGCGGCGTCGACAAATATCAAGAGAAGAACGCGCAGAGCACAGCCAGGGATCACGGGCTGATCAGGGTCCGCGGGGCGAAGCAAGGGGAGACGCCATTGAGCCGCGGAGAAGCAGGGAGAGCACGGGAGATGCCATTGAGCCGCGGAGAAGCAGGGAGAGCATGGGAGGCGCCATTGAGCCGCGGAGAAGAAGGAAGAGCGCGGGAGACGCCATTTTGAGAAGTCGCAGCGGAGAAGAAGGGCGAGCGCGGGAAGGAAGGAAAGCGCGGGAGACGCCATTTTGTGCCAGCGGAGAAGAAGGGGAAGCGCGGGAGGCGCCATTGGTGATAGTTCACGCACAACCAAGGATGCCGAAGAGTGGCAGTATCTCTACGTTCGACAATGAAGTCAAAGATTGGGCGAATTATGTGGAACGTATTGAGGTGTACTGCAGGGCGAATGAAGTGCCAGATGCTAATAAAGCACTGGTTCTGTTAAATTCCATGGGTGCAAAAACTTATGGGTTACTGCGAAATCTAATAACCCCAGAGAAGCCAGCAAACAAGAATTTTGAAAGCATAGTAGAAATCCTACAGGACCACTTAAACCCCACACCGCTGCTGATAGCAGAACGATTTAAGTTCCATAAAAGGAACCAACACAAAGACGAAAGCAATGCTGAGTACCTAACGGAACTGCGCAAGCTATCGAAATACTGCCAGTTTGGAGTGGGACTAGCAGACACGTTAAGGGACAAGTTTGTGTGTGGGCTACAAAGTGAAGGAACCCAGAAACGGCTTCTATCAGAAAAGGACCTTACGCTGGACAAAGCTTTCAGTATGGCAGTATCACACGAAGCAGCCGCAAGGGGCGCTGCAGAGATACAACGGAGACCGCAAGAATATGGCACCAACGAAATGACCTATGGAACAGGGAAGTGCTATCGCTGTGGCAGAACAACACATGACCAGAAAGATTGTTGGTTCAAGGACCAAGTGTGCAGACAGTGTGGGAAAGCAGGACACATAGCAAGAGTCTGCAGGTCTGGGAAGAAAACCAACAGTAAGAAATCTCCACAGGAGAAGTACAAAAAGGTACACCAGGTGATGGACAGTGGTTCAGACGAACAGAAAAGTGACACAGACTCCGGAAGCAAGGAGCTGGGTTGTCTGAAACTACATAATGTAACCGAAATGAAGGATCACCAGACTATCTGGGTTACACTCAAGATAGACGGAGTCCAAGTGGAAATGGAATTGGACACAGGGTCAGCTCTAACAGTCATAAATCAAAGAGACTACAAGCGGCTATTTTCACACATACCCTTGAAAGCTACAGAGATTGTCTTGAAGACGTATACGAGGCAAAAAGTCTACCCCAAAGGAAAAATAAGGGTGAAAGTGACATATAAAGGCCAGGAAATACCTAAAATGGATATATATGTATTGCCAAATGGAGGACCACCACTGCTAGGACGTGAATGGATCCGGAAGATACAATTAGATTGGCATTCCATACAGGCACTGAAGGTTGAGGCCAAAAAGGATGACGACGTCACACCTGGACGACTGTCAAAAATGCTAACTGACGCAAAAGAAGTGTTCCAGGAGGGACTAGGAACACTAAAAGGAATAACAGCAACAATTAAAATAGAGGAAAATGCAAGCCCAAAGTTTCTGAAGGCCAGACCAGTGCCTTATGCGATCAGACCAGCTGTTGAAGCAGAGCGGGAAGGGTTGGAACGTTCAGGAGTACTGTCCAAAGTGGACTGGAGCGAGTGGGCTACACCCATCGTTCCTGTAATGAAGAGGTCGTTGAGTAATACGCCTGGGGAACCAAAGAAGCTCCGCATCTGTGGGGATTTTAAGGTGACAGTGAACCCAGTCCCTCACACGGTGCAATATCCGCTTCCACGAATTGAGGATATTTTCGCCTCGCTATCTGGTGGTAAACACTTCACCAAAATTGATCTAGCCCAGGTGTACTTGCAAATGGAGGTAGAAGAAGCTTCGAAACATTACCTTACGATCAACACTCATAAAGGTCTCTATCAATACAACCGGCTGGTGTTTGGAGTAGCCTCGGCTCCGGCTATCTGGCAAAGGGCGATGGATCAGGTCCTGCAAGGGATTCCAGGGACCCAGTGTTATTTGGACGACATCTTGGTCACGGGCGAAAATGACGGTGATCACCTCGCTAACTTGGAGAAAGTGCTCACCAGATTAAAGGAGTATGGGCTACGAGCTAATCGCCACAAGTGCGAGTTTTTCCAGAAACAGATCTCGTATTGCGGCCACGTCATCGATGAAGAGGGGTTACATAAGTCCCCTGACAAGATTGAGGCGGTAGTCAAGGCTCCAGCACCGGAAAATGTGTCACAACTGAGGTCGTTCCTCGGGCTGGTAAACTATTACCACAAGTTCTTACCAAATTTGTCTACTTACACCCGCTGAACACCCTACTGCAAACAGGGGTACCATGGAAGTGGGATGACGAATGTAGACGAGCTTTCCAGAAGTGTAAAGAATTGATCACATCAAAAGAGGTGTTGGCCCATTTCAACCCAGCACTACCAATTCGTTTGGCATGTGATGCATCACCCTACGGCATTGGAGCGGTGCTGTCGCACAAATTCCCAGACGGGTTGGAGAGGCCAGTAGCCTTTGCGTCTCGGTCACTAACCTCAGCCGAGCGCAACTACGCCCAGATTGACAGGGAGGCCCTCAGCCTAGTATGGGGAGTAAAAAAATTCAACCACTATCTGCATGGGCAGAAGTTCACCTTGCTGACTGACCACCAACCACTTGTCTCCATCTTTAATCCTAAGAAGGGCGTGCCAGTAATGACTGTACAGCGGTTACAAAGATGGTCCCTGTTTCTAGGGGCGAATCAATATGAAATTGAATATAAAGGCACGAAACAGCATGGGAACGCTGATGGGCTATCACGCCTGCCACTGCCTACTGTGGAGGAAGCACCAGCGGTGGACCCTATCGAAATATTTTATTCGTCGATAATTGAACGATTGCCAGTAACAAACGCGGATATAGAGAAGGAGACCCGCAATGATCCGACGCTGTCACGGGTATATGAATTAACGGTGAGGGGATGGCCAACACATGGTGACTCACTGTTGCCAGCATTCTCATCCAGAAGAGAACAGCTGTCAGTATGCCAGGGGACGGCGATGTGTGGATCCAGAGTGGTGATTCCACCCAAGTTAAGGGAGAGAGTGCTAAATGAGCTACATGAAGGTCATCTGGGGGGAGTGAAAATGAAAAGCCTTGCTAGAGCTTATGTGTGGTGGCCGGGAATCGATCAACAAATCGAAGACCTAACTAAGAGCTGCTTAGGATGCCAGAAGGTCCAAAATGCACCACCACATGCCCCTCTACACCCATGGGAGTGGCCCTCCTCTCCATGGCAACGGGTGCACATTGATTTCGCTGGTCCATTCATGGACTCAATGTTCTTAATAGCAGTGGATGCTCATTCAAAGTGGCCTGAGGTGATAAAGATGTCTTCAACCACTACAGAGAAAACGATTGCAGTCCTACAGACCATATTTGCCAGAAACGGTTTGCCAGAGCAGATCTGCTCTGATAATGGACCACAGTTTGTGTCCGACGAGTTCCAAAAATTCATGAAAAGGAATGGGGTAAGGCATTACACATCCGCCCCGTATCATCCAGCCACCAATGGATTGGCTGAGAGGTTCGTACAAACCTTTAAGAAGGCGATAAAGGCCATGTGCAACGAGGAAATTCCACTACAGCATAAGATGGACAATTTCTTATTAGCCTACCGAAACGCGACACATGCAGTTACCAACCAGACCCCGGCCATGATGTTCTTTAACCGAAGGTTGAGATCTCGTCTGGACTTGCTCAGACCAAATGTGCGAAGAAATGTTGAAGACAAACAATTCCAGCACATCAATGAGAAGCCGACAAGGAGCTTCAATGTAGGGTAACCAGTCTTGGCCCGTGACTGTCGAACAGAGAAGTGGCAACCCGGAACGATATGTACAAGGCAGGGGCCGTTAATGTACACAGTGGATGTCGGGGAGAACATTGTGAGACGCCACGTTGATCAGATCTTAGCGTCACAGGAACGCGTCAACCCCATGTCTCGAGTACCTGGGGATGAACCCGACATAACGGTAGCATCTACGTCAGACCTAGTAGCAGTGGAACCCGATGAACTACCCGATGAAAAGGGGTCAGAATCGCCTCTGCACCAAGAACAAGAACCTCTGGAAAGGCGCTATCCCGAAAGGGTCAGGAAGCCGCCCCAAAGACTGAATCTATAAATGGACTTTTGTTATTTAATGTACATGTAAAAATGTAATTGTTATTTGAATATTAAGGGGGTATTAATCTAAAAAGGGAGGAATTGTAGTGTATGTGCCTTTAAGTCAGAACTACTTTTTACAGCTCCTGTATACTGTAGTACCGGCAGTGACCACACCGGTATATAAGCTGTACGCATGCCTCTGTACCCCAGTCTAGAGATTACCCTCCTCCAGTAAAGACCTGTTATTTGTTTATGTACAGCATCCGTGTAATTATTTATCCACTGAACCACGGATCTAACAGTTTTGGGCTCATCTTAATCCTGGAGAATGGAACACTTTCCATTTTGATACCGCACGTGTTAGATGCAGAGTAGAGGTCCCTCTTCACTGCCCAGCAATGTGCATCGGTCCCAACATCAGAACAATGCCCGCTACTGCAGCAGTGTGACATCTTTCCATTTCCTACACCAGCTGGTCTATGGCCTCTGAGATTATCACTTTACTGCCAAATTAAAGTTTTGTAGTTCCTCCCCCATTAAAAACTGGCGTGAGCCTACAGAGCAAAACTACCTTTAGTGAGTGGGCAAACTCAACAAAGGGGCTTAAGGGTTAAATTACGAGGACAGGTTGCATAGAATAGGCTTGCATTCCCTTGAATATGGGGTGATCTAATTGGGGTGTTTAAGATGATCAAAGGTGTTGATAGGGTAGAGAGAGAGAAACTATTTCCTCTGGTGGGGGGAGTCCAGAACAAGGGGGAATAATCTTAAAATCAGAGCTAGACCACTCAGGGGTGATGTCAGGAAGCACTTCTTCACACAAAGGGGAGTGGAAATCTGGAACTCTCTCCCCCAAAAAGCTGTTGAGGCTGGGGGTCAATTGAAAATTTCAAACTTGAGATTGATAGACTTTTGTTAGGCGAGGGTATGAAGCATTACGGAACCAAGGCGGGTCGATGGAGTTAAAGATACAGATCAGCCATGATCAAATTGAATGACGGAACAGGCTCGAGGGGCTGAATGGCCTCCTCCTGTCCCTCTGTTCCTAAACTGGTCCATGAGTTAAATCATGTGTGGACCCAGATAATGAGTGTCAAGTTCAATCCTGGCCTCACTTGACGCACTTTCCAACACTGCCATTGGATGGCCATCAGGAGCAGGAACCCTGCCTGATTTATTTTCCTCTCCCTAGCCTGGGGGCATTGAGACCATCTGGGCTGAGAGGGCTGTCCTATGATGGGAGACTTTGTAGAATGGGCCTATACTCTCTGGAGTTTAGGAGAATGAGAGGTGATCTCATTGAAACATACAAGATTCTGAGGGGGATTGACAGGGTAGATGCTGAGAGGTTGTTTCCCCTGGCTGGAGAGTCTAGAACTAGGGGTCACAGTCTCAGGATAAGGGGTGGCCATTTAAGACTGAGATGAGGAGGAATTTCTTCACTGAGAGGGTTGTGAATCTTTGGAATTCTCTGCCCCAGAGGACTGTGGATGCTGAGTCTTTGAGTATATTCAAGGCTGAGAGAGAGATAGATTTTTGGACTCTAGGGGAATCAAGGGATATGGAGATCGGTGGGAAGTGGAGTTGAGATTGATGATCAGCCATGATCTTATTGAATGGCGGAGCAGGCTCGAGGGGCCGTATGGCCTACTCCTGCTCCTATTTCTTGTGTTCTTATTTGAAGAAACTCAATCACAAGCCTAGGTCAGTTAATGGAGCACATGCATGGGGCCTTCTGATCTGTACTGTTTAGTGCTTCAATGAGCACTGCCTTTAACCACTAGGCTCTCTCTAAGTTGACATGTTTTTCTATTTCTTGTATCCTCTTTACACCCCATCCTCAATGCAAGGCTCGGAGGTTTAATTTACACCCCAACCTCAATGCAAGAATGAAAGAAAGACTTGCATTTCTATAGCGCCTTTCACGACCACCGAACATCCCAAAGCACTTTACAGCCAATGAAGCACTTTTAAAGTGTGATCACTGTTGCAATGTAGGAAACACGGAAGCTAATTTGCGCACAGCAAGCTCCCACAAGCAGCAATGTGGTAATGACCAGATAATGTGTGTTTAGTGATGTTGGTTGAGGGATAAATATTGGCCCCAGGGCACCAGGGAGAACTCCCCTGCTCTGCTTTGAAATAGTGCCATAGGATCTTTTACATCCACCTGAGAGAGCAGACGGGGCCTCGGTTTAACGTCTCATCCGAAAGCTGTCACCTCCGACAGTGCAGCACTCCCTCAGCACTGTACTGGGAGTGTCAAGCTGTATTTTTGTGCTCAAGTCTCTCGAGTGGGACTTGGACCCACAACATTCTGACTCAGAGGCGAGCGTGCTGCCCACTGAGCCACGGCTGACATTGTAAGGGTCTCAGGTTTAACACATACCTGATTTAGGCCCCGGCTCACAATTATTTTCTGCATCCAACTGTCATATTGAGTTGAGAAATTCGGTATCGCCCCATTTGGGGCGCAATTATCGGCCGGGCGCAAAGTTAAGCGCCTGGTGCTAATTATCGCCTCTGACTGCAACCTTGGCTTCTATCACCCCTGGAGGTAATTGGAGCGCTAAATCAGGCACTACACACCTCTCTTAAGGCGCTAACACCGAGGAGCGAGGCGCTACCTCAGAGCGCGGGCGAAGCTCATGTGATGTCAGTCAGCAATGGAACACAGACACACTGGCGCCGGCCAGTTCTTAAAGGGGAGCGTCGATCTTGCTCTCCATCCACACCCTGCTCATTGCAGCCTTGAATCTCGGCCTGGAGAGACCTGTACATCAAATCTGCTGGAAAGAACAATGGAGAGGCCCAGGGAAAGAGCTCAGAGTGCAGCCCCAACAGTCTCTTCTAAATCGATGCAAGGAAGGTCAAATCAAAATGAACCTGCAAAGTGCTGCTCAGTAACCAAAACTCCTTCACACAGCGTTGAATCTCTCCAGAAGTCTCTCTCTCTCTCTCAGAATGCGTGGTGCAAAAATGTTGCCGACAAAAAAAGGCAGGAAGCGGTCGCCTTTAAATAGCACTCCCCCAGTCCCTTCCCGACTGCAAAACGTTCCCCTCAACCTGTCATTGCTAGCGGCAGGCGGTAAGGCAGGGGGCGCCACTCAATAGCCGGTCCGGGGCGCTAACGGAGCATTGCACGCTCAACTGACGTCACGATCTGCGGCCGCAGGAGATCGTGGCGGTAGTGTTTAGCGCCGCCGCAAAATGTCTGGTCAATTTCGCGAGCGGCGCAAACATCGCCGTGCCCGGGCGCTAGTTGCTTTGCGCCCCATTAGCGCCCTCTTAAGGCGCTAACGGGAGGCACAAAGCAACCGAATTTTCCCCCCAATGTGTATAACACTTGGCCTTCAAGGAGTGCAGTGAGAGGTGGAGTGTATTCCAAAGCTTTATCCTTCAAGTCAGACAATCCCATGAGAAGCGCCGATGCTTTTCGAGCTCAATGTCTGGGACAAGGTTTTGCAATGTAGATAATTTTAGTTGGAAAAAGTTTAATTGAGCAGAGAAATGGAATCAATCTTTACTTAAAAAGCCTAAGGGTCCAACATTAAGTAAATGCGTCATATTTACTGTTAAACAAGGGTCACGTGCGGAGTATTAAGATAATACATGTCTAAACTCTGTAATGACTGCAGTTTTTCAAAGATATTACACTTAAGGCAATAATTCTGATGCTGCCTCCTCTTGCCCCACCTGTATCAAATTTTCACAGGAATGGTTAAGTAAGTTCAACCGATGAGTAGGTTCTTCAAGTAGGCTGTGCACGAACGCTATTAACCCATTCACTGTACAGGGTCCCGGGACTTGAGCACAAAATCTAAACTGACACTCCAGTGCAGTACTCCCACAGCACTATTTCGAAGAAGGACGGGTGAGTTCTCCCCGGCCAATATTAATCGCTCAACAAACATCACTAAACCAGATTATCTGGTCATTTATCTCGTTGCTATTTTTTGGGATCTTGCTGTGTGCAAATTGGCTGTCGTGTTTCCTACTTCTTCTTCTTCTTAGGCAGTCCCTCGGAACCGAGGATGACTTGCTTCCACATTAAAAATGAGTTCTCAGGTGACTGATGAGTCCAATGCGGGACCTACAGTCTCTGTCACAGGTGGGGCAGACGGTGGTTGAAGGGGCGGGTGGGTGGGGTGCTTGGGTTGACGTGCGCTCCTTGCGCTGCCTGCGCTTGGCTTCCGCTTGCTCCTGGCGAAGAGACTCGAGGTGTTCGGCGCCTTCCCGGATGCTTCTCCTCCACTTTGTGCGGTCTTGGGCCAGGGATTCCCAGGTGTCGGTGGGGATGTTACACTTTTTCAAGGAGGCATTGAGGGTGTCGCGTTTCCTACATTACAACAGTGACTCCACTTCAGAAGTAATTAATTGGCTGTAAAGCGCTCTGGGGCATCCGGAGGTCGTGAAAGACGCTATATAAATGCAAATTATTTATTTTTCTTTCATAGTCCACTGGAGTTCCATACCCACTCTATCTACTTGCCTCACTATAAAGCCCAGGTTTGTCCAGGAATTGAATATTGGCCCCAGATCTTCTGAGTCCCTTCTAACACTTCCCTCACCTGGATAGAATATAAGAAAAAGCTTGTTGTCTAGCAGTTGACCATCACTGATATGATCCAAAATCTCTCTCCACTGATGCACTATGATAGTAAAACAAACACTGATATTGAAAATTGGAAGCTAAAGAAGTGGCTTAGCTCACGCTATGGTCCCGTGATACTCTTTACTTCATTGGTGAAGGTTTTGAAGGAACGTTTTGGGATTTTAATTGGCCAGAAAAACAGTTCCAAAGATCATTTTCTCAGCCAACCAAAAGGTGGGAAAGTGAAGATTGACCACCTGAAATGTGAGCAGGTCAAACACTGATACGGAATCACACGTGAAACCAGAAGAGGTCGCAACAAGTCATCTGTGTAGCTCACGGAACAAGACTGTGATCAGCCGAGCCTCAAACAGGACTCAGTTGATCTCCCCCTGCTCCCCACTAAGCTGTGGAATTATAGAATAGACTTCTGCAAAAATTCCTAATGTTGCATCAATTAACATCTTCAAAAAGGGGGGGAAATTATTTGGTGTAAAACTGAACTGAGAGTTATCGGGATAAATAACAATATTGGATGTTGAGTAGAGCATGGTGGTCCCGACTTGCAGGGAGTTTGCAGATGTCATATCACGAAAGGGAAGCAGTCAAGGAAAGAGGACGTAAGGCTGGAGAGATTTTGGAATTCGACTTTTACAGGCCAGGAAAAAACTTTGCAGAACTTTACCTGAGGATTTTAAATGAGTTGGGTGGAGTCCACAGTAGAGGCCGCCGCACTTTCTGAGTAGCCTTTCCTCTCTTTACCAAGTGCTTGCTTATGTTGTTTTGTTGTCGTTTTGGGAAAAGAAAGAAAGAGCCCTGTGGAGACTAGACAACATTCCTCACAATGACATGATGTTTTCGTGAGTTTTAATGTCAATTACAATCATCACAATGTTAATTCAAGATTGGTTGAGGTGAGGAAACCCCTTCAGCCCATTCCATCCCATCCTTCAAGAATACCCACCCTGGCGTCTTTCCACTTTAGCATCTTTGTGGCCTTTGTTTAATAGTTCATCCGCAGGACAGCACCTCTGACAATGCAGCACTCCCTCAGTACTGTGCTATGGTAGCAGCCTAGATGATGAACTCGACACCTGGAGCAGAGCAACCCTCTGACCCAGAGGCAAGAATGCTGAGGAAGATGACCCCTGACATTGTGCGTTGTGTGTTTATAAAACAATGGGGACAAAACTTGCCTAACATCTCTTTAGCGGTGCCAATGGTCCTTTAAAGGTTTATCCTGCGTAAAGTGTGTTTTCTTCCATACGCAATTGAGCCTAAACAAATTAGTGTTTAGTTAATTCAGCACAGTGCCAGTCAAGCTTGCTATTCAGCACCAAAGCAAATAAGCACAACCATTTCAACACACCAAACGTACCTGTACAATATATCTTGCAACATTAATCTCATCAATCCATTAGGCTAACCAGAACCAGAACATCACTCCCACCCCTTCAGGGTCACTTTATTAAACAGAGCTCAGCGCAATCACTTCCTTACTTTCTTCCTTTCATCCTTCCTGTCTTTCTTTCTCTCTTTCTCGTTCTCTCTTTCCCTCTTTCTCTTTCTTTCTCTTTCTCTCTCTCTTTCTCTGTCTTTTTCTCACTTTTTCTCTCTTTCTTTCTTTAGTGAATTATTAAGCATGTCTTTTACAAGCGATAAATTTTGGTTAAAATGTGATTTTATTCATTTCTATGTTTTACGAATGATCATTTTCTGAATATATTTTTCTTCCTGTCTTGTCTTAAATTCTCTTTTCAATCCTTTGTTTCTTCCATTGTATTTCCTTTCTTTCCACCTTTAATGCTTCTCTTTGTTGTTGTTTCATTTTCATTCCTTAATGACATAGCTTTCTTGAGCAGGTTCACTAATGATGAGAGGCGTGGGTATGAGTTGCCATTAGTGTGACTTGTGCACCATTATTGGTGAGCCTGTCAAAAATACACACCAAGGACTGAATAACTCATTGGCGATTGACTGAATGGCCCGGTGGATGACCACAACGGCCTTTGGAACATTGATTTTTTTTTGATAGACTGAAAGGATCTTCTACAGGATCTTCCTCAGCAGCACCTCCTAAACCCACGACCTCTTCCACCTAGAAGGACAAGGGCAGCAGGCGCATGGGAAACACCACCACCTCCAAGTTCCCCTCCAAGTCACACACCATCCCGACTTGGAAATATATCGGCCGTTCCTTCATCATCGCTGGGTCAAAATCCTGGAACTCCCTCCCTAGCAGCACTGTGGGAGCATCGTCACCACACGGACTGCAGCAGTTCAAGAAAGCGGCTCACCACCACCTTCTCAAGGGGCAACTAGGGATGGGCAAGAAATGCCGGCCTTGCCAGCGTCGCCCACATCCCATGAATGAAGGCATTTTTGTTAACAAAGGATAAGTGTCTGGCTGAAGCGGCTCATTAGCCACAATGGCACTCGACTCTGTCTGCACGATCATGACCAAAAGAAGGAGAGGTATCCCAGACTATTGCTCTTGCTAGCAGCTAGTTAAGATCTCCATTTCAAGAGGCCTTTACAGGGGTCACCCGCCCATGCACTCGGGCATGGCTGTTATGGTCAAGATCCTGAAAGAAGCGAGAAAAACATTTGTTTCAAATGGCAGGAAGAAAATTAACAATAATTGTGTTGCTGGAAGAGCTGATTGTTTTTAATGAAAATTAAAGCTGCAACTAAGTGAGGTGCACCATTCGCTGGGCATAGCAATTGATCACATGGCCAATCATTTGCCAAGCAATAGGTATTTTTTATTCATTCACAGGACGGGGCGTCGTCAGCAAGACCAGCATTTATTGCCCGTCTCTAATTGCCCTTGAGAAGGTGTTGGTGAGCCACCTTATACAACTGAGTGACTTGCTAGGCCATTTCAGAGGGCAGTTAAGAGTCAACCACTTTGCTGTGGGTCTGGAGTCACATATCGGCCAGACCGGGTAAGGACGGCAGATTTCCTTCCCTAAAGGACATTAGTGAACCAGATGGGTTGTTACAACAATCCGGTAGTTTCATGGTCACCATTACTGTTACTGGCTTTTTATTCCAGGTTTATTTAATTAAATAACTGAATTTAAATTCCCCAGCTGTGGTGGTGGGATTTCATAGAATCATAGAAATTTACAGCACAGAAGGAGGCCATTCGGCCCATCTTGTCCGTGCCGGCCGACAAAGAGCTATCCACCCTAATCCCACTTTCCATGACTTGGTAGCCCTGTGGGTTACGGCACTTCAGGTGCATATTCAAGTACTTTTTAAATGTGATGACTGTTTCTTCCTCTACCACCCTTTCAGGCAGTGAGTTCCAGACCCCCACCACCCTCTAGGTGCAAAAATTTCTCTTCAAATCCCCTCTAAAGCTCCTATCAATTACTTTAAATCTGTGCCCCCTGGTTATTGACACTTCTGCTAAGGGAAATAGGTCCTTCCTATCCACTCTATCTAGGCCCCTCATAATTTTATACAGCTCAATTAGGTCTCCCCTCAGCCTCCTCTGTTCCAAAGAAAACAACCCCAGCCTATCCAGTCTTTCCTCATAGCTAAAATTCCCCAGCCCAGGCAACAGGGGATATAAACGGGTTGGTCAGATGGGCGGAAAAGTGGCAAATGGAATTTAACCCTGAAAAGTGCGAGGTGATGCATTTTGGACGGACAAATAAGGCAAGGGAATACACAATGAGTGGTAGGACCCTAGGAAGTACAGAGGGTCAGAGGGACCTTGGTGTACATGTACATAGATCCCTGAAGGCAGCGGAACAGGTAGATAAGGTGGTTAAAAAGGCATATGGGATACTTGCCTTCATTAGCCGAGGCATAGAATATAAGAGCAGGGAGGTTATGATGGAGCTGTACAAAACGCTGGTGAGGCCACAGCTGGAGTACTGTGTGCAGTTCTGGTCGCCTCACTATAGGAAGGATGTGATTGCTTTGGAGAGGGTGCAGAGAAGATTCACCAGGATGTTACCTGGGATGGAGCGCCTCAGCTATGAAGAGAGGCTGGACAGGCTGGGGCTGTTTTCCTTGGAGCAAAGAAGGCTGAGGGGGGACCTGATTGAGGTGTACAAAATGATGAGGGGCATAGATAGGGTAGATAAAGAGGAACTTTTCCCCTTAGTAGGGGGGTCAATAACAAGGGGGCATAGATTCAGGGTAAGGGGCAGGAGATTTAGAGGGGATTTGAGGAGGAACTTCTTCACCCAGAGGGTGGTTGGAATGTGGAACTCAATGCCTGAAAGGATGGTAGAGGCAGGAACCCTCACAACATTCAAGAAGCATTTGGATGAGCACTTGAAATGCCATTGCATACAAGGCTATGGACCAAATGCTGGAAAATGGGATTAGACTGGACAGGGATGGATGGGCGGCGCAGACACGATGGGCCGAAGGGCCTCTTTCTGTGCTGTAAAACTCTATGGCCTAGAAATTGGGTTTTGGCTTAGCCAGGGCTTTAGCGCCGGAAATTAGTGCCGGCGCTAAGTCCCCTGCGCGCGCCAAAAATTCAGTGGCGCCGCGCCCAAACGGCTGCCGGCGCTACTGAAGGGTCTTAGCGCCTGGAAAAGGGCGCTAACTGCCGTTTCGCGCCGCAATTCCGGTGCTGCGGCACCCGATGCGGTGCGGCAGGCTGGGGAAGTGCAGGCCTCCTCCTTCCGTTAAGGAGGAGCTGCCTGCACCCGGCCGCGGCCCGCGCAAATCTCCTCAAAAATGAGCCCGGCACCTCGGACAAGTGCCAGGCTTGCATCTGTTCCGGGGGGGGGGTGGGGTGAAGTCCGGGGAGGGAGCTGCGGGCAGGCGGCCGGCGGGAAAGCGGCCGGCCGCCGCGCCTCCTTAAAGCGCCGGCGCAGACTCCGGCAGCACTCGTTTGCCGGAGTCTTAGTTGCGGCTGCCACTGGCGAGGCGGCCGCAACTGAATTTCGGCTTGGGGCCGGGTTACCACGGCAACCGGGACGCTGCGCACACCGATGACGTCATCGGTGCCGGCGCAGCGCTACCGGTCTACCGCCGCGGAAGGGCCCCAGGCAATTTAGGAACCGGCGCCAATTGCAGCGCTAGGCCCTCTAGCGCCGCAAAACCGGTGCTAAGGGCACTGAATTTCTAGGCCTATGACTCTATGGGCTAGATTTTCAGTATAGGCAGTTTTGGGGCGCTAACCTTAGCGCCCGCCCGAAGTTAGCGCCCGCCCCAAAGTAGCGCCCCGTTGCCGGGAATTCAGTGGCTTCGCCCTAAGAGGTTGGTGGAGCGCTAAAAGAGGCGTTCCACTACTCTCTTTAGGCGCTAAGCCGGCGGTCCAGAGGGATAGCGCCCAGGCGGGGCGCAGCACGGGTGCGGTCATTTTTGCACTGACAGCAGACCCCGTGGTGCCGACCAGCTCTTAAAGGGGGAAGGGACGAATTGGTCTGCTGCCACGCCCTGCACACTGCAGCCTTGCAAAGAGGCCTCAACACTACTGCTCAGCCCCAGGGAGTCATGGCAACGCCAGAGAAGGCCCGTCAGCGTGCCCTGCGCTTCTCAGAGGGTGATCTGGACATCATGCTCACAGCTCTGGAGGTGAGGCGCAAGATCTTGTTTCCAGACAGTGGGAGGAATCCAACCCACCACGACTACACCAAAGCCTGGAAGCAGATCGCCCAGAGGGTGACGTTCACCGGCGAGGCCCCCAGGACCCACACACAATGCCGTAAGAAGTACAACGATCTGACCAGGATTGTGAGGGTGAGTAGCCTTTCCAGTCTCCTCCTCATTCTTGCATGTACACCTGACATGATGGGCAAAGGGACCTGAAAGTCCTTTTGGCCAGCCCTCAGCCAGCAGCATTGGGACAGTCATGAGCATCAAATGGCCATTCGGCACTCTACACTTTGGCCAAGCTATTCCACCATGGGAGGCAGTGCACACTACATCAGGGCTTCACTCTGTCCAAGCTATTCCACCATGGGAGGCAGTGCACACGACATCAGGGCTTCACTCTGTCCAAGCTATTCCACCATGGGAGGCAGTGCACACGACATCAGGGCTTCACTCTGTCCAAGCTATTCCACCATGGGAGGCAGTGCACACGACATCAGGGCTTCACTCTGTCCAAGCTATTCCACCATGGGAGGCAGTGCACACTACATCAGGGCTTCACTGCGCACTTACAGCCCGTCCTTTCTCTTGCAGGCTAAAGTAGCGTTTAATCGCCAGGCCCGTGCCAGGGGTGGCCGCGCCAAGCTGCAGAAGCTCACTCGGCTGGAGGAGCGCGTGTGTGTGCTCATGGGAGCACGTGTGATTGTCCCCACAGCGTGCGGTGTATCCGACCCTCCACTGCCCGGCAATGGTAAGGACCTCGCCTTTTGGCCCTCTCGCGTCGCACTGGCCCATCCGAGCTACCTCCTTTGCCACTGTCCCACCAATGCGCTGAATCCCACCAGTCCTAACTCCCTCGCTGACGCCGTCTCCTCACTCTGAAGCTACTCTTGTGCATTCCTGCTTTCAGCTGGTGACGACCAGGACCCTGAGGCTGCCAGTGACAGCACCTCCAACCAGGAGGAGGAGGAGGAGCAAGCCGGACCTTCGGGGGAACAGTCACGTCCCGCAGGAGAGGAGGAAATGCTCGACACCTCCTCACTGGACGAGTGCCTGGAGGAACTGTCGCAGGGCAATGCAGCTTCTGGGACCAGTGGCGTCCAGCCACCCAGCAGCCGTGCGCGTGGCCCGCGGCCTTCCCCCCAAAGGGGGGAAGGATCAGAGGGGAGTGCTGCTGCTCGGCACACTCGCCGTCACCAACGCGGCAAGGGTCCCCTAGTTCGGCCCCCTCCTCCCCAGCGGGAGAGTCGCGACTCCAGTCCGGACACCTTCACTTCGGAGGAGGTGCGGAAGCTCGATCAGATGGCCGACGACTCGGACCGGCGCCACACGGAGCTCATGAGCGTGGTGGGGCGCATGCCTGAGGCCATCGAGTCGCTGGCGACCAGTGTGCGCGAGTTCGGGGCAGCAACTGCCGCGACTGGCCGCATGCTAACTGATGCCGTCAAGACCCTGGCGGATGTGATGCACGCGCACACCAGGACCACAGGGCCACTCACTGCTGCCACACGCGCTGTCTCAGGCAGGCATCGCCAGGGCAGGCGCCGCGCTGGACCATCCCAGCAAGCCGGCCGTCGGCTGATTGCTGCGGATCCTGCAGTGCGGGCCCGGCCGAGTGCCACCGCGCCACAGCACCAGCCAGCGCATCCCAGACGCCAGCTGGCCCACATTGCACCATCCGTCGCCGCCATTCCCCCTCTGGGGCGTCAAGGGCAAGCGGCTGCAGCTGATGGTGGCCAGGCTCAGGCGCGCCACTCAGGAGACGGCCCCTCGAGGCCCAAACGCCGTGTAGGCCGCCCCCCAGCGGCATCTGGCGGAAGGGCATCTGAGCCTCAGGCGCCTTCCCCCAGCCTCGCAGCAGCCACTGGGCAGAGCTTGCGAAGGAGCAGCAGGCAGGGCAGGGGAGGCAAAATGCTGGCCAAGGTCTCGCCCTCGCGGGCCACTCAGTAGAGGGTGTGGCCAGCTTTCCTTTAATATGGCGGTGGCCATCTTTATTTTGCCCATGGTTGTGCTTTTGGAGGGCTTTTTTTTTGCGTTAGGCCGACGTTGAGGCCCGGTTTCAATAAAGGTGGAGTGGCTCCTCCCCAGTTTGTGGGAGTGAGTCGTTTGTTGGGTTTTTTGTGGGGCCCGTTTATTGTTTTTGGGGATTCATGTGGGAAGGGCTTTTCATTTTTGTTTAATAAAAAATTATCTTTATTCATGCAGTCTCCATGGTTGTTCTTCTTAGTGTTTGTTGGCTTCGCCGGCTGAGGGCTTGCGGAGCGGCTGCATTCATCTTCCCTCATGGCCCCTGGCCATTCCCTGACAGGGGGCTTAGAAGTACCGTGTAATAAGGTGGCGTCGTGCGGCCCTTGGCCCTGGTCGCTCCCTCCTGGGAACGTACTCCTGCTCCTCCTCCTCCTCCTCCTCCTCCTCCTCATGCTCCTCCTGCTCCTCCTCCTGAGGTGCTGGTCCAACGTCAGGTGGCAGTGCCTGAGTCCTGCGGATAGCCAGGTTGTGTAGCATGCAGCAAACCACCACAAATTGGGAGACCCGGTCCGGCGAATACTGGAGAGCTCCTCCGGAGCGATCAAGGCAGCGGAACCGCTGCTTGAGGACCCCAATAGTTAGCTCGATGATGTTGCGGGTGGTTTGATGGCTCTCGTTGTAGGCCTCTTCAGCAGCGGTCCTGGGCGCGCGGAGCGGGGTCATGAGCCAGGTGCACAAAGGATAGCCTTTGTCCCCGAGTAGCCATCCTCTTGGGGGAGGCTGTGCCTGGAACATGTCATGCACAGTACTCTGCCGCAGGATAAAGGCATCGTGGCTGCTGCCTGGGAAGCTGGCATTGACTGCCATGATGCGCTGCTTGTGGTCACAGACCAGCTGCACATTCAGAGAATGGTAGCCCTTCCTGTTGCGATACTGCTCGCCATGCTCCAGAGGGGCCCGCAAAGCCACATGCGTACAGTCAATGGCGCCCTGCACCAAGGGGAATTCCCCGAGTCTGGAAAATCCCAATGCGCGCTGATGCTGGCTCTCCAGGGCCATGGGGAAGGAGATGAATTGGCTTCTCCTTCTGAACAGTGCTTCGGTCACCTGGCGGATGCAGCGATGCGCGCCGTACTGGGAGATGTTTGCTATGTCCCCAGCAGCGTATTGGAAGGAGCCGGTGGCATAGAAGTTCAATGCCACTGTCACCTTCACTTCCACCGACAGAGACGTCCTGCACCTGAGCTTTGGCCGCAGATCTCGGCGAAGCAGGTGGCAGATCTCTGCAATCACCTCCTTTCGGAATCGGAGCCTTTTAACACATCGCGCGGCACTCATGTTTAGGTAGGAGCGCTGCTGGCGGTATAGCCTGACTGGGTAAGGCCTACGTGGCCGACGCCTGTAGCCCCCTCTGCCTCTAGCCAGGGCTGCCCCTCTCACAATACGTCTGCGAGCCCTACGGACATGGAGCTGCAGCTCCGCGTTGGCACCCCATGCAACCCCCATCAAATCCTGGCAAACACTCTAATTTCCAAATGGCCACTTGCAGCGCTGTTGCCTGAGTCCAAAAATACCTGGCTCTTGCTGCTTGAAACCAGTTAGCTATCCTCCTTGTTGTGTCTCCAGAAATGCGTTGCACAAGACTGTTTTCTGAAATAATGGATGGCCTTTATACTGGAGAGGACGTTCCCTTTAATTAGCGCCCCCCGGGGCCCGCGCTGGTTGTGTTGCGTTCCTTTTTCCAAACGCTCCGGCCGCCCGCCGCACAATGGGGCGGTCCGACTGAAGTTTGCAATCGGGGCGGCCAAAGGGCGTTGCACGAGGATGTGACGTCATTTTCTGCGCGCGCATCCGGGCGGGCGCTAAACTTTGCGCCGGCGCTAACGGGCAACTTAATTTGGGGCGGGGCGCAAACTGCGCTGCGCCCGGGCGCTACACGCATAGCGCCCGGAAATCACTTCTCTTAAGGCGCTAACTGCTGGCGCAAGCAACTGAAAATCTAGCCCTATGACTCTAACATCCTCGTAAATCTCCTCTGCACCCCCTCCAGTGCAATCACATCCTTCCTGTAATGTGGTGACCAGAACTGTACGCAGTATTCTAGCTGTGGCCTAACTAGTGTTTTATACAGTTCAAGCATAACCCCCCTGCTCTTATATTCTATGCCTCGGCTAATAAAGGCAAGTATCCCCTTTGCCTTCTTAACCACCTTATCTACCTGTCCTGCTACCTTCAGGGATCTGTGGACATGCACTCCAAGGTCCCTCTGATCCTCTGCACTTGTCAGTGTTCTATCATTTATTGTGTATTCCCTTGCCTTGTTAGCCCTCCCCAAGTGCATTACCACACAAGGCAGTTGAGGCCAATTCATTAAATATATTCAAGAATGAGTTAGATATATTTCTTAAGGCTAAAGGGATCAAGGGATATGGAGAGAAAGCAGGGACAGGGTACTGAATTTGAATGATCAGCAATGATCTCATTAAATGGCGGAACAGGCTCGAGGGGCCGAATGGCCTACTCCTGCTCCTATTTTCTATGTTTCTATGTTACCTCACACTTCTCCGGATTGAATTCCATTTGCCACTGTTCTGCCCACTAGACCAGTCCATTGATATCTTCCTGCAGTCTACAGCTTTCTTCTTCATTATCAACCGCATGGCCAATTTTTGTATCATCTACAAACTTCTTAATCATACTTCCTACATTCAAGTCCGAATCATTGATATATACCACAAAAAGCAAAGGACCCAGTACTGAGACCTGCAGAACCCCACTGGAAACAGCCTTCCAGTCACAAAAACACCCTTCGACCATTGCCCTTTGTTTCCTGCCTCTGAGCCAGTTTTGGATCCAACCTGCCACTTTGCCTTGGATCCCGTTTGAACTCATGTCTCCGGATCTTTAGTCCAGTGTCAACGTGAGAAAGCAGAGAGCAAGTGATGGTCGATAGATCCTGGGGGAAATATTGGGTTGATTTGCGCCTCTCGGGGGCGTTTTTGAAGCGGTGGCGGCAGCGCTAGTGAAAGAGGCAGGTGTCGGGCGGCCATTTTTATTTTGGCCGACTGCCAGCACCTGCCCCCTTCCCCTTTTTTCCTCGGGGTGCCGGCCGCGATCGCTAGGCCCCTCCCCTTTAATCAGGGGAGGGAGGCCTGCAATGACGCGGCGACTCGTGCCGACGCGTGTGGCGCTGTTGCACGTAGCGCCACGATCTTCAGTTGTAGCGTCCCAGGAAGAAGGTGGAGCGCTCCCAATAGCGCTTCCAGTAGCACTCCACCTCCTGCCTGGGGCGCTACTACTCAATTTCCAGTGGAGTGGCGCTAATTCTTTCGGGGCGCTAAAATTAGCGCCCCGGCGATGTTAGTGCCCCAAAAGGGACGCCACCCAACTTTTCCCCCTTCTCATTAGGTAGCACCCTTGCCTCTGAGACAGCAGGTTGTGGGTTCAAACCCTAATTGAGCATATACTCTAAGCTGATGTGTCAGTGCATTACTGGGGGAGTTTATATTGTTGTAGATGGAGTCCCTTAGATGATAAATCCTCGTGGTTCAGGTGAAAATTAAACATGTTGTGGCACTATTGGAATCAAATCAGGGAGCTGTCCCGACCAACATTTCTCCCTAAAACCAAAAAGTTTATTCTTCAACCCATCTCACCTCCTGAAGTTGCTGCACCTACCCAACCTCCAAGAGTATATCAGGCAAAGCTGCTGCACGCCTAACTAGCCTCACACCATGCATTTTACGTCCTGGGCAAATTGCCTTCCTTGGCAAGATATCTGTGCAGTCCCAACAGCTCAGAGTCCATTATATCCCACACATTCAATGAATATTACTTGTGCTCCCCTTTACTGTTCAACCTCATTCTTAAAATGGTAGCCAGCGAGCGCTTTGTAAAAGGCATTAGTTAGCATGGTATTAACTGATTTATCTGGCAAACTAGTCCAAATATTCAACCCCCTTTTTTTAGGGAAAAAAATCCACTTCTAATCTTGAATGATGCTTGTTAACTTTCTATTCAATGGTCTTTAGCTCTGTATTCACAGTCCAGGTTATATAACCTCATTGCGTGTACATTATCCACGACTTTCGGCATTTTGAAAACTTGGATCATACGTCCTTTTAATCTTTTTTCTCCAGTGGAAACAAATTCAGTTCTCTGTGTCTCTCCTCACCATTTAGAGCCCCAAGTCCTGGAATCAGTCTTGCTACTCCACCCTGAATTCTCTCCAACGCATCAACGTCCTTTTTGAGGAAAGAATAAAAAGACTTGCATTTCTATAGCGCCTTTCACGACCTCAGGACATCCCAAAGTGCTTTACAACCAATGAGGTACTTTTTTTTTAAGTGTAGTCACTGTTGTAATGTAGGAAACACAGCAGCCAATTTGCGCACAGCAAGCTCCCACAAACAGCAATGTGATGATGACCAGATCATCTGGTTTTTTTTTACGTGATGTTGGTTGAGGGATAAATATTGGCTCCAGGACACCGGGGAGAACTCCCCTGATCTTTTACGTCCACCTGAGAGGGCAGACGGGGCCTCGGTTTAACGTCTCATCCGAAAGACGGCACCTCCGACAGTGCAGCACTCCCTCGGTATTGCACTGGAGTGGAGTGTCAGTCTAGATTTTTGTGCTCAAGTCTCTGGTAGAACTCTGAAGGTAGGACTCCAGACTTAGAACACCATTAACAACCATTCATATGCTTTTTGAGATAGCTTCCTGAACACAATTAGCCTTGTTGACAACAGCTTCGTATTGATTGATAACTTTCAGTGAATGGTCCATAATCAGACCCAGAACTTGACTTCAGAAGTTTGTTTCTTTCACTCCAAGTTCTGTCTTGGAATGTTGGAATCCTCTTTGGGGGTCGCTGCTGATTACGATGAAGAAGACTGCAATCATTGGCACTGACAGCGCTATTTTGCATAACTCTTACCGCCAAAATTCTACAAGGAAAATATCCAAGTGAAATAGAAGTCCGAGCATCTCTCCATCTTAAAGGGTTGTTAGCTATGTGAGAGTTTGGGGACTGAAAGGCTGATGTGCCATCCAGGAAATCTATATAAGTGCGAGTAGTGGGGCCAAGAAGAATATTACCTACAGCCACTGATATATTGGAGAAGGGATGCGTCAACTAGACAGTTGCTTATGAAAATAGTGAACCACACAACCAGTACAGTGAATCTAATTCTAGCACAGTGAGAGAATGATATACGAATGTCTAACAATAGGAAATCCTGTCCACCGCCACTTCTACCTAAGTGACTGACCGTAATAAAAACAGAAAATGCTGGAAATACTCAGCAGGTCAGGCAGCGTCTGTGGAGAGAGAAAAATTAATGTTTCAAGTCGATGACCTTTTGTCAGAACTGGAAGACATTAGAGATGTAA
Organism: Somniosus microcephalus; assembly: GCF_052327205.1. Lineage (NCBI taxonomy): Eukaryota > Metazoa > Chordata > Chondrichthyes > Squaliformes > Somniosidae > Somniosus > Somniosus microcephalus. The sequence goes on from NC_141013.1 coordinate 6,963,269, forward strand.
CAGGTTTAAAGCAAGTACAGCGGAAGGGAAAGGGGGCAGGGGAGGAAAGAACAAAAGGGAAGGTCTGTGATAGGGTGGAAGGCAGGAGAGATTAAATGACAAACGGGATGATGGTGCAAAGCAAAAGGGGGTGGTAATGGGACAAGTAAAGAAACAAAAGATGGGTCTCGAGGAGGTGTAAATAGCAACAGCAGAATCATTACCAGCACCTGCTGGCCGAAAAAATGGGAGCAGTAGTTATGATCTGAAATTGTTGAACTTGATGTTGATTCCAGAAGGCTGTAAAGTGCCTAATCGAAAGATGAGGTGCTGTTCCTCGAGCTTCCATTGAGCTTCATTGGAACAGTGTAAGAGGCCGAGGGCGGGGAGGTCAGAGTGGGAGCGGGGCAGAGAATTAAAATGATAGGCGACCGGAATCTCGGGATCACGCTTGTGGACTGAACGGAGGTGTTCCGCAAAGCGGTCACCCAATCTACGTTCGGTCTCCACAATGTACAGGAGACCGCATCGTGAGCAGCGAATACGGTATACTAGAGTGCAAGCAGTACAAATAAATTGCTGTTTCGCCTGGAAGGAGTGTTTGGGGCCCTGGAGGTTGGGGAGGGAGGAGGTGAAAGGCCACTGAAATTGGTGAGAAACTTAGCCTCAAAAATGTAAATCAGATCGAGTAAGGAATAAGTTGTATCAGTCAAGATGGTCAATTTGTTGTTGTTGTTGTTTTAATTTAAATAGTTTGGTTGATTTGAAGGACGATTCCAGCGCATTCTCCCTTCCGCTGGGTGAGAGTCTGGCCTGAAGTTGACTGCAGTCTTTGCAAATAAGATTGAAATCAGGAGGTTGATCATTTCCTGAAGCTGCAAAGGGATGAACTCTTTTTAAAAGTTAAAGAGAATCAATAACAAACGCTGGTGGTTCGCCGTCATTACCCGCCACAAAACCCGGGCCACCGCAGCCACTCGGTTTGTGAGTTACGTGAATCAGTGGTTCTTGAGGAAGAGCAACCAACATACTCGGAGACATTCCCAGAGAAAGTCATCTTCAGCTCGGAAACATGAGAGCAAATTAATGTTTGTTTTGATACAAACGAGTTGTCTAAATAGAGTTTATTTGTTGTGCGACTTGTGTGCGCAAGAGAGCTGACGTGCTATGAGGGAAATGTTATTTCTACCAGACGACTATTAACCACCCACAGTGCAGAGCACTAATGGCCGACCTGAGACAGATAAGTGGGACAGTTTGTTTTTGCTGTTTTATTCATGAAAGATACGCCACCCTTCCTTTTGGCCTGCGATCACAGTCAAGTACACTTCGAACCATCAAAACCGAAATCCCCCTCCCTGTCCTATTGGCAGGATTGATGGTGCCACCCATTATATGTGTCTCCAAATGTGGAGGCTTGTGGGGTAAGGGGAGGTGGGCGGGGGGTGGGGGGAGGTGGGTGGCTGACACAAAGTAAATTGTCTCTGTAAATTAGAACTGGACGGTTTTATTTAATAATGATTTATTATCAGGGCAAACAGGGCCTTAAATTGACTGTCTAATAATGAGACACTATTTCCAGGGAGGTGACAAAATAAACACAGCCTCTCATTAGTTAATCATTGGATAGTTTCACTTTTAACTGCATTTTTGTGAGACCCTGTTTCTCTCCCAGCGCTCCATTGTAATAAGACGTATAATTCCGGTCAGACTTACCCAAGGGGTCAAACGTACAGAAACATTCAACGAAAGAAGCTATAAAGTCATTTTATTATTACAGTGTTAACCTCTGTGTAGGAAGTACTCACATCTCAGGTGACATGTCAGTCAAACACCTTACGAAAAGGAAATTGTAGCACTTCACCACTCCACTGGTTGAGTTCCACTAACCCAACAGACCCGAGGATCAAACCTGGGATCTTCCTAATCTGCATGGCTCTTAGTCCTGCTCCACGCACGAAGGAATTGGCGCCTCACAACGGGCCAAATAACGCTCTGGGTTGCTATGTGAAGTAATATAGAATCATAGTCAATGGATCTACAGCACAGAAGGAGGCCACCCAGTCACCATGCCTGTCCTGGAGCTGTCTACTCTAATCCCATTTGCCTGCTTCATCCCTGTACCCTTTTTTTCCCAAATAGGAACGGGAGGAGGCCATTCAGCCCCCTCGAGCCTGTTTCGCCATTCAGTCAGATCAGGGCTGATCTGTATCTTAACTCCATCTACCCGCCTTGGTTCCGTATCCCTTAACACACTTACTCAACAAAAATCTATCAATCCCAATTTTGAAACTTTCAATTGACCCCCCCAGCCTCAACAGCTTTTTGGGGGAGAGAGTTCCAGACTTCCACTACCCTTTGTAGTGCTTCCTGACATCACCCCTGACCGGCCTGGCTCTAATTTTAAGGTTCTGCCCCCTTTGTTCTGGACTCCCCCTCCCCTCCCACCCCCACACCCCCCTCCAACAGAGGAAATAGTTCCTTTCTATCGACTCTATCAAATCTTAAACACCTCGATTAGATCGCCCCTTAACCTTCAATACTTGAGAGAATACAAACCCAGTCTGTGCAACCTGTCCTCGTAATTTAACCCTTTTAGCCCCCGGTATCACTCTGAATACTTATGCAATTCAAATGTAAATATGTTTATGAAGATTTCCTCAGGCCACAACTGCAAGTGAAATCATAAACCTGAGCTGCAGAAGAAATCTTCACAATCACATTCAGAACACTGCTGTCCATAGTGACCAGAGTCATTCCTCCCATCCCCATCCCCCCAGGCTGACACACAGACCCAACCCACAACCCGACTGCTTTGCCGACTGATAACCTTCGACGTCAGTATTAATACGGCTGGAATCTTCAAATCAGCCTCTAGTTCCTTGACTGAGCCCAATACTCGAGAAAGCAGGATCTTATTTTAAGCTTAAAGAAATCCTTGTTGAAGAAAATCACTGTTTGGCAGTGTGTGTATGATTGTGGTATTGGCTTTCAAAGACACTAATCCACATTGAGTCCCATACCTCACCCCTGCCAGCCCCCGCCCCCCTCCCCAGCTGCTGTTATATTGTTTTGAGAAGCTATGTAAAAGGTTGTTTAAAGTGTCAAATTTGCTTTAAAGTTAAGGAGCAGGAAACTAGTTGAATAGAATAGACATTCCCTACAACTCCATTTTTGGGAGTGTGTTATAACAAAGGGCATGGAATATGGATTCACTGTTAACTGGTCATTCATCTCTTTGCTGTTTGTTGGGTCTTGCTGTGCATCAATGGCTGTTGCACTTGCCCACATAACAACAGTCAGTGTACTTCAAAGTAGTTCATTGTATAGGAAGCACTTTGACAGATTTCTGTATAAATGCAAGTCCTCTCCTCTCCTCTCCTCCCTCTCCTCTCCTCTCCTCCCTCTCCTCTCCTCCCTCTCCCCTCCTCTCCTTTCCTCCCTCTCCTCTCCTCTCCTCCCTCTCCTCTCCTCTCCTCCCTCTCCTCTCCTCCCTCTCCCCTCCTCTCCTCTCCTCCCTCTCCTCTCCTCTCCTCTCCTCTCCTCTCCTCACCTCCCCTTCCCTCATAGAAATCTGAAGGGAGAAAAGGAAAAAGAAAGAACGAGAGCCAAACGCACCAAGAAGGGTCTTAAGGATGTCTTTGAAGCGAGTGTGGGAGGTGATAATGCGTCAGTGCCGGGGGGGGGGGGAGCACCAGAGGGTGGGAGGAAAGTGCCTGGAAAGCTGGCTGCCGATGGTGAGATGTCTGTGGAGAGATGTAAAGGTGAGGAACAGCACCTCATCTTTTGATTAGGCAGCCTTCTGGCTCAACACTGAGTTCAACAATTTCAGACCACAACCTCGGCCCCGATCTTTTCACATGGCAGCTGTTGATGATTCTCCCATTGCCATTTACACTTCATCTAGACTCATCTTTTCTTGTCCCATTACATCTCCTTTTGCCTCGCACCATCATCCCTTTTGTCATTTAATCTCTCCTGCCTTCCATCCTATCACAGACCTTCCCTTTTGTCCTGTCCCCCCCCTTTCTCTGGCCCCTGCATTTGCTTAAAAACCTGTTCCATCTCCAACTTTTCCAGTTCTGACGAAGGGTCATCGACCTGAAACATTAGCTCTGTTTCTCTCTCCACAGACGCTGCCTGACCTGATGAGTATTTCCAGCATTTTCTGTTTTTATTTTATATTCTTAGTGTAATTTTCCTGAGAAAACTAGGTGAAGGTGCAAGACCCACGGAGCAGAATTACTCTGAGGTCGAAAATTGTAAGAGACGAGACAAGATAAGGAATGCTTCAGTCTTAAAAAGTCTGCTGACTGTGAGAGGAAGGGACGGCTGAGGGAAGTACGGAGTTCGAAGTGTTTGGGGGAGAAATTCAGTTGTGAGCGCCACCCGTTAGCGCCTTAAGAGGGCGATAAGTGGGGCGCTAACCAACTAGCGCCCGGGCGCGGCGAGACCTGCGCCTCTCGCGAAATTGAGCGGACATTTTGCGGTGGCGCTAAACAATACCGCCACGATCTCCTGAGCCGGCAGATCGTGACGTCAGTCGAGTGCGCAACGCCCTGTTAGCGCCCCGGACCGGATATTGAGTGGCGCCCCCTGCCTTACCGCCTGCCGCTAGCAATGACAGGTTGAGGGGAGCGTTCTGCTGTCGGAAAGGGACTGGGGGAGCGCTATTTAAAGGCGACCGCTTCCTGCCTTTTTTTGTCGGTGACATTTTTGCACCACGCATTCTGAGAGAGAGAGACTTCTGGAGAGATTCAACGCTGTGTGAAGGAGTTTTGCAGGTTGGTTTTGATTTGCCCTTCCTTGTATCGATTTAGAAGAGACTATGGGGGCTGCACTCTGAGCTCTTTTCCTGGTTCTCTCCATTGTTCTTTCCAGCAGATTTGATGTACAGGCCTCTCCAGGCTGAGATTCAGGCCGAGATTCAAGGCTGCAATGAGCAGGATGTGGATGGAGAGCAAGGCAAGATCAACCCTCCCCTTTAAGATAAAAACAGAAAATGCAGGAGAAACTCAGCAGGTCAAGCAGCATCTGTGAAGAGAGAAACAGAGTTAACGTTTCAGGTCAATGACCATTCATCAGAACTCCCCTTTAAGAATTGGACGGTGCCAGTGTGTCTGTGTTCCATTGCTGACTGACATCACATGAGCTTCGCCAGCGCTGTGAGGTAGCGTCCCGCTCCTCCGGCTTAGCGCCTTAAGAGAGTCGTGCAGCGCCTGATTTAGCGCTGCAATCAGCTCCAGGGGCGAAACAGACCAATTTCGCAGTGGGCGGCGATAATTTGCGGTGTTTGCACCCGGCCGAGAATTGCACCCCAATTGGGGCGATACCGAATTTCTCCCCCTTTGAGTCTTGGCAACGTGAGTGTGTAAGATGATGGGGGAGAAATTCAGTGGGCTGCGCCACCAGTTAGCACCTAAAGAGGGCACTCAGTGGCTTTAGCGCCACTGGCCACGCCTCCCGCAATATTTAGCTGGGGCGCTAATGGCGGTGTTAGCCTGTTGCGCTGCGCCGCCACCGATGACGTCATCGGTGTGCGCAGCGCCCCGCTACTGCCTCGATCGCGATATTTGGCAGCGACCGCCTCTGTAGCGCCGCTCGCTAATCGCGCCCGGTTCACGGGGCCTTCCTGTGGCGGCAGTGGCGCAAATTAAGGTGGAGGTGCGGGGCGGCCGTTTTTTTCGGCGGCCGCCTGCCAGCGCCTCCGTCCCCGGCCTCCTGATCTCCCCCCGCGGCATTGCCGGCTGTTTTCCGAGAGCCCGGCACTTCTCCTCGGTGCCGGGCTCTTTTGCCGGCACTCGCGATCGCTCATCGCGCTGGTGCAGGCCCCTCCCCCTTAAGAATGGGAGGAAGGCCGGCAGTACCGCAGCGCGCCATGCGCTGCGGCACGCTGCGCTGCGATGTTCAGTTTCAGCGCCCTAAGAGGGACGCGGAGCGCCTCGAGCCTCGCCCCGTGTCCCTCTTGGGGCACTCAAGCTGAATTTCCGGCGATCACTGCTGCTCCGATCGCAGCGCTAATTCCGGCGCCCAGGCGAGCTTGGCGCCCCGTTTGCGGCTCCACCCAATTTCTCCCCCGATGAGTCTTAGACTTCAATGCCGTGATGTAAAAGCAACATATGCTGCACCAGAGATTGTGATATGTCAGAGTGCTAGAGACGTCTGGTTTGATATGGCTATGTTAATATGAGAGCCATAAGCAATGCACGTTACATCAGAAGCTGCGAGATTCAGTGAATTTAAGGGCTTCTGTAATTAGAACCCACATCTGCTCATAATATCCTTTATATCTTAAAAGTCTTAAGTTGCTTAGTGTGTGTTATACCTGTAATTACTTTTTCTACTAACTCCATTTTATGTGCGAGTATAATTGTGCACGCATAGCCTTGTAGAAATGCAAGAGTCAACAACCCTGCGAGCAAATTAGACTTAATCTGGAAAAGGTTACCCTGTTCTGTTGCCAACTGCTAATCGTCACCCTTCCCATTCTGCCTTTGCTTGAGAGACTCTCGCGACCAGATTTGCCTCCTGGGTAGCAGCGAGCCAGTGACGTACACAACAGCTTTTACAAGGGCAGAGGTTTCAAAACCAAATGAAAAGGCTGATAGAACTTTAATTACCGAACTTCAAGAATGCATTTATAGAACCTCACAGCACACAAGGAGGCCACTGGGCCCATCGTGCCTGTGCCGGCACTTTGAAAGAGCTCTCCAATTAGTCCCACTCCCCCCTGCTTTTTCCCGCTAGCCCTGCAATATTTTCCCCTTCAAGTATTTATCCAATTCCCTTTTGAAAGTTATGATTGAATCTGTTTCCCCTACCCCTTCAGGCAGTGCATTCCAGGTCATAATAAATTTCTCCTCATCTCCCCTCTGGTCCTTTTGCCAATTATCTTAACTCTGTGTCCTCTGGTTACCGACCCTCCTGCCAGTGGACAAAGTTTCTTCTTAAAATCAGAAACAAAGCCCAGGATAGAATAGCAAAATACTGCGGATGCTGGAAATCTGAAATAACAATAGAAAACGCTGGAAAAACTCAGCAGGCCAGGGCAGCATCCGTGGAGAGAGAAACAGAGTCAATGTTTCAGGTCGAAGACCTTTCGTCAGAACTGGGAGACGGTTGGGGATTGGAAACTGAGAAGGGCAGAACTTCTTCAAGGTGGGCATTCCTAGAAGAGAGGTGGCAGTGAGCCAAACGCTAATATAATAGCAAAATACCGCGGATGCTAGAAGTTCCATTTCAACACTTCTGTCTGTATAGGAAAGAAACTCCTAATCTATCTGTATTTCTATTAATGTAATAAACATCAGGAAAGATCGATAAGGCTGGGGCTCTTTTCTCTAGAAAAGAGAAGGCTGAGGGGTGACCCGATAGAGGTCTTCAAGATTATGAAAGGGTTCAATAGGGTAGACGTAGAGAAGATATTTCCACTTGTGGCCGAGACCAGAACTAGGGGCCGTAAATATAAGATAGTCACTAATAAATCCAAAAAGGAATTCAAGAGCAACTTCTTCCCCCAGAGAGTGGTGAGAATGTGGAACTCGCTACCACAGGGAGTAGTTGAGGCGAATAGCGTAGATACATTCAAGGGGACATCTTTCCATTTCCCACACCGGCCACTCTGTGCCCTCTCTGTGTGAGATTGCCAACTTAAAGCCTAATTACATCCCCACGTCTACTAGGAGCTGGAATTGAGACAGCCCAAACTCATTTCACATCGGGACCGTACATCCAGCAGACAGAGGAAACTTGCATCCCATCAATCTGGGCTTGATTTGATCACAGGCCCCGGAGGTGAAATGCCTGTATTTAACCCACGGCACCACCCAGTCCCTTAGGAGTTTCCTTTTTAAACTATAAGATGCAGCCAAATATTCAACATCTTCGAGAAATACCAAACTATAAGGTCATACTCTGAAGATCATTATTCGAAGATCATTCTTTGTGTTTACAATTTCTTCGCAAATTTCCCTGACAAGTAAACCCATTGTTAATCACAATTAGTTGCCAGTGATTTGGGCCCAACATATTTTGGATGAGAACCAAGAACTCGAAACTCAATATTCTAGGCATTAAATATAAAGGAATTTGGCAGTACATTGTTGAAGTATGCACAAAACACTATGTGTGACTTTCAAAACAGTTGCATCTCCACAAAGCTATTTGCGGTACTCATTTTCTTTCCCTCCGAATGGTCACTGTGACATTTACTGGACCTGGCACATTTTTTGCAATGTTGGGTCTGTGGAATAACTGCTCTTATTCTCATTTTTTTTTTTAAAGGTTTCTTGTTTTAAGCTGTCCCGTGTGATAGTGTGCGTGATGTAGACATCACTGACTGAGGATAGAAGAACTGTTAAGAGAAGGAAGTGCCCTCTACCACAGAAGGCAGTAGAGGTCAATTCATTAAATATATTCAAGAAGGAGTTAGATATATTTCTTAAGGCTAAAGGGATCAAGGGATATGGAGAGAAGGCAGGGACAGGGTACTGAATTTGGATGATCAGCCATGATCTCATTGAATGGCGGGGCAGGCTCGAGGGGCCGAATGGCCTACTCCTGCTCCTATCTTCTATGTTTCTATGTTTCAATAGGTCCAAAAAACCCATCTCTTTTGTATACGTAGATCCAGCTTCACCCTTGGCATTAGCCGTGGCTCAGTGGGCAGCACTCTTGCCTATCTGAGTCAGAAGGTTGTGGGTTCCAAGCCCCACTCCAGAGTCTTGAGCATAAAATCTAAGCTGATGCTCCTGTGCAGCACTGAGGGAGTGCTGCATTGTCGGAGGTGCCGTCTTTCAGATGAGACAATAAACCGAGGCCCCATCTGCCCTCTCAGGTGGATGTAAAAGATCCCATGGCACTTATTATTGAAGAGAAGGCGAGTTATCCCTGGTGTCCTGGCCAGTGTTTATACCTCAATCAACATCTCATAATATTATGTGGGAGCTTGCTGTGTGCAAATTGGCTGCTACATTACAACAGTGACTACACTTCAAAAGTACATCAATGGCTGTAAAACGCTTTGAGACGTCCTGAGGTCATGAAAGGCGCCATAAGGAAAAAATACATATTCTTGTCTCTTGAACCCTGACTGCTGCAATGTCCTTTCCCATTAACTTATTTAACAATTGTATTAGCCTTTGGGTGATAAAGTTTCATTTGACTCCCCTCCTTACTCCTAACTTTTAACCTGTGCCCTATGGTATTTGATTTCTTCATCGTAGTGAACAATTAAGCCAAATCCTTTTTGTCAGGTCCCTTCATAATCTTGAAAACTTCATTGAGGTTGCCTCAAAGTCTCCTCTTTTCCAAAGAAAACAAGCCCAACCTCCTTAACCTTTCCTCATAACTTAAATTCCTGTTACCCAGGATCATCTTCCTTGCTCCCATGGGACTGTGGACAAAAAAAAATTCAGGAATCACTAAAATGATTATTGAAGTCCTCACAGAGGAAGACTAGTTGAAATGTGACGGAGAAAATAGTATTGCAAAAACAGGTTTTTAATAAGGCACTCCTAATAACGTTTTATGTGCTCCGAGGTTAGAAGCCTTTATTCCCATATAAATCCTTTGTAGTATTTTGATGATGTGTCAGACAGATTAATCAGATTAAAGTTAGCCCTAAGCTCCTTGTGCACAGAACTTGTTTACATTCCACCTGGTGACGTTCAACGTTGCCTTTGGTGGAATGTAAAGTGGGCGACACGCTCACCCAAATGATTGAAGTGGGGCCCGAGCAAATGTTCCCTTTCAGCTGCTCTTTAAGGGCTCTTCAGGTCCCGCGCAGCCGGTGATCCGGCTTTTAAATAGAAAAACCGCACACGTGTGGAATTTTGAATTGTCCGCGCCACCCGTTAAAGGGGCCGCGCGGGCCCCCCAAAAAAAATTAGACGCAACATCGGGCCTGAGGGTCAATTTTGGGCCCGCCTTGGGCCTCCCGGTTGGGGTGACTCTGTAGAGCCAATTCTGGCCCAAGCAAATTTATTCCATTGCAACAACAACTACTCGCATTTATACAGCGCCCTTAACGTAGTAAAAAGTCCCAAGGCACTTCGCAAGAGCGTAATGAAACAAGATTTGACACCGAGCCACATAGAAACATAGACGATAGGAGCAGGAGTAGGCCATTCGGCCCCTCGAGCCTGCTCCGACATTCAATGAGATCATGGCTGATCATCCAAATTTAGTACCCTGTCCCTGCTTTCTCCCTATATCCCTTGATCCCCTTAGCCTTAAGAAATATATCTAACTCCTTCTTGAATATATTTAATGAATTGGCCTCCACTGCCTTCTGTGGTAGAGAATTCCACAGGTTCACCACTCTCTGGGTGAAGAAATTCCTCCTCATCTCTGTCCTAAATGGCTTACCCCTTATCCTTAGACTGTGACCCCTGGTTCTGGACTGCCCCGCCATCAGAAACATCCTTCCTGCATCTAGTCTGTCTAGTCCTGTTAGAATTTTATAAGTTTCAATGAGATCCCCTCTCATTCTTCTAAACTCCAGCGAGTATAAGCCCAATCGATCCAATCTCTCCTCATACGTCATTCCTGCCATCCCAGGTATCAGTCTGGTGAATCTTCGCTGCACTCCCTCCGTGGCAAGAACATCCTTCCTCAGATAAGGTGACCAAAACTGCACACAAAAGTCAAGGTGTGGTCGCACCAAGGCCCTGTACAACTGCAGCAAGACATCCTTGCTCCTGTACTCGAATCCTCTCGCTACGAAGGCCAACATACCATTTGCCTTCTTAACTGCCTGCTGCACCTGCATGCTTACCTTCAGCGACTGGTGCACAATAACACCCAGGTCTCGTTGCACTTCCCCTTTTCCCAATCTATTGCCGTTCAGATAATAATCTGCCTTCCTGTTTTTGCCACCAAAGTGGATAACCTCGCATTTATCCACATTATACTGCATCTGCCATGCATCTGCCCAATCACCCAACCTGTCCAAATCATACTGGAGTTTCTCTGCATCCTCCTCACAGCACACATGCCCACCCAGCTTTGTGTCGTCTGCAAACTTGGAGATATTACATCTAGTTCCCTCGTCTAGATCATTAGCTGGGGTCCTAGCACCGATCCCTGCGGTACCCCACTAGTCACTGCCTGCCACTCGGAAAAAGACCTGTATATTCCAACTCTTTGCTCTCTGTCTGCCAGCCAGTTCTCTATCCAAGTCAGTACCTTTCCCCCAATCCCTTGTGTTTTAACTTTACACGCTAATCTCTTATGCGGGACCTTATCGAAAGCCTTCTGAAAGTCCAAATACACCACATCCACTGGTTCTCCCTTACCTATTCTACCAGTTACATCCTCAAAAAATTCCAGTAGATTAGTCAATCACGATTTACCTTTTGTAAATCCATGTTGACTTTGTCCGATCCTGTCACTGTTTTCCAAGTGCTCTGCTATTACATCTTTTATAATGGACTCTAGCATTTTCCCCACTACCGATGTAGTGTTCTTTGAGGAAGTAACATATAGGGTGGATAAAGGGGAACCAGTGGACGTAGTGTATTTAGACTTCCAAAAGGCATTTGACAAGGTGCCACACAAAAGATTATTGCTTAAGATAAAAAATCACGGGATTGGGGGTAATATTCTGGCATGGATAGAGGATTGGCTATCTAACAGAAGGCAGAGAGTTGGGATAAATGGTTCATTCTCAGACTGGCAAGCAGTAACTAGTGGTGTTCCGCAGGGGTCAGTGCTGGGTCCCCAACTCTTTACAATCTATATTAACGATTTGGAGGAGGGGACCGAGTGTAACATATCAAAGTTTGCAGATGATACTAAGATGGGAAGGAAAGTAGTGAGTGAGGAGGACATTAAAAACCTGCAAGGGGACATAGACAGGCTAAGTAAGTGGGCAGAGATTTGGCAGATGGAATACAATACTGGAAAGTGTGAGGTTATGCACTTTGGCAGGAAAAATCATAGAGCAAGTTATTATCTTAATGGCAAGAAACTGGAAAGTACTGAAGTACAAAGGGATCTGGGGGTCCTGGTGCACGAAACTCAAAAGGTTAGTATGCAGGTGCAGCAAGTGATTAAGAAGGCCAATGGAATGTTGGCTTTCATTGCTAGGGGGATAGAATATAAAAATAGGGAGGTATTGCTTCAGTTGTACAAGGTATTGGTGAGACCGCACCTGGAATACTGCATACAGTTTTGGTGTCCATACTTAAGAAAAGACATACTTGCTCTCGAGTCAGTACAAAGAAGGTTCACTCGGTTAATCCCGGGGATGAGGGGATGGACATATGAGGAGAGGTTGAGTAGATTGGGACTCTACTCATTGGACTTCAGAAGAATGAGAGGCGATCTTATTGAAACATATAAGATTGTGAAGGGGTTGGATCGGGTGGATGCGGGGAGGATGTTCCCGATGATGGGTGAAACTAGAACTAGGGGGCATAGTCTTAGAATAAGGGGCTGCTCTTTCAAAACTGAGATGAGGAGGAACTACTTCACTCAGAGGGTGGTAGGTCCATGGAATATGCTGCCCCAAAAAGCTGTAGAAGCTACATCATTACATAAATTTAAAACAGAAATAGACAGTTTCCTAGAAGTAAAGGGAATTAAGGGTTACGGGGAGCGGGCAGGAATTTGGACATGAGTCTAGGTTCGGATCGGACATGGCCCTGTGGGTAGCGGAGCGGGCCCAGGGGCCGCGTAGCCTGATCCTGCTCCTATTTCGTGTGTCTAATTCTGTTAGATTCAGGAGATGGTTCTGTGATAGTAGATTGGCGGTTAGGATCAGATCAGCCATGATCTTATTGAATGGCGGAGCAGGCTCGAGGGGCCAATTGGCCTACTCCTGCTCCTCACAGAAATCACAGAAACCCCACAGTGCAGATAGAGGCCATTTCGGCCCATCGAGCCTGCACTGACACATATCCCACCCGATCCCCGTAACCCCTACACCAACACATGTCCCACCCTATCCCTGTAACCCCACGTATTTAATCCCCCTAACACTAAGGGTCAATTTATCATAGCCAATCAACCTAACCCGCACATCTTTGGACTGTGGGAGGAAACCGGAGCACCCGGAGAAAACCCACGCAAACACGGGGAGAATGTGCAAACTCCACACAGACAGTCGCCCGAGGCCGGATTCGAACCCGGGTCTCTGGCGCTGTGAGGCAACAGTGCTAACCACTATGCCACCGTGCTCCTATTTCTTATGTTTTTATGTCAAGCTTACCGGTCTGTAATTCCCCGTTTTCTCTCTACCACCTTTTTTGAATAGTGGGGTAATATTAGCTACCCTCCAATCCATGGGAACTGTTCCAGAGTCTATAGAATTTTGGAAGATGACCAGCAATGCATCTACTATTTCTAGGGACACTTCCTTAAGTACCCTAGGAAATATTAGGGCAGGTGACCACAAGCTTGGTCAAAGAGGTCGGTTTTAAGGAGCATCTTAAAGGAGGAGAGTGAGGTGGAGAGACGCAGAGGTTTAGGCAGGGAATCCCAGGGGTTAGGGCCCAGGCGCCCAAAGGCACGGCTGCCAATGGTGGAGCGATGGAAATCGGGGATGCTCAAGAGGGCAGAATTGGAGGAGTGTAGAGATCTCGGAGGGTTGTAGGGCTGGAGGAGATTACAGAGACAGGGAGGGGCGGGGAGGCCATGGAGGGATTTGAAAACAAGGTTGAGAATTTTAAAATCGATGCGTTGCCAGACCAGGAGCCAATGTAGGTCAGCGAGCAAATAAAAAAATAAAACAGGCAATTAAAAGGCTTTCTATAGGCATATTAGTTGCAAGAGGATAGTTATCTGCTCCAAGATAAAGGAGGCAAGCTTCTATTATCAAAGACAATAATCAGGGACAAAATTAACAGTCACTTGGACAAGTGTGGATTAATTAAGGAAAACCAGCACGGATTTGTTAAAGGTTTAACCAACTTGATCGAGTTTTTTGATGAGGTAACAGAGAGGGTTGATGAGGGTAATGCGGTTGACGTGGTGTACATGGACTTTCAAAAGGCATTTGATAAAGTGCCACATAATAGGCTTACCAGCAAAGTTGAAGCCCATGGAATAAAAGGGACAGTGGCAGCATGGATACGGAATTGGCTAAGTGACAGGAAATAGAGAGTAGTGGACTGGAGGAAGGTATAGAGTGGTGTTCCCTAGGGGTCGGTTCTAGGACCACTGTTTTTCTTGATATATATTAATGACTTGGATGTGGGGGTACAGGGCACAATTTCAAAATTTGCAGATGACACAAAACCTGGAAGTATAGTGAACAGTGGGGAAGAGAGTGATAGACTTCAAGAGGACACAGACAGGCTGGTGAAATGGGTGGACATGAGGCAGATGAAATTTAACGCAGAAAAGTGCGAAGTGATACATTTTGGTAGAAAGAATGAAGAGAGGAAATATAAACTAAAGGGTACAATCTTAAAGGGGGTGCATGAACAGGGAGACCTGGGGGTATATGTGCACAAATCGTTGAAGGTGGCAGGACAGGTTGAGAAAGCAGTTAAAAAAGCTTACCGGATCCTGGGCTTCATGAATAGAGGTATAGGGCAGGATTTTCATTGGGCCGTGGAGGCGGGATTGGAGGCGTGTGGGGGGTTAAAATCCCAAAATCGAGGGGCACGAGCCCATCCCGCCTCCATGCCAGTTTCAAAGGAGGCGGGTACCTGACCCGCACTGGGACCCGCCCCACGAGAAGGGTCGCGAACCAGAGGACACAGATTTAAAGGTGATTGGCAAAAGAACCAAAGGCGACATGAGGAAAAACTTTTTTATGCAGCGAGTGGTTAGGATCTGGAATGCACTGCCTGAGAGGGTGGTGGAGGCAGATTCAATCGTGGCTTTCAAAAGGGAATTGGATAAGTAGCTGAAGGAAAATTTTTGCAGGGCTTCGGGGTAAGGGCAAGGGAGTGGGATTAGCTGAAGTGCTCTTGCAGAGAGCCGGCACAGGCTCGACGGGCCGAATAGCCTCCTTCTGTGCTGTAACCATTCTATGATTCTATGATTAGCGATTGAGGGAATGGCAGAAATACTAAATAAGAACTTTATCTCAATGGGAGGTGGCTATTGTGATTACAAACCCACCAGCGAGAGCGAAGGACAATTAGAGGTAACTATTGAATGAGAAATGGTACTGAAGAAGGTGCTGAAACTTAAGGCAGAGAAATCATAAGGGCCTGATGGCTTTCATCCAAGGATCCTAAGGAAGCTAGAGATGACTATAATTTTCCAAAATTCTTTGTAAAGGAAATTTGTGCCAGAGGAGTGGAAGGTGACCAATGTGACACCCACTTTAGAAAGGGTGACATGGATAAGCTAGGAACATATAGGCCAGTTAATCTTACCTCAGTTTTATTAAACTACTGGTGTCTGTAAAACAGGAAGAAATTAGTCAGGACTTGGAGTTAATCAGGGCCAGTCAGCACAGATTTTTAAAAGCAGCCCATGCTTGACCAATCTAATAGAATTCTTTGGAAAAATAACAAAGGATAAAGTAAATACAATGGTTTATATGGATTTTTGAAAAAAGCATTTGATAAGGTGTCATATAAGATACTTGACGTAAGAAAACTACTAGGCACTTGGTCAGAGTATTAAACAAGGCTTTAATCGACTGTTTCACAACATGGAAGTCTAGTTATCCTTCACTAGTTCCTGTTTACAAAATGTCCCTGAGCAAGCTGGGCTCGTGCCCGAGTATTTATACTCTCCCTGGACAGCGCCACCAGCAGGCCGCCCAGTATATTTCATAAGTCATTTCTACATGAATGGCACGATTTATGTCATTCTTCCCGCCTGAAAGATTGGAAGTCCGGCGGCTTCTTTCTACTGAATTAGTGGGACTAAGAATAGACACAGTCATTTGGATCTCCGTTGGTGGCCGGAAGGCACGTCTCCTCGGACCGTGTTTTGGTCCCTGGGTCGCTTAGTTCATACCAGCGGGCTGCCAGAGTCCGTGTCGCCTTGATCGACCCGAGGGGGACTGGGGAGATCGTGGCTCCGGGTGCAGGCCCCCACAGGTGCAGAGCTGGCTTCACCCTGCCCAGTAGTCGGTGACTGACCGGCGTCCTGGCTTCGGGTGACCATCCCGTGGGGAGTGCTCTGTTCCCCGGGTTGATCCGGCGGAATAGCTGGCAGATCCCTTGACGTCCCTGGTAGGGCAGCATCTTCAGAGGAGTGCAGGGTATCGGCGTTATTGATACGGGTCCCACCATCGATTGGGTCTGTGGGGCCGGTTGGGCAGGGGGCCAAATCCCGAAGTGACACTGCAGATTCCCGGCTATCAGGGTACAGCACGTATGCGTACGTGGGACTGACATCCGTCAGTTCCACTTCGTCGACGAGGGGATCACTCTTAGAGGATCGGACGAATCTTTGGAGCAGCATGGGGCCAGGAGCTGTCAACCATGATGGTAGGGATGTCCCATGAGTGGAGCGACGCTGGAACCCGAAGAATCGTTCGTGAGGAGTAGCATTGGTGGATGTAGAAAGAAGAGACCTGATGGAATGCAATGCGTCAGGGAGCATAGTTTCCCACTGCTGGTCTGATAGGTTGTGTGACCTCAGTGCAACCTCAGTGCAAGACGAACAGCGTTCCAAATGATAGCATTGTATCTCTAACTTATCAGGAACATTCTCACCATACACCCTGAGGAAGTTGCTGAAGGTACGATACCAGTGTTTCCATACCTTAGCCGTTGTAGGTGAATTCGGGTCCAGGTCAAGGCGGGCGGGTCGGAGTAGTTTCTCCATGATGGATTGATTACTGCCTTTGGTTCCCTTCTACCGTTTGAGTCGTAGACGTCTGTTCCCAAAAGCACTCAGAGCATGGAGCAGCAAGAAGTCGATTAAATTGACGTAAGAAAACTACTAGGCACTTGGTCAGAGTATTAAACAATCGACTGTTTCACAACATGGAAGTCTAGTTGTCCTTCACTAGTTCCTGTTTACAAAATGTCCCTGAGCAAGCTGGGCCCATGCCCGAGTATTTATACTCTCCCTGGACAGCGCCACCAGCAGGCCGCCCAGTATATTTCATAAGTCATTTCTACATGAATGGCACGATTTATGTCAATACTTATGACAAAGATAATAAAAATCAATAGGATGTGGCCACATGGATAGGGAGATCTTTGGAGCAGAGAAAGCAAAGGGTAGGGATAATAGTTTGTCAGTCTGGAAAATATGATGAGTGGTGTTCTATAAGGGTCTGTGTTGGTGGGCTCTTATCTACTATATACAAAAATTACAAAAGCAAAATACTGTGGATGCTGGAAATCTGAAATAAAAACAGAAAATGCTGGAAATACTCAGCAGGTCAGGCAGCATCTGTGGAGAGAGAAACAGAGTTAACGTTTCAGGTCAATGACAAAAATTGCATGGATTTAGGAATTGAGGGAACAACATCAAAGTTTGCTGATGACAGCAAACTTAAGGCATGCAATGAGGAAGACTGCAGGGGAGACATAGACAGCCAGCAGGGTGGGCTGAGGGGTGGCAGATGCAGTTTAATGTACAAAAGTAATACATTTTAGAAGTAGGAACAGGGAGCAGAGGAGTGTTGGTGTGAAGATACACCGCACATTTAGACGGCAGTGCAAGTAGAAAGGGCAATTACAACAAAGGCAAACGGAAATCTTGGTTTTGTATCTAGAGGAACACAAAAGCAAGGAGGTAATGCTTCTTCTTAGGCAGTCCCTCGGAACCGAGGATGACTTGCTTCCACATTAAAAATGAGTTCTCAGGTGACTGATGAGTCCAATGCGGGACCTACAGTCTCTGTCACAGGTGGGGCAGATGGTGGTTGAAGGGGCGGGTGGGTGGGGTGCTTGGGTTGACGTGCGCTCCTTGCGCTGCCTGCGCTTGGCTTCCGCTTGCTCCCAGCGAAGAGACTCGAGGTGTTTGGCGCCTTCCCGGATGCTTCTCCTCCACTTTGTGCGGTCTTGGGCCAGGGATTCCCAAGTGTCGGTGGGGATGTTACACTTTTTCAAGGAGGCTTTGAGGGTGTCCTTGAAGCGTTTCCTCTGCCCACCTGGGACTCTCTTGCCGTGCCGGAACTCCGAGTAGAGCACTTGTTTTGGGAGTCTTGTATCGGGCATGCGGACAATGTGACCCGTCCATCGGAGCTGATTGAGCGTGGTCAAAGCTTCGATGCTGGGGATGTTGGCCTGAGCAAGAACACTGACGTTAGTGCACCTATCCTGCCAATGGATTTGCAGGATCTTGCGGAGGCAGCGTTGGTGGTACCTCTCCAGTGCTTTGAGGTGCCTGCTGTACATGGTCCATGTCTCTGAAGCATACAGGAGGGCGGGTATCACTGCTGCTCTGTAGACCATGAGCTTAGTGACGGGTTTGAGGTCCTGGTCTTCAAACACTCTCTTCCTCAGGCGACCGAAGGCTGCACTGGCACACTGAAGTCGGTGTTGGACTTCGTCGTCGACATCTGCCCTTGTTGACAGTAGGCTCCCGAGGTATGGAAAGTGGTCCACGTTGTCCAAGGCCTTTTCGTGGATTTTGATAATTGGGGGGCAGTACTGTGTGGCAGGGGCAGGTTGGTAGAGGACCTTTGTCTTACGGATGTTTAGTGCAAGATTTTAGTGAAATCTTAGTTTTGTATCTAGAGGAACACAAAAGCAAGGAGGTAATGCTAAACTTAGATCGGCCACAATCGGAGTATTTTTTCCAATTTTGGACGCTGCATTGTAGGAAGGAGATAAAAGCAATGGGAAAGATGCAGCATAGATTCATTAGGAAGTAACCAGGGTTAGAGCCATAAAGAGAGACTTAAAGCAGTTCGATCTATTTTCATTGGAGCTGAATGGCCTGATATAACCCTTCATAACCTTGAATCGTTCTAAGGTAAAATAGTCATGGGTTGTTTCCGATGGTCAGTGAGATGGTAACCAGAGAGCACAAAGTTAAGATAATCACAAAAGAATTAAAGGGGAGATTAGAGAACAGTTCTTAACACAGAGTGTGACGAGAATGTGGAATCCTCTACCAGAAACCATTGTTGATGCAGAGTCCATTAATCCTTTTACAAGGTAACTAGATAATTGTTTTTAAAAGAGGAATATTAAAGCATATGGGGAGCAGGAGAGTGGGATTAGATCAGATGGCTGATGTGCTGAAGGACACCAACATATGGGCCTGTTTCTATGAACCTAATCAATGTGTTTCAGTTACTAGTGGTACCCAATACCAAAAGAAACAATCATAAATAATGGTCGGTTGCTGTGGTAATGGATGTGAAAGGCTTAAGAAAAAGCTCTCCATTTAAATTAGAGGCCTATACAGGTAGATCTTGGTAAAATGACCAAGGCCCTCGACGCTGCCAATGGCCAATCATTGGTGACTCACACTCTACTATCGTAGCCAAAGAGAGACAATCTGTATTTGGACTATGGAGACCTTTAGTGCTCCTACTGCATTAGAGACTTGAGCACAAAAATCCAGGCTGACACTCCCAGTGCCGTACTGAGGGAGTGCTGCACTGTCGGAGGTGCCGTTGTTCGGATGAGGCGTTAAACCGAGGCCCCGTCTGCCCTCTCAGGTGGATTTAAAAGATCCCATGGCCACTATTTCGAAGAAAAGCAGGGGAGTTCTCCCCGGTGTCCTGGGGCAAATATTTATCCCTCAATCAACATCACTAACATCAGATTATCTGGTCATTATCACTTTGCTGTTTGTGGGAGCTTGCTGTGCGCAAATTGGCTGCTGCGTTTCCTACATTACAACAGTGACCACACTTCAAAAAGTACTTCATTGGTTGTAAAGTGCTTTGGGATGTCTGGTTGTCGTGAAAGGCGCTATAGAAATGCAAGTCTTTCTTTTTTTACAGTAAATCATTTAATGATCCTCTGACTAAGTACAATTAACTAAAGAAAGACTAGAGGTCAAAACTTGCAACTTTCCTGTCTGTATTTCCACTGCCTTTTCTTTGAAATAGGAGGGTGATATCAAGTGCGTTATTCTACTTGTTTGAAAGGCTGCTTTCCCGTGCGAGACATCTGTGATGGGTGTTATTATCCTCAACAGATGTATTTACTGTTGTAATTAATTGAAACAATATTTTACAATAAAGAATTTTCTGTTAATTATATCATACATCTGCCATTAACCCTGTGCTCTGTTGTTGAGCTATTCCCACAGGAAGGTGTCGATCGCAACGAGGGCAGGGCTTAGTGGCAGGGGCAATGCAATTGGCCGCAGTGTTGAAAGAAAGAAAGGCTTGCATTTCTATAGCACCTTTCACGACCACCGGACAACCCAAAGCGCTTTACGGCCAATGAAGTGCTCACGCGTGAAGAACGGGCACTTGGGCGAGGTACCAGAGGGCAGTTGGTACCCACGCACCCATAAACCCCAGCACGAGTCAGGACCTTTCTGAGAGGGTAGTCCAGAAATCGAAGTTAGCTGGGGCTGATAGTTGGATGAATTATTCACTGCCCGTCACAATGTCAACAGTTACAGATCTTGCAAATCAGTTCAGGGAGTTTCCTAAACATAGGATGTCAAAAGTCACTCAGATCAAAGTGTGTGTTGATATTTTAATTAAACACCACATGCCATTAAACTCATTTTCCACACTGTAATTTTTATAATGGCTGCAACACAAGCTTCAGAATTTGATTGCATTCCAACAGTGGCGCCAGATTAAAATTTCTCATTACATCCTTGTGCTCTGGTTTGTTCAACACGTTAGTTAATAAGAAGTCTAGGAATTAATGTCACTTCTGGATGCTAGCCAGGCGTGGATTGTGAATACCAGTATCAGATGATATGAGCAATGATTAAATCAAAGTCTCTTGCAGTCTCTCTGCACTGCCGGTGCTGAGCTGCAGAATAGACGATAAAGTTAAACCTCATTGCCCATCTCCTCCAGTAGCTCAGCGGATGAATGCACCACGTGATGTGGTACCGCGCTACACAGATTGTTCCTTCTCCCCAATTTCCGCCACCTCCAACGTGATCCCACCACCAAACGCATCTTCCCCTCACCTCCCCTCCCTCCGTGACACCTAACACCCCTTCCCCTTCGCCCGGCAGCTTCCCATGCAAGCGCTGGAGATGCAACACCTGTCCTCTTACCTCCTCCCTTCCCACTGTCCAGGGCCCCAAACACTCCTTCCAGGTGAAAGAGTGATTTACTTGTACTTCTTGCAATTTAATATACTGTATTCGCTGCTCACGATGTGTTCTCCTCTACATTGGGGAGACCAAACGCAGATTGGGCGACCACTTTGCAGAACACCTCCGTTCAGTCCGTAAGGGTGACCCCGAGCTTCCGGTCACCTGTCACTTTAATTCTCCACTTCACTCCCACTCTGATCTCTCTGTCCTCGGCCTCTTACATTGTTCCAATGAAGCTCAACGTAAGCTCGAGGAACAGCACCTCATCTTTCGATTCGGCACTTTACAGCCTTCTGGACTCAACATTGAGTTCAACAATTTCAAACTACTGTATAACCCCTACCCCCATCTTTCATGCTGTATGATTTTGCCATCCCCATTTGCAACATTTTATCTTTCCTGCCTCTTACCTTAGCACAGTATGTTCCTTCAATTCCGCGCCACCCCCCCACCCCCCTGTCTCTGCACCTGCTTAATATCTGTTACATCTCCAGCTTTTTCCAGTTCCGATGAAGGGTCCCAGACCTGAAACGTTAACTCTGTTTCTCTCTCCACGGATGCTGCCTGGCCTGCTGAGTGTCTCCAGCATTTTCTGTTGTTATTTCAGATTGTTCCTGGTTTGTCCGACTCGGCTGGACTGGAGTTCTGGAGTTGCGATGTTTCAAGTGGTTTCCGTGCTCCTGAGCACTATGGAGTGGGGGAAGAATATCGACCAGGGTTCCTGTCAACGTTCCCGCTAATTTTTATTGTGAGCGCACGGTTCCTTTAACGATCTGCACGGCCGATTCAAATTACCGCACGTGCGCGTTTTTTTCCATTTAAAAGCTGACAAGCTGCCTGCGCGGGACCTCCAGACCACTGGCAGCTTAACGGGATCATTGGTTCCTGCTCCTGATCGGTCCTGGTCCTCCTGTGTTGTAAAATTCTCTGATCTCTACTTACGTTCATATTTGTGATTTTTATTTTGAAGTTTGAAGCCCATGTAATGGAGTTATCATTTCAGTAGTGAGAGGGAACTTCTGGATTTTGATAAAACTGTCATAACAGGAACAAGAAGGAAAGTTCCCCCTCCCCTTTACTTTCTTCCCCTCCGCTCAAGGGGGTGCCGACTCATGTTGGGAATGGTTCCACAGACACTGGCTGCACTTCCAGTACCTCACCCAAGTGTCCATTGTATGAGCACAGACAATTGTATTGGCAGGCTATTCAGGCATGGGGGGCAGCACAGCCGAGCCCTTTCTTCTCCTGATCTCAGCAACGTCCCTCGGCACCGCTTGAAGTCGCGCGAGCTCTTTTGGACCCGCGAGCTTAACCTTCGACGCTGCGACCTCAACCCTGACGGTGCTCGGAAAGTCGAACGGAGATCATAAAAAGTCACAAACACCTCGTGACAGACCCGACGCGGACACTCCCCGGCTTCGATCTTCCGCGAAGCTTATGGGAAACCATAAACCGCGGCCGCACAAACCGCGGCAGAATGCGGATACTTGATGCACAAACGGAGGATTAATAACTCTCCAGTGTGTGCGACTGTGGTCACCCAGAACAGACCATGGAACGTAGAACGACTCAACGCCCCATTTACAAATACGGAGGAGGCATCACAGCTACACACTCCGCTACTCCTGACGCAATTATCTGGCTTAAATGTAAAATTATAGTTGTTGCTTGACATCAGCCACACGGTGTAATAGTAATAGTGCTTGATGCACATCTTCCCAGGCTCTCCAGCAGTGATCACTGGACAGTGATGACAAGCTGAAAGCCCTACTAGCCTAGAAGCAATGAAGCCGATGTTAGCGGCTGATAGAAAACTTGACGTGCATTGGTGTTTGTGGGACCTTGCTGTGCACAAATTGGCTGCCTCGTTTCCTACATTACAACAGTGACTGTTAATTGTATTTAAGTGGTGTATAACAATTGGGTATTAATTCTATTCAGGTGATGGGACTCTCTTGTGCACAGGAAACTCTCGTTTTATATCCGGAAATCTCTATTAACCGGCAAAATTCAGGAGTAGGTTCAGGTAAGTTTTACTGCATATTAGTGGCCGTGTAACCGGGGTTCCTGCACCTGTGGCCCTGTAACAGGGACTCCTGGATCTGTGGCTGTGTAACCGGTGTGCTGTGTAACGGGGCTCTTGTACATTGGTAGGTGTACCTCTCCGTTATCCGGAATTTTGAATCAAACGGCACCATCCCAGTCCCGTAAGTGCCGGATACCAAAGAGTTTCCTGTATATGGGAGTAGGCTAGGATCACTCTAATCACAGAATCACAGAAACCCCACAGTGCAGATAGAGGCCATTTCGGCCCATCGAGCCTGCACCGACACATATCCCACCCGATCCCCGTAACCCCTACACCAACACATATCCCACCCTATCCCTGTAACCCCACGTATTTAATCCCCCTAACACTAAGGGTCAATTTATCATAGCCAATCAACCTAACCCGCACATCTTTGGACTGTGGGAGGAAACCGGAGCACCCGGAGAAAACCCACACAAACACGGGGAGAATGTGGAAACTCCACACAGACAGTTGCCCGAGGTCGGATTCGAACCCGGGTCTCTGGCGCTGTGAGGCAACAGTGCTAACCACTACGCCACCATGCTGCTAATGTCAGGGTACGGTAGCATAGTGGTAGTGTTACTGGGCTAGTAATCTAGAGGCCTGGACTAATGAACCAGCAATACATGAGTTCAAATCCCATTACAGCAACTAGGGAATTTAAGTTCAGTTAATTAAATAGAAAGCTGGTATCAGTAATGGTGACCATGAAACTATCAAATTGTTGTAAAAGCCCAATCCAGTTCACTAATGTCCTTTAGGGAAGGAAATCTGCTGTCCTTACCTGGTCTGGCCTATATGTGACTCCAGACCCACAGCAATGTGGTTGACTCTTTTAACTGCCCTCTGAAATGGCAGCTTGCCACCACCCTCTCAAGAGTAATAAATGCTGGCCTTGCCAACAACACCCACATCCGGTGAATGAATAAAATAAAGGCTGGGTATGGGAGCAGCTGATCTTGGGGGGTTGCACAGTATGTCACGTGTGTCTCTGTAAATAAAAGGCTTGTAAGTAACTTAAAGACCAGGCTCTAGTCTTCTATCCTTCACCGCCTCGCTCTCTGAATTTTACACTTCAAAAGTACTTTGTTGGCTGTAAAGCACTTTGGGACATCCTGAGGTCAAGACGCTACATAAATGCAAGTTGAGAAAGAATCCTCGGGGTCCATTCGACTTAGCCTGCGTGTGTGAGGTTTGAGGAGGCTGTTTTGTCTGCATAGATACTTAATACTGAACCTCCCACCAGCAATTACATAATTAGTAATAACTGAATTCTCAATTGGGTCAATATTTTCCTTTGTGCTTGCAACAGTTTGTGATATAATTATCTGGGACATGCTACAGCCAGATAATCTGGGAAGTATGTCTGAACTTCTTTTATGCTCCATCGATTTTTGTGTCCGGCAATCTGTATGATTTGGCTCGGAGAGATTTCGTGCTCGTCTTGTTTTTGTAGGAGATACTTACAAAGTGAATGCTCTGCATTTAAGCTTCAAGTACAATAATACAATTACGGTGAGTGAGATGCAAAGAATTACAGGTCAAACGGAACCAATATCCATGCTGAGGAATTCCAAAGTAGGATAAGAATGTAATTCAGAGCAGGCAAGACCAATTCGATCACTGTCCGAGCTTAACAAGGCCAGAGGAATAGACAGCACCCAAGAGCATCCACGATGACTCAATGCCCTGGGTGAGACCACTGGGAAGGAATGAGGGGCCATATCCTCTCAATTATTTTGTTGGTATTGGGTTACCTCCTTCTCTCCTCCACTGGTCCAAATTCTGACATAGAATCATGGAAACGTACAGCACAGAAGGAGGCCATTCGGCCCATCGTGCCGGTGCCAGCTCTTTGAAAGAGCTATTCAATTAGTCCCACTCCCCCCTGCTCTTTCCCCGTAGCCCTGCAAACTTTTCCTTTTGAAGTATTTATCCAATTTCCTTTGGAAAGTTACTATTGAATCTGCTTCCACCGCCCTTTCAGGCAGCACGTTCCAGATCACAACAACTCACTGTGTAAAAAAATTCTCCTCGTCTCCCCTTCCTGGTTATTTTGCCAATTATCTTAAATCTGTGTCCTCTGGTTACCGACCCTCCTGCCAATGGAAACAGTTTCTCCCTATCTACTCTATGAAAACCCCATATAATTTTGAACGCCTCTATTAAATTTCCCCTTAACCTTCTCTCCTCTAAGGAGAACAATCCCAAGTTCTCTAGTCCCTGGCTTCTCCCCCTACAAATGTGGTTGCGTTTCTGATCCAGGACGATCTTCAGAACTACAAGAAGCAAAGATATAAGGACAGAATGAGATGCAGGTCCAGCACCAACCAAGAAGGAAGAAAAGAACAGCCAGCAAAAGAATGGGCTAGAGACCACAAGCAGAAACAGGCTCTGGAAGAAAATGAGACCCTAATATTTTTAGGAGAGGAAAAAGAAGGAGGAAGAGAAAGAGAAAAAAGGGAGGAGAAAAGAGGGGGAAAAAAGGGGGAAGGGGGTAAGATCCACCAGAAACAAACTGAACTGATTATTATTGTTCTATTGCACCGTGCTGCAGAGTGTACTCTTATTCTACTCCTGGGTTGTATCTCATCATTTTTTCAAGGTTTCAGATTTCTGATGTGTCTACTAAACTGGAAAGCGGATTGGTGTGCCAGTGCAGTTCATGGTTGAGCATTTTTATTGAGAAACCTACATGAAGGGCAAAAGCCCATAATGTAGGACACCGCCAAGATTGTAAAGTGAAGCGAGAAGACTGGATAAATCAAGAGGGGGTAGGTAGGAAATAAAAATGCAAAATGCCAGTCATGTCATGTTATCACTCAATAATGTAAAAGTTTTATTACAAGGCATCATTTTTGGAAGACACATAGGCCTAGAAATGTAGCTGTGCAGCACCCATTTTCTGGCCGCTAAACGGCCTCCTAAGCCTCCAATATGGCGGGTAAGAAGCACACGCTCACTGGGGCCAGAGCGCTCCTCCTGACCCCACATTAAAAGAACGTGGACCGCTGCCGACCACCATTGCCCAAGCACCCCCCAGCCCGGCCCCAATCACTGCCGCTCCCCCATGCACAATGAGACACCAGTCAAAGAGAGTTATATGCAGTTGGTTTCTCATTGAAATGTTTAAGATTCTGAGGGGGATTGACAGGGTAGATGCTGAGAGGCTGTTTCCCCCCTGGCTGGAGAGTCTAGAACCAGGGGTCACAGTCTCAGGATAAGGGGTCGGCCATTTAGGACTGAGATGAGGAAAAATTTCTTCACTCAAAGAGTTGTGAATCTTTGGAATTCTCTACTCCTGAGGGCTGTGCATGCTCAGTCATTGAGTATATTCAAAGCTGAGATCACTAGATTTTTGGACTCTAGGGGAATCAAGGGATATGGGGATAGTGCGGGAAAGTGGAGTTAAGGTCGAAGATGTAATGTATATATCTTTAAGGGGGGAACTACTTTTTACAGCTCATGTATACTGTAGTACCGGCAGTGACCACACCTGTATATAGCACTGAGTAGTAATCTGTACAGGCAGTTGCAGTGTGAGCCACGTTGAGTAAACACCTGTTGTACCGTTCTCTGCAGTCTGTGTCTTATTATACCCGGACACAACATTAGCTGAAAATAGTCTATTTATATATTCAGTCTTTGAGGAGGCCTCCTGATCCTTTCTGGATAGCGCCTTTCCCGAGTGTCTTGCTCTTGGTGCGGAGGCGATTCTGGCCCCCTGTCATCGGTTGGTTCATCAGCTTCCGATGCTACTGTTTCTGGGGTAGGTGCTACCTGTACGTTGGGTTCATCACCAGGTACGTATGGGCGAGGCATGGGGTTGACTTGTTCCTGTGACTCTAGGATCTGGTCAGCATGGTGTCTCACGATGCTCTCCCCAACGTCCACTGTGTACATTAGTGGGCCCTGCCGTGTGCATATCGTTCCTGGCTGCCATTTTTCTGTTCGGTAGTCACGGGCCAAGACTGGTTGCCCTACATTGAAGCTTCTTGTTGGCTTTTCATGGATGTGCTGGAATTGTTAATCTAAAAGGGGAGGAATTGTAATGTATATACCTTTAAGGGGGGAACTACTTTTTACAGCTCATGTATACTGTAGTACCGGCAGTGACCACACCTGTATATAGCACTGAGTAGTAATCTGTACAGGCAGTTGCAGTGTGAGCCACGTTGAGTAAACACCTGTTGTACCGTTCTCTGCAGTCTGTGTCTTATTATACCCGGACACAACAGAAGATCAGCCATGATCTTATTGAATGGCGGAGCAGGCTCAAGGGGCCGAATGGCCGACTCCTGCTCCTATTTCTTAGGTTCCTATGTTTAGCATTTTTGTTAAGTTTGAGGTTTTTGATTCTCAGGATTAAAACCACACCCTCTCCCCAGCTGGAACAGGTCTGTTTATTGGATAATTGTAGACGAGGGCCCTGGATTGATTTTTCCCTCTGAAATGTATTATAACTCATACTAATTTTGTTCAGAACGTTGTTTTTTTTGTAGTTTTGTAATTTTGTAGCTCGATACATAGAGGCGTTGGGAAAGGAATTGGATTTGATATCTGAGACTTCTGATTGGTTGAGAAGATGCCTATTTTCGAACAGCCTGTTTATTGGGAAATTGTAGAGTCACCAACTGTGTCACCAACTTCAGTGGAAAATAAAAGTTACTGTTTCAAACCACACTTGGCTGACTCTAATGCGAATTGAGATGGAGGTAGAAAGAAAGAGCAGGTGCAGAGGTAGAAGAAAAGGACACAAATCAGAGGGCCCATTAGAAGCTGGCCAGATCCGTAGAGGAAAGTTAAAGTGACTAATCTCCTGTGACACTAACTTTTAAGAAAAAAAGACTTGCATTTCTACAGCGCCTTTCACAACCATCGGATATCCTAAAGCGCTTTACAGCCAATGAAGTACTTTTTGAAGCGTTGTCACTCTTGTAATGCAGGAAACGCAGCAGCCAATTTATGCACAGCAAGCTCCCACAAACAACAATGTGATAATGACCGGATAATCTGTTTTTAGTGATAAATATTGGCCAGGACACCAGGGAGAACTCCCCTGCTCTGCTTTGAAATTGTGCCAAGGGATCCTTTACATCCACCTGTGAGGGCAGATGGGGCCTCAATTTAATGTCTCCTTGAAAAGACAGCATCTTCGACAGTGCGGCGCTCCCTCAGCACTGCACTGGGAGTGTCAGCCTAGATTTTTGTGCTCAGGTCTCTGGAGTGGGGACTTGAACCCACAACCTTCTGATTCAGAGGCAAGGGTGCCACCCACTGAGCCACAGCTGACATGGACATTATGGGGGAAGTTGTAAATAGAGCTTATTACATGTTCGCATTGCATTAAAATGTTCCTGCAAATCGTGGAACTCGTGCATAGGTTGGAATTGTTGGCAACTTTGCTCCCAGGAGCTGGTTTGAGGCTGCCCGAACTTATTCCCCTTTAAGCAAGAACTTACTGGCCCCGACACTCATCATCGCAAAATGAATTAATCTCATAATTGTTCATTTAATTGGGCCAGCTGAGCATGCCATTGTGCACTAAAACCAGTTCTGAAAACAGTTCAAAAACAATTCAATTATAAAAAGAGCACGGCAGTGTGGGCGGAAGGCTCTGAACAGAATTATTCCAACGCAACACACCTTGGAGTAACAGGCTGGCTCTTTGCCACCCCAATCCCACCTCCCTCGCAATTCCCCACACAGGATGAGTTCCTGACTGGAGCTGTCACTAACGGTGGGGACGGCGGGGGGGGGGTGCGCGGGGGGATGTGGCAAACAGAGAGTTGGACATTACCCACATGGATTGGCATTCTTGAAAAGGAACATTCGTCAGACATGCGGACAGGTTAGCTGACAGTCAAGATGGTGACCAAGCCTCGCTGCTTACTTCATTTGGCTGTAAGCAACAACAACGTGCCTTTATATAGCGCCTTTAATGTAGTATAACGTCCCAAGCCACGTCACAGGAGCGATTATCAAACAAAATTTGACACCGAGTCACAGAAGGAGATATCAGGACAGGTGACCAAAAGCTTGGTCAAAGAGGTAGGTTTTAAGGAGCGTCTTAAAGGAGGAGAGATGACAGATGGCAGATGTAATTCAATGCAGGAAAGTGTGAGGTGATACATTTTGGTAGGAAGAATGAGGAGAGACAATACAAGCTAAATGGTACAATTTTAAAGGGGGTGCAAGAACAGAGAGCTGGGGGTGTTTGTGTACGGGATCTTGGGCTTTATAAATAGAAGCCATGGTGTGGAGATGCCGGAGTTGGACTGGGGTGGACAAATGTAAGAAGTCACACAACACCAGGTTATAGTCCAACAGCTTTATTTGAAATCACAAGCTTTCGGAGCGCTGCTCCTTCTTCAGGTGAAGAAGGAGCAGCGCTCCGAAAGCTTGTGATTTCAAATAAAGCTGTTGGACTATAACCTGGTGTTGTGTGACTTCTTACATTTATAAATAGAGGCATAGAGTACAAAATCCAGGAAGTTATGCTAAACCTTTATAAAAGACTAGCTCGGCCTCAGCTAGAGTATTGCGTCCAATTCTGGGCACCACTTTAGGAAGGACGTGAAGGTTTTTGAAGAGGGTGCAGAAAAGATTTACTAGAATGGATCCAGGGATGAGGGATTACAGTTATGTAGATAGACTGGAGAAACTGGGGTTGTTCTCCTTAGAACAGAGAAGATTGAGAGGAGATTTGATAGAGGCGTTCAAAATCATGAGGGGTCTGGACAGAGTAGATAGAGAGAAACTGTTCCCATTGGTGGAAGGGTCGAGAACCAGAGGACACAGATTTAAGGTGATTGGCAGAAGAACCAGAGGCGACATGAGGAAAAATCTTTTGATGCAACGAGTGGTTAGGATCTGGAATGCACTGCCTGATAGGGTGGTGGATACAGATTCATTGCCTGATAGGGTGGTGGATACAGATTCATTGCCTGATAGGGCGGTGGATACAGATTCATTGCCTGATAGGGCGGTGGATACAGATTCATTGCCTGATAGGGCGGTGGATACAGATTCATTGCCTGATAGGGCGGTGGATACAGATTCACTGCCTGATAGGGCGGTGAATAAAGATTCATTGCCTGATAGGGTGGTGGATACAGATTCAATAGTAGCCTTCAAAAGGGAATTGGATAAATACTTGGAGAAAAAATTGCAGGGATCTGGGGAAAGAGCGGGGGAGTGGGACTGACTGGATTGCTCTTCGAAAGAGCCGGTGTTGACTCGATGGGCCGAATGGCCTCCTTCTGTGCTGCACTGTTCTATGATTCTATGAAAGAGAGCTAAAGAGACAGAAAGGTTTAGGGAGGGAATTCCAGAGCTCAGGGCCCAGGCAGCTGAAGGCACGACCGCCAATGGTGGAGCGATGGAAATCGGGGAAGCGCAGGAGGCCAGAATTGGAGGAGCGCAGAGATCGCGGAGGGTTGTTGGGCTGGAGGAGATTACAGGGGTAGGGAGGGGCGAGGCCATGGAGGGATTTGAAAACAAGGATGAGAATTTTAAAACCGACAGTGTGCCGGACCGGGAGCCAATGTAGGTCAGCGAGCACAGCGGGGTGATGGGTGAACGGGACTTGGTGTGAGTTAGGACACGGGCAGCAGAGTTTTGGATGACAAGTGTTTCGGGACGTCCTGAGGTCGTTAAGGTCGTGGTATGAATGCATGTTCTTTCTTTTTTTTTACTCTCCCTTCCTCCGAACGAGATAAAAAAAGCATTGAGGGTGTTTCTTGGGGGGGAGAGCACTGTCACTTTAAGAAAGCAGCCTGCGTTCAGTTTCTCCAAAGTCGTGGCGTGTAATTTATACACTTCATAGGAGTGTCCTACTTTAGCCACACAATCGAGGAATGTCTTGGGGGGGTTGGGGGGGAAATACACAGGAGCTGTTTGTTGCCTTTGCAAACAGCAAACGAGAAGAATTTTTTTCTTCCAGCGTGATTAGATGACTCCATCTGCTAGTTATCTGTGTACTCGTAACAAGCAGCATTACACAACAAAGCTTATTACAGCGAGGAGTGGCATGATTGTGCGTTTTAGCTACAGTACAGTATTATGTAGCACAGATTAGCTTTTTGGTGGCTCCTTTCTCATTCTCTCCCTCCCCCTCTCTCTCTCTCCCTCCTCTTTGCCCTCTTCCTTCCTGACTACCTGCAACAAACCACCCAAGTTGCAGTTGAGATGCAAACTTCCAGCTTGTGGAACTCATTAGGATAATGTTAATGTGAAAAGGCACCATTTACTGGACGGTAATGCAAAGTAAACAAATACCGCTTCCCGATGAAACAAGAGCAGGGTTGCTATGGTTACAGCACTCCCCTCTTGGCCCCCTTGCCCACGATTCATCTGTTGTTATCATACTTTGCACATTCTTCCACATCTCCAGACTCATGTAAAAGCTCCATGACCCTCCTTTTTTGTTTGTTTTCAAAGGCTGTTTTACAGGGCCTCCAGACCTTTATGGCTCAACCCCCACACTCAGCCCCGCCCCCACCCCCCTACATATACACACACACACATACACTCATCACATCGACTCTTACAATTCCAAGAAGATATTTTAATTAAACTCTGAAGACGATGGCAATCTGCAGACACACAGCAAGTTACTGGCAGACGCTATTTATTACAGAAGCCCTTTGAGGACCATTGTTCTGGTTCTGTGTCATTTCAGACATGCCGTTCATTAAAGGAGAAGAAAAGTCTGGGGGGGGGGTGGCGGGGAGGAGGGAGTTACTTGTGAAAAGAAAGAAGGAAAGAACTTGCATTTCTATAGCGCCATTCCCGACCTCAGGACGTCCCAAAGCGCTTTACAGCCAATGAAGTACTTTTGAAGTGGAGTCACTGTTGTAATGTAGGAAACACAGCAACCAATTTGCGCACAGCAAGCTCCCACAAACAGCAACGTGTCAATGACCAGATCATCTGTTTTAGTGATTTTGGCTGAGGGATAAATATTGGCCCCAGGACACCGGGGAGAACTCCCCCCGCTCTTCTTCAAAATAGTGGCCGTGGGTTCTTTAACATCCACCTGAGAGAGCAGACAGGGCATCAGTTTAACGTCTCACCCGAAAGACAGCACAGCACTCCCTCAGTGCAGCAGTGGGGCATAAGCCTAGATTTTTGTGCTCAAGTCTCTGGAGTGGGACTATGAACCCACAAAGTTCCTGATGCAGAGGTGAGAGTGCGACCCACTGAGCCACAGCTGACACTGTCCTTGTCCTTTGCTTACTTAAAAAAATATTGATGAATTAAATGCCTTCATTCTTTTCAAAATGTGATTTTTTTTTTGCATCAATAGCTCAGATCCACTTGCTGCACAATCACTCCAAGTGATGTCACTGAGCGGCAGAAACCATATTAATCCCAAAACCTTTTGAATTCATTGGGGCCGCACCCTAGACTGGCCTGGCCTGAAAGGCAATTAGAAGCCACCCAACTCTGGGACAATGCCCTCCAAGCAATTGGCACTCAGTCACGAGCTCGCTCGGCTGCGTGTAGTGACGCCACTATTCCCGGCCAGAATGGAGATGATTGGTTAATTCCCCCTGTCACTCATGGCTGGAGACTGCACATAATTTGTACTATGTAACCATCCTCCACTCACTGCATTTTGCTGGTTAACTAACCCTGTCTTTATCGGGAGACTTTGCTGTAGTTTCAGTCACGAGTTCCATTTGCTGTAGTTCATAGAGACTCTTTTTAAATAGACACTGTTTGCTGTTGGCTGAGTAAATAGACTCTGTATGCTGTGAGTCCTGCCGTAAGTCCCGCCCCGCCTCCGACTCATTGGCTGACACAGTGGTGTCAAGAGACACTTTGTTACAGAACAGAGAAGGCCCCGCCTCAAACCCTGGTCTGATTTCAGTCAAGTTGCTGGAGAGAGTACTAGAGTGAGCTCCAGGAGCGCTGGTCCACGGACAGGGGAAAAAATCAGCACACGTTTCCGTTCCTGCTGGAAAACATGTGTGTGTGTGTGTGCACGCGCATGTGTTGGATGAGGACAGGATTGTCCTTCACTGTGATGTACACCGCCGCCCCACCTCTCGCACAGTCAAAACTGACACACCAGGCACGATCTTGCCAGCCTTGGGGAGGCGGGTATGGAGGCGGGACTGCCGGGAAAATGGCAGAATTTGGGGGCGGTGGGGGCGGGTGCCCAACCCGCCCCCAACCCGCCTCCATGCCATCTTGCCAGGAGGCGGGTAGCCAACATGCGCCAGGTTCCGGGTCCTGCCAGGTCTCCTTGGAGGTGGGAAGGGGATTACAACCACTTAACTGCCTGTTAAGAGGATTATCCCCATTTGGCCCACACAAGTGTGGGCTTCCTGAAGGCTGCGAACCCCGCCAGGGTCACCGAGGCAAGTAGTGGGTCTGCGGGGTGCAAAAGTGCGCTGTGGAGGTAAGTGATGGGTACAAGTGCGGAGAGGTGAGTATGTGAGGTAAGTGGAAAGTGTTAGAAAAAGTTTACTTACCTTTGTTTCTTCCTGCGGGCTTCAAGAGTTGGGGATGCGGAGAATCTCCAATGCAACAACCATCTAATTTCTGCTAAAGAAAGAGGTTTGATGAGGTCTTGAATTCAAGAACTCATCAAACTACAGAGAATGTCAGTGTTTGACAGCTTCACAGAGCTGCCAAACGATGATAATTCATCTGTCAAAAATTGCAGGGTGGAAATGGAATAAAAACACCAGAGGGTCAACTCTGTCATTCGGCGCTCCGAGTATGAAGCTCCATTCGCCGGGACTGCATTCTAGGAAATCACGGCACAGGCCCTGATTCTCCACGATGCACTCATCGCAAGCATTGCCCCCTCCTCACTGGAGGTCAGGCCACAGAGCCTAACACTGAACCAGAGATCTGCTCAGAGAGGAGCACAGGCAGCCCTGCCACTCACTGTGCCAGAGAGACTGGAATAGGTCCACCCACCCCCGTGGAACCGTACCGCAGTCTGAGCCTGCGGAGGCGGCGGGGAGAAAAATAACTCAAACCTTAGTCTGCTGGTGCAGACTTGATGGGCTGAGTGGCCTCCTTCTGGGCTGTGTTATTCTACAGGAAACTCTCGATTTACCTGCACCTAAATAACCGGAAATCTCTGTTAACCGGCAAAATTCAGGAGTAGGTTCAGGTAAGTTTTACTTCATATTAGTGGCAGTTCCTGGATCTGTGGCTGTGTAACTGGGGTTCGTGCACTTGTTGCGAAGCAACAGGGAAGCCTGGATTTGTTGCTGTGTACGGAGCTCTCGTACCTTTTACTATACCTCTCTGTAATCCGGACTTTTTGATAAACCGGCACCACGCCGGTCCCGTCGGTGCTGGATAATAAAGAGTTTCCTGTATGTACTATTCTATGATTATGGATACGCAGAATAACAGCAAAAATATGGCCAACGGGCAAACATCCTGCTTTATTGGGAAGGCATGAAAAGCATAGAGAAGAGTGATTAATGTTTCTTTTGCAAGTAGAGAATTTGCCTTTGAATAACAGTCAGGTAGCTTTGCCAGCAGCTCGCCTATAGTGACTGGCATTGCCTCCCGAGCATGTACAGGATTCTCTCGTTCAATGCTAGTTGAGGAGGAGCCAGGCGACCGTAACCTGTCAACGCGGGGCTTATTATCTGCCAGGAGCTTAGAAAATGTGCTTTGTTGTTGCTGCCCAGCTCACGAGCCTGCCTGTCTGAACAGACAAGAGCCGAGGAGAGCGTTCCTTCAGTTTACGATTTTGGAACAGCCAAGGATCCAAAGGTGATGACAGAACTTTTCTATTTTCAAGGAATTTCTCCCGTCAGTGCTGCTCATTCACCACAGCGTCAGTGCAAGGGACGGAACCGTTCTCTTCTCTGGTGAATTTGGTGCTCATCCAGGCACTTGGGAATGGAGCACTTTCCTACTGCTGGCCCCCAGAGTCAGGAAAAGCGAGTGGACCAATGTCCATTGAGCAGGATATTGCCAAAGGTGAAGAGTAGGAGAGAAGAAAAAAATAAAATAAGACCTCCTACTTGGAAGACACCAAACATTTATTTCCCCCAACCCCCACTTCCTCACAACATAGGAGCAGGAGGAGGCCATTCAGCCCCTCGAGCCTGTTCTGCCATTCAGTGAGATCATGGCTGATCTGAATCCTGGCTCCATTTACCCGCCTTGGCTCCGCATCCCTTAATACACTTGACTAGCAAAAATCTATTGATCTCGGATATACAATTATTAATTGAGCTGGCATCTACTGCTCTTTGTGGGAGAGTGTTCCACACTTCTACCGCCCTTTACATGAAGAAGTTTAACCCTAACCCTAACTTCTCCCTTGAATGGCCTGGCTCTGGTTTTAAGGTTATGTCCCCTTGTCCTAGGTGGAAAAATTGTGTTGCTTTGCGCCTCCCGTTACAACGAGGTGCAAAGCCCCTAGCGCCCGGGCGCGGCGACGCTGACGCCTCCCACGAAATTCGGCGGGAGGTTAGCGGCGGCGGTAGCCGGTAGCGCCCCCCTCGCGCCCCGGCCACAAACTACCGCTGGACGCCACGTCCGACTGGGTCAGGGGGGTGTTTTTGCGGCCAGGGCGGCGATAATTAAAGGTCAAGTGCCGGGCAGCCATTTTTTGGGGGGACGGCCTGCCAGCACCTGCCCCCGTCTCGCCTCTTCCTGCGGTGTGCCGGCCGCGATCAGTCAGCCTGGCACTCCACTCCCCGGTGGTCCAGCAGGGCCCCGGTACGCGTTGCGCTAGGCCCCTCCCCTTTAATCAGGGGAGGGAGGGCCTGCAGTACCGCAGCGCTATGTGCCGACACGCGTGGCGCTATTGCACGTAGCGCCGCGATATTCAATGGGAGCGCCCCAAGAGGGAGGGGGAGCGCTTCCAGTAGCCTCCTGCTTGGGGCGCTACCATTCAATTTCCGGCGCAGGGGTGCTAACTTTTTCGGGATGCTAAAAGTAGCGCCCCAGTGAAGTTAGAGCACCAGAGGAGGCGCAACCCAATCTTTCCCCCTATATGTTTCAATGAGATCACCTCTCATTCTTCTAAACTCTAGGGAATACAGGCCGAGTCTCCTCAATCACTCCTCAGGACAATCACCCCCATCCCAGGAATCAGTCTGGTGAACCTTCGCTGCACTCCCTCTAAGCCAAGTATATCCTTCCTTAGGTAAAGAAACCAAAACTGTACACAATACTCCAGGTGTGGTCTCACTGAGGCCTTTAAAAAGAAAAGAAAGACTTGCATTTCTACAGCACCTTTCATGACCACCAGATGTCTCAAAGCGCTTTACAGCCAATGAAGTACTTTTTGAAGTGTAGTCACTGTTGTAATGTGGGAAACGCAGCTGCCAATTTGCGCACAGCAAGATCCCACAAACAGCAATGTGATAAATGACCAGATCATCTGTTTTTGTGATGTTGATTGAGCGATAAATATTGGCCCCAGGACACCTGGGGATAACGCCCCTGCTCTTCTTCGAAATAGTGCCGTGGGATCTTTTACATCCACCTGAGAGTGCAGACGGGGCCTCGGTTTAACATCTCATCCGAAAGACGACACCTCTGACAGTGCAGCGCTCCCTCAGCACTGCACTGGAGTGTCAGCCTAGATTTTTGCACTCGAGTCTCTGGAGTGGGGACTTGAACCCACGACCTGCTGACTCAGAGTACAAAAGCAAGGAAGTTATTCTAAACCTTTATAAAACACTGGTTTGGAGAAGGTGCAGAGGAGATTTACTAGAATTTTGCCAGGGATGATGGACTTCAGTTATGTGGAGGGACTGGAGAAGCTGGGATTAGAGCAGAGAAGGTCAAGGGGGGATTTAATAAAGGCTTTCAAATCTTTGAAGGGTTTTGATAGAGTAGATCAGGAGAAATTGTTTCCACTGGCAGGAGGGTTGGTAACCAGGGGACACAGATTTAAGATAATTGGCAAAAGAACCAGAGGTGAGGTGTGGAGAATTATTTTTACGCAGCGAGTTGTTGTGATCTGGAATGCACTGCCTGAAAGGGCGGTGGGAGCAGATTCAATAATAACTTTCAAAAGGGAATTGGATAAATACTTGAAGGGGAATAACTTGCAGGGCTGTGGGGAAAGAGTGAGGGGGGAGTGGGACTAATTGGAGAGCTCTTTCAAAGAGCCGGCACAGGCACGATGGGCCGAAAGGCCTCCTTCTGTGCTGTGTGATTCTATGAGTAACTCTGTAGCAATCAGGAGCCGGAACCTCGTCTGGCCTTTGCCCTCAGGGCTCTGACGGACACTGTATCACGACTGAAATCAGCTCATTCAACGAAGGCTTTGGATCAAGCCTAGGATCTTGCTAGACCGTATGGCTTAGTACCACAACAAGCAGTTCCCTTACCCCTGGGCCATGAGGACCCTTTACTGTCTGACGTAAGAAAACGACTAGGCACTTCGTCTAAGCGTTAAACAAAGCTTTAATCAACTGTTTTACAACATGGAGGTCTAGTTGTGTCCTTCACTAGTTCCTGTTAAGAATGTCCTGCGCAAGCTGGGCCCATGCCCTGGACAGCGCCACCCGCAGCCGCTCAGTATTATTTCATAAGTCTTTCTTTCATGAATGACTGATTCACGTCACTGTCTTCATATGGAACAAGGAAAACCCTCCATAATCTCCGAGTGGATATTTTCTTGAATAGGTTTCACCCATTACAAATCAACTCCCATGTGGAAACATTGAAATGGAGCCAAAAAAAACCTCAGATAAGGTAATTATCTGACTAATTGAATAACTTTCCCAGCAGAGATCCTCCGTTGAATATAGTGCAGGTGTTAGTGGAATCATTTGCTTCGCCAGAGAGACACCGTGGTGCTGATATTCCTGGGGCTGTATAGATTGAGATCGCCCAGAATTGGGGACGGGATTGGGAACCTGCCCCATTTGTGCCAACGCTTTGCATTCTTGTAAGACGGGACTGTGAGCCATTCATTCGCCACCACACCCCCCCCCCCGCCCCCCACCAAACCACGAACATCAAGGGGACAAGGCCGGGGGAAATTCCGGGCTTCCCAGGAAATTCCGCCCAGTCGATCGCCTGAGAGGCCCAATGGGATCTGTACCTGCTGTGAGCTCCATTATGGGGCTTAGTATAAATCCGAACTGCAGGAGGAAGGAGGCCATCGATCCTGGAGCGGATCAAATAGCTTCCAGAGATGGACTGACGGCTGCGTTGGGAGCTGTGGAGTTGGACCACTCTGTGTCTGGTGAGGCCCTTCCCCGATCCTTCTGTGATGCCAGAGTGGTCACTGCTAAAGCCTGCCCCAAGTATGGTGTGTCAGTGGGTAGCACCGTCACCTCTGAGTCAGAAGGTTGTGGGTTCAAGCTCCACTCCAGAGACTTGAGCACAAAATCCAGGCTGACACTCCCAGTGCAGTACTGAGGGAGTGCTGCACCATCGGACATGCCGTCTATTGGCTGAGACGTTAAACTGAGGACCCGTCTGCTCTCTCGGGTGGACGTAAAAGATCCCATGGCATTATTCAAAGAAGAGCGGGGGAGTTCTCCCCGGTGTCCTGGCCAATATTTATCCCTCAACCAACAACACTAAAAAAAGCCAGATTATCACATTGCTTTGTGGGAGCTTGCTGTGCGCAAATTGGCTGCCGCATTTTCTAAATTACAACTGTGACTAGACTTCAAAAAAGTATTTAATTGGCTGTAAAGTGCTTTTGGGATGTCCTATGGCACTATATAAATGCAAATTCTTTCTTTCTTCTTTGACCCGACCCCAGGATTTGTGACTGGGTCTACGGGTGCCAGCATGGATGGACGAAGGTCCCATTCAACAACACAAGAGTATTACCATGAGCAGGCTGATAATGCAGCCCTAACTTAGTGTTGCTCCATGCGCTGAGGGAAGTGCGGGGGAAAGCGGAGCAGGGTGTGGGCAGGAGCCTGTGTTTCGGGTGGCTGTGGTCAGTCAAGCGCTGAAGGCTTCTTGTAGAGCGCCAGAGGTCTTTCTACGTTCTCTTGACACTAATCTGAGATGGGGGCCGGTTTAAGGCACTCAGTGCCAATATCACCTCCCTCCAAGTGGCATGAGTGAGGTACCTGGCATAGACACCCAGCAGTCTGTGTCTCCTCAGCTTTATTTTCTCCAAGAGGGGCTTGGAGGTCCATCTGTGGTAAATTATGGATTCCTCTTTTATGCCTGTGTGTCAGATCTTGCCGTTGTGTTTGGCTGTTGTTCGATTGGCTCCTAGACATGTGTAGGCATTCTTGAAAAGTATGAGAGAAAGATTGGTGAGTCACGCAGTGAAGCCATCTGAGAGTCTTGTGAGTGAGCCAAGTGCTGGTCCTTCCTTTGCGGAACACCTCCGTTCAGTCTGTAAGGGGGACCCCGAGTTCCCGGTGACCTGTCACTTTAATTCTCCGCTCCATTCCCACTCAGACCTCACCGTCCTCGGCCTCTTGCATTGTTCCACGGAAGCTCAGCGTAAGCTCGAGGAACAGCACCTCATCTTTCGATGAGGCACTCTACAGCCCTCTGGACTCAACATAGAGTTCAACAATTTCAGATCATAACCTCGGCCCCGATCACATATATATATTTTCTTTTTTTTATCCACACTTTTTGTTTGGCCTTTTTTTCTTCCCTCCCACATGGCAGCTGTCCTTCATTCTGCCGGCGCAATTCACACTTCATCTAGAGCCATCCTTTATTCCTTAACCCGTCCCATTACCACCTCCTCTCACCTTGAATATCTCTTAATCTCTCAATGTCTCTTAATCTCTCCTGCTTTCTATCCTATCACTGACCTTCCCTTTTGTTCTTTCATTCCCTCCCCCTTTTCCCAGCCCCTAAACTTGCTTTCCATTTCCTGTTTTGTTCCAGTTCTGACGAAAGGTCATCGACCTGAAACGTTGGGGTCAATTTTCAGTGTGCCGTGAGGGGGGCATTTAGGCGTGGGGGGGCAAAAATCCCGAATTCGGGGGTCCCGACACCATCTCGCCCAAAACCCGCCTTCACGTAAGTTTCAAAGGAGGCGGGTACCCGCCCCGCACTGGGACCCGCTGACCCGAGGCGGGAAGGGATTAGTGCCAATTAACTGCCTGTTAACAGGTAGTTAACAGGCAGTTTTTAGCCTAATCCCTATTTTGAAGGGTGTTGTGTGGGATTACCGACGGCTCCAAACCACGCCAGGTTAGAGGAGGCGGGCCGTCGGGTTGAAGGACTTGGAGGGGTCGAGATATCGGTGTTCAGGTGAGTGATGGGTACATGAGTGCAAATGTAAGTGTGTTTGGTGTGTCTAAAGTGTGTAAAGAAGTTTAAATTACCTGTACTTACCTTTAAAGCCTTCCTTCCTCCAGGCTTTGGGAGTCCATCATTCAGCCGGCACAGAAAGCAGAATGGCCGCGAGCTGTCAAAAGTGACAGCCTGCAGCTTTCAGTGCTGGTGAGATTTCTAACTGAGTCTGTGTAGAAGGACTCAGGTTAGAAGTAAGACTGTCAGTGTTTGACAGCTTCAAACAGTTGTGAAACACTGATATTTCATCTGTCAACACGTCTTGACAGATGAAATTTCAGTCTGTGACGTCACCTGTTGTGGGGTGGCCCTTAATTGGCCTGCTGAGCCTGCTGGGCGGGCTCAACAAGGTCAGTCAAGGGAAAATCGCGTGGATTGGCCGCATCTTGATGGAGGCGGGACTAAAACCCAAAAGTTGTAGTCCCGCCTCCTTCCCGACTTCTGAATGAAAATCCAGCCCGTTGACTCTGTTTCTCGCTCCACGGATGCTGCCTGGCCTGCTGAGTTTTTCCAGCGTTTTCTGTTGTTATTGCTGTTCCTTCCTTACCTCCTTGTCCCCTGGCCTGCTGCTGCAATGTTTGTGCAGGACTGCCTTTTTTAAGGTTGCTTTCTAATATCCATGCACTCCACCAGATTACTGCAACATCAGCTTGCGTTCGTATAGCGCCTTTAAAGTAGTAAAACGTGCTAAGGCGTTTCACAGGAGCAATTATCAAACAATATTTGACACCGAGCCACGTAAAGAGATACTAGGAACGGTGACCAAAAGCTTGGTCAAAGGGGTAGGTTTTAAGGAGCGGCTTAAAGGAGGAGAGAGAGGTAGAGAGGTTTAGGGAGGGAATTTCAGAGTTTTCCATTGGTGTAGCAGATCACCACAAGGAAATTCATCCCCAATAGTCTAACCTTTTTATAGAGATCAACCCCATCCACCCACCTACTCACAATATTCCTCGATCCCTTCTCTCTCTGAAAATGCATCCAAAACCTTCTCTATCGGGACAAGTCATCACTCACCGAAGTGAAAGTTAAAATTAGTATTTTAAGCCCGTGTGCTGCAGTTATTGGACCAATGTGCTTTGTCACCTGACTTCCATAAAAGGCTTGATTTGAAATAAAATCTCTAAGTGTTGAGTGAATGAGTCATATAGGGGTGCAAATTCCATACATTGCTTCGTATAACGACATTGCAATCACACTCAAGGAGAACGTTTGTGGTTTCACTTCAAATTCCAAAACAGAAGAAACCTTCACAAGCGCACACATAGGGGGGAATTTTGCCGGCGCTCGGGGGGTGGGTTTGGAGGCGGGACT
Organism: Somniosus microcephalus; assembly: GCF_052327205.1. Lineage (NCBI taxonomy): Eukaryota > Metazoa > Chordata > Chondrichthyes > Squaliformes > Somniosidae > Somniosus > Somniosus microcephalus. Next base: position 7,004,994 of record NC_141013.1, read on the forward strand.
GCTGGCAAAATAACAAAGATTGACAGCGGGTCCCGAACTGGTGAGTTTCAGAGGTAAGGAAATGCTGGGGAAATCATTTTTAATGTATTTAGACTTTTCTGTCATGGCACTATTTCGAAGAAGAGCAGGGGGAGTTCTCCCCAGTGTCCTGGGGCCAATATTTGTCCCTCAACCAACATCACTCAAAACCGATGAGCTGGTCATCATCACATAACTGTGGGAGCTTGCTGTGTGCAAATTGGCTGCCGTGTTTCCCTACATTACAACAGTAACTAAACTTCAAAAGGATCCCGTTGGCTGTAAAGTGTTTTGGGACATCCTGAGGCCATGAAAGGCGCTATAGAAATGCAAGTTCTTTTTGTTTCTTAATCTGCCAGCAAACCCGGAGACCTCTGCTCTCCTTGAGTCAGCCACATGTCAGCTCATGCATTGTGACACGGAAAGGTTTCACAGTCACGTAAGGGCTATTGAGCTGCAGTGGGAGGCACTTAGCGTTTGGGCGTGACCTTTGCACCAAAGGTTAACCGGGTGCCATCCCATGTCACCCCTTCAAATCTATAAGTGTCACATTGGCTGGCAAATGGGTTGCCTGCCAATTAAGCCATTAAAAAAAAAAATTTGTTCATGGGTGTCGCTGGCAAGGCCAGCATTTATTGCCCATCCCTTGGGGAAGGGGAAAAAATGGTGCTCATCTGTGGTAAAGTGGGGCAGTGAGAGTTGCAAGGCAGAAGGTGAAAGGGATGCTGAACATGTTAAACGTAAAAATCGATACAGGAAAAGGGTGAGATAGGTGGAATAGAGTTAGGATAGGTGCGGAAAAAGGTTAATTTTTTTTTAAATGGTCAGCAAGAGAGAATAGGAAGGAAGTTATCAGGGAGAGCACAGGTAAAGCATTTTCGGGCTAGAAATTGGGTATCTTTGGAAAAGTAGAAAAAGTAGCACCAGGCGCTAATGATTCTTGGGTGGGGGGGGCGAGGAGTGGGGTGTGGGGGAGCGGGTGCGGCGTGGGGGAGCACGGGGGTGCGCGAGGGTGCGCAGTGGGGTGGTTACATGGCGAGCGGGAAGCTCGGGTGGCCATTTTAACTCCCGGGCCTCATTTTAAGTTTTCAAAATAGGAATCCCCAGCGGAAGATGGCGGGAACGACACGGTGGCTGGTGGGCAGAAGCGGGAAATCGCGTGTCAGCAATCCGCTTCTGGTAACCATGGGGAACCGTCCCCGGCAAAGTAAATGACGAGAATGGGGATCAGAAGCGATCACAGTTGTAAAAAGGGGAACAGAATCCCGGGACAGGAGGAGCACTCCTGTTCAGAGGGCCTGTACTGCGCAGCCATGATAGCACATTCTCCCCGTGTTTGCGTGGGTTTCCTCCGGGTGCTCCGGTTTCCTCCCACAGTCCAAAGATGTGCGAGTTAGGTTGATTGGCTATGATAAATTGACCCTTAGTGTTAGGGGGATTAAATACGTGGGGTTACGGGGATAGGGTGGGATATGTGTTGGTGTAGGGGTTACGGGGATCGGGTGGGATATGTGTCGGTGCAGGCTCGATGGGCCGAAATGGCCTCTATCTGCACTGTGGGGTTTCTGTGATTCTGTGATTCTGTGATCTGGATGAAGGAGATCTTTTGACTTCATACAATCCCGGATACCAATCCTTCCATTATTATTTTTTAAGCCCACCCCAATTTAAGCCGTGGCTCAGTGGGTAGCATTCTTGCCTCTGAGTCAGTTCAAGCCCTGCTCCGTGAGATTTGAACACAAAAATCTAGGCTGACCCTCCAGTGCGGTAGTGAGGGAGTGCTGCACTGTCAGAGGTGCTGTCTTTCGGATGAGGCCCTGTCTGCTCTCTCAGGTGGATTTAAAAGATTCCGTGGCACTATTCCTAAGAAGAGCAGTGGAGTTGTCCCGGGGCCAATATTTATCCCTCAATCAAAATAGCAAAAACAGATTATCTAGTCATTCCCACATTGCTGTTTGTGGGAGTTTGCTGTGCTCAAATTGGCTGCTGCGTTTCCCACATTACAACAGTGACTACACTTCAAAAGTACTTAATTTGCTGCAAAGCACTTTAAGATGTCAGCTGGTCGTGAAAGGCGCTATATAAATGCAAGTCTTTCTTTCTTTACATCACATCCAAAGGACGGCACCTCTGTCAAGGCTGCACTCCCTCAGCACTGCACTGGAGAGTCAGCCTAGATTATGGGTTTAAGTTCTAGCTATGAGGCTTGAACCCACTCCCTTCTGATGTTGAGACTAGAGTGCTACCAGCTGGGCTGTACTGAAGCTCAGAGTAGGCTGGCTGCATTAAACTGCAGGTGGGTCCCGGCACTGCGAGCATGTCTAATGTTGTTTTCTACTTGTGTTACACAGAAGCATTACCATATGAAGAGAACAATCTGCTTCCCTTTAAATGTTGCTACAATATTGTCAGTGGACAACCCGCAGCCAGAAGAGATCTGTGGAAGGTGTAGGATCGTATGTGTTGAGCAAACGACTGAATTAATTGATTCCGCATTACACACGTCACAGTCCATAGAACATCAGGACAGATCTGTACAGACTGAGATTGTTTCATGTCCTGACATGTGCCTAAAATATAATCGCCTGCAAGTACACAGTGAACGATATACGCATCTCACAACATCACACACAGTACTGTGAGCAGTAGCCACATGGGCAAGGACAGCTGTAAGCCATGGTCCGGCACTTGAGGCCCATAATTACGCAAGGATGCAACTTAAATCAGTATTGTCAATGTCATAGAGTCATAACGGCACAGAAGGAGGCCATTCGGCCCATCCACTCCATGCCGGCTCTCTGTAGAGCAATCCAGTCAGTCCCATTCCCCCACTCTATCCCCGTAGCCCTGCAAGTTTATTTCCCTCAAGTGCCTATCCAGTCTCCCCTTGAAAACATTGAGGCCTAGAAATTCGGTTGTTTGCGCCAGCGGTTAGCGCCTAAAGAGACCGAGAATTGGGGCGTTACCTAATGTTGGGGCGGGCGCAATGAAGATAGCGACAACTCCCATATTGACTATACATTTAACGCCTGCGCTAAGTGTTTGCGCGCGCCCGCGAGCGCAAGCACATAATGACGTCATTTCATGGTGCAACGCCTTTTAGGGGCGCCTGAGCGGATATTGGGTGGCGCCCGGAGCCTTAACGCCTAGCGCTATTAGTGACAGTTCGAAGGAGCGTTAGCAGGCCCTTCTCGGAGTTGGGGGGCGCTATTTAAAGGGGACAGCTCTAGTATAGAAGCTTCAGCCACTTGGCCTGTTCATTGCGATCGTTGGTGGAGAGAGTTGGGGAGCTACTGTGGAGCAGAGTTTTTGGATTTTAGCATTAGAGTACTTGGGACCCTCAAACCTGTCCGGAGCAGTTGGAGAACTAGACCTAACAGCCTTTTGACCAACTGGCATCGGAATGGGAGATGCTTTGGAGGGCGACGGGCTCCTGGCCGAACACTATGAAGGGGCAGAAAGACGGCGGGCGAGAGGGCCGGGATTGGCCAGAAGGAGGAGGGGCAATGGAGGTTGCCCAATCCGAGGGTATGCTGCGAGGGTCTTTTGGGGTCATACCTTGACATGTCGGAGGAGCAGTGTGTGCGAAGGCTCCGAATCGGGATGGACGTTGTTACTGAGCTGTGCCACCTGCTTACTGAGGATCTGCAGCCGCGTCAACGGTGCATGACCTCTCTGTCGGTGGCCGCTGAACTGACTGTTGGCCTCAATTTTTATGGCAACGGATCCTTTCAGTGAGCCATTGGGGACATCGCGAATATCTCTCAGGTTGCAGTCCACTGCTGCATCCGGCAAGTTACAGCTGCCCTTTATAGGCGAAGGCGTCAATTCATCACCTTCCCTCTGACCCTGGAGAAGCAGGCGGAGGAGGAGGAGGAGGAGGAGCATGCGGACGAGGAGGAGGAGGAGCAGGAGGAGGAAGATGGAAGGGCTCCTGAAAGTGGAAGGGCCATCCATCACTGGCTCATGAGGAGTCGTCTCGAGGCCCCTCTGGCGGAATGATGAGTGTCTTAACTGCTGCGCACTTTGGATGTTTGAAAGCATCTGAAGGCCAGCATCACTGTAATTATTCACGTACACCATAGCACATTTAAACTTCTCTTTATTGTCACAAAAGTCTTTCATTACAGCAAAACAACGTCATGTCAACAGAAACCATAACAAACAAAATAACAGTAAACTCTTCGGCAAAGCCGCCAAACTGAACAAACTATTTCCAACAATTCCAACAGGTGAGGGTCTCCTTGATTTTGGCCAAACAAACGTCTCAGGACCTCCCTCTACTGCTGGCCCCTTGATGGAGAACGACTTCTCTTTCGCGCTCGGCCCCTTCCCTCCCTGCTGCTCCTACGTAATTGAACCCCAGTGGCGGGGTGAAGGCTGGGGGACGCCTGCTGACTGTCTGGAAGCGCAGAAGCCCCTGAGGGACAGCCTGGCCGACCTCTGGGCTTGGAGGGTGCAGACGCAGGATGCTTGATCTGAGCATGGCTGGAAGCAGTGTGCACTGCAGGTGGTGGCAGCTGCACTGCAGACGTGCCAGCGCTGGCATGTGGAATGGTCACCTGCCGAGAGAGGACACCTGCAACATTGTCGGACGACACACTGGCTCTCTGAGGGGACCGGCTTGGCTCATCCGCCACAATCGCATGCTCCACTGATTCCTGGCCTTGTATGGGACTGGAAGGGCCCGGGGTGATCCTAGCTGATGCAGATAGGGTGGCTGCAGTGAGAGTTCGTGTTGCCTCAATCTGGGTGTGGACGAGGCCGGCAAGTGACTGCGTGGCAGCGGTGAGGACCTGTGAGCCAGGTGCCAGTGCTTCGGAGAAGCCCTGGACAGTTCTTTCCATTGCTTCGGACAAGGCCGGTGCTGACCGCTCCACTGCCTCGGACAAGCCCTGGACAGACCTTTCCAGGGATTGTCCGAAGCCCTGTACAGTCCTTTCCATAGCGGCCTCGAAGCCCTGGACAGTCCTCTCCATTGTTGGTCCAAAGCCCTCGACAGACCTCTCCATTGTTGCCCCGAAGCCCTGGAGAGTCCTGTCCATTGTTGCCCCGAAGCCCTGGAGAGTCCTGTCCATTGTTGCCCCGAAGCCCTGGAGTGTCCTCTCCATTGTTGCCCCGAAGTCCAACACACTCTTTGCCAGTGTATCTATTGACTGAGGCATCCTCCCCACTGCAGCCATCAGCTCAGTGTGCCTGAGCCGGGCCTGGGTGCTCATTTCAGCCAGGCGATGCACCTCCTCTGCACTCTGTGCAGCAGTCATCACTACCTGCCTTGCCCTCCGGGGAGACGGTGGCCGAACTTGCCTACCCCCCTTGCGTTGCTGCATGCCGCTTGGTCCGGCAACTGCCTGATCATCAGAGCCCCCCCCCTCCCCTCCAGGGAACTACTATCCCCAGTCTGTACATGTGTATGCTCCTCTGAGATTGGAGCGGATGGTCCGGCTTCCTCCTGATCCTCACCTCCGGAGGCATTGGCACTGGCAGCTTCAGGGCGTGGAGCCCCAGTTGGTGATGCATCATCTGAAAGCAGGGAAGTGGAAGAGTGGCTTTAGCAAAAGGACAGGTTGGCGGAAAGGCATGGCAGATTGCGGCACACTGAGGAAGCATGCTGGCGGGGGGACCAAGTGGAAGGAGACAGTTGCAAAAGGTGAGAGCCTTACCCTCGCTGTCGAGAATGGGGTCGGCAGCTGCAGTGGTAACAGGACCAGACAGACGTCCTCCAAGAATCTGGTGCACTCTCTCCTCGAGATCCGTGAGAGTGACCACTTGTGGAGGTCCGCCACCGGTTTGACGCTGCTCCTTTCGCATCGTCGCCAGCTTGGACTGCAGGGGAAAGAAGGGGAAGTTCTGTAACATGATGCCTTGAGAGATCATCTCATGCCCCCCATGGTGCAAGAGCCCTTACATGATGCCTTGAGAGATCATCTCATGCCCCCCATGGTGCAAGAGCCCTTACATGATGCCTTGAGAGATCATCTCATGCCCCCCATGGTGCAAGGGCCCTTACATGATGCCTTGAGAGATCATCTCATGCCCCCCATGGTGCAAGGGCCCTTACATGATGCCTTGAGAGATCATCTCATGCCCCCCATGGTGCAAGGGCCCTTACATGTGGCCTTGAGAGAAATGTCCATGTGTGTGCCCAGAAAGGGCCATGGGTGCTTGCTGACAGATGGCCATTGGGGCATCATGGCAACAGGGTCCTCGAAGTTAGGTGCAGATGGAGGGAATCAGAAGTTTGCATAACCAACACTCACCCTAACGACCCGAGTGAGGTCGTTGAATTTCTTCCTGCACTGAACAGGGGTCCTGGTCGCCAAGCTGTTGGAGTTGACCCCCTGAGAAACCTCCCTCCAAGATCGCCGGTAAGCCTTTTGATTCAGCCTCTTGCCATTGTCAGGATACAGAACATCTCGACAGCGCTCAACTGCAGACACCAAGTGGTCCAGAGCCTCAATGCTGAAGCGCTCTGCTCTCTGTCTCACCTTCTCCATCCTCACCAAGTTTCTTGCGCCAGAGAAGGGCGAGCGCCGATTCTGAGGCCTACAGGGCGTTGAGTGTAGCAGCTCAGGCTGACTGACCCACCCCTTTAAGAGCCGGCCGGCGCCTGGAAGTCTCGTGGTTTCCGGTAATTGAGATCACCTGCGCTGCGCCCGTCCGCGCTGATATTGGGTAGCGCCTGAACTTTTGCGCCTTAGGAGCCCCGTGCAACGTCTGAGTTAGCGCCTCAATCCCCTTTGGGGGCGATGCAACCCAATATCTCTCCAGGCAGCGATAAGTTTCGTCTGGCTATAAACTTTGCGCAGCGCCAGTTCTAACGCCTCAAGTGGGGCTATACCCAATTTCTAGGCTTGAGTGTCTCCGCTTCCACCACTTCCGTCGGCAGCGAGTTCCAGGTCCTCACCACTCGCTGCTTAAAATTTTTTTTCCTCACGTGCCCTCTGTATTTCTTGCCCAAAACCTTAAATCTGTGTCCCCTAGTCCTTGTACCATCAGCTACTGGGAACAGTCTTTCCCCGTCTAGCCTATCCAAACCCGTCATAATCTTGTACACCTCTATCAAATCACCCCTCAACCTCCTTTGCTCTAATGAAAACAAATCCAGCTTCTCCAACCTGTCCTTGTAGCTAAGATCCCCCATCCCCGGAACCATTCTGGTAAATCTCCTCTGCACCCTCTCAAGGGCCTTCACATCCTTCCTAAAGTGTGGTGACCAGAACTGGACGCAATACTCCAGTTGTCGCCTAACCAGCGTTTTATAAAGGTTCAGCATAACTTCTCTACTTTTGTACTCAATGCCTCTATTTATGAAGCCCAAGATCCCATATGCTTTGCTAACCACTCTCTCAATATGTCCTGCCACCTTCAGGGACCTATGCACATTAACTCTCGGGTCCCTCTGTCCCTGCACACTCTTTACTTTAGATTCTGGGACATAGAGGAAACACTTACCCCACACATTCACCTTACAGGGACATTGTTGCCCCTGGAAAGTTGTTAGAAAGAGTTTTACCTCAATGTTTGCAATGAAAGGCAAATTTAGAACTGGCGTCGAGATCGTCATCTTCACACGAAGAGTGATCAACACATGGGGGCGAATCCCCCGCTCTGCCGCATAATTGGGGTTTCCATCGAAGTTAAAGTGGCGAAAGAGGAGAAGCCCCGAGGAAATTCACCCCGCCCCCATGGAATAGAATCTTGGTAGGGCAGTGGAGACATAAAATCTAGAATCATTTCAGGACGCTGTGCGGGATGGGAGAGGGAGGTCTCTGCGCTCCTCCAATTCTGGCCTCTTGAGCATCCCTGATTTTAATCGCTCCGCCATTGGCGGCCGTGCCTTCAGCTGCCTGGGCCCCAAGCTCTGGAATTCCCTCCCTAAGCCTCTTCGTCTCTCTCTCTCCTCCCTTAAGATGCTCCCTAAAACCTATCTCTTTGACCAAGCGTTTGCTCACCTGTCCTAATATCTCCTTAAGTGGCTCGGTGTCAAATTTTGTTTGATAATCGCTCCTGTGAAGCACCTTGGGAGGTTTCACTACATTAAAGGCACTATATAAATACAAGTTGTTGTTAAGTGTGGGATCTTTCTGCATGAATGAAGCAAGTCTAATTATTGCATTATGAGTACTGCAGATGACACCAAATTGGGGGGGGATAGTTAATATTGAGGAGGACTGCAACAAATTACAGAAAGACATTAATAAACTTGCAGAATGGGCATATGATTGACAAATGAAGTTCAACACAGTTAAATGTGAGGTATTACATTTTGGTAGGAAGAATAGGGAGGTCACTTATTACTTGGAGGGTGCGAGTCGAGGTGGGGTAGAGGAACAAAGGGATCTCGGAGTACAAATACACAAATCACGAGAAGTAGCGACACAGGTTAACAAGGCCATAAAAAAAGCAAACCAGGCACTAGGGTTTATTTCTAGAGGGATAGAATTGAAAAGTAGGGAAGTTATGCTAAACTTGTATCGAACCTCGGTTAGACCACACTTGGAGTACTGTGTACAGTTCTGGTCACCATATTATAAAAAGGATATAGAGGCACTGGAGAGGGTGCAGAGAAGATTTACAAGGATGATACCAGAAATGCGAGGGTATACATATCAGGAAAGGATGATCAGGCTGGGTCTCTTTTCTCTTGGAAAGAGAAGGCTGAGTGGTGACCTAATCGAGGTCTTTAAAATTATGAAAGGTTTTGATAGACTGGATACAGAGAGAATGTTTCCACTTGTGGAGAAGAGCATAACTAGAGGCCATCAATATAAAATAGTCACCAAGAAATCCAATAGGGAATTCAGAAGAAACTTCTTTACCCAATGAATGGTGAGAATGTGGAACTCGCTACCACAGGGAGTGGTTGAAGCAAATAGTATAGATGCATTTAAGGGGAGGCTAGATATGAGGGAGAAGGGAATAGAGGGTGACGCTGATAGATTTAGATGAGGAAAGACGGGAGGAGGCTCGAGTGGAGCATAAACACCGGCATGGACTGGTTGGGCCGAATGGCCTGTTTCTGTGCTGTAAATCCTGTGTAATTCTATATAATTGTGTGAGGTCAGCTCTATACCTGAGCAGTAGTAACTTAACGTTAAACTAAATGCAAGTATTATTTATAATAATGGTAAAATAAAATACTTACTAACTGGGGTTTAGAAGGTGTGGGTGGTCTTAATTATAAATAGGTGTTTGGTTAGGAATTATTGTTTGATTATTATTTTTTCTTGGCCTTGGAGGGAGTGCAGCGTAGGTTTACCAGAATGATACCCGGACTCCAAGGGTTAAATTACGAGGAGAGATTACACAAATTAGGGTTGTATTCCCTGGAATTTAGAAGGTTAAGGGGTGATCTGATCGAAGTTTTCAAGATATTAAGGGGAACAGATAGGGTCGATAGAGAGAAACTATTTGCGTTGGTTGGGGAGTCTAGGACTAGGGGGGCACAGTCTAAAAATTAGAGCCAGACCTTTCAGGAGTGATGTTAGGAAACACTTCTACACACAAAGGGTGGTCGAAGTTTGGAACTCTCTTCCGCAAACGGCAATTGATACTAGGTATATTGTTAATTTTAAATCTGAGAGTGATACATTCCAAAGGTATTAAGGGATATGGACCAAAGGCGGGTATATGGAGTTAGGTCGCAGATCTGCCATGATCTTATTGAATGGGGGAACAGGCTCGAGGGGCTGAATGGTCTCCTCCTATTCCTATGTTCCTCATGCAGGAGTCTTCAATCTTGCCACAATCAGGGCACAGGGCAACGGTTCCCCTCAGGTAAACCACCGAGAGTCACCTGGTGCAAATTAACCCTCAGAGGAGGCCAAAAAGGAAAGCTATCAAAGTAGGATATAACTTCAGATGTCCCTTCACCACAGTCTCTGAGGGGCAATTGTCCAGAGAATTTCAACAATAAGAATACTTGCCATGCCTTTTTTCTTCTCCTCTGGCTCCCCGATTCAGATGACGGGAGAGAGAAAAAAACTACTTTCTCTGCCCCTGGATGCCCAAAATGGAGACTAGCTCTGCTGGTGGGATTGGGAAGGTCCAATTGGTCCAACATGGAGGAACAGTAGTACTCCGGCAGCTTTAAATGCTGCCTGAAAACAGAAGAGGAATGAGTAACATAGAAAACATAGAGATAGGAACAGGAGTAGGCCATTCGGCCCTTCGAGCCTGCTCCGCCATTCAATGAGATCATGGCTGATCTTCGTCTGAGATCATAGCTGATCTTACCAGTTCAGTACCCCGTCCCCGCCTTTTCTCCGTAACCCTTAATCCCCTTAGCCTTCAGAAATATATCCAATTCTCTCTTGAAAATATTTATTGAATTAGCCTTCACAGCCCTCTGTGGCAGGGAATTCCACAGGCTCACCACTCTTTGAGTGAAGAAATTCTTCCTCATCTCTGTTTTAAATGATTTGCCCGCTATTTTTAGACTGTGGCCCCTGGTTCTGTGCTCCCCGGCCATTGGAAACATTCTCTCTGAATTCAGCCTGTCCAGGCCTGCCATAATTTTATATGTTTCGATGAGATCCCCTCTCAATCTTCTAAACTCCAGTGAGTACAAGCCCAAACTATTTAATCTCTCTTCGTAGGTCATTCCCGCCATTCCAGGTATCAGCCTGGTGAATCGCCGTTGCACTCTTTCCATGGCAAGAACATCCTTCCGCAGATGGGGCGACCAAAACTGTACACAATACTCCAGATGCGGTCTCACCAGCACCTTGTACAGCTGTAGTAAGGTATCCCTATTCCTATACTCGAACCCCCTTGATATGAAGGCCAACATACCATTTGCCTTCTTGATCGCCTGTTGCACCTGCATGCTCTCCTTCAGTGACTGGTGCACAAGAACACCCAGGTCCCTCTGCACTTCCCCATCTCCCAATCTATTGCCATTTAGATAATAATCTACCCTCCTGTTTTTACCCCCAAAGTGGATAACCTCGCATTTATCCACATTATAGTGCATCTGCCACGTATCCGCCCATTCCCCCAACCTGTCCAAATCGCACTGTAGCCTCCTGACATCCTCATCAGAGCCCACCCCTCCTCCTAGTTTAGTGTCGTCAGCGAATTTGGAAATATTGCATCCAATTCCCTGATCCAGATCATTTATATATATTGTGAACAGCTGGGGTCCCAGGACAGATCCTTGCGGCACCCCGCTGGTCACTGCCTGCCACTCCGAAAACGAGCCGTTTATTCCAACTCTCTGTTTTCTATCCGCCAGCCAGTTCTCTATCCACGTTAATACTTTGCCCCCAATCCCATGAGCCTTAATTTTGCATGATAATCTTTTGTGTGGAACCTTATCGAAGGCTTTCTGGAAGTCAAGGTACACCACATCCACTGGCTCTCCCCCATCTATTTTACCAGTTACTTCCTCAAAAAATTCCAGCAGATTAGTCAAACACGATTTACCCTTTGTAAATCCATGTTGACTCTGTCCGATCCTTTCCCCATTTGTCAAGTGCTCCGCTATTTTATCCTTAATAATGGACTCTAGCATTTTGCCCACAACCGATGTAAGGCTTACTGGTCTATAATTCCCTGCTTTCTCTCTACCCCCCTTTTTAAATATTGGGGTAACATTAGCTACCCTCCAATCCACGGGTACTGTTCCCGAGTCAATGGAGTTCCGGAAGATGATCCTTAGAGCATCTGCTATCTCCAGGGCCACCTCCTTAAGTACCCTAGGATGTAGTTTATCAGGCCCCGGGGATTTGTCGGCCTTCAGTCCCCTCAACTTACCCAACACCATATCCCTAGAGATACTAATTTCTGTCAGCTCCTCCCTCTCATTAGTCCCTATGTTTGCCGATATTCCTGGGAGGTTATTTGTGTCCTCCTTTGTGAATACAGAACCAAAGTATGAGTTTAATTGGTCTGCCATTTCCTTATTCTCCATTATATATTCTCCCGAATCGGACTGCAAGGGACCGACTTGGGATTTTACCAGTCTTTTCCTCCTGATATACCGATAAAAGCTTTTGCAGTCTGTCTTTATGTTTGCTGCAAGTTTACTTTCGTATTCTATTTTCCCCTTCCTGATTAATCCCTTTGTCCTCTTTTGCTGTATCCTGTACTGCCCCCAATCTTCCGGTCTGGTGCTTTTTTTTGCCAGTTGATATGCCCTTTTTTTGATTTTATGCTGTCCCTAATTTCCCTCGTTATCCACGGTTGAGTCACCTTTTTAGGTTTATTTTTATGCCAAACCGGTATAAACATGTTCTGGAATTCTTCCATTCTATCTTTGAATGCTTGCCATTGTCTCTCCACTGTCAATCCCCCCAGAAACACCACCCAATCAATCTTACCCAATTCCCGTCTCATACCCTCGTAATTCCCTTTATTTAAGTTCTGGACCTTAGTCTCTGATTCAATTTCCTCACTCTCCATCTCGACTGAGAGCTCGATCATATTATGATCGCTCTGACCCAAGGGGCCTCGTACAAGAAGATTGCTGATAAGTCCCTTCTCATTGCACAATACCCAGTCTAAAATGGCCTGATCTCGAGTCGGCTCCTTGACATATTGGTCCAGATAGCCGTCCCGAAAACATTCCAGGAATTCCTCCTCCTCAGAATTTTTACTAATTTGGGTAGTCCAATCAATATGTAAATTAAAGTCACCCATGATGACAGCTGTGCTCTTATCGCACGCTTCTCTAATTTCCCTTTTTATGCCTTCCCTCACCTCCATATTACTATTTGGAGGCCTATATATCACACCCACTAACGTTTTCCTCCCCTTGCTATTTCTCATTTCTACCCATACAGATTCCGTTTCATCCGAGTTAATATCCTTCCTTTCCATTGCATTAATCCCCTCCTTTACCAGCAATGCTACCCCACCTCCCCTACCTTTTTGCCGATCCTTCCTAAATATTGTATATCCCTGGATGTTAAGTTCCCAGCCTTGCCCACCCTGCAGCCACGTTTCTGTAATCCCAATCAAATCATACTTGTAATGTTGTTATGAGATAATGAGAACAATTTGTGGCTGCTAGCTGCTGTGGCCCACTCTCAGGCTGACTCATCACCGGGATTGGGAAACAGCCATCATTATCTTGCCCGCCTTTAATCAGTCAGCTCCTGTCAAACAACAACAACTTGCATTTATATCTTGCCGAATGAGACTTGGTGCGAGTTAAGCTACGGGCAGCAGAGTGCAACATGAGTTATAAGCCCGTGTCCAACTGCACTTTCAGTGTAATTACTTGTTCTCACGTGTCATAGATTTATATCCAACCACTGAAAGCAAACATGCAGGTGCAGCAAGCAGTTAGGAAGGCAAATGGTATGTTGGCCTTCATTGCAAGAGGATTTGAGTACAGGAGCAAGGATGTCTTACTACAGTTATACAGGGCCTTGGTGAGACCACACCTGGAGTAGTGTGTGCAGTTTTGGTCTCCTTATCTAAGAAAGGATATACTTGCCATAGAGGGAGACGTAAGAAAACTACTAGGCATTTGGTCTAAGCATTAAACAAAGCTTTAATCAACTGTTTTACAACATGGAAGTCTAGTTGTGCCCTTCACTAGTTCCTGTTAAAGAATGTTCCGAGCAAGCTGGGCCCATGCCCGAGTATTTATACTCTCCTTGGACAGCGCCACCAGCAGGCCGCCCAGTATTATTTCATAAATCATTTCTACATGAATGACAAGATTCATGTCAGAGGGAGTGCAGCGAAGGTTCACCAGACTGATTCCTGGAATGGCAGGGCTGTCGTATGAGGAGAGGTTGGGTTGACTAGGCCTGTATTCACTAGAGTTTAGAAGAATGAGAGGGGGTCTCATTGAAACGTATAAAATTCTGACAGGGCTAGGCAGACTGGATGCAGGGAGGATGTTTTCCCTGGCTGGGGGGTCTAGAACGAGGGGTCACAGTCTCAAGATACGGGGTAGGACATTTAGGACTGAGATGAGGAGAAATTTCTTCACTCAGAGGGTGGTGAACCTGCGGAATTCTCTACCACAGAGGCTGTGGAGGCCAAGTCACTGAATATATTTAAGAAGGAGAGAGATAGATTTCTAGACACAAAAGGCATCAAGGAGTAGGGGGAGAGAGCGGGAATATGGTATTGAGATAGAGGATCAGGTATGATCATATTGAATGGCGGAGCAGGCTCGAGGGGCCGAATGGCCGACTCCTGCTCCTATGTTTCTATGTTTCTATAGTCAGGGCGGTTTTTGAGATGTCCAATTATTTTGAAGCTGTCGCTCAGATTTTGTTAGTTCCCTGGGTTGGTCTGTACGTTATCCCGTGATGCAAGAAAACGGTAATATGTGCTCAGAGTGTTTTATAGGCCCTTTGTTGTTTGTTGAGCTACCCTCACCTTAAAGGTAATTCTTCAATCTGTCAGGTGTTAATGCCCACGGGCATAACATGTATTGGTTTAGTTGGCAATGCCTTTCTTGTTCTGTAGGTGTGAGATATTCATAGTCTTGGAATGTGAGTATTAACTGTACTAACAACGGTAATAAGTGAGGGCAGTTGATTGCCATTCCAAAGGAGAAGGGTTACCTTGAATAAATAGTCCTGATGAATAAGTACTTAATGCTAGCCTGTTCGTATGCCTGACAGTTTTGGAGAAACCCAAGTGAAGGCCCAAGTCTTATAGTACAGGACACCACTGACATCGACAAGAGAAAATCTATCAAAAGTCATAGTTAGGTGATTTTAAAGACTTAAGGATTGCAGAGGGAAGGGGACACCGAGTGAGGTTGGTGAGAAATTCCGCAGTTCTGAGTCCTGGGAAGGATTGAGATCGAGCAGGAGACAGTGTGATGAATCTTGATTTCAACACAGCCAGTATTCAAGGAGGAGGGAGGAATGTGGAGCAGTGCATTCACAACTTGGGCACGTGTTCAGGAGACTTTTGGTCAGAGTGGCATTGATTAACAATAACAACAACAACAGCTTGCATTAATACAGCGCCTTTAATGTAGTAAAACGTCCCAAGGCGCTTCACAGGAGCGTAATCAAACAAAATTTGACACCGAGCCACGTAAGGAGGTTTTATGGCAGAAGAGGTAAGTTTTAAGGAGCGTCTTAAAGGAGGAAAGAGAGGTAGGGAGGCTGAATTCCAGAACTTCAGACCCTGACAGCTGAAGGCACGGCCACCAATGGTTGAGCGATTAGAATCAAGGATGCTCAAGAGGCCAGAATTGGAGGAACGCAGATATCTCGGGGGTTGTGGGGCTGGAGGAGATTACAGAGATAGGGAGGGGCGAGGCCATGGAGGGATTTGAAAACAAGGATGAGAATTTTGAAATTGAGGCGTTGCTTAACCAGGAGCCAATGTAGGTCAGCGAGCACAGGGGGTGATGGGCGAACGGGCCTTGGTGCGAGTTAGGACATGGGCAGCCGAGTTTTGGATGACCTCAAGTTTACGGAGGGTAGAATGTGCAAAGCCAGCTAGGAGAGACTTGGAATAGTCACGTCTAGAGATGACAAAGGCATAGATGATCTTCACACACTTACAGATACTAATAGGGTTGCTGTACAGCGATCAGGAGCAGGTACCCTGGTTAAACAAAATTGTCTCTTTACCTACATTTTCTTTCATTTCCCTCTTTATTTTCTCTCCCATTTTTACAGTTTTAGGGATTACCAGACCATTGCTGCTTGTGGGATCTTGCTGTGTACAAAAATGGCTGCCACATTTGCCGCTATATCAGTCACGTCATTTCAAAGTAGTTCACTGTGAAACGTTTTGAGATTTTTCCTCAGAGCTACAGTCAGCCATCTATATAAATGCAAGCCCTATTTTTTTAATAAATGCAGCATTAAAAGTTAAGAAACAGTTTATATTTACATTATTGGCGAAATGGCACACTTCATATTCTGACGTTGTTAGACTAATAACAGTGCTCTGTCTTCGATGTGTTTAAACGTTCACCAAAATAGTCCATATAAATACTTGCAACATTGAGCTTCAATGCTTTGAGGAAATTGTTTTGCAAGCCAGTAATTACTGGCGTCAAATGATATTTGCAATACAAGATTTTCATTGTCTGAATTCAGCTTAAGTTGAAATAATTTAAACTCTGGGGAAAGCTGATCGCAAGTCCCATGCTACCTTCAGTAATCTGGGCTGAGACTGGGGATCTTTTATATCGTCAGAAATCTAGGTGAAGGGCCAAGGGTCATAGTGCAGGACACCGGCAAGATTGAAAGAAATCCAAGCAAAGACGAGGGAAATCAGGAGGGTAGACATTAGCGATGCCATGATTGAGCTTTAGAAGCCCGTAGATTATGGGAGGAAGAATGGGGGAGATAGATGAGGAGTTGCACAATTTTGAGATGGTGGAAAAACAATGGGGCTGATTTTAAAACAACAACGACGACTTTTGCGATCTGTAGAAGAGTTCTGTAGAAGGGTTTCGACCCAAAACGTTGACTCTATTTCTCTCTCCACAGATGCTGCCCTGGCCTGCTGAGTTTTTCCAGCATTTTCTGTTGTTATTTCGGATTTCCAGCATCCGCAGTATTTTGCTATCGCACTTGTATTTATATAGCGCCTTTAACCTAGTAAAACGTCCCAAGGCGCTTCACAGGAGTATTATAAGACAAAAAATTTGACACTGATCCACATAAGGATAAATTAGGGCAGGTGACCAAAAGCTTGGTCAAAGAGGTAAGTTTTAAGGAGTGTCTTAAAGGAGGAAAGAGAGGTAGAGAGGCGGAGAGGTTTAGGGAGGGAATTCCAGAGCTTAGGGCCCAGGCAACAGAAGGCACGGCCACCAATGGTTGAGTGATTATAATCAGGGATGCTCAAGAGGGCAGAATTAGAGGAGCGCAGATATCTCAGGGGGGTTGTGGGGCTGGAGGAGATTACAGAGATAGGGAGGGGTGAGGCCATGGAGGGATTTGAAAACAAGGATGAGAATTTTGAAATTGAGCTGTTGCTTAACCGGGAGCCATTGTAGTTCAGCGAGCACAGGGGTGATGGGTGAACAGGACTTGGTGCGAGTTAGGGCACAGACAGCCGAGTTTTGAATGGCCTCAAGTTTACGTAGGGTTGAATGTGGGAGGCCAGCCAGGAGTGCGTTGGAAGAGTCAAGTCGAGAGGTAACAAAGGCATGGATGAGGGTTTCAGCAGCGGGTGAGCTGAGGCAAGGGCAGAGATGGGCGATGTTACGGAGGTGGAAATAGGCGGTCTTTGTTATGCTGCGGATATGAGGTCAGAAGCCCATTTCAGGGTCAAATATGACACCAAGGTTGTGAACATCCTGGTTCAGCCTCAGACAAATGTTAGGGAGAGGGATGGAGTCAGTGGCTAAGGAATGGAGTTTGTGGCGGAAAGATAATAGGCTGGAAACACTCAGCAGGTCAGACAGCATCTGTGGAGAGGGAAACAGAGTTAACGTTTCAGGTCGAAACTGCTGAATCGTTGAGTATATTCAAGGCTGAGATCAACAGATTTTTGGGCTCTAGGGGAATCAAGGGCTATGGCAATCAGGCGGGAAAGTGGAGTTGAGGTCGAAGATCAGCCATGATCTTATTGAATGGCGGAGCAGGCTTGAGGGGCCGTATGGCCGACTCTTGCTCCTAATTCTTATGTTCTAAGTTAGAGATGGACCAGTTTTTAAGCAAGTACAGGGGCAGGGAAAGGGGGGAGGGGAGGAAAGAACAAAAGGGAAGGTCTGTGATAGGGTGGAAGGCAGGAGAGATTAAATGACAAAAGGGATGATGGTGTGAGGTGAAAAGTGGAGGGGGTTGGGAATGGGACAAGTAGAGAAACAAAAGAGGGGTCTAGGGCTGATTGTAACCCTGCCCGTGGGAGACCAGAGGCGTGAGAAGAATTGACCGGGCACATGGCAAACCTTTACTTGTATCCTGTCCAGGAGCAGGAGAGAGGTTTTCGAAGCACCTCCCAGCAGTGGGAATAGCATTCAAGTCTTAGACAGATGTGGGCTACATTGGCTTATAATTAATTAAAGTAACCAGGTGGGCAGAAATGGCAGGAAAGCAAGGGCGGAACTTTCAACCTCAGCGGGCGGGCGTAAAGCAGGCGATATCGGAGCAGCCGCCTGTTTCGCCCACCCCACCCACCCCACCCCACACGATTTTCCGTTCCATTGAAGTCACTGATTGTGGAGGGCATCACAACCAAGAAATATGTAACACTGGGGCAGTGAGGGTTGTTGGGGCAGTGTAGAGGGAACTTTCAGATGAGATGTTAAACCGAGGCCCCGTCTGCTCTCTCAGGTGGACGTAAAAGATCCCACGACACTATTTCGAAGAAGAGCAGGGGAGTTCTCCCCGGGGTCCTGGGGCCAATATTTATCCCGCAATCAGCATCACTATAAACAGATGACCTGCTCATTATCACGTTACTGTTTGTGGGAGCTTGCTGTGCGCAAATTGGCTGCCGCGTTTCCCACATTACAACAGTGACTGCACTCCAAAAAGTACTTCATTGGCTGTAAAGCGCTTCGGGACGTCCTGAGGTTGTGAAAGGCGCTATAGAAATGCAAGTTCTTTCTTTCTTCACTCTTTTCTAACCGTGCTGTGGCCAATCCCAGGCTGCCTCCCACTCCCCACCCCGCGCGAGTGGTAAGTTCCAGCTTAGTCAGAAACGTCCATTATTTGCTAATGTTTAGGTGAACTGGGAGTGTTGAAGATTTAAAGGGACATGGTGACTTCCAGCTTTTCAGTTGAAAGCTTTGTGATGTGTAAGTTCTGATTTGGATAACCACAGTTCAAGTGATGCCTGGGCCTGAATCAACCCTGAATATCTTTGACTTTCCCCATTGCAGCTTAAACATAATGTTTACATTACAACAGTGACTACACTGCAAGAGCTCTTCATTGGCTGTAAAGCGCTTTGGGACGTCCTGAGGTTGTGAAAGGTGCTGGAGAAATGCAAGACTTTCTTGCTAGGAGCTTTTGTACAAGGAATGATACCAGAATTGAGAGGTTATACCTATCAGGAAAGACTGAACAGGCTGAGAATCTTTTCTCTAGAAAAACGAAGGCTGAGGGGTGACCTGATAGAGGGCTTCAAGATTATGAAAGGGTTTGATAGGGTAGACACAGAGATGTTTCCAATTGTGGCCAAGACCAGAACTAGGGACCATGAGACCTGGACGACATTCAGGCTTGGGCTGATAAGTGGCAGGTAACATTCGCGCTACAGAAGTGCCAGGCAATGACTATCTCCAACAAGCGAGAGTCTAACCACCTCCCCATGACGTTCAACGGCATTACCATCGCCGAATCCCCCACCATCAACATCCTGGGGGTTGCCATTGACCAGAAATTTAACTGGAGCAGCCACATAGATACTGTGGCAACAAGTGCAGGTCAGAGGCTAGGTATTCTGCGGCGAGTGTCTCACCTCCTGACTCCCCAGAGCCTTTCCACCATCTACAAGGCACAAGTAAGGAGTGTGATGGAATACTCTCCACTTGCCTGGATGAGAGCAGCTCCAACAACACTCAAGAAGCTCGACACCATCCAGGACAAAGCAGCCCGCTTGATTGGCACCCCATCCACCACCTTAAACATTCACTCCCTCCACCACCGGCGCACCGTGGCTGCAGTGTGTACCATCTACAAGATGCACTGCAGCAACTTGCCAAGGCTTCTTCGGCAGCACCTCACAAACCCGCGACCTCTTCCACATGGAAGGACAAGGGCAGCAGGCGCATGGGAACACCACCACCTCCAGGTTCCCCTCCAAGTCACACACCATCCTGACTTAGAAGTATATCGCCGTTCCTTCATCGTCACTGGGTCAAAATCCTGGAACTCCCTCCCTAACAGCACTGTGGGAGCACCTTCACCACACGGACTGCAGCGGTTCAAGAAGACAGCTCACCACCACCTTCTCAAGGGCAATTAGGGATGGGCAATAAATGCTGCCCTTGCCAGCAATGCCCATATCCTGTGAATGAATAAAAAAATATAAGATAGTCACTAATAAATCCAATAGGGAATTCAGGAGAAACTTCTTTACCCAGAGAGTAGTTCGAAGGTGGAGCTCGCTGCCACAAGGAATAGTTGAGGTGAATAGCATAGATGCATTCTATGGGAAGCTAGATAAGCACATGAGGGAGAAAGGAATAGAGGGATATGTTGAAGAGGGGTGGAGGAGGCTCGTGTGGAGCATAAACATCGGCACGGACCAGGTGGGCCAAATGGCCTGTTTCTGTGCTGTAAATACTTTGTAAAGGGTAATGGGACAAGGAAGAAGCCTAATCTGAGAAACTACAGCCACACACTGGACTCTTTTCCGATCTGCAGTGTAGCTCGGGCTAGTTTGACAGTATTTAGACATCACTGTCATGAATCTTACCATTCATGTAGAAATGACTCATGAGATAACACTGGGCGGCCAGCTGGTGGCACCGTCCAAGGAAAGTATAAATACTCGGACGTGGGCCCAGCTTGCTCAGGACGTTTTTGTAACCAGGAACTAGTGATGTAACTAGAATCTCATGGTTGTGAAACAGTTGATTAAAGCCTTGTTTTATGCTCAAACCAAATGCTTAGTAGTTTTCTTACGTCAATCACTACTACTGAACTGAGACTGCAGATTCAGCTTCAGTTCCACGCGAGAACCAAAGAGAGGAACGATGAGCTGGGGTTCCCACTCCTGACCAATATCCAGGGGTCACCCGCTGTCGATGTCAGGTGAGAGGGGGATTGGGCTCAGCTGTGATGCCTGCACAGTCGAATAGCATGCCAACACTCACCGCCTGGGATGGGACGTAACGGAATGGCCTTTTGGGTGGAGCTAGCGAGGGGCTGATAGTGCCCGTGGAGTCATTCTGCAGCAGAAGCCCATGGCTCTGGGAGTAGAGATGGGTAGTAGCCACAGTGCTCAGGGATTATTAACCCATAGTGGCACCATTCATCTGATTCTTAGCAGGAAATTAGGTCATCAGGAGAATCCAAGAGAGCTGAATAGGTGAGCACAGAACACTCTGATCAGGAGGAATAAGGAGAAGTTGAGAAAAGGCCAAAGTATCTCAAATGGAGAAAAAAAATTGAGTAATTTCCCTGCTCCCCCCTTCCTTGCAAGCAATGACTTCACCACAGGTGTATTTTTCCTTTAATAAAGTGAGTCTGTGTAAAGCTACGGAGCAGACACTAGTACTTGTCTGGATTGGATCAGCTAAGATTTATACATAACTTTAATAGAAGGTACACGAGAGGTAGATTAGAGCGTGACAAATGGAGTGTTGATTTTTGGAGAATTTCGCCCGTGCGGGTCATGTAATAGGCTGCAGCGTCTGGATGTCTTAGCAGCTAGTAAAAATGTTAATGATTTCCTTTCTCGTTTCCCCCCCCACCCTCCTCTCCCAGTGCAACGTGACGCTAACATTTATTCCTCCTTTCTGTGTCGCTCGCGCTCTGTGCTTTGTTTGTAAATGGTCCTCGAGTCACTGGCCTTTCTCAGCAGACTCCAAGTGTCCCTGAAGTATTCCCCCTCCAGACAAGCCAACACACAAGTCTTAACTGTTGTAAGAGTGACTTGGTTTTAATGCTGTGGAAACTCTGAGCCCGAGAAGCTTCCTTCAGTCTGTGTAGTGTTAGTACACATTCAGTGTTAAAGAACGCTGAGGTAAATTAGCCAGCAGTTGATGGCAGTCTGTGTTTCAGCAGTTGAGTGACTCCAGCATCCAGTAGGTTATATATTGCCTGGTCCAGTCTGTGTGTACTTTCCTTTATACGGTCCTATGGATTCCTGCCATGTCGATATATCAAGTTGTCTTTGAGCCTTGAACTCTCCTGGCTGTTACCAAACGTACCTTTGAAGTTCCTGTTCACACTGAGCTCTTTTCTGAGGGTGAGGGAACGCTTAAGAGAAAATTGTTTACTAACTGTGTCAGTAGGGTGTGAAGGGAAGCCTGATTTGGCCTTCTTTTATGCCCTCCTTGATGGCCAGTCATACTGTCAGTGTTTTCTTAACTCCCAACTGCCCGCTGATGTAGACTCCCCGGGCATGCAGTGCAGAAGCAGCCTTTGATTCCCTCAGCTACTCCTTGGTGCCAGACATAGCTACAGCTTGCTGGTGACAGCATATTTCAGACGAGGAACATTCTTCCATCCCTCCTTCAAAGCTAGCTGACAGAGAGAGCAGCACTTTCTCCAGCTTGGGTTGCTTTCCTCATGACATCTGCCATTTCCAAGTCTTTCTGCGAATTTTCCTGTTTTTCTTTTCATCGTTCGCTTTCATGCCAGATGACCTCAACAGTCTCCTAGTCAACAGAGCAGGAAAAGTGGGAGGACACCGCTGATAGTAAGTTTATCCAAGGACAAACCAACCAGGCAACTGAGCTGGAGCCTGATGGAGACAGGGGTTTATCGTTCTTCTCTCTGCCTAGCTCATGTCAATCTTTGGCATCACCTTGTCCTCTCACCGTTAGCAGAACAAAATGAGCCAGATGTTTAGTGGCTGGATACAAACATACAAACTTGGCGGGCAGGGAAAGACCAGCTGGTCCATCAAGCCTGCCCCTCACCATGATGGCTGGAGCACCATGACTCGACACTTCCGACCTGCACCCACTTTCCCTCTTCCCCCGCAGCCATGCCATCTCCTGCGAGAGGCAGAAAAAATGAGAAAATCCCAGGGCCAATCAAGGGAAAAAAATCCTCTGTAAAATTCCTCTCCGACCCCCGCAGGTGATGGAAACCAGTCCGGGAGATCACATGGACCCAGTGTTCTCTATAACGACACTGACCTTCTCTATGATGCGATCTCTGCCCCAGTCAGGAACCGGTCCAGCTCCCTCTTGCAGGTATACAGAGAGTCAGCACCCACCACACCAGGCAACACATCCCAGAGGCTCACTGCTCTCTGGGAAACTTCCTGCTTCTTTGCCACCCAGTACTTTCTAAGGCACCCGCATAAATACGATGGAGTAGATTTTCCCACAGGCGCGACGGGCTGAATGGCCTCCTTCTGTGCTGTAAGATTCTATGATTCTTTGAAATGTAAATGAAAATCGGGAGGTTGCTATAACAGGCAGACGATCAGTTTCACGCCCAGCAAGTTGAAAATCTACCCCAATGGGCCGAATGGCCTCTTTACCTGGTATTTACAGCGCAGAAACAGGCCATTTGGCCCAACAGGTCCATGCCACACCAGCCTCCTCATCAACATATCCTTCTATCCCTTTCTCCCTCACGTGTTTATCCAGCTTCCCCTTAAAGGCATCTCTGCTATTCGCCTCAACCACTCCCTGTGGTAGCGAGTTCCACATTCTCACCATTCTGTATACAAGTTTAACATCACTTCTCTGCTTTTCAATTCTACCCCTCTAGAAATGAACCCCAGTGCATTGTTTGCTTTTTTATGTCCTTATTAACCTGCGTCACTACTTTTAGTGATTTGTGTATCTGTACCCCCAGATCCCCCTGCTCCTCTACCCCATTTAGACACTCATTGCCCGAGGAGTCTGTGGCCTCCTTATTCTTCCTACCAAAATGTACAACCTCACACTGATCTATATTGAAGTTCATTTACCAATGACATGCCCATTCTGCAAGTTATTAATGTCTTCCTGTATTTTGTCGTAGTCCTCCTCAATATTAACTACACCCCCCCCAATCCTTCTGTGCTGTAATCCTCCGTGGTACTTCTGCCATCAGCTCACCGTATCAGGAACAGTCCTGATTCCTCCAATAGCGAGTTTACTAAATGTACAAGGAACTAAATGACATTACAAACAGTGACTACACTTCAAAAACACTTCAGTGGTGGTAAAGCACTTTGGGACGTCCTGAAGCTCATGAAAGGCACCATATAGTTTAATATTTTATGATCCAAGTTTGTGATGATTTTGTACAGACAGATTTATCGGATAACCAGGCAATGAAATCAAAGCTCCAGTGGTAGTTTCGGATGTTGCACCTTTCTTCAACAACAAAAACATGCATTTATATAGCGTCTTTAATGTAAAAAAAAATTGCAAGGCGCTTCACAGGAGCGTTATCGGACAAAGTTTGGCACCGAGCCACATAAGGTAATATTAGGACAGCAGCGGTAGGTTTTAAGGAGCGACTTAAAGGAAGAGAGAGAGAGGCGGAGAGGTTTAGGGAGAGAATTCCAGAGCTCGGGGCCCAGGTGGCTGAAGGCACGGCCGTCAATGGTGGAGCGATGAAAATCGGGGATGTGCAAGAGGCCAGAGTTGGATAACCAGACAATAAAGTCATAACTCCAGTGATAGTTTGAGATACTCTACCTTTCAGTCGCCGCCCCCCACCCACCCACCCCCAGTTTTCTCCTGAAGGCGCGGACTCTCGCTGGTGTACTGTTTCGTGGGCACTGGCAATCATCTGGCATCTCGCCCAGGTACTGCAGGGCGTCACAACACTTTCTAACAGGGGTCACTGAATAGCAGTCAGAAGCAGGAGCCGTCAGGGATTTTCCTCCCCATTCTCCCCTCTCCCACCTCTCCCTCACACCCCTCTCCCTATCCCTCTCCCCGCCTTTCCCCTCCCCCTCTCCCCGCCCCTCCTCCCCTCTCCCCTTCCCCTCAATAACTCTGGCCAGGAAATTGACATTTGGGCCGTTGAGGCCTAGATTGCCCGGTACCACATGGGGCAGAGCATCTCCCCACCCACCCATGGCAGGATGTTTGGGCCTAACTCCCCAATCTTATGTTTAACTGGTGGAATTGATATGGGGGCTGAGGAGGCATCGCTCACTTTTGGAAACAACATCGCTTGTGTTACCAAAGTGAGCCAAAAGCTGTGCAAATTTGACTTCAAACCCACAGCCCACTAGGTCCACATTACCATGAGCAAAATGCACAGTAGAGGCACCAGCCCAGGGCACTTTATCGCTTCGCATTTGTTAATGCTATCAATGCTCCTTTACAGATTTGCATTAGATAATCCAACGATTGTTACCATGACAACCCAAAGATTAATCCCATAATATTGTCACACTGAACAGACGACCCTGTAATCATGAGTTGGACAATTAACTATTTCTCTACTTACTGAATTGTATTTCCATATCACAAGCCAGCACAGACTGCCGTGTTGTAACCCCTACACCATGCTCCATTATTGATGGCTAATACTTCTCCCCACCAACAGCACTAAAACAGATTATCAGGTCATTACATAGAATTACATAGAATTTACAGTTCAGGAACAGGCCATTCGGCCCAACGTTCCACACGAGCCTCCTCCCAGTTTATTTCCTTCATCTCACCCTATCAACATATCCTTCTCCCTCATTTACTTATCTAGCTTCCCTTTCGGAATATAGGAACAGGAGGAGGCTATTCAGCCCCTCAGGCCTGTTCCGCCATTCAGTGAGATCATGGCTGATCTGTGACCTAACTCCATATACCCGCCTTTGCCCCATATTCCTTAATACCTTTGGTTAACAAAAATCTATCAATCTCAGATTTAAAATTAACAATTGATTAATTGCTGTTTGCGGAAGAGAGTTCCAAACTTCTACACACAAAGGGTGGTCGAAGTGTTTCCTAATTTCACTCCTGAAAGATCTGGCTCTAATTTTTAGACTATGTCCCCTAGTCCTAGACTCCCCAACCAGCGGAAATAGTTTCTCTCTATCTACTCTATCAGTTCCCCTTAATATCTTGAAAACTTCGATCAAATCACACCTTCAAAATTCCAGGGGCTACGTCGCTGTTTGTGGGACCTTGTTGTGCGCAAATTGGCTGGCGCGTTCCCTAACTTTGCAACACTTTGAATGCACTTCATTGGCTGTAAGGCACTTTGGGACGTCCTGAGGTCATGAAACGTGCTGTAGAAATGCCAGTTCTTTTTTTCTTTCTCTTTCGGATGAATGTTCCTGATGGTTTAGTTGGTACCAGTGCGCCACTTCACCATACAGGCCTGGAAGGTCCCATGCTTGGCCCTGGGTCCGTGCTGACTCAGCCAGAGCATATTTGCTTCCAAGCACTTGAAAAGAAAAGACCATCAGGTCCATCGAACCTGCCCCATCCAGTCAACAGTGTACTGTTCACCCACCTTCCTAACGACACTGTCTCCTGCAGAAAACGCTGAGCCAACTCAGGAAAAACTCTGGCCGATTCCTCTTCAGCTCCCTAAGATAATCAAGCACATCTGTGGAGCCCTCAGTTGCCCCTGGGTCACAGTCGCAACTAACTAGCGACGTGCTCCCTATAAGTGGAAATGTCCTCTTCTCTCAGGAACGTGTCAAATTCCCTTTGTACTGAGAAAGAAAGAAAGAAAGAACATAAGAACATAATAAATTGGAGCAGGAGTAGGCCACTCGGCCCCTCGAGCCTGCTCCGCCATTCAGTAAGATCACGGCTGATCTTGGGCTCAAAGCCACTTCCCCGCCCACTCCCCATAACCCTTCACTCCCTTATCTTGCAAAAATCTGTCTATCTCCACCTTAAATGTATTTAATGACCCAGCCTCCACGGCTCTCTGGGGCAGAGAATTCCACAGATTTACGACCCCCCGAGAGAAGAAATTCCTCTTCATCTCAGTTCTAAAAGGGTGACCCTTTATTCAAAAAGAAATAAATAAATAAATTGATAGATAGGTAGATAGATAGATTGATTTATGTTTTTATAGCATCTTTCACAACCTCAGGATGTCCCAAAGCGCTTTATAGCCAATGAAGTACTTTTTTGAAGTGTAGTCACTGTTGTAATGTAGGAAATACTGTTGTGATAATCACCACACATCTCAGCAATTCTTACCAAAGAGCAATGATTCTCTGTGGAAAAGAAACACCTCCAGGTATCTTACCAAACTCCATGTCTAAGGATTATATAGCAGGACCTCTGGTCCTACTATCCCTATCCATTTGAAACAATCTATCTAACCCCCTCCGTGCAACTCCCAACGTTACCACCCAGGGCTGTTGCCAGCTCCTCCCCTAAGAATCCCTTCCCTCATGGCAATTCCCAGCTCCTACCGGCTCCAAGTGTCTGCTCCAGGGGACTGGGACAGGATACCCCTGAGATGAGCAGCCACAGGAGGTAGGGGGTAGGAATACGCTGGGGTCCAGGTGGGAGTAGGGTTGCCAACCCTCCAGGATTGGCCCTGGAGTCTCCAGGAATTGAAGATTAACCTCCAGGACATTCCTGGGATCAACCCAGGGAGAACAATCATTGGAGAGCATCAAAAAAGCATTTCTTTGAACACTTTTGTTTGTTAGCTAGTTATAAAAAAGGCTGGTCGTGAACAGCCTGTTTGTTTTCCAATTGGCCTGGAAAGGCGTAGTGCCGAGAGAATGGACACGTTGGCGGACCAATGGGAGGGAGTGCGGGGGCGGGGCAGTTGGAGGGAGGACATCATGTGATGAAACCTCCAGGAATATATCCAATCAGAGTTGGCGACCCCTGAATGGGAGGCTGGAAGGAACAGAGACATCATAATCCAGGGGAGGTGGGAAGATTGTCACGGTGAACTGGGTGGGGAAAGCCAGATGCCAACTGAGGCGTGGGGTGGGGGGGAGAAAGAGCTTGCATTTCTATAGCATCTTATCACATGTCTCAGGAACATCCCAACAATGAATTACATGAGGTGCAGTCACTGTAGCTTTATAGGTGAACGTGGCTTTTTGCACAGAGTAAATTCTCCCAAACAACAATCAGATGCATGGCCAGTACCTCTTCTTTTAAAAGCATTGGCTGAGGCAGGAATGCTGGCCAGGGTACCTCCCTGCTCACCTTCAAATAGCGCCACGGAATCTTTAACATTCACCTGGACCATTGAAGCAGGCGGACCTCTAAGTGGAATATCTAATCTGAAGGATGGCACTGCAGCACTCCCTCAGTACAGCACTGGGCGTGTCAGCCTAGGTTACGTGCTCAAGTCCCTGGTTTGAACTCTGATGCTCAGAGTGTCAGATACAAAGCGTGCAATGGATGAATATGGTACAGCCCCCCTCTATAATTCCACGGATCGGGAAGACTCCATGGGGTGGGTGGGGGGTAGGTTTAATAGAAGTATCCTAGTGAGACCACCTGTTTTCAGTTGCAAGCATTTAGACTCGTCACTACTGTGTGGTAGTGTGCTCCCATTGAATAAAACATTTCCATAGGGACCGGGAAGGTGCCAGCTTTAAATCCCAGTCTGTGCTGATCTCAGCAGGTCCCCCCTCCACGGGTCACCACAACTGGCCTCTTTGCTCCTGGGCGAGCGAAGGGGAAAATCAGCCAGGGTTCCTGCTCCGGATGGCTGTTAAGTAACCTCTGCTGGCACGTGCATGTGCGTGGCTGTCGGGTAAGGTCAGGATCGGGCTTGGCTGTGACGCAACGCACGGTCGAACAGCTTGCTAAGCCTCAGTGCTGTCTGGGCCTGGCACTTGAAGAATGAGTTGTTGGACGAGGTACAGGGAAGGCAGCCGGTGCCCATGGAACTGCAAGCCAGCGCATGCACGATGGGCTGAATGGTTCGGTACGAGTTAACACCTTCAGGAGAGAGATGGGGGGGGTGGGGGAGACGGGACAAAACTAGAGGAGGAAAAACCTAAGTATCACCAAACGCTGACATAATTTTACATAGTTCCCCTCCACAGAAAAAAAATGATTGATTGGAATAAAGCTTAATTTTTATTTAAATTCCATCATTTTAATTTTTAGGTCGGTATTCCTGGAATCCTATTTTATCAATAGGCATCTTGCTGTGTGCCAGCAAGCCCCTACAGGCAGGAGTGGAGGGAAGATTAATACCGTTCACTATCTAATTACAGGTTTACTGAAGGATATTACTAAGGGCTTAGCAATGCAGTTCTTTTCGTCTCATTTGAAGTTACAAAGAATGGGGGAAAAAGGCTGCGATTGTGCAGGACACGGATTGAGTTGTATTTCTGTACTGCAGTGCAGCCTGGGACAGTGTCACTTTTTTTTTATATGACATTCCTGAGCCAATAGCAGGAGGATATAAAGAATTAATAGTCTTTTTTTTAAAAGCCTGATGTATGAGGTAATGTCGAAAGGTTACAAAGAGGGATTTATCCCAGTGTTTGTATTCAGAACCCGTAACCTTTCATCAGGTAATGAATAGGTAGAAATGGATGTAGTGTAGGTGCACACACATACACACACCACAAAAAAATACTCAGGCAGCTTGCTGTTAGTAAAACATGTGACTGATAATTGTCACCCAGTTTACCAGGCGAAAATTTATGACATGTCAAGTCAAAACCCTGACTTTAGAAAATAAATTTCACCTAAAATCTGGTCTGCACGTTCCTCGTTCCTTCCACAAATGTTTTTTTCCTTGGTTGTTTCCACCCACCACCCCCCGCCCCCCCCCCCCACTCTGTTTTTCACCTCTCCCGACAGCGCTGGTTCAAGCTGGTGTGCAGTTCCGTCAGTCACCCGCCCCGCACCAACGCCCCTTCTCCGCGCGTATCCAACAGTGGGCGTTGGCAGGCTATTCGGCCTCGCGGGGCATCGCAGCATCACTTGATCCTCATCCCCATGTTCACACCCACGCACCTACAGCAGGAGATGTTATCGGGCAATGGTCTGAAGTGGAAATCCTGGCAGATTTCTTTTTTCTCGCTGCCCTCCCCAGCTCAGCAGTGCCGAGGCTCACGGTCAAGCTTAGCTTCCATAAGTGTGAGCCGTGGCTCGGTGGGCAGCACACTTTGCCTCTGAGTCAGAAGGTTGTGGGTTCAAGTCCCACTCCAGGGACTTTGAACACATAAATCTAGGCTGACACTCCAGTGCAGTGCTGAGGGAGTGCTGCACTGTCAGAGGTGCTGTCTTTCAGATGAGATGTTAAATTGAGGCCCTGTCTGCTCTCTCAGGTGGACGTAAAAGATCTCATGGCACTATTTCAAAGAAGAGCAGGGGAGTTCTTGCTGGTGTCCTGGACCAATATTTATCCCTCAATCAACATCACTAAAATAGATTATTTGGTCATTATCACATTGCTGTTTGTGGGAGCTTGCTGTGGGCAAATTGGCTGCTGCGTTTTCCCACATTACAACAGTGACTACACTTCAAAAATGATTTCATTGGTTGTAAAGTGCTTTGGGATGTCCAGTGGTTGTGAAAGGTGCTTTTTAAAGGAGAAGAGATAGAGCGATAGAGAGGCGAAGAGGTTTAGGGACGGAATTCCAGAGCTTAGGGCCAGGTCTTTCCAAAGTATGGAAGTGTACACGGCCATATCCAGTGCAGTCGTTTCACTTTGATTTATTGCTTGTGACATGTGCTAATAGCTTGTTGCACTCTGCAGCATTGTAAGACTAAGAACAGACCTTGGGCTTGGCGTAAAGTTTTTTTTCTGTAATCTGTCAGAAATCCCAAAAGCATGGCACATTGCGGTAATTTAAAAAAATGTTATAACATGTATGCAGGGAGTGTGCATTTAATGATTACAGCAAGGAGGCTGGTGTAATTGTGTTCAGTATAATAGTGACACAAAGGATGTGTGTAGCAATGAGCAGAGAGCTATTGGCACAAGGATATAGTGGGTTATTTTCACAAGGGACTAGTGGAATTGTGTACAGTGGGTTATTTTCACGTGTATATGGTGTAATAATATCTGGTGGAAAATTTTCAATTTGAGTTTAATAACATTTATAAAGTGAAACACATTAAATTCTGCTCCTAGTTTAAAGCAATATTGGGGGGAGGGTTGGGTTAAGCATGTACATGAACAGAGGAGGCTGAGGGGAGATTTAATTGAGGTGTATAAAATTATGAGGGGCCTAGATGGAGCGGATAGGAAGGAGCTATTTCCCTTAGCAGAGAGGTCAATAACCAGGGGGCACAGATTTAAAGTAATTGGGAGAAGGATTAGAGGGGAGTTGAGGAGAACTTTTTCCACCCAGAGGGCGGTGGGGGTCTGGAACTCACTGCCTGAAAGGGTGGTAGAGGCAGAAACCCTCATCACATTTTAAAAAGTACTTGGATATGTACTTGAAGTGTCGTAACCCACAGGGCTACTGACCAAGAGCTGGAAAGTGGGATTAGGCTGGAGAGCTCTTTGTCGGCCAGCACGGACACGATGGGCCGAATGGCCTCCTTCTGTGCCGTAAATTTCTATGATTCTATGTATAAGATGGATTTAGAACAATGCTTAGAAATTTGAAAGTTGCTCTTAGGAGCCTTGGGCTACAGAATGGAAAAATCAGCCAGGGTTCCTGGACACTAGACAGTGACTCTGCTGGGACATGTGTCCGTGTTCAGCTCAGGTGAGAACAGGATACGACCCCGTCTGCCCTCTCAGGTGGACATAAAAGATCCCATGGCACTATTTCGAAGAAGAGCAGGGGAGTTCACCTCGGTGTCCTGGGGCCAATATTTATCCCTCAACCAGCATCACTAAAAAACAGGTGATCTGGTCGCTTATCTCATTGCTGTTTGTGGGAGCTTGCTGTGCGCAAATTGGCTGCCGCGTTTCCTACATTACAACAGTGACTACACTTCAAAAGTACTTCATTGGCTGTAAAGCGCTTTGGGACGACCTGAGGTCAGGAAAGGCGCTATAGAAATGCTAGTCTTTCTTTCTTACCCCGCAAGAGGGAAGGGCCAAACTTTAGGAAAATACAAGAATTTGATGGGATTATTTTCTTTTTTATTGCCAAGCCATGTTCCCATTTCAAGGTATCACATGATGTAAGAAATTACTGAATGAATGTCATATGTAATATAGGACCTGAGTAGATTGGGTGGGAAACCTTTGACCTGCCATATTACTAAGTAGTTTTTGACAATGAATTACAGGTCGATTCACTGCTATGTACATATTGTACAGCAGTAAATCTCACTCCAAGGGCGCAGGCAGCCTTCCAGCATGATACAGGGTACATAGTCTGCCTACAGGATATAGTCTTGCTCTACAAACAAGCTTACAGGATGACGGTAGGGGAATAGTTCATCTTGTTATAGCCTCTCTTAAGGCGCTCCTTAAAACCTACCTCTTTGACCAAGCTTTTAGTCACCTGTCCGAATACCTCCTTATGTGGCTCGGTGTCAAGTATTGTCTGATAATCGCTCCTGTGAAGCACCTCGGGACGTTTTACTGCCTTGAAGGCGCTGTATAAATGCACGTTGTTGTATATGCTTCCATGATTCTATGTCCGTAGACTGCGAGGGTTAATATTTCCATTGGTTTTGAAACAATCGAGGTTAATTCAGAGTGTTCTCATTGGTAATTTGTAAAAATTATAGCAGATTAACACCATAGCTAAACACGAATCATTATTCGCTCGCTCGCTCAAGGTGATTTTACACTTTCGGGTAGAATTTACAGTCTGCGCTTTTATGAACATTTAATGCACTGAGATCAAAATACTTCTGCTACTATTTTAACAGATTTTATGTCAAATGACGTAAGAAAACTACTAGGCACTTGGTCTAAGCATTAAACAAAGCTTTAATCAACTGTTTTACAACATGGAGGTCTAGTTGTGTCCTTCACTAGTTCCTGTTAAGATTGTCCTGCGCAAGCTGGGCCCGTGCCCGAGTATTTATACTCTCCCTGGACAGTGCCACCCGCAGGCCGCTCAGTATTATTTCATAAGTCTTTCTTTCATGAATGACTGATTCATGTCATCAAATATCGGAGGGGGGGGGGTTTAATAGGAGTGCGTTAAGTTTGTACAACGCCAATGTTTTATCCTAATGTGAGTGAGTGCAGCCAACAGCCCCCCTCCATCCATAAGACCTTAAGAATTAGGAGCAGGAGTCGGCCATTCGGCCCCTCGAGCCTGCTCTGCCATTCAATAAGATCATGGCTGATCTTCGACCTCAACTCCACTTTCCCGCCTGACCCCCATATCCCTCAATTCCCCTAGAGTACAAAAATCTGTCGATCTCAGTCTTAAATATACTCAGAGGGGGAGATCTTGCCAGTCCTGGGAAGGCAGGTATGGAGGCGGGACTGCCGGGAAAATGGCAGAATTTTGGGGCGGGTGCCCAACTCGCCCCAACCCGCCTCCGTGCCATCTTCCCAGGAGGCGGGTAGCCGTCCCGCACCGGGTCCCGTCTCCTTGGAGGCGGGAAGGGATTAAAGACTATTAACTGCCTGTTAACAGGTAGTTAACAGGCAGAAAATAGGATTATCCCCTTTTTGCCCTCACAAGTGCGGGCTTCCCGACGGCTCCAAAACCCGCCAGCTCAGCAAGGCGAGTACTGGGCCTGCGGGGGTTGGGGGGTTGCAAAAGTGTGGTGTGAAGGTAAGTGATGGGTGCAAGAGTGTAGAGGTGAGTATCTGAGGTAAGTGCAAAGTGTTTTTAAAAGTGTACTTACCTTTGTTTCTTCCTGCAGGCTTCAGTCGGTTTGTGTGCGGAGAGTCTCGGACCTCCGTGTTGCAGATGAGAGATGGCCGTTGCATTCTCAGATGCAACAACCATCTAATTTCTGTAAAAGAAAGAAGTTTGATGAGGTCTTGAATTCAAGACCTCATCAAACTGCAGAGAATGTCACTGTTTGACAGCTTCACAGAACTGTCAAACAATGACAATTCATCTGCCAAAAGTTTTTACGTTGACGTTCTCTGCAACCGGCTTTCCCTTAATTGGCCTGCTAAGCCTGCTGGGCGGGCTTAACAAGGTCAATCAAGGGAAAAATAGCGTGGGTTGGCCACAAATCGATGGAGGCGGGACATCGACCCGCCAAGCAGCAGACCCACCTCCAACACGCCCCCATTCACAAAATCACCCCCAACAACTGAGCCTCCAGAGCCCTCTGGGTAGAGAATTCCAAAGATTCACAACCTATTGGTCCACAGAACAGAAGTGTGCCAGATCCCTTCCTCTGATGGTGTCATGGACCTGTTGGAACATGACTCTACCATTCTGCTGCCGGGATTAAGGAGACAGTTTTAATACTGTAAGCACACGGAGCCAGTTCGACACATTTGGTTTGTGCAGCGTCCTTATAACATCAAAGCCCAGTGTCCCGCAGACACCAGCCCCACCAGTGGGAAGTGAGCGGAGGGTGACACGTGCACATGTCCATCTCTTGACATTGAGTCCAATTCAAGTGTGAAGAGAAAAAAAAACTTTTCAATCTCATCTGCGAAGTCAACACGCTGACAATTCAGTTTCTACATCCACTTATGTAGACAGATCACAACAGGGATCCGCCCCGTCGTATTCCACTCAATGGGGTAGATCTGGACTTTGCGCAACGGTGTTAAATGGGTGACAGCGACCAGGCAGCCGGCTTTACATCGGCTTCAAAGGAAATCAAGAGCGGGGGAGATGGCAGACGGGCTGCCGATTCACTTTCACCCATTTTACAGTGTCACGCACAAAGTCAAGCTCTAGCCCACTATCCCCACAACCCACCCCCAGTCTGTCACTGCACCATTTACAAGCACTCTTTATTTCTTTCTCTTTTTACACAATGTCTTATCTAATCCTGCATGCTATCCTGGATTTCCAGGGTTTTTTATTTTATTGCAAGCCTTTCATGTGAGACCATGTCTGAAAGTCTAAATAAACCTTCCCACAGGAAGTTCCACTATAAATCTGTAATATCCTCAACGAAATCAAAGAGGTTTGTCGGGCCGCATCTTCCCAGTCTAAATCTACGTTGGGTGTTTCTTATTAAGCTAGTGCTATACAGGTGCCCACCAGACTATTCTTTAGAATGATTTTTGCTATTGATGGGAAGCTAATGGATGTGTCACTGTCTCAAGCCCCTGTAGCAGTAACTCAACGAAGCCAGGGGCCCAATACGACAGGACGCTTGATACTTTTTTTTATTCGTTCATGGGATGTGGGCGTCGCTGGCAAGGCCAGCATTTATTGCCCATCCCTAATTGCCCTTGAGATAGCGACCAGGCAGCCCGCTTTACATCGACTGAAGACCCGTATTCCAGACAGTGTCATAGAACATAAAAACATAAGAACATAAGAATTAGAAGCAGCAGTCAGCCATACGGACCCTCGAGCCTGCTCCGCCATTCACTAAGAGCATGACTGATCTTCTACCTCATCTCCACTTTCCCGCCCGATTCCCATATCCCTCGATTCCCCTAGAGTCCAAAAATCTATTGATTTCAGCCTTGAATATACTCAACGACTGAGCATCCACAGCTCTCTGGGGTAGAGAATTCCAAAGATTCACAACCCTCTGAATGAAGAAATTCCTCCTCATCTCAGTCCTAAATGGCCGACCTCTTATCCTGTGACTATGACCCCTAGTTCTAGACTCTCCAGCCAGGGGAAACAACCTCTCAGCATCTACCCTGTCAATCCCCCTCAGAATCTTATACTTTTCAATGAGATCACCTCTCATTCTTCTAAACTCCAAAGTGTATAGGCTCAATCTACTCAATCTCTCCTCATAGGACAACCCTCTCATCCCAGGAATCAATCTAGTGAATCTTTGTTGGCTGTTAAATTGAGGAAGACAACACCAGTTGTCAACTAAGCAACCAGGGAAGGACATTACAATTGTTCATGAAGAGAGGTGAAATTAAACGATAGGGCAAGAAGGTGGGGGTGAAAACAATCAAAAAGGGACAGGCATTTTGGGCATTGACGTAAGAAAACTACTCGGCACTTGGTCTAAGCGTTAAACAAAGCTTTAATCAACTGTTTTACAACATGGAGGTCCAATTGTGTCCTTCACTAGTTCCTGTTAAGAATGTCCTGCGCAAGCTGGGCCCGTGCCCGAGTATTTGTACTCTCCTTGGACAACGCCACCCGTAGGCCGCTCAGTATTATTTCATAAGTCTTTCTTTCATGAATGACTGATTCATGTCAGGCATCAGAGTCTTTTCCTGTTCCTAAACATTCTTATGATCTAATTGCTCAATGCGTTACTGCCTTGTAACACACTCCAGTCTGTGTGCGATCTTACACTAGGTCATGTTACATTAGAGGAAAGGCGTAGAACTTGTGCTGGAGTATCATTAGACTGGGCTGCAGCCTCGCTTGGCCTTTAACTAGTGCACCCAGAGAGTGGTGAGAATGCGGAACTCGCTACCATGGGGAGTAGTTGAGGCAAATAGCAGAGAAGCATTTAAGGAGAAGCGAGATAAGCACATGAGGTAGGAAGGAATAGAAGGATATGCTGCTACGGTGAGATGGAGCGGGGTGGGAGGAGGCTCGTGTGGAACATAAACACCGGCACAGACCAGTTGGGCCGAATGGCCTGTTTCTGTGTCGCGTACTCTATGCAATTCTATATAATGGGGATGTCTATTTCCAAGACACTCCTAGCCAGCCTCCCACATTCTACCCTACGTAAACTTGAGGTCATCCAAAACTCGGCTGCCCGTGTCCAAGTCCCGTTCACCCATCACCCCTGTGCTCGCTGACCTACACTGGCTCCCGGTTAAGCAACGCCTCGATTTCAAAATTCTCATCCTTGTTTTCAAATCCCTCCATGGTCTCGCCCCTCCCTATCTCTGTAATCTCCTCCAGCCCCACAACCCCCCCGAGATATTTGCGCTCCTCTAATTCTGCCCTCTTGAGCATCCCCGATTATAATCGCTCCACCATTGGTGGCCGTGCCTTCTGTGGCCTGGACCCTAAGCTCTGGAATTCCCTCCCTAAAGCTCTCCGCCTCACTACCTCTCTTTCCTCCTTCAAGACCCTCCTGAAAACGTACCTCTTTGACCAAGCTTTTGGTCACCTGATCTAATTTCTCCTTATGTGGATCAGTGTCAAATTTTTTGTCTTTTAATACTCCTGTGCAGCGCCTTGGGACGTTTTCCTACATTAAAGGTGCAATATAAATACAAGTTGTTGTTGTTGTAATCGGTGCTTCATCAACTGTAGTTCAGTAAGAGTTAGCTGCATTTGGACTTCTCCGTCAAAGGCAGGGGCTATTATTTGAGAGATAGTCCCACACGAGGGAACACAGATACACGGAGTTATCCCCGGTGTCCTGGCCAATATTTATCCCTCAATCAACATCACTAAAACTGATTATTTGGTCATTATCACATTGCTGTTTGTGGGAGCTTGCTGTGCGCAAATTGGCTGCTGTGTTTCCTACATTACAACAGTGACTACACTTCAAAAAGTGCTTCATTGGCTGTAAAATGCTTTGGGACGTCCGGTGGTTGTGAAAGGCGCTATAGAAATGCAAGTCTTTCTTTAAAGTTAGTGTCACGGGGGATTAGTCACTTTAACTTTCCACTACGGATCTGGCCAGCTTCTAATGGGTCCTCTGATTTGTGTCCTGTTCTTCTCCTATGCACTTGCGCTTTGGGACGTCCAGTGGTCGTGAAAGGCGCTATAGAAATGCAAGTATTTCTTTAGTTTTTAGCACCAGTATAATTCACTGCCCATTCCATGTTATAATTCTCCTCCGACTAACTGTGAACAGTAACAGAGGGGAGATCTGCTACTGTATTAAGGGTTATACCGATGTCCAGCCGTGTGCTGAAGGCAAGGATTCAGTCGTTGGATCTACTGCTGTTCATGAACGCTCGACCTTTGCACTTTCAGTGGAAGACTTCACCAAACACCACCCTGCCTGATTGAATAATCACCTGGTGAGTTTATTGCTAGCCACTTGCTAACCAACATGTTACAGCAGCCAGAGATGGCCCTGGTCTTATGATATCCATAAACCAGGTATAAGATGATGAGAAGTGCGTTTGAATTGGATGAAATTGGATAGGAAGTGGTTTGGTGGGTTCAGACCATAAATGGATTATGTTGTAAAATGGAATCAGTCAATGCCATTATAAGCCTGTCCAAAAACCACAGGCACTGGGTAGCATAGCGTGTTACTGTTTAAGTCAGAAACATCCTTTCCCACTGGTGTTCTCTGAACCAACAATGTCACCTTTCCCAAGTCTATCTCCTTGCATCCAGGCTGACACTCCCAGTGCAGTACTGAGGGAATGTTGCACTGTCGGATGTAGTGTATGTAACTGTTCTACCTTTAAGAGAACTATCGTATGTAACCGTTCACCTTTAAGAGAACTATTTTAGGTGTGGCACTACTTTATCTTGGCTGCTGTATACTGTAATACCGACGGTGACCACACCAGTATATAAGTGCTGTGTCAGGATTTATTGGGCAGATTCGCCCCGACCTTCGAATAGTAAAGTCCTGTTTAAGTTACTCTTGTAGTCTGTGTATTACTTCGCTATACAACCCACAGACTTTACAGTGGCGACGAGTTCGATCTTACCCTGCGGCAACAATACTTCTGAAGAA
This sequence comes from Somniosus microcephalus, assembly GCF_052327205.1. Taxonomy (NCBI): domain Eukaryota; kingdom Metazoa; phylum Chordata; class Chondrichthyes; order Squaliformes; family Somniosidae; genus Somniosus; species Somniosus microcephalus. Next base: position 7,043,101 of record NC_141013.1, read on the forward strand.
GTAAACGAGCGTCGAGAAGAGGCACCCGCCCTCGTCGTTTTACTGAGTGAAAACTCGAGTCAGCAGACCAAGAAAGGAGGAAGATTTCAAACACGAAGTCTTCCATCAGCAACAGGCACGGATTGTCCCTTCTGCCACGGTGGTGAGTGAGCCGATCAACACGAGAAGCAAGTCGGCCACGGTGACTGTGAGTAAAGGGAAAATAGAAACAAATAAATGGAGGATAAGGGCGGTGCACTCGACCACGGTCGAGGGGGAAAGGAGCCGGACAGAAGTCGGGCCCAGAGACAGTGACTGAGGCCACGAAGCGCTGCGACCGGATCGTAAGGCGCGGGAAGAGATAAAAATAAATAAATCGCGGAGAACTCAGCCGCAGCCGGGGAGGGAAGCACCGGACTGCGAGAGGGCTGGGAGGCGCGATTGAGAGCCGCGCGAGCGGGAGAGACAGAGCCCGAGCGAGAGCCGCGCGAACGGGAGAGACAGAGCCCGAGAGAGAGCGAGCGAGAGCCGCGCGAGCGGGAGAGACAGAGCCGAGAGAGAGACCGAGCGAGGTTCCGGCCAGCGGCTTGCAGCAGCTGCCGTGAAGGACCAGGAGCTGGATCTGTCCAACGCCAACTGGTTGTCCCCAGCGCCGGTTGCCCCTGCCGAAAAGAAGAAGGGGGGGGGGACAAGGAACGCGATCGGCTTTTCTAGCGCGCGCTTCAGAATAAACTGAAGCCGGCGCACAGGCTACAAACCCCGTAAACCAGCGGTCGTCGCCCGAGGGCAAAGCTTACCCCTCCCACCAGAGGAAGAAGTCAGGAGCGGGAAACCGCCATTTTGCCAGTAGGGGGGAAGAAGACAAGCGCGGGAAACCGCCATTTTGCCAGTAGGCGGGGAAGAAGACAAGCGCAGGAAACCGCCATTTTTGGAAAAAAAAAGAAAAAGTTAAAAAGTTAAAGAGAAATCCTGTTGTTTTGCAGAAAGATAGTGAGAGATAGTGAAGATGCCTAAGCATGGTAACATCAACAACTTCGATGCCGAGGTGGAAGATTGGGCCACGTACGTAGAACGTATCGAGATATATTGTGAGGCCAATAAAATAGAAGATGATGATAAAGCTATAACCTTGCTAAACTCGATGGGCGCGAAGACATACGGGTTATTGAAGCACCTTCTATCACCAGCTAAACCGGCGGATCAAACCTGCGATAATATTGTTGCTGTCCTGAAGGATCATTTTAACCCCGCACCGCTGATGTTAGCGGAACGATCTAAATTTTACGGGAGAACGCAACGAAAAGAGGAAAGCAACGCGGAGTACTTGGTCGAGCTGCGTAGACTAGCGAAATACTGCCAGTTTAGAGGAAATCGGACAGAGGCATTGCGAGACAAGTTCGTGTGTGGATTGTCAAAGGAAGGAACGCAAAAACGACTACTCGAAGAGAACGATCTTACACTTGATAAGGCTGTCCTTATTGCAGCATCACACGAAGCCGCAGCGAGAGGCACGGCGGAAATGCAGCGGAAGACAGCAGTACTCAGTGTGGATCAAATGACTTCGGGTACAACGAAATGTTCTCGTTGTGGGAAGACAACACACGACCAGAACCAATGCTGGGTTAAAAACCAGGACTGTAGGAAATGTGGCAAGCTTGGCCACATAGCTAAGGTATGCCGGTCAGGAAAGAAGAACAACAGTAATAAGTCACCGCAGAAGGTACATGAGGTGACTGGGAAGAGTCCAGATGAACAGAATTCGGACTCAGACTCCAACAGCAAGGCACTGGGTAGTCTGAGGATTCATAATGTGAGTAAAGAAGCTGACCGACAAACTATCTGGATCACACTACAGATTGCAAAAGTCCAAGTGAAGATGGAAGTGGACACCGGATCGGCGGTGACGGTCATGAATAAGCATGATTACAAAAAGTTATTCAAACATATTCCCCTACGGGATGCGGAGATAGTATTGCAGACATACACGGGGCACAAAGTATACCCCATCGGAAAGATAGAAGTCAAGGTGAGATACAAAGACAAAGATCACCAAAGGATGGACTTGTATGTGCTGCCCGAGGGAGGTCCACCACTTCTGGGACGGGAGTGGATCAGGAAAATAAAGATAGACTGGCATTCACTAAACATAATGACGGTAGATTCCGGGAAGGAAGAGGTCAAACCTGAACGGTTGTCCAGAATATTGGACGAAGCTAAAGAGGTATTCCAGCAAGGACTGGGAACACTGAGAGGAATTAAAGCAAAAATCAAGATTGCAGAACATGCAAGCCCAAAATTTTTCAAAGCCAGATCGGTACCTTACGCGATACGACCTGCTGTGGAGGCAGAACTGGAAGAGCTTGAACGTTCAGGGGTACTGTCTAAGGTGGACTGGAGTGAGTGGGCCACGCCCATTGTTCCCGTCATGAAGTCTTCATCAAGTAACAAGCCAGGGGGACTGGGGAAGGTCCGCATCTGCGGAGATTTCAAGATCACAGTTAATCCGGTGCTGCACACGGTACAATACCCGCTTCCGCGGATTGAGGATATCTTTGCTTCATTGTCTGGCGGGCAACACTTCACCAAGATAGACCTGGCACAGGCATACTTACAAATGGAAGTCGAGGAAGAGTCGCGCCAGTATCTCACAATCAACACGCACAGAGGCTTGTATCGTTATAATAGACTGTTTTTTGGAGTAGCTTCGGCTCCAGCAATTTGGCAGAGGGCAATGGAGCAGGTCTTACAAGGTGTTCCAAGCACGCAGTGTTACTTGGACGATATCCTGATTACGGGAGAAGACGAGGAGGAACACCTCACAAATTTGAAACTGGTGCTCACCAGGTTGAAGGAATATGGCCTTCGAGTTAATCGCCAGAAATGTGAGTTCTTCCAGAAACGGATCTCGTACTGCGGTCATGTCATTGACCAAGAGGGGCTGCACAAGTCGCCTGACAAGATAGAAGCTGTCGTGAAGGCCCCCGCTCCGGAAAATGTTTCACAGTTGAGATCGTTTCTGGGGTTGATTAATTATTATCACAAGTTTCTGCCAAATTTATCCACGGTGCTACATCCGCTGAATGCTCTGTTACGGAAAGAAGTGCCATGGAAGTGGAGCGAGGACTGTAAAAAGGCCTTTCGCAGAAGCAAGGCGTTGATTACCTCTGAGGAAGTGTTGGCTCATTTCAACCCAACGTTACCTCTTCGTCTAGCTTGTGATGCTTCCCCTTATGGAATTGGAGCAGTACTTTCACACAAGTTACCAAATGGCTCGGAAAGGCCAGTCGCATTTGCGTCCCGATCGTTGACCTCCGCGGAGCGAAATTACGCTCAGATAGACAGGGAGGCCCTCAGCCTTGTGTGGGGAGTAAAGAAATTCAATCATTACCTGCAGGGCAAGAAGTTCACATTACTGACAGACCACCAGCCGTTGGTGTCCATATTCAACCCTAACAAGGCCGTTTCCACTATGACAGCGCAAAGGTTACAGAGGTGGTCCGTGTTACTTGGGGCACACCAATATGACATTGAATACAAAAGCTCCAAACAGCATGGAAATGCTGATGGGTTATCGCGCCTACCGTTGCCGGTAGTAGAAGAGGCGGCTACAATGGACCCGGTAGAAATGTTCCACTCATCCATAGTAGAATGTCCACCAGTAACCAATTCGATGATCGAGAATGAAACAAGAAATGACCCGACTCTCTCACGGGTCTACGATCTAACAGTGGAGGGATGGCCAGCACATGGCGAACCAACACTGCCAGCATTTTCGCAACGGAAAGAACAGCTGTCAGTGTGCCGAGGAACCTTGATGTGTGGATCGAGAGTGGTGATCCCACCCAAACTTCAGCATAAGGTGCTAAAGGAACTTCACGAGAGGCATCTGGGTGGAGTGAAAATGAAGAACCTAGCAAGAGCATTTGTGTGGTGGCCAGGTATTGATGGAGACATCGAGGAAATAACCAAGAGTTGTCTAGGATGCCAGAAGGTCCAAAACGCGCCACCACAAGCTCCTCTGCATCCATGGGAGTGGCCCTCATCTCCTTGGCAAAGGGTACACATCGACTTTGCTGGTCCATTTATGGACTCAATGTTTCTAATAGCGGTGGATGCACACTCCAAGTGGCCGGAGGTAATAAAGATGTCCTCCACCACCACGGAAAAAACCATCACAGTATTAAGGACCATGTTTGCCAGGAATGGGCTGCCGGAACAGGTCTGTTCTGATAATGGACCACAATTTGTGTCCGAAGAATTCAGGAAGTTTTTAAAAAGCAATGGGGTCAAGCACTACACGTCAGCCCCATACCATCCCGCCACCAATGGCTTAGCTGAAAGGTTTGTCCAGACCTTCAAGAAGGCCATAAAGGCCATGGGTAATGAGAACATCAACTTACAACATAAGGTAGATAGCTTCTTGTTGGCGTACAGGAATGCAACACATGCGGTCACAAATCAAACTCCCGCCATGATGTTTTTCAATAGAAGACTAAGATGCCGGCTGGATTTGATTAAGCCAAACGTCAGAAGGGACGTAGAGAACCGGCAATTCCAGGGCATGAATGAAAGGCCAACTAGATCATTTCAGACAGGTCAACAAGTTTTGGCCCGGGACTACCGTACCGAGAAATGGCAGCCGGGAACTATTGTAAAAAGGCTAGGGCCGCTGCTGTATACAGTGGACATTGGTGACAGCATAATAAGGCGCCATGTTAACCAGATCATAGGGTCATCCACAAAGAGCCAACCTACTCCACAACCTTACACGGCTAATGTAGAAACAGAGATACCCAGAGCACCTACCTCCGATCTGGTAATACTGGAATCAGATGATCCTGACACTGTCCTTCAAGCTGAATCGGCCTTGCCGGAAGAACCTACTACCCCGCCGAAAACTACTACACCACCGAGGCGTTATCCGGACAGAGTCAGGAGACCTCCAGAGAGACTGAACCTGTGAACTGTTTTACATAATTTGTATATATGTTCTAATGATATGGTTAATGGGGAACAAGTATGTTGTAAGCTAAAAAGGGAGGATTGTAGTGTATGTAACTGTTCTACCTTTAAGAGAACTATCGTATGTAACCGTTCACCTTTAAGAGAACTATTTTAGGTGTGGCACTACTTTATCTTGGCTGCTGTATACTGTAATACCGACGGTGACCACACCAGTATATAAGTGCTGTGTCAGGATTTATTGGGCAGATTCGCCCCGACCTTCGAATAGTAAAGTCCTGTTTAAGTTACTCTTGTAGTCTGTGTATTACTTCGCTATACAACCCACAGACTTTACATCGGAGGTGCCGTCTTTTGGCTGAGACGTTAAACCGAGGCCCCGTCTGCTCTCTCAGGTGGATGTAAAAGATCCCATGGCACTATTTCGAAGAAGAGCAGGGGAGTTCTCCCTGGAGTCCTGGCCAATATTTATCCCTCAATCAACATCACTAAAACAGATTGCCTGGTCATTATCTCATTGTGGGAGCTTGTTGTGCGCAAATTGGCTGCCACATTTCCTACATTACAACAGTGAGTACACTTCAGAAAGTACTTCATTGGCTGTGAAGCACTTTGGGACATCCTGAGGACGTGAAAGGCGCTATAGAAATGCAAGTTCATTCCTTCTTCAAAGCAAACAGCATCCAAACCAATTTAGCTTGTCCAAGGCTTGATAACACTCCTGTATCTGGGGAGCTCTTCCAACATCTCATCAAACCTCATGAGCAGGACACAAGAAGAACATTATTTAGGCATTCCTTGTCCAACCTGTGCAGCCTTCCTTGTCCATCAGCCCTCTTCGTGTTGACCTTCGTATTGGCTCCCATGCCTCTCACACATTAAATTTAAAATCCTTGCTCCCATTGTTAAATCCTTCCATAGCCGCACCCCTCCCCATCTCTGCAACCTCTTCCAGCTCTATACCCCATTCTGAACAAGCTGTTTCTCTGATTCCAGCTTTCTGTGCATCCCTCCTCCCCAAGTTCAGTGGCAGAGCCTATAGTCGTCTTGGGCCTACTCCCTGGAATTCCCATGCTGCTTTTCATAAGAGCATACGAAGATAAGAAATAGGAGCAATAGTCGGCCATTCGGCCCCTCGAGCCCGCTCCGCCACACGGCCCCTCGAGCCCGCTCCGCTACACGGCCCCTCGAGCCCGCTCCGCCACACGGCCCCTCGAGCCCGCTCCGCCACACGGCCCCTCGAGCCCGCTCCGCCACACGGCCCCTCGAGCCCGCTCCGCCACACGGCCCCTCGAGCCCGCTCCGCCACACGGCCCCTCGAGCCCGCTCCGCCACACGGCCCCTCGAGCCCGCTCCGCCACACGGCCCCTCGAGCCCGCTCCGCCACACGGCCCCTCGAGCCCGCTCCGCCACACGGCCCCTCGAGCCCGCTCCGCCACACGGCCCCTCGAGCCTGCTCCGCCATTCAATAAGATCATGGCTGATCTTCTACCTCATCTCCACTTTCCTGAACTATCCCCATATCCCTTGATTCCCTTAATATTCAAAAATCTATCGATGTCTGTCTTGAATATACTCAATGACTAAGCCTCCACAGCCCTCTGGGGTAGAGAACTCTAGAGATTCACCACCCTCTGAGTGAAGAAATTTCTCCTCATCTCAGTCCTAAATGGCAGACCCCTTATTCTGAGACTGTGACCCCTGGTTCTAGACTCCCCAGCCAGGGGAAACATCCTCCCTGCATCTACCCTGTCAAGCCCTGTAAGAATTTTGTATGTTTCAATGAGATCACCTCTCATTCTTCTAAACTCTAGAGAATATAGGCTTAGTCTACTCCACTTTTAAAAATTTCCTCAGAACCCATCTCTTCATCTAAGCTTTCAACAATAACAACAATCTGCAGTTATATAGCACCTTTAACATAGTAAAATGTCCCAAGGTGCTTCACAGGAGTGTTATCAAACCAAATTTGCCACATATGGAGATATTAGGACAGGTGACCAAAAGCTTGGTCAAAGAGGTAGATTTTAAGGAGCGTTTTAAAGGAGGAGAGAGAGGTAGAGAGGCGGAGAGGTTTAGGGAGGGAATTCCAGAGTTCAGGGCCCCAGGCAACTGAAGGCACGGCCGCCAATGGTTGAGCGATTAAAATCAGGGATACTCAAGAGGGCAGAATTGGAGAAGCACAGAGATCTCGGAGGGGTGTAGGGATGTTTACCTCCCTTGGCTTTGAATCCTTTTCCTTAGACCTATTTGTGAAGCACTTTGGTAAGATGCTTCATGTTAAAGGAGCCAGATAAAGGCGTGTTGTTCCTCGCTCTCCTTTACTGCATACTGATATACCTACCACACATACCAACCTGTGTGATCTTCCTTTGTTCTACGTCTTCACTATATTGAAATTGAGACTGGTTGGTGTAGTGTTTAACACTTTAGTTCTGAAATTACAGTCACCAACATTGCCAAATGAATGCTTAGTGCTTTCATATGACATTCCTCTGTCTGCTTTTGTAGCACAGGCACTAACTCATTCGATTTAAATGGGTTAACACCTCTGCTAAAACAGCAGACGGAGGGATGTCACAAGAACACATTAAGCTTTGTCAGCTCATCTCACCAACACTAATGTCTTGGTTTACATTATTTAATTGCATGAACCTACCGCTCAGTGAGTTAGTTATAGACGTAGTGCCGCCATTCATTGGGTAAGGTCCTGGCTGGAAGGAAGGGAATAAATATAAAGGCAGCGCGCTTATAAACGGAGTGATTTCTCTTCCAACTTGTTCAGAAGCCAGTTCCACACACAGCAATGACCCTGTCTCCGACCTCCATTCATTCTTTCCCAGGATCTCCAAAACTGTGACACCTCTCACCTCCCTTTCAATCTTCCTCTCGTCCTGATCTCTGCCCTATTCCAAATTCTGGCCTCTTGCGCATCCCCGATCTTCATCGCTCCACCTTTGGCGGCCGTGCCTTCAGCTGTTCACGGGCCTAAGCTCCGGAATTCCCTCCCTAAACCTCCCGGCCTCTCTTTCCTCTTTTAAGACGCTCCTTAAAACCTACTTCGGCATCTGCCCTGATATCTCCTTATGTGGCTCGGTGTCAAATTCTGTTTGATAATCGCTCCTGTGAAGCACCTTGGGACGTTTTACTACGTTAAAGGCGCTATATAAATACAAGTTGTTGTTGTTGTAGGCCCTTGTTGGGTCATCTAACCGGTACTTCCTAACTTACCTCATCTTCTCCTGAGCTGGAATTTATGGGTGACATTTATTAGTGAATAAACATTCAAGCCATTCATATAGCGTTCCTCTGCTTACTATATAACGCAGGCATTCGTCCATTAATTTTAAACAGACACTGTAGCTTAGTGATTATGGTACTGGACTAGCAACCTCAAGGTTGTGTAGTTCAAATCCCACGATGGTACATTGTGAAATGTAATTCAATAAATCTGGTCCTTGTAAACTAGCAACGCAAAAATAATTATGAAAGATTGCTGTAAAAACCCAAATTAATCACGAATGTATTTAAGGGACGGGAGTGCGCCATCCCCACCTGGTCTGCCCTGCACGTGACACCAGTCCCATTCTATGTGGTTGACTCCTAATACCATCTGAAGTCATCACAGAATCATAGACTGGTTACAGCACGGAGGACGGCCCCTCGAGCCCGTGCCGGCTCTCTGCAACAGCACTTCAGCTAGTCCCCTTTCCCCGTGGCCCTGCAAATTTCTTTCCTTCAGATACTTATCCAATTCCCTTTTGAAAGCCACGATTGAATCTGCCTCCACCACCCTCTCAGGCAGTGCATTCCAGATCCTAACCACTCGCTGCGACAAAAAGTTTTTCCTCATGTCGCCTTTGGTTCTTCTGCCAATCACCTTAAATCTGTATCCTCTAGTTCTCGACCCTTCTGCCAATGGGAACTGTTTCTCTCTTCCTACTCTGTCCAGACCCCTCGTGATTTTGAACATCTCTATTAAATCTCCTCTCAACCTTCTCAATCAATACAAGTTTCAATAATGATAAAATTGGATGGACTTATCGCCAATGTATCAGGATCAGGCAATCTCAGGCCAATCAGCTTTTCAAACTCCTCTTCACTAATACTTTTGGCCGAGTGCCAAAATTGGGAGGGCTGTCCCACTGCCTGACATAGTTATACTCACGCCCTCACATCCAATGTTCCCTCCAATTTTTTTCTTTTTCTCTAATTAATTTCAAAATTCCGCGCATGCATGTTTTTTTCTATTTAAAAGCCGGCTCACCGTTTGCGCGGGACCTGCAGAGCGCTGCACGGCCGCACGGCTCGAGCTGCTCACCAGCCGTGTATCCTCTCGACTGACAAATCAGCACTCCTCCACGTTGAACATCACTGGCAGGAAGCTCTGGTGGAACCAAGGGCCCGAATGTACTCTGTGGGTGGGGGACTGGCTCTGTAGTACCACCATCATGAATAATCCTTTCAAAGAATCAAGAACAGGGGGACATAATCTTAAAATTAGAGCAAGCCCATTCAGGAGTGAAAATCAGGAAGCACTTTTTCACACAAAGGTTAGTTGAAATCTGCCCCAAAAGGCTGTGGATGGTGGGAGCTTTCAAGACTTGAGATCAACAGATTTTCGTTGGGTAAAAGTATCAAGGGATACGGAGCAAAGGCGGGTAAATGGAGTTGAGGTGCAAATCAGCCATGATCTAATTGAATGGAGGCTCGAGGGGCTGAATGGCCTCCTCCTGTTCCTATGTTCCTAATGAGCCAGCACAGGAATGATGGGCTGAGTGGCCTGCATCTGCACTGTAAAATTGCTTTGTTTCTGTATAAACAGTTGATCTTACGTAAGAGCTACTAGCAATTAACACTAGATTTTAAAAGAGATTAACCCTTAAAACTCCCACACTTACCAAACTCCCAGTTGTTCACTCTGTGCTCGCTGCACTCAGTCAAGGCTGCACTCACAGGCCCCCGTGTTTATACTGTTTGTAACTCAGATGAGTCAGCCACTGCTCTGCTTATGTTTCAGGAACCAGTTTAATCTAGTTAACTAATTAACTAACTACAGCAGCTCTCCAGCGGGAAAGCTTGCTTGTTGGTCTCTACTTAAGCCTGAAGAAACTTAAACATTTAAAGTTTAGATATTGAATGGCGGAGCAGGCTTGAAGGGCCGAATGGCCTACTCCTGCTCCTATTTTTCTATGTATACATTATAGACTGAGTTTATATTGCGATAAATTTGTGCGAAAATATAACGTCGTCTGTGGTTGGATTTACCAGGATAGCCTTATTAAAATGTATGATTTTTTTTCCTGCTTTATCAGTAATCTGGAAAGAAATTAATTATGCCCTTAAACTGCCTGGCACACTTTGAAAACGAAAACTCACGTAACAAACGTTAGCATTTACTCTACAAGCGCTCAGTTCAATCACCGTTAGCTGTGAAATCTAGAGTGTAAGCTAAATGCTGCAACTATTTTTCAGCCAGCAGCCCCGAGTCCACTGCGAACACATGCTTGTAATTGACTCTCACGCACATTTCATTTTTGCATTAAATTTCACTCCGCTCTTTAAATGGTACAAATGATTTTCGCCCGATTGTTTCACTCTTGCACGACAGGAGATTGAGTTTATCTTGATTAGTTTCAGAGAGCGTGTTTAAATTACTGTAACGAACATTTCAGGAGGAGCTTAGAACGAAATTTTAATCCCCCATATCAGTCCTCATTTATATATCAATTTATTATTTACAGGGCAAGAAAGCAAAGAAAGGCTTGCATTTCTATAGCGCCTTTCACGACCTCAGGATGTCCCAAAGCGCTTTACAGCCACTGAAGTACTTTTTGAAGTGTGGTCACTGTTGTAATGTAGGAAACACGGCAGACAATTTGCGCACAGCAAGCTCCCACAAACAGCAATAAGATAATGACCAGATCATCTGTTTTCTTTTAGTGATGTTAGTTGAGGAATAAATATTGGCCCCAGGACACCGGGGAATAACTCCCCCGCTCTTCTCTGAATGGTGGCCGTGGGATCTTTTACGTCCACCTGAGAGGGCAGACGGGATCCACCTGAGAGGGGTAGACGGGGCCTCGGTTTAACGTCTCATCTGAAAGACGGCACCTCCGACAGTGCGGCACTCCCTCAGCACTGGCACTGGGAATGTCAGCCTGGATTACGGTGCTCGTGACCTTCTGACTCAGAAGCGAGAGCGCTGCCCACAAAGCCAAAGCTGGCTTGGAAGTTCCATTTGGATTAAGCATTTTTTTTCCCCCAGCAACGAGGAGCTCAGCGCTGAAACCAGACCATTCCAAACCGTCAGGCCCGTGAAATTAAAACAGTCGGGTGCCTCAAAGGGAGGACTGACGTAATAAAACTCACTACGCACTTGGTTTGAGTATAAAGCAAGGCTTTAATCAACTTGTTTCAGAACATGGAGGTCTAGTTGTACTTCACTAGTTCCTTGTCTTACAAAATGTCCCTGGCAAGCTGGGCCCACGCCCGAGTATTTATACTCCTTGGACGGCGCCACCAGCTGGCCGTCCAGCATTATTTCACGAGCAGTTTCTTGATGAATGATGAGATTTATAATAAGGACTATGAGGGCTGTCGCTCTGATTAGTGTTGCTGGTGTAGAGCTAAGAACAATGGGTGCGCGCATCAGGAGTACAGGCCTAGAGGTCGGTGTGCCCCCGCTCGACTGTCCCTTCATCACAATTAACAGCCGGGAAAATAATGGGAGGGCACGCGGCCCTCCGCTCCCAAATTCCCGATGTACATTCCCGCCGTGCGAAGCTCCCCGCCAGGAGCACAAATCATAAAACCAAACCCATGAGCAGGAATAGAAAGTGTTTGGCTGAAGCTGTGTGGGCCGCTAGCCAGAGCTCGCAGGCCACGCACAGGCAATGGGCCGCATTCTGCAGTCTTAGCATAACTCCAGTGTGAGCAACGATCGCATCTAAAGTTACATTCTTGGTTTGTTTGTTTGGGTAATGGATGTGTTCCGCAGCTAGCAGGCTGGCAATTTTCACCAGATAACTAGAATTGTGAATTACAAAAAAGAGTCTGACCGTGAGCCTGTCTGCTCCTGAACTGCTTTTTTTTTAAACCACCTCGAAATGATATATCTTTGGGGAAAAGAATGCAGCCCATTTATAAACTTCATGTTTAAGCTCACAGACACTTCCACTCCCGCTGCTAGCAACTTGGCAAGAGGAGAACTATCATTAAAACAAAGACACCCAGAGCACTGCCAAGTCCTGCAGTCTACAATTTACTGGATTATATGATTCGGTTCAAAAACACCTTCAACTGGGTTGATTCTGCAAAACAAACAAAGAATGAAAATTGCAGAAATCTGTCTGACTGTAATTCGATTATATTTACAACTGCTGCAACTTGGTTCTTATCTGCAAAGAGTTATTGGAAGTTACTTGGTGCCTCAGCCCCTGATACCCCAGCCCTGGGTACCTCAGCCCTGGGTACCTCAGCCCTGGGTGCCTCAGCCCCTGATACCTCAGCCCCTGATACCCCAGCCCTGGGTACCTCAGCCCTGGGTACCTCAGCCCTGGGTACCTCAGCCCTTGGTGCCTCAGCCCCTGATACCCCAGCCCTTGGTACCTCAGCCCTGGGTACCTCAGCCCTTGGCACCTCAGCCCTGGGTGCCTCAGCCCTGGGTACCTCAGCCCTGGGTGCCTCAGCCCTGGGTACCTCAGCCCTTGGTACCTCAGCCCTTGGTACCTCAGCCCTGGATGTCTCAGCCCCGGGTACCCCAGCCCTGGGTACCCTAGCCCTGGGTATCTCAGCCCTGGGTATCTCAGCCCTGGGTACCTCAGCCCTGGGTACCTCAGCCCTTGGTGCCTCAGCCCTGGGTGCCTCAGCCCTGGGTACCTCAGCCCTGGGTGCCTCAGCCCTGGGTACCTCAGCCCTGGGTACCCCAGCCCTGGGTACCCCAGCCCTGGGAACCCCAGCCCTGGGTATCTCAGCCCTGGGTACCTCAACCCTGGGTACCTCAGCCCTGGGTACCTCAGCCCTGGGTACCCCAGCCCTGGGTACCTCAGCCCTGGATACCCCAGCCCTGGGTATTCCAGCCCTGGGTACCTCAGCCCTGGGTACCTCAGCCCTGGGTACCTCAGCCCTGGGTACCTCAGCCCTTGGTACCCCAGCCCTGGGTATCTCAGCCATTGGTACCTCAGCCCTTGGTACCTCAGCCCTGGGTACCCTAGCCCTGGGTACCCTAGCCCTGGGTGCCTCAGCCCTGGGTGCCTCAGCCCTGGGTACCTCAGCCCTGGGTGCCTCAGCCCTGGGTACCTCAGCCCTGGGTATCTCAGCCCTGGGTACCTCAGCCCTGGGTGCCTCAGCCCTGGGTACCTCAGCCCTGGGCATCTCAGCCCTGGGTACCTCATCCCTTGGTACCTCAGCCTTTGGCACCTCAGCGAGCATGTCTGGTTATGCAAATCTGATCCACCTCAATACTCACAAACCCACTCAGCAAAGCTAGGGCTGCACAGCTTTAATTCCAATTGCTGATGAAGTGTTTAGAGGGAAGAATGGGAGTGAGTTCTAACCTGTAATCTAATCAAGAGGTTGAGATGTTCTATCTACAGAATAGAGAACACCTGGGATTGAGTTACAGGTTAGAATCTAATTGAGGGTTTTCGTTGATTTATATATAAAATCACTGGTGTCAGGTCAGGTGTTAAACCTTTTACCGTAACGACAGTGGATGGGAATACCTGCGACTGGGTCAGCACCGAGTGCCGGGTGACGGTCAAGTAATCCAGCCACCTCCAAAAAGTCCCAACAGCTTCGGGTGCATGAGAAAGTACGAAAGACCTGCATTTCTATAGCGCCTTTCAGAACTTCAGGACGCCCCAAATCGTTTTACAGCCAATGAAGTACTTTTCAAGTGTCGTCACTGTTGTAATGTAGAAAACGCGGCAACCAATTTGCGCACAGCAAGATCCCACAAACAGCGACGTGATAATGACCAGATAATCTGTTTTAGTGATGTTGGTTGAGGGATAAATATTGGCCCCAGGACACCGGGGAGAACTCCCCTGCTCTTCTTCGAAATAGTGCCATGGGATCTTTTACATCCACCAGAGAGGGCAGACGGGGCCTCGGTTAAACGTCTCATCCGACAGTACTGCACTCCCTCAGTACGACACTGGAAGGTCAGCCTGGATTTTGTGCTCAAGTCTTTGGCGTGGGACTTGAACCCACGACCTACTGACTCAGCGGCGAGAGTGCCACCCACTGAGCCAGGATAGTGTGATTGGAGGAAATGTCATCAAAAGGCGGCTGAGCCAATCCTTTAAATAGCCAATAGTGCCCACAACCTACAAGCCATGACGCAGCGATGACACCAACAACAACTTGCATTTATATAGCACCTTTAACATAGTAAAACATCCCAAGGCGCTTCACAGAAGTGTTACCTAACAGAATTTGACAGTAAGCCACCTAAGGTGTATTCGGACAGGTGGCCAAAAATTAATCAAAGACCTAGGTTTTAAGGAGTGTCTTAAAGATGGAGGGAGAGAGAGAGGCGGAGAGGTTTAGGGAGGGAATTCCAGAGCCTCGGGCCGAGGCAGCTGAAGGCATAGCCGCCAATGCTGGAGCGATGGTAAGTACAGAACAAGTCAACGAAAGAGCAACCGTGGACAGTTCCAAACACAACATCAAGGCCCAAGACACTGCCTTAAAGGGGTGTGGAGGACAGTCACTGGAGATCCAATAGTTGGCCGATGATGATGATGATATAGAACGGACACCCAGGACTGCGCTACTGGATGGAATCTAACTGAGGGATTTGAATAATTTGTATACAGAAGAATGCATACCCAGGACCGAGTTGACCCTGTGTCCTCACAGAATCACAGAAACCCCACAGTGCAGATAGAGGCCATTTCAGCCCATCAAGCCTGCACCGACACATATCCCACCCGATCCCCGTAACCCCTACACCAACACATATCCCACCCTATCCCTGTAACCCCACGTATTTAATCCCCCTAACACTAAGGGTCAATTTATCATAGCCAATCAACCTAACCCGCACATCTTTGGACTGTGGGAGGAAACCGGAGCACCCGGAGAAAACCCACGCAAATACGGGGAGAATGTGCAAACTCCACAGACAGTCGCCCGAGGCCGGATTCGAACCCGGTCTCTGGCGCTGTGAGACAACAGTGCTAACCACTATGCCACCTGCCCAATATTTCTCCCTCAGCCATTGCCACTTAGAAAACAGATAGGGCCGGTGAATGGAGTTGAGGCAGAAGATCAGCCATGATCTCATTGAATGGCGGAGCAGGCTCGAAGGGCCGAATGGCCTGCTCCTGCTCCTATTTCTTATGTTCTTATGTAACTGGTCATTGATCTCATTGCTGATTATGGGATGCTTCTGGCAGAGCAGGGCTGTCTCCTAACAACAATCATTGCACTTTGCTTTGAAATAATTCTTGGGCTGAATTTTCCACCCATTCATGGTCAATGTAGTAAAATCTAGTTATACGGAATGCTGTGTGAGATTTCAATGTGAAATGGTGCTAAATAAATGGGAGTATTATTAGCATAGCATAACAGCACTGGGAAGCTGAATAACTTGCCATAAACATGTACAAAAATATACACATATGTTTACATTTGCTGTCAGTCACCGTACAGCGGTAAAACCTGTGTACGTCACTTTGTTACAAAAGAGTGTACAGAAATTGGGTTCACGAGTTTATACAGAATTACTCTTTGAGACAATTCTAAAAATATATAGTTTTATTTAAGAGCCGACATTCATCTAACAGCTGTTGAATCCGTCGCAACATTAAGAATTCAAAATACAGATAGCTTACATTTCTTATTTCTCAGAGATCCTTATTTTCAAATCTTTACTTCGTTGCATTTCTACATTTCTTACTTATTTCTAAATCCAGAAGGGACTGCCTAAGAAGAAGAAGAAGGAAGACCTCACAATAAAATGAGTGTTATGACCTTGGGGGAGAAATTGGGTGAGTAACGCCACTTGTTAGCGCCTAAAGAGGCAGGCAGAGGCTGTAGCGCCACTGGCTGCGCCTCCCGCGATATTCAGCAGGGGCGCTAATGGTGGCGTTAGCCATTTGCGCTGCGCCGCCACCGATGACGTCATCGGTGTACGCAGCGCCCCATTCGCGCCCCGTTCGCGATATTTGTTAGCGAACACCGCAGTTGCGCCGTTCGCTACCTGCGCCCGGCTCACGGGGCCTTACTGTGCCGGCAGCGGTGCAAGTTAAGGTGGAGCTGTGGGGCGGACGCCTTTTTCGGCGGCCGCCTGCCAGCACCTCCGTCCCCGGCCTCCTAACCCCCCCCCCCGCGGCATTGCCGGCTGTTTCCCGAGAGCCCGGCTCTTCTCCTTGGTGCCGGGCTCATTTGCCAGCACTCACGAGCGGGGATCGCGCTGTTGCAGGCACCTCCCTCTTAACAGTGGGAGGAAGGCCTGCAGTACCGCAGCGTGTGGCGCTGCGGCACGTTGCGCTGCGATATTCAGTTTCAGCGCCCTAAGAGGGACGCAGAGCGCCTCAAGCCTCGCCCCGTGTCCCTCGAGGGGCAATGAAACTGAATATCTGACGATCGCTGAAGCCTCGAACGTTGCGCTAAATCCTGCGCTCAGGCGACTTTTGTGCCACTTTGGCGCCCCAACCCAATTTCTAGACCCTAGTGTTCAGGCCTAACATTCATAAGAACGTAAGAAGTAGGAGCAGGAGTAGGCCATACGGTTTGTCGAGCCTGCTCCACCATTCAATAAGATCATGGCTGATCTTCTACTTCCGTTCCACCTTCCAGCCCTATCCCCATATCCCTTGATTCGCTTAGTGCACAAAAATCTATTGATCTCTGTCTTGAATATACTCAATGACTGAGCCTCCACAGCCCTCTGGGGTAGAGAATTCCAAAGATTCAACACCTTCTGAGTGAAGAAATTTCTCCTCATCTCAGTCCTAAATGGCCGACCCCTTATTCTGAGACTGTGACCCCTGGTTCTAGACTCCCCAGCCAGGGGAAACATCCTCTCAGCATCT
Organism: Somniosus microcephalus; assembly: GCF_052327205.1. Classification (NCBI taxonomy): domain Eukaryota; kingdom Metazoa; phylum Chordata; class Chondrichthyes; order Squaliformes; family Somniosidae; genus Somniosus; species Somniosus microcephalus. The sequence continues at coordinate 7,060,089 of NC_141013.1, forward strand.
ACCCTGTCAATCCCCCCTCAGAATATTATGTTTCAATGAGATCATCTCTCATTCTTCTAAACTCCGTTCAACCTCAGGTCTACTGTGCCAGTCTCGTGTGCCGGCCTCTGTTCAGTCCTAGCTTGTAAGTCTGGCAATTTCGAATTCCTGGTCTACAACATCAGCACAAGATTTGCACCCTTTTATACAGAATCGAACCCCGAGAGTGACGCCAATGGATCGAGTATTTAAATTTATTAATTTGGTTTTGCTCTTGTAATGATACTGACTAATGGAGCTAAACATTCACTGTTGTGTGAATCACAGATATGTCAAGCTATACAATGTGTATAAGTTAAGCAGCGGTTAAGCAGCGCCTCGATTTCAAAATTCTCATCCTTGTTTTCAAATCCCTCCATGGCCTCGCCCCTCCCTATCTCTGTAATCTCCTCCAGCCCCACAAACCCCCCTGAGATATCTGCACTCCTCTAATTCTGCCCTCTTGAGCATCCCTGATTATAATCGCTCAACCTTTGGCGGCCGTGCCTTCTGTTGCCTGGGCCCTAAGCTCTGGAATTCCCTCCCTAAACCTCTCCGCCTCACTACCTCTCTTTCCTCCTTTAAGACACTCTTTAAAACCTGCCTCTTTGGCCAAGCTTTTGGTCACCTGCCCTAATTTCTCCTTATGTGGATCGGTGTCAATTTTTTTTTCTTAAAATACTCCAGTGCAGCACCTTGGGACGTTTTACTACGTTAAAGGCGCTGTATAAATACAAGTTGTTGTTGTTATAAGAAGTGAAGTGGGGGGAGGGGAGTTGTGGGACTGACTTGCAATAAAATATTCCCTGTTCCTTCAACTAATTAATTAGTGCATCACTTCTGAGGAAAAATGAAAAATATTTTCAGAGTTCCTGGACAGGACAAATGGACAAAGGTTCAAAATATAGGACGTCAACAAGGTCCCAAAAGACCAGGAATGGGGACGGGATCAATCAAGAAATACTGCTTAAGTCCAACTTGTCTTTTAAAAACCTGTAGTTTGTCGGAAGCATGGGAGCATCAAGAGATCGAGGAGTTCCTCAGTATTGAGGTCTTGGGAAAGAGTGAGTTGGGAGATGCTGAGTCGTTGAGTATATTCAAGGCTGAGATCGATAGATATTTGGACTCTAGGGGAATCGAGGGATATGGAGATTGGGCAGGAAAGTGGAGTTGAGGTCGAAGATCAGCCATGATCTTATTGAATGGCGGAGCAGGCTCGAGGGGCCGTATGGCCGACTCCTGCTCCTAATTCTTATGCTCTTGTGAGATGTTACAATGTCTTGATTTCAACACTGTCAGGATGCGGAGAGGAGAAAGAGTGCATTGGATGGAGTATGTGCAGCTTAGGGGGAACAAGAGAGGAAATATTAAAGGGGCAATGGCCACAGTAGTATTGCTAAAATAAAGGACAAGAAAGAATGTGACGGAGAGAAAGAGGTTAATAATGACCGGTATTGAAGCACAACCACATGCTGTGAATTAAAGCAGCAGTTGAAATATGATCCAATAGATCTTGGATGCTTGAAGTGCGGATGCTGAAGAGCTCCTCACACCTTATTCTTCATGAGGTCTTTCCTGCAGGCTGCCGACTCCTCCACACTCATTACTGCCACTCTGGATTATATGGTGCATATTACCTCGTTATTTATTTCAAGAATCTCTCTGAATCAACCAAGGGCTGTGGCGTCTGAACTACTAGGAGGAGAGGTTGAAGGGCTCGGGTTTTTACTCTGGAGAAGAAACATTATTCACATTTTCAGTATTACTTCAGGGAATCAGATAAGAGAGGGCTGCAAATAACGTGTTCCAAATTGCCCCATGGTCTAGAACCAGGGGGACGCCAGCTCAAGCTGAGGAGGGAAGGTGTACAGATAGTTTAAATGTAAGTCCTCTTACAGAGAGGGTGGCGAGCGTGTGGGACAGACTGCTCAGTGAGGCAGTGGAGGCAGATTGTGTGGGGAAAAGTGAAGGAAGAATTGGATAGATATTTGAGGGAGTGGGCTATTGAGGGATATTAGTCTTTGGGACTAACAAGGTCAACTATAGTGCCTCTTCCAGTCTTGTACTTTCCTATGTCCCTGAATGGTCCCCTTCTGTACTGTAAGATTCTATGATGGCAAATGGAATATTTATTTTTAAAGAATTCTTGAGAAACCAAATAGCTAGAGTAAAAGAAAGAAACACTTGCATTTCTATAGCGCCTTTCACAACCTCAGGACGTCCCAAAGCGCTTTACAGCCAATGAAGTGTAGTCACTGTTGTAATATAGGAAACGCACCAGCTAATTTGTGCACAGCAAGATGCCACAAGCACAAATGAAATAATGACCAGATAATCTGTTTTAGTGATGTTGGTTGAGGGATAAATATTGGCCAGGACACTGGGGAGAACTCCCCCCTGCTCTTCTTCAAAATAGTGGCCGCGGGATCTTTTACGCCCACCCGAGAGAGCAGACGGGGCCTCGGTTTAACGTCTCATCCGAAAGACGACACCTCTGATAGTGCAGCACTGCCTCAGTACCGCACTGGGAGTGTCAGCCGGGATTTTGTGCTCAAGTCTCTGGAGTGGGGACGTGAACCCACGACCTTCTGACTGAGAGGCGAGAGAGAGAGTGCTACCCACTGAGCCACGGCTAACACTGATAGTGCTGGACATTGTGTGCTTGTGTCCCCGTGGAACAACACATCCTCCTACCTACCCTGAGTAACGGTACAGGAGGTCCGCTAGCCTAGTAGTTAAATAAGTGCCTTGTTTGCCCTGTTTTGCAGTAGTGCATCCCCTCTCCTCCGCGCTGAATCTACTTGACAAGTCAATTTCACGGTAACTATTTTAAGAGAACAGGAACTAGCATGTGACAATGTATTAATCAGTATTTCCCAACATCATAAATACACACCTTTGATGTTGTCACATTACTGTTACACTTAACACATTGCAAAGCTTTTTTATTCCTCACCAATTTTTCTGCCCTCCCCTCCCCTCCCTCTACCTCGGTTGTCGACTCTGCGCTGAGGTTCTGCGGGCACCGGTCCTATCTGGTATCTCACCCAAGCGACCGTTATTCATAGACAGTGAATGCCAGCAGACTTTGAACTGTGGGTTGGGCAGTGGGAGAGGGTCAAAACCGAGCCTGCTCCCTATCCTCACCAAACAATCACACGTGTACACTTTCCAGCAAGGTTACTGGGTAGACATCAGGAGCTCTGACCGATTTACCCTCCAGAAACCTGAGAAACGAAGGCCAATTGTATCAACCCTATTGCTGTCCGGGTTAGGAACATAGGTATGGGGGAGGCCATTTAGCCCCTTCGAGCTTGTTCTGTCATTCAATTAGATTATGGCTGATCTGTATCTCAACTCCATTTCCCTGCCTTGGTTCCTTATCCCTGGATACCATTTCCCTAACAAAAATCTGCTGATCTCAGTCTTGAAAGCTCCAATTGTCCTCCAGCCTTTTGGGGGAGAGCATTCTAGATTTCTGCCATTACTACTTTGTGTGAAAAAGTGGAAACTCTGAGAGTGATTCTGGGCAGTATTAGAAACACATGTCCCTCTGGTGTAAATATCACAATATTAATGCAATCCCACTGGAACTGAATTTCCTCAGGCCTTGTCTTTTTTTTTAAAGCTCTTGGGATGCAGGCAATGTTGGTTGCCGTGGGGGCAGCAAGAGTAAACCACATGTAATGTGAACGAGAATCATGTGTCGGCCAGACCAGGTAGGGGTGGTAAGATCGCTCTGTGAACCAGTTGGGTTTTTACAATATCCCAGTGCTAACCCACAATTTACCAGATCAATTAAAATCAGTTTCATGACTTGCTATGGTGGGATTTGCACTCACAACCTCTAAGTTACTAGTAGTTGCATCATAACCACTATGCTACCATACCTCTAAATCAGCTAATGGAGCACTGACTGGCCCTCTAATCGGGGACCTTCTCAACAACAACACTTTGCATTTACACAGCGCCTTTAACGCGGAAAAATGTCCCAAGGCGCTTCATATTATGTTACCTGCCACTTATCAGCCCAAGCCTAAGTGTTGTCAGGTCTTGCTGCATACAGGCACGGACTGCTTCATTATCTGAGGCGTTGCGAATGGAACGGAACACTGTGCAGTCATCAGCGAACATCCCCTTGACCTTCTGATGGAGGGTAGGTCATTGATGAAGCAGCTGAAGATGGTTGGGCCTAGGACACTGCCCGGAGGAACTCCTGCAGCGATATCCTGGGGCTGAGATGATGGGCCTCCAACAACCACGACCATCTTCCTTTGTGCTAGGTATGACTCCAGCCAGTGGAGAGTTTTCCCCCTGATTCCCATTGACTTCAGTTTTACTAGGGCTCCTTGGTGCCACACTCGGTCAAATGCTGCCTTGATGTCAAGGGCAGTCACTCGCACGTCACCTCAAACAAAACTAACATTACGACAATATAAAAAAAATTCAATTACATTAGCACACTTCAAGTCATTCCTTTTAACCCCGATTAACCCTTTTTCTGGCAGTTCTTATTATAGGAGCGTCATCAAACAAAATTGACACCGAGCCACATGAGGAGATATTAGGACAGAAGCTTGGTCAAAGAGGTAGGTTTTAACATAGTGTCTAGTGACATGGGCCCAACACACAAGATAGCCCAGAATTTGACACTAATTGCATCTAAGGGGTATAAATTTGGGAGCACTTCGCTGGGTCAAAATCCTGGAACTCTCTCCCTAACAGCACTGTGGGAGCACCTTCACCACACGGACTGCAGCAGTTCAAGAAGGCGGCTCACCACCACCTCCTCAAGGGAAATGAGGAATGGGCAATAAATGCTGCCCACATCCCGAGAATGAATAAAAAAAAACCACGGGAATTCAGACACGGAGGTCAGTGTAGGCCTCGTTGACCTCTGCACCCAAATTCCTGATTTGTGCTCCCGTCATGCACAGCTCTGCACCTGGATTGTCCGGATCACTAAGAAAACTTCTAAAGGACGGGAAATGAAGACATTCATACTGGCACAGTAGGGCGTGCTCTCCTGAGGTTGGTGCTGAGACACATTGTTGGGGCATCTGTCACTAACTGTGTGCTAAACCTGCCCTGGGACTGCTTGATGCTGGCAACAGGAACCAAGAGTTGGAAGCCTTTGCACTGCAGCCCATGGAAGGTCTGAGATTATATGAGCGATTTTCTTATTGTCATCCTGTTTCCAGATTGAGCCTACATGGAAACTTTCGCCATGCATGAAAACCTTAAACATTCACTCCCTCCACCACCGGTGCACCGTGGCTGCAGTGTGTACCATCTACAAGATGCACTGCAGCAACTCGCCAAGGCTTCTTCGGCAGCACCTCCCAAACCCGCAACCTCTTCCACCTAGAAGGACAAGGGCAGCAGGCGCATGGGAACAACACCACCTCCAAGTTGCCCTCCAAGTCGCACACCATCCATTCTTAGAAGTATATCGGCCATTCCTTCAGCGTCGCTGGGTCAAAATCCTGGAACTCCCTCCCTAACAGCACTGTGGGGGCACCTTCACCACATGGACTGCAGCGGTTCAAGAAGGCGGCTCACCACCACCTTCTCAAGGGCAATGAGGGATGGGCAATAACGCCCACATCGCATAAACAAATTTTTTTTAAATGCCATATAATTGGGGAGTCGATGGTAGGAGCACTGTGCATCATCGACACTCTGGTTAGACCGTATCTGGAGTAACTGCATTCAGCTCTGGCCACCGAACCTCGGGAAGGATATATTGGCCTCGGAGGGGGAGCAGCGCCAATTCACCAGAATGATTCCGGGGCTAAAAGGCTTAAATTATGAGGACAGGCTGCACAGACTAGGCTTGTATTCCCTCGACTATAGAGGATTAAGGGGCGATCTAATCGAGGTGTTTAAGATGATTAAAGGAGTTGATAGGGTAGATATAGAGTGAAACTATTTCCTCTGGTGGTGGGGGGGGGCGGGGGGGGGGGGGAGTCCAGAACAAGGGTGGCATAACTTTAAAATTAGAGCCAGGCCATTCAGGGGTGATGTCAGGAAGCACTTCTTCACACAAAGGGTATTAGAATTCTGTAAGTCTCTCCCCCAGAAAGTTGTTGAGGCTGGGGAGTCATTTGAAAATTTAAAAACTGAAATTGTTAGGTAAGGGTATTAAGGGATACGGAACCAAGGCGGGTAGATGGAGACAGATCAGCCATGATCTAATTGAATGTCAGAACAGGCTCGAGCGGCTGAATGGCCTCCTCCTGTTCCTATGTTCCATCAATGTAAAATTGCCTTAGCGGAAAGATAGCAGTAGCTCTGAGTGTGATCCACGTAAAACTGGGAAGGTCTTACCTGCTGAAGTATCTCCCCATACTATTCCGGCCTGCCTATTCCAATGGTAATGGAAGTGGCTCACTATTTCTCAGCCCTTTTCTCGAGGATGTAGCTGAAATTCCCAGATTACTCAAACTGTTTATACGTTGTGCTTGTGCTACCGGCCCAAGCAGGTCTGGTATGTTTAACTTTGGTGTTGCTCCTCACTGCTTGAGGCCTGTGTGCAGGAGTCAGTGACGCTAGCATAATCTTGAAGCAGCTTTATATATTTTTGCTGTTTCTCCAGACATCTAGTTCATTGTAAAAGCAATGGATAAAGGGTTTTGATGTTGGGACATGTTACTAGGTTAAAGGCACTATATAAATGCAAGTTGTTGTTTTATAGACAGGGAGAGACAACCAAAAACTCCGACCCGTTTCCCTTTAAGACCATGAGCTTATGTCCATGTGGTTTTTACCTTGGCGGAGTGGTGCTGTTGGCAAATACATGGTACTCTGAGCATCTGATGGATAAATGGCCCAACCACTGGAGACCCGACAGCATGGGAACCCGACATACTCATGGGTCCCACAAGTTACCGCTGGGGCTCCAGTTAAATGTCAGCTGCTTTCCCTCGCTTTCAGCAATGGGAATCGCGGCCTAGATTAGGAACGGCAACAAGAAGAAAAGTAGGGGGGAAGAGCCACGTACAGAGGTCAGGGGGGGAAATTTGGTTGACTAGCGCCTCCCGTTAGCGCCCTAAGAGGGGCGCAAAGCAACTAGCGTGTCGATGTTTGCGCCGCTCGCGAAATTGACCAGACATTTTGCGGCGGCGCTAAACACAACCGCCACGATCTCCTGCGCCCGCAGATCGTGACGTCAGTCGAGCGTGCAACCCCCCGGTAGCGCCCCGGACCGGATATTGAGTTGCGCCCCCTGCCTTAACGCCTGCTGCTAGGAACAACAGGTAGAGGGGAACATTTTCAAGTCGGGAAGGGGCTGGGGGAGCGCTATTTAAAGGCGGGCGCTTCCTGCCTTTTCTTGTCGGCAAAATTCTGTTTTTAACGCTGTCCTGAGGAGTTTTGGTGCTCGGCACCACTTTTGTGGTTCCTAAGTGCCGAGCTCTTTCCCTGGGCCTATCCGTTAGTGCTTCCACACAATTGCTTTTGAGGTCTCTCCAGGCCGAGATTCAAGGCTGCAATGAGCAGGGTGTGGCTGGCCAGCAAGATGGCCCCTCCCCTTTAAGACCTGGACAGCGCCAGTCTGTCTGGCTTCCATGGTAACGGACATGAGCTTTGGTAGCGTTCTGAGGTAGCGCCTCGCTCCCCGACGTTTGCACCCTAAGAGAGGTGTGTAGCACCTGATTTAGCGCTCCAATCACCTCCAGGGGCGATAGAGGCAAATTTTGCAGTCAGAGGCGATAATTAGCGCCGGGCACTAAACTTTGCGCCTGGCCGATATTAGCGCCTCAAAATGGGCGACACCGAATTTCTCCCCCTAGGAGTCTCTGAGGATCACTCCCCGGGGACCGCTTTTACAATGCAGCAACCCCACCAGTCATGTGTGTTTCAAACACTGACTACACACACTGCCTGCGTTATATAGGCCTCGAGAGGTTTGGGAAGGCTCTGCCTTTGCTTAGATTAATGGCAATTAAACTGGCTGATCTTAGAGTCTGGTTTTTGCACGAATGAGACTGCGGGCACAATGACAATCTCATTAAAATGTGCAAGCACACAACCAACTGATTAACTGGTCATCTCATGGCTGTTTGTGGGATAAGGTTGGTGTTGTGTGGTTGCCATGTTTGCCTACATAACAACAGTCACTGCATTCCAAAGAGTCATTAATTTATATGAAGTAATTTGAGATGATTCAATGATGTAATAAGGTGTTATGTGTATTCCAAGTCTTTCTTTCTTCCCTTGTTTCTTTCCTTCTTTCTTTCGTTCTTTTTTTTCTCCTTTCTTCGTTCATCTCAATACTGCCTGGAATTTCCGGGGCGGGGCAGGGGGCGCGGGCAGTTGTTTCCTGATCCCCCGCTCACGCCATTTCTCTAGGGTTCTCCACCAACCTACTGCTGAAAGTATGGTGGCGATCAGGAGAACCCTGCAGAAATTCTACCCCGTGATCTCCTCCATGTTCTTCAACGGGGAAATTAAAATTTTGCTTCTTACGATTCTTAAAAGACAGCTCCTTCGCATCACTTGAAAGTCCAACCAGTAACGAGCACGTCTCGCCTTTGGCTCCACCCTTACTCCTTCTTCAAACATTGATGTTCTTGGCCTCGCCATCTCCTTTGACCTCAGGAGGACCTCCCACATCTCCTCAATTGTTAAAGCTTTCACCAAGCAACTCAGTTTTCCCTTTGTGCCAAACATTTCCTTTCCCCCCAACAACTCGCAGCTCTCCATAAAGATCATGTCCAAGACTTAATTCAGCTCCCATTATCTGTGGACGGATTTCAAACATCTCTCACACTGCTGGACCTGACAAACCTGGTCATCTGTTGAGGATCCTTCATTCACCTCTAACCTCCAATCTCCCTCTCTCGTGCTCTCATTCTCTCCCTCCTTCTGCCTCTCGCTAGCCTTTCTCTATTTTATCAATACTACTATTTTTTCCATTCATTCACGGGATGTGGGCGTCACTGGCAAGGCCAGCATTTATTGCCCATCCCTAGTTGTCCTTGAGAAGGTGGTGGTGAGCCGCCTTCTTGAACCGCTGCAGTCCGTGTGGTGAAGGTGCTCCCACAGTGCTGTTAGGGAGAGAGTTCCAGGATTTTGACCCAGCGATGATGAAGGAACGCAGATATATGCAGGATGGTGCGTGACTTGGAGGGGAACTTGGAGGTGGTGGTGTTCCCATGCGCCTGCTGCTCTTGATGGTCAGTCCCTGCCTAAACTTTCCTCTCTTGCTCCTCCCAAGTTCCAGGTACCCTGTCCTCTGTACTTTTTGTCCAGTCTTCATCCTCACGATACCAAAATCAACATTATGGACAACATCCATAATGTTCTTACTGGTGAGGAAGGCAAAATAGTCCAGCCTAGACATTTCTTCGGAGACCCACCTTGGTCAGCACACCTTGTAGTCATGTGAAAAATGTAGAAAGTGTGTAGATGCCTGGTGTGGGAATGGAGCCCCTTTCCTGCCCCAAGCCTGTTTTCCCTTCCTTTCATGGTCAACCCAAGTGGTGCAATAATTGAGAGCAGTGTTGACATCCTGGGATGGCAGGAATGACGTATGAGGAGAGATTGGGTCGATTGGGCTTATATTCGCTAGAGTTTAGAAGAATGAGAGGGGATCTCATTGAAACTTATAAAATTCTAACAGGACTAGACAGACTAGATGCAGGAAGGATGTTCCCGATGGAGGTGGAGTCCAGAACCAGGGGTCATAGTCTAAGGATAAGGGGTAAGCCATTTACGACTGAGATGAGGAGGAATTTCTTCACCCAGAGAGTGGTGAACTTGTGGAATTCTCTACCACACAGGGCAGTTGAGGCCAATTCATTAAATATATTGAAGAAGGAGTTAGATATATTTCTTGAGGCTAAAGGGATCAAGGGATATGGGGAGAAAGCAGGGACAGGGTACTGAGTTTGGATGATCAGCCATGATCTCATTAAATGGCGGAGCGGGCTCGAGGGGCCGAATGGCCTACTCCTGCTCCTATCTTCTATGTTTCTATGTTACTTGGTGCACCATCTGTGACAGGGACTGAATCTGTCCCAGGACCCCAAAATTATTGCAATTCCTCACCTTTCTCAGACTTTCCTTCCTCCTACATGGGGACCCACGCTTGGCATTATCCAACCACTGCTATTTGATTTATTTTGTCATCTCCTCCGTGCTTTTTAGACTTTGATGGTGCCATTCTCTGAGGTTTCTCCGTTTTAAAAAAAAAGTGCATTTGACTACCTTCTCTGTCCCATCTTTCTTTCAAGTCCCCCAGTAAATCTCAGAGACCACACATTTACGGACGGACATGTGGAGGAAGCATAAACAGAAAATGATCAGAGCCTGAGTGTAATATAAAGTCACTTCACTACCGCGAGACGTAAACACCCCCAGGAACTGCGATAGATCAAATCGGAGAACATTCAGTTACTTTTTGACCAAATTTGAGTTTTCTTAGCAAAAATGGTACACCATGAACTTGTTTATTCCTATTGCATATTTAATGTTCTCGAGGAAAAAAAAAAGAGACAGATTAATGTCACAAAAGTCAGGAGTGTGGACATTTATGCTACAGTTTCTGGCAGTTTAATGATCCCACCTATGAATCATTGTTTGAATACGGATCTGTATTCAGTCAATCATTAAGCAATCCCTCAGGAGTGGTCTCTCTCACGGCCCCATTCAAAATTCTGTTTATGCTTCATTATCAACATTTAAATCTGGAATGAACCTTTCCTTTCTTTTTAAGCGCACGTCAAGGTGAAGGATGGTCGTGCCTGTGAATTGGAATACTCGGGCTAATTCTTTTCTCCAAGGGTCGCCAACTCTGATTGGACGTATTCATGGAGGTTTCATCACATGACCTCCCGCCTCCAACCGCCCCGCCCGGTTGAACAGCCTTATTTTCCCCCGTCTCCAATATCTTTACAAATAATAAACAAAAACGTTCAATGAAAAAAAAACACACACAATATTTTTAATGCTCCAATTAATTTTCTCCCGGGGTTCTTTCTCGCAGCAATTCCCAGGAGATTAATCTTAAATTCCTGGAGATTTGACCGTCTACACTGTCCCCATCAAACACTCCCAGGGCAGATATAGCACGGGTTAGATACAGAGTAAAGCTCCCTCTACACTGTCCCATCAAACACTCCCAGGGCAGGTACAGCACGGGTTAGATACAGAGTAAAGCTCCCTCTACACTGTCCCATCAAACACTCCCAGGGCAGGTACAGCACGGGTTAGATACAGAGTAAAGCTCCCTCTACACTGTCCCATCAAACACTCCCAGGGCAGGTGCAGCACGGGTTAGATACAGAGTAAAGCTCCCTCTACACTGTCCTGATCAAACACTCCCAAACAGGTACAGCATGGGTTAGATACAGAGTAAAGCTCCCTCTACACTGTCCCATCAAACACCCCCAGGGCAGATACAGCACGGGTTAGATACAGAGTAAAGCTCCCTCTACACTGTCCCCATCAAACACTCCCAGGGCAGGTACAGCACGGGGTTAGATACAGAGTAAAGGTCCCTCTACACTGTCCCATCAAACACCCCCAGGGCAGATACAGCACGGGTTAGATACAGAGTAAAGCTCCCTCTACACTGTCCCCATCAAACACTCCCAGGGCAGGTACAGCACGGGTTAGATACAGAGTAAAGCTCCCTCTACACTGTCCCCATCAAACACTCCCGGGGCAGGTACAGCACGGGTTAGATCATCTTCAGCTGCTTCATCATGACCTTCCCTTCATCATAAGATCAGAAATGGGGATGTTCGCTGATGATTGCACAGAGTTCAGTTTCATTCACAACCCCTCAGAAAATGAAGCAGTCCATGCCCGCATGCAGCAAGACCTGGACGACATTCTGGCTTGGTAACATTCACGCCACACAAGTGCCAGGCAATGACTATCTCCAACAAGTGAGAGTCTAACCACTGCCCCTTGACATTCAACGGCATTATCATCGCCGAATCCCCCACCATCAACATCCTGGGGGTCACCATTGACCAGAAACTTAACTGGACCAGCCACATAAATACTGTGGCAACAAAAGCGAGTCAGAGGCTGGGTATTCTGCAGCGAGTGTCTCACCTCCTGACTCCCCAAAGCTTTTCCACCATCTACAAGGCACAATCAGGAGTGTGATGGAATACTCTCCACTTGCCTGGATGAGTGCAGCTCCAACAACACTCAAGAAACTCAACACCATCCAAGATAAAGTAGCCCACTTGATTGGCAACCCATTCACCACCTTAAACATTCACTCCACCACCGGCGTACCGTGGCTGCAGTGTGCACCATCTACAAGATGCACTGCAGCAACTCGCCAAGGCTTCTGCGGCAGCACCTCCCAAACCCGCGACCTCTACCCCCTAGAAGGACAAGGGCAGCAGGCGTATGGGAACACCACCACCTCCAAGTTCCCCTCCAAGTCCCCCTCCAAGTCACACACCATCCTGACTGATATTGCCGATCCTTCATCATCGCTGGGTCAAAATCCTAGAACACCCTCCCTAATGGCACTGTGGGAGTACCTTCATCACAAGGACTGTAGCGATTCAAGAAGGCGGCTCACCACCACCTTCTCAAGGGCAATTAGGGATGGACAATAAATGCTGGTCTTGCCAGCGACGCCCACATCCCGGAACGAATTTTTAAAAAGATACAGAGTAAAGCTCTACACTATCCCAACTACCCTTAGTGCACCAGTGTGACATATTTCTTGGTTGTGATGCCCTCCAAAGTCATTGAGTTCAATGCAAAAGAAATTCCGGTGGGGGGGGCGGGGGCGGGGTGTAACGGGCAGCCCATCTGCCGCCACCCATTTCACGGGCCCCACCTTCGCCCCACCCCCCCCCGCCCCACCGTCGAAATTGAAAGCTTTGCGGATTTTCTGGGCTTACATGGGAAGAATGGTCACTTGGGCAAGGAATCGCTGGGTGCGACAGCGTAGTGGTTAAGTAGCCAGTGAAATAACCAGTTCAGAATCCCACCATGGATTTGAATCCAGTAAAAAAAAATCTGGAAATAAAAATCTGCTGTCAGTAGAAGTGACCGTGAAGCTGTCGGATGGTTGTTGAAACCCAACAGGTTCACTGATGTCCTTTAGGGAAGGAAACCTGCCACCCTCACCCAGTCTGGGCCTATATGTGACTCCAGTCCCATATTAATGTGGTTAACTCCTAACTGTCCAGTGAAGGGGTCTCGCAAGCCGCTCAGACGTATTAAAAAAAAGACTTTTTCAGGAAAACTAGGGATGGGCAATAAATAGCAGCAACGCCCAGATCCCGGGAATGAATATTAATAGGGAGATGAGGAAAGACAACTGGAGAAAAGTGAAGTGATTAATCTTTTCATAAACAGCACTGGATGAATAACTAGAAAACATGTTGACAGCTGGAATAAATTCTGACAAAGTACTTTGTAAGAAGAAAATTAAATAGAAAATTAAGTAACCTGGACTGATGCCAGAAGGCCCGCATGATATTGCCTGGGCCTTTCCACAGTGTTACCAGGGTAACTGAGCGAAAGCAGGCAGAGTGTTGCTGCACTGTCTGTGTCATTAAGCACTTCCCAACCACCAATGGAAAGACTGGGATTTTATTTTTTTGGGGGGTTTTATATATGTATATTTTTTGAAGTGTGTGTGCGTGCATGCGTGCGTGCAAGTGAGTGTGATTGTGTGTGTGAGTGAGTGCGTTTGTGTGTGAGTGCGTGTATGTGTCTGTGCGAGTGTGCAAGTGTGTGTGAGTGCGTGTATGTGTCTGTGCGAGTGTGTAAGTGCGTGTGTGTGAGTGCGTGTATGTGTCTGTGCGAGTGTGTAAGTGCGTGTGTGTGAGTGCGTGTATGTGTCTGTGCGAGTGTGTAAGTGCGTGTGTGTGAGTGCGTGTACGTGTCTGTGCGAGTGTGCAAGTGTGTGTGAGTGCGTGTATGTGTCTGTGCGAGTGTGTAAGTGCGTGTGTGTGAGTGCGTGTATGTGTCTGTGCGAGTGTGTAAGTGCGTGTGTGTGAGTGCGTGTATGTGTCTGTGCGAGTGTACAAGTGTGTGTGAGTGCGTGTGTGTGTGTGCGAGTGTGCAAGTGTGTGTGAGTGCGTGTATGTGTCTGTGCGAGTGTGTAAGTGCGTGTGTGTGAGTGCGTGTATGTGTCTGTGCGAGTGTACAAGTGTGTGTGAGTGCGTGTGTGCGAGTGTGCAAGTGTGTGTGAGTGCATGTATGTGTCTGTGCGAGTGTGTAAGTGCGTGTGTGTGAGTGCGTGTATGTGTCTGTGCGAGTGTACAAGTGTGTGTGAGTGCGTGTGCGAGTGTGCAAGTGTGTGTGAGTGCGTGTATGTGTCTGTGCGAGTGTGTAAGTGCGTGTGTGTGAGTGCGTGTATGTGTCTGTGCGAGTGTACAAGTGTGTGTGAGTGCGTGTGTGCGAGTGTGCAAGTGTGTGTGAGTGCGTGTATGTGTCTGTGCGAGTGTGTAAGTGCGTGTGTGTGAGTGCGTGTATGTGTCTGTGCGAGTGTGTAAGTGCGTGTGTGTGAGTGCGTGTATGTGTCTGTGCGAGTGTACAAGTGTGTGTGAGTGCGTGTGTGTGTGTGTGCGAGTGTGCGTGTGGGCAAGTGTGTGTGTGTGTGCGTGTGAGTGCTATCTCCAATTTAACACCAAATTTCAAGAAGATTTGAGAATTGGCCAAATTTCATTCACTGAGTGTGGACCACAATCCCTATCAATTTCAGGGCCCACTTAAAAAGGACGAGGCATTTTAAACCCCGGATTGTCATAGAGATACAATAGGCGTTTGTGGCGGTGCCTGTCTGTACTGGCCATTGCCAAAGGATGCTGTTTATTGGCTCGGCTCTAACAGAGGCGCCCTGTCATTAAAGGAGGCCAGATGTTTGGATGGGATTTTTATAGGACTGTTTCTTTTTCTCTTGCTTTATTCTGGATTTAAGAGACTCTGGTTAACATTCTCTTTCTCGTAACCGTTCAAGTAATAAAAAATAAAAACTGATTTTCAAAACAACCTATTCAGACATTGGATTAGCTCTCCCAATGGCTCAGTTAGTCGAAGCACCACCCAGCAAGAGCGACTCAGACTCTTACCGCTGGATTACAGGAGGCTCAGAGGAGATTTACATCTCGTTACATCGAGAGTACGGCACAGAGACGGGCCATTCAGCCCATCTGGTCTATGCCGGTGTTTATGCTCCACTCGCGTCTCCTCCTTTTTTAGTACTGTAGATCTATCCTACCATCTCACCATAGTGACAAGAACAACCTGCATTTATACAGCGCCTTTAACATAGTAAAACATCCCAAGGCGCTGCACAGGAACGTTGTCAAACAGAAATTTGACACCGAGCCACATAAGGAGATATTAGGACAGATGACCAAAAGCTTGGTCAAAGAGGTAGGTTTTAAGGAGCATCTTAAAGGAGGAAAGAGAGGTAAAGAGGCGGAGAGGTTTAGGGAGGGAGTTCCAGAGCTTAGGGCCCAGGCGGCTGAAGGCACGGCCACCAATGGCGGGGCGAAGGAAATCGGGGATGCTCACGAGGCCAGAATTGGAGGAGCGCAGAGATCTCGGAGGGTCGTAGGGCTGGAGGTGGTTACAGAGATAGGGAGGGGCGAGGCCATAGTGGAACTTGAACACGAGGATGAGAATTTAAAATTAAGGCGTTGGTGGACCGGGAGCCAATGTCGGTCAGTGTTACTCTCTGTCGTGTAAAGCACTCTGACAGGTCTCTCGGTGGAGGAGCAGCGCTACAGGAACGTCAGCTTTTGTGAAGCATTTGAACCTGAACTTTGCAGGTCGGAAAATACACTCTTAAAAATAACACAAACTAATCTGCAAATGGAAACAATTAAAATGTGCATTGATTACAGTAGCAATAAAAAATTTTAAGGCTTTTAGTGCAAAACCATCAATTCAGGTTTTATACAGAATTTGTTACTAATGCAAATAATATGTCTCTCTCACTTTTGGTCTGTCTCTGTCTCTCTGCCTGCCTCTCTCTCTCTCTCTCTCTCTCTCTCATTATCTCTCCCTAACTCTCTGTCTGTCATTTTCTCTGTCACTCTCTGTCATTCTCTGTCTGTTTCTCCGTTGCTGTCTCCCGCTCGCTCTGTCTCTCTCTGTCTCTCCCACTCTCTCTGTCTCCCTCGCTCTGCCATTTTCTGTCTTTCTGTCATTCTCTGTATTCCTCTATCTCCCTCCCGCTCTGGTAATTTTCTCTGTCTCTCTCACTCTGTGTGTGTGACTCTCTCTCTGTCTCCCTCTCTCTGTCTCCCCCCCTCTCTCTCTCTCTCTCTCTCTGTCTCTCTCTCTGTCTCTCTCTCTGTCTCTTTCTCTGTCTCCCTCTCTCTCTCTGTCTCTCGCTCTCTCTCCATCTCTCTCTCTGTCGGTCTCCTTCTCTCTTTCTGTCTCCCCCTTTGTCTCTCTCTCTGTCTCTCGCTCTCCGTCTCTCTCTCTGTCTCTCTCTCTCTCGCTCTCTCTGTCTCTCTCTTTCTCTGTCTCCGTCTCTCTCAATTTTTCAATTCAATTCAATTCAAATTGCTTTATTGGCATGACAAGGTACATCTTATGTTGCCAAAGCACCGAAAAACATGTATGATTGAACACGTAAATGCAGATCTAGCCATACAGTGTATAAACAGATATATCCCTGTATGTATAAATATACACACATATAATATGCATATAATCTTTTCTTAGATTTAATGGTTGTCCCTCTGCTTATGGCAAGCTGTAACATAGTTTGCCGCTAAAGTTACGCAATTTCTCTGTTCCCCTAATAGATATGGGAGTTTTTGGTCGTCATTCAAATTTTTGAATTCAGGGCATATTTTTATGAATTTTGGGTAGAAATTCCCCCTTATGTCCTGATAGTTTCCACAAGTTGTGAGGAAGTGCATCTCTGTCTCCACCACTCCTTGACTGCAGTGAGAGCATATCCTGTCCTCTCTTGGCAGCCAGGTCTGCCTGTGTCTGTCTTTTTCGATGGCCAGGCTATGCTCACTAAGTCTGTACATAGTCAAGGTTTTTCTCAATTTGCTATCTTTTACCATGGTCAGGTATTCAGCCATGGTGTATTTTCTGTTTAGGGCTAAGTAGCAATCGAGTTTGTTTTGGGTTTTTGTTGTTTCTGTCCAATAGGTCAGATATTTTTCCTTTTGTTTAGTGACAATTGTGTTGGGTCGAATTCTCTGTGCTAGGATGTCACTGTCCTGGAGCTGATTATTATTAGTAGTGTTAGTAGTTACTTCACTGAGTCCCAGGACTAGTTGACTGAGGGGACTCTTCTCTATGATCATCTCTTGGCATTTCAGAATTCATTATGATAGCAGTGGGGGTTGCTCATTTTTAGGTGTTTCCAAAATTTGATGGCTCTTTTTTGGATATTAATTAGTAGTGGATATTGGCCTAGTTCTGCCCTGCATGCATTGTTTGTGGTTTTCCTCTGAGCCCGGAGGATACTTTTACAGAATTCTGCATGTAGGATCTCGATTGGGTGTGCGACCAAGAAAAGCTTGCGGTGCAGATGGCATCCTAAACGAGATGATTAAACACACAGACGATAAAATGAAATTGGCTATCCTAAAACTCTTCAACTGGGTTCTGAGTGTCGGTTACTTCCCTGATATCTGGAACAAAGGACTCATAACGCCCATATACAAAAGTGGAGACAAAGTTGACCCAAATAACTATCGAGGCATCTGTGTGAACAGTAACCTGGGGAAGGTATTCTGTAGTATCATAAACCAAAGACTTATAAACTTCCTTGAGGAGCACAATGTCTTGAGTAAAAGCCAAATTGGATTCTTACCAAATTATAGAACACCGGATCAAAGCTTCACCCTACACACCCTAATTGACAAACATGTTCACCAAAACAAAAGCAACATTTTTGCCTGCTTTATAGATTTCCAGAAGGCTTTCGATTCTATTTGGCATGACGGTCTATTCTTAAAACTTATTGAAAGTGGTGTAGGGGGAAAAACATATGATGTAATTAAATCAATGTATACAAACAATAAATGTGCAGTTAAAATTGGAGACAAACAAACAAAATACTTCTCACAGGGGCGTGGCGTGGCGCAGGGCTCGCCCATCTCACCAACACTCTTTAATATTTACATAAATGAATTGGCAAAACTACTTGAACAATCTACAGCACCTGGCCTTGCCCTATATGACTCCAAGGTTAAATTCCTCCTCTATGCAGATGACCTGGTTCTGCTCTCACCAACTGAGGAGGGTCTACAGCAGAACCTGGATCTGCTAGAGTCATTCTGTCAGACCTGGGCCCTGACAATAAACCCCCAAAAAACCAAAGTTCTTGTGTTCCAGCAAAGATCCAGACATCAGGGACCCAGAATAAATTTCACACTAGGAGCAACTAAAATTGAACAAACTACAAACTACACATACTTAGGCTTAAAAATCAGTTCTACGGGAAATTTTCATCTGGCTGTGAATGAACTGAAAGAGAAAGCAAAAAGTCAATCCAAATAGAAATCCCAATTGGCATTTGGCGCAAAATTTTAAAATCAGTAATTGAACCAATTGCACTCTATGGCAGTGAGGGGTGGGGTCCGCTAACACAACAAGAATTTGCAAAATGTGACAAACACCCATCTCTCTCTCTCTCTCTCTGTCTCTCTCTCTGTCTCTCACTCTCTCTCCGTCTCTCTCTGTCAGTCTCCCACTCTCTCTGTCTCCCCCCTCTCTCTCTGTCTCTCTCTCTCTCT
This sequence comes from Somniosus microcephalus, assembly GCF_052327205.1. NCBI lineage: Eukaryota > Metazoa > Chordata > Chondrichthyes > Squaliformes > Somniosidae > Somniosus > Somniosus microcephalus. Next base: position 7,078,814 of record NC_141013.1, read on the forward strand.
CTGGCTCCGTCTCTCTCTGTCTCTCTCTCTCTCTCTGTCTCCCCCCTCTCGCTCTGTCTTTCTCTCTCTCTCTGTCTCCATCTCTCTCTCTGTCTCTCTCTCTCTGTCTCCCCCCTCTCGCTCTGTCTTTCTCTCTCTCTCTGTCTCCATCTCTCTCTCTGTCTCTCTCTCTCTGTCAGTCTCCCACTCTCTCTCTGTCTCCCCCCTCTCTCTCTGTCTCTCTCTCTCTCTCTGGCTCTGTCTCTCTCTGTCTCTCTCTCTCTCTGTCTCTCTCTCTCTGTCTCCCCCCTCTCGCTCTGTCTTTCTCTCTCTCTCTGTCTCCATCTCTCTCTCTGTCTCTCTCCCTCTGTCTCTCTCTGTCTCCCTCTCTCTCTCTGTCTCTCTCTCTCTCTCCGTCTCTCTCCCTCAGTCTCTCTCTGTCAGTCTCTCTGTCTCCCTCTCTCTCTCTGTCTCTCGCTCTCTCTCCGTCTCTCTCTCTCTCTCTCTCTCTGTCTCTCTCTCTGTCTCCCTCTCTCTCTCTCTGGCTCTCGCTCTCTCTCTGTCTCTCTGTCTCTCTCTCTGTCTCCGTCTCTCTGTCTCTCCGTCTCTCTCTCTCTCTCTGTCTCTCTCTCTCTCTCTGTCTCCCCCCTCTCTCTCTCTCTGTCTCCCCCCTCTCTCTCTCTCTGTCTCCCCCCTCTCTTTCTCTCTGTCTCCCCCCCTCTCTCTCTCTGTCTCCCCCCTCTCTCTCTCTCTGGCTCTCGCTCTCTCTCTCTCTGTCTCCCTCTCTCTGGCTCTCTCTGTCTCTCTCTCTCTCTGTCTCCCTCTCTCTCTCTGGCTCTCGCTCTCTCTCCCTCTCTCTGTCTCCCCCCGTCTCTCTCTCTCTGTCTCCCCCCTCTCTCTCTCTCTGTCTCTCGCTCTCTCTCCCTCTCTCTCTCTCTGTCTCCCCCCTCTGTCTCCCTCTCTCTCTCTGTCTCTCTCTCTCTCTCCGTCTCTCTCTCTCTCTGTCTCCCCCCCGCTCTCTCTGTCTCCTCTCTCTGTCTCCCTCTCTCTGTCTCCCTCCCTCTCTCTGTCTCCCTCTCTCCCTCTCTCTCTCTCGCTCTCCCTCTCTCTCTCTCTCTCTCTCTGTCTCCCCCCTCTCTCTCTGTCTCCCCCCAGTAGCCAAGCTCTGAATCAGCCATCAGTGAGAGGGCCAGCCACCCTCGTTATCTCTGGGAGGGGGTTGGTGGGGGGGTGGTGGGGAGGGGTGTTGGGGAGGAGGGAGTGCATCTGGTTTTAATAAGCCAAGCCGTGCTGTTTATATCCCATTGCCGATTGTGGACCGAATGGACCCGTCCTGACCTCAAAACTAAACATGGTAAGGGAAATAAACAGCACACCGGCCTCCGAAAGGATTGGCTTTTTGTGAACTGAAGGGGGGGGAGAGTTAAAGACAGTTACTTTTATGAAGTACCATCGTGCGTTGTCAAAATCAAAATGAAGGGGGGGAAAGGGAGACCCACACCGGGAGTGGGAACTGTCAGTTAGAATTATCCAGATTTAGGAAGATCAAAGCGTTTGTGTCCCACTGTTGTCAGATTCAGAGTCCCGGCTATCACTACTCACTAACCTGAGAGTACTTTTTTTCTTTTGAAGAATTAATATTTGAATAATAAAAAACATGCTCGAGACAGGCTAGCAGCGAGATCAAAAGGCCAGGGTGCTGTGAGATTGCTGTGAGAAATGCTGTCACTTTATCCCCTGGTATTCGGATTGAAGATCCTGTTAAAAATGATACAGGGTGTGTCAAAGACATACAGACGGTGCCCCGTCCACCCAACAGATGTATTTGTGCTCCGATGCCCATCTGAAACAATCTGTTCAAATCCGCACAGTGTTGTTTTTTGACAAAAGCCAGTGCAGGTTAACGAGCCCATGGGCTCTCCTTCAAGCACTGCAGTCGAACTGAAACAACAGAGGTTCTTTTTCCCTCTGCTCCCCACCTCTTAAGGAGCTGGATGTACTGGTACCTCCTGCCTACCCCCTGCCCCCACCCCGCCTCCTCACCGCCCGTCCAGCAGCCCACCCCCCCCGCTCCTGCTCCCTATCGCTCCATTCCCCCTCAACCCCAGCACCTTCCCACCCCCAGCACCTGCCTAGTCCTGCCTCCCCCCCCCATCATCTAGCATTCACTCCCCACCACTCCACACTCCAACCTCTTCCACCCCCCAGTCATCCAGCACCTCCCTCAGTGGTCATTCTTCATGTGTGAAAAAGGAGACTTATATAGCACCTTTCACGATGTCCCAAAGCGTTTTACAGCCAATGAAGAACTTTTGAAGTGTAATTATTGTTTATGCAGGAAACGCAGCAGTCAATTTGTGCACAGCAACATCCCAGAAACAGCCATGTGATAAATGACCAGATAAAGTATTTAGGTGTTGGTTGAGAGATAAACATTGGCCAGGAATCCAGGAAGAACTGCCCTGCTCTTCTTCAAAATAGTGCCATGGGATCTTTTACATATATCTGAGTGAGCAGACGGGGCCTCGGTTTAATGCCTCATGCGAAAGACGGCACCTCCGACAGTGCAGCACTCCCTCAGTACTGCACTGGGAGTGTTAGCCTAGATATTGTGCTGAAGTCTCTAGAATGGGACTTGAATCCATGACCTTCTGACCTTGTGCCACTTCTACACACGTGCACTTTCTACGAGAGGTGGTGGGGCAGAGGGTGAGTTCATCACTGGGGCAGTGAGTCAGTGACTGGGGCAGAGGGGGAGTCCATCACTGGGGCAGTGAGTCAGTGACTGGGGCAGAGGGTCAGTGACTGGGGCAGGGGGTCAGTGACTGGGGCAGGGGGTCAGTGACTGGGGCAGGGGGTCAGTGACTGGGGCAGGGGGTCAGTGACTGGGGCAGAGGGTCAGTGACTGGGGCAGAGGGTCAGTGACTGGGGCAGAGGGTCAGTGACTGGGGCAGGGGCGTCAGTGACTGGGGCAGGGGGGTCAGTGACTGGGGCAGAGGGTCAGTGACTGGGGCAGGGGGTCAGTGACTGGGGCAGAGGGTCAGTGACTGGGGCAGAGGGCCAGTGACTGGGGCAGAGGGTCAGTGACTGGGGCAGGGGCGTCAGTGACTGGGGCAGGGGGGTCAGTGACTGGGGCAGGGGGGTCAGTGACTGGGGCAGAGGGTCAGTGACTTGGGCAGGGGGGTCAGTGACTGGGGCAGAGGGTCAGTGACTGGGGCAGAGGGTCAGTGACTTGGGCAGGGGGGTCAGTGACTGGGGTAGAGGGTGAGTCAAGGAACCTCCTGTGAACACACGTAGACTCTCCGTGGGCCTCTCCTCCCCCCTCGGAGCACTACCATGCCACTCTGATTTTTCTGGCAGCCCTATGGGAGTTGCCGTCTCGACCCTAAGCTCTGGAATTCCCTCCCTAAACCTCTCCACCTCTCTCTCTCCTTTATGACTCTCCTTAAAACCTACCTCTTTGACCAAGCTTTTGGCCATCTGTCCTAATATCTCGTTATGTGACTTGGTGTAAAATTTTGTTTGATAATCACACCTGTGAAGCGCCTTGGGACATTTTACTACGTTAAAGACGCTATATAAATACAAGTTGTTGTTGTTGGTGCTGCTGAAGTGCCCCTCCCCCTCACATATACTATTGACTGAGTCTATGTAATTTGGGACAGGGTCTATGCCTTCCCACTCGGATGGACTTGGGGTCCAACCCACCACTGTAATTTCAGCGCCACAAGAGTCAGCAGGCTATTCAGGCATGGAGGGCATCACAGCTTAATCCAATGCTGTCCTCACCCAACATCCACTCCCTCAAGAGGCCAATTGTCACACATCCACCATCACCCTGGCTGATAGCAACTAACCCAGCACAAACCAGGAATGGTACCTGGGATCTTCCTGATTTTATGGGTCCTTTATACACAGGAAAGTTCATCGTGACAATTGAGCTACGAGGGGAAAGCAGTAATGCTTCACGTGTTCTGAAGTGAGGTAGCCCAGTGCTAACGTTTTGTTCTGTCCATGTACATTCTGTGCTTTGTTACTAAGCTGGCAATCAATCAAACTAATTACCAGGGACAGCGTTGGCATTGCACCGATTAGAGGTAGTGCCAGTTTATTATTGATGGTTGAAATTGGCTTTATTTTGTGATGTTATTTCACTGATCGTCTTCCAAGATTTGTGTGCCAGGTCTTCAGTTGGTGGCACCCTAGGATCTGGGTCAGAAGGATATGGATTAAAGCCTGAGATCCCATGCTTCAAGATCTATTGGTTACCAGTGACCTGGCCAACAATATCGCTCGACCAGGAACAGATTGAGGTCATTTCCCTCAAACCTTTTTGTGGAATGTAGCTAGTACAAACTGGTCAGCTACATAACAACAGAATTACATCGAATTTACAGCACAGAAACAGGCCGTTCAACCGACATTTACGCTCCACACGGGCCTCTTCCCACTCTATTCACTTCATCTCACCCTATCAACTCTCCTTCTATTCCTTTCTCCCTCATGTGTTTATCTAGCTTCCCCGTAAACGTATCTATGCTGTTCGCCTCAACCACTCCTGGTAGTAGTGAGTTCCACATTCTAAACACTCACTGAGTAAAGAGGTTTCTCCTGAATTGGCTTTATTAGTGACTATCTTATATTGTTGGCCCCTAGTTTTGGATTCCCCCACAGCAACCACCGCATAATCTACAAGCCACCCAAAGGCAATGGCACCAAGGACTATACACCAATCACCCCAGTCTTCACTAGACTCTGGTGGCTCCCCATGCCCCAGAGGATTGATTTGATGATCCTCATCCCCACCTTTAAATCCCTCCAAGCATCTCCCTATCTTTGCAATCTCTGCATGTCTTTGTGCGTATCCTCTTCCATATCCCCTATCAGCCTACTTCTTGTCCTCCTCTGTATCCTCATTGGCTGCTCCTTCAGTCATTGTTCCCCCATCTGCGAGAACTCCCTCCCACAGCACACTCGCCTTCTCACCAACCTCCCTGCCTTCAAAAGCCTCCTAAAGACCCTCCTCTTCGACCGTGCTTTTGCCTCTTAACCCCGCCCTCCCTTCCCTCTCACCCGATTGCTGTCCACTTGTTACCCACTGCTCTGTAGAGTACCTGGAGAGGCCCCTCGGGCTGTGAGCAGCGCCATGCAATGGAAGTTGTTGCATTTCACAAATAATTTGTTGTGTGAAGTGCTTTAAGCGCTGGAATTCCCTCCCTAAACCTCTCCGCCTCTCTCTCTCTCCTTTAAGACGCTCCTTAAAACTTCCCTCTTTGACCAAGCTTTTGGTCACCTGCTGCAATATCTCCTTATGAAGCTCGGTGTCAAATTTTGTTTGATAATCGCTCCTGTGAAGCGCCTTGGGACATTTTACTACATTAAAGGCACTATATAAATGCAAGTTGTTGCTCTGATGTCTCGAGTAGGAAGACGCTATATAAGTGCAGTAATAGATGTATCTAATTCACAGCAAATTGTGCATGTACCCTAAAGTATAAAAACTGAACATAAGACAATAGCTTACCTTAGTAATGGAACCTGCTTAGAGCTCAGTTGGTATTTAGAATTAACTCACCCTGCCCCAGCTCAGGTTCCATGGTGTTGGCCATGGTTCAGTGGGTAGCACTTCTTTCCTACTGAGTCAGAACGGTTGTGGGTTCAAATCCCACTCCAGAGACTTGTAGAACAAAAAATCTAGGCTACCAGTCAGTGCAGTACCGAGGGGGTGCTGCACTGTCAGAGGGGCAGTATTGAGGGAGTGCTGCACTGTCAGAGGTGCCGTCTTTCAGCTGAGACATTAAACCCCGTCTGCTCCCTCGGGTGGACGTAAAAGATCCCACGGCACCATTTTGAAGAAGAGCAGGGGAGCTATCCCTGGTGTCCTGGCCAATATTTATCCCTCAATCAACATCACTAAAACATTATCTGGTCGTTTATCACAATGCTGTTTGTGGGAGCTTGCTGTGCGCAAATTGGCTGCCGCGTTTCCTACATTATAACAGTGACTCCACTTCTAAAGTACTTCATTGGCTGTGAAGCACTTCAGGACGTGCTGAGGTTGTGAAAGGTGCTATATAAAGGCAAGTCTTTCTTTCTTTATTATGACCAATACTCAGCAGACTATTCAATACAAGTGCAGGATATTTATTACCTTTCAAGTGCACAATTTGAGTTGGCAGCTTGTTTTGGCCAGATGCTGGTCCCTTGCTGTTTAAGCTTTGTTTCACATTACGTACGATACCTTGCCTTGCCACTGCTTCTAAGTGATTGCCTTCTGGAAGGAGTAAGCATGCTGGCCTCCCTGGGACATGCATTGCGAGGGCCCTGCTTGTGACTCAACCAAGTCCAGTACTGGGTTGACTGATGTGGCCTCTGTTCAGCTGCAACACAGGACTGCATGCATGCTAAAAAGCAGAAGCAGCATGCTATAGACAGGGCTAAGCGATCCCACAATCAACGGATCAGATCAAAGCTCTGCAGTCCTGCCACATCCAGTCGTGAATGGTGGTGGACCATTAAACAACTAACGGGAGGAGGAGTCTCTAGGAATATCCCCATCCTCAATGATGGTGGAGCCCAGCACCTGAGTGCAAAAGACAAGGCTGAAGCGTTTGCAACCATCTTCAGCCAGAAGTGCCGAGTGGATGATCCATATCAGCCTACTCCTGAGGTCCCCACCATCACAGAAGCCAGTCTTCAGCCAATTCGATTCACTCCACGTGATATCAAGAAACGGCTGAGCACACTGAATACAGCAAAGGTTGTGGGCCCCGACAACATCCCGGCTATCGTGCTGAAGACATGTACTCCAGAACTAGCTGCACCTCTAGCCAAGCTGTTCCAGTACAGCTACAACACTGGCACCTATCCGACAATGTGGAAAACTGCCCAGGTATGTCCTGTCTACAAAAAGCAGGACAAATCCAACCCGGCCAATTACCGCCCCATCAGTCTACTCTCAATCATCAGCAAAGTGATGGAAGGTGTCATCGAAAGTGCTATCAAGCGGCACTTACTCACCAATAACCTGCTCACTGATGCCCAGTTTGGGTTCCGCCAAGACCACTCGGCTCCCGACCTCATTACAGCCTTGGTCCAAACATGGACAAAGGAGCTGAATTCCAGAGGTGAGGTGAGAGTGACTGCCCTTGATCTCTACCACCTAGAAGGACAAGGGCAGCAGGCGCATGGAAATACCATCACCTCCAAGTTCCCCTCCAAGTCACACACCATCCTGACTTGGAAGTATATCGCCGATCCTTCATCATCACTGGGTCAAAATCCTGGAACTCCCTCCCTAACAGCACTGTGGGAGTACCTTCACCACACTGACTGCAGCGGTTCAAGAAGGCGGTTCACCACCACCTTCTCAAGGGCCATTAGGGATGGGCAATAAATGCTGGCCTTGCCAGCAACGCCCTCATCCCATGAACGAATAAAAAATAATGCCCAGTTCTATAGCAATATTACAGAGTAAACAGCTCGCCTTTCTTTCCCAGTGCTATCCTGGCGCATAACTGCCTGAAGATTGAAGTTCATAGCTGATTATGAGGATCAGAAATGTTCCTTTTCATTATCTGGTCCATTGTGTGGAAGATTTCTGGAATGAAGTAATTCTAGAGGAGGCAATGAAACTTAAAGAGATGGTAAAAAAAAAATAGGGCGATACCAGAAGATAAAAAGCAGGATGTGCAAAACAAGAAGATTTTTAATATCGTTTTTTAAATGTTCTCTATTTAGACAACAAAAAGAAAATAAGCTCTTTTGACCACACATGGTTTACGGTTCTTCCATAGCTTAGCACCAAATGAACAATCCGACCTACATCTGTATCTAACTTCAATCTGCTTATAAAACATAGGAAAAAGCTCGTTAAAGCCTGCCCGCTAGTTGCTGAGGGAGTTTGGCAAGATGGATCATGGAAGATTCACAGACATAATTGAGTTGGCTCTTGCAAGCCTTCAGCCACATCAGAGAGAGGCTATTGTACCATCGCGGCTTTTATATAAAGCCCAGTGGATCCACTTGAGTAACTCTGTTCTCTGTCACAGGCTCAATCAAGCTGACTCCGGGAGAGGCCACCTCAAGTTGAAAGAGAAAAAGTACGCGGGTCTCCAAAGTGCACTACGTGTAGTGAAATCTTTATAAACAGTGTACACCCTAAGCCTGGTGCACAGAGAAAACCATCCCCATAAGTGTTTAAAGAAAACCATTAACTCGTAGAGTTATAAACATGGGACAGAGCCCAGATGTGAAAACTTAAGATGCAAACCATTTATCTGAACAAGGCTAAAGGCAATAATCCACGCCCGTCACATGGGATCTTGGTGAAAGCCAGACGGTATTAATATATCCTTCTCCTCTCCCCATTCTCATCTCCTCTCCCATCTTTCTCTCCCTTTCCCCCCCTAAATCCGTGTTAAATTAATACAGGTCGCTGGTAGGGGCACAACTCAGTACTGTACTGCACACCTTATTTTGAGAATGATGTTAAAGCTTTGGAAAAGTTACAGTGAAGATCCACTGGATTGATACCAGGAATGAAAGTGTATACTGTCGTTCAAAAGAAAAATCCTAAAAATCTGGGGCTCTTTTCACCAGGACAAAGTAGGTTAAGGTGGGAGCTGATTGATAGTTTCAAAATGATCAGATCTTTTTTAAGAGGTAAATAGTGAAAGATTGTTTCCACTGATTTCTTGAATTGGAAAGAAAGAAAGATTTGCATTTCTATAGCGCCTTACAGCCAATGAAGTACTTTTGAAGTGTAGTCACTGTTGTAATGTAGGAAACGCAGCAGCCAATTTGCGCACAGCAAGATCCCACAAACAGCAATGCGATAATGACCAGATCATCTGTTTTAGTGATGTTGGTCGAGGGATATATATTGGCCCCAGGACACCGGGGAGGACTCCCCTGCTCTTCTTCGAAATAGTGGCCGTGGGATCTTTTACGTCCGCCTGAGAGAGCAGACGGGGCCTCGGGTTTAACGTCTCATCCGAAAGACGGCACCTCCGACAGTGCAGCGCTCCCTCAGTACTGCACTGGGAGTGTCAGCCTGGATTTTTGTGCTCAAGTCTCTGGAGTGGGACTTTTAACCCACAACCTTCTGACTCAGAGGCGAGTGCGCTACCCACTGATCCACAGTGGCTGAGGATTCCACACCTCGGATTTGTCCATCCGATGTCCACAGAGACACACTCCATGCAGCAGGAGCCACGGGAGAGCAATCCGGAGCAGCAACCCTGGCTGATTTTCCATCTATAAGCCCATGGGAGTGTTGAGGCCTAGTGTAGCAAAGCCCAAGTGCAGTCCTGGCTGGGATTGAGCTCATTCAGCACCAGCCGGGAGTCCAACTGCCTGTTGAACTGTTGGCTGGCGTCTCTTTCCCAAGCCAAACATGTTGGTGCCGCTCTATTCCCTATCTCACTTTGCAATTAATACAGTTTCCACACCCACCCCCTCCTCAGATAAGCATGGTCTTGTTTAACTATGTCTACTGATAGGGTCCAGCAAAGCCTGATAACACGAGCGATCGGATGCTGTCACAAACAGAAAGGCAGACACAGTGGCAGCATTTTTTTTTGGTCTCTCAGCCTCTTTCCCTCTAAAAATAACAGACCAGCATCAAAATAATAATAGGAAAAGGACCGAGACAGTTAATGACAAGGTACAAGGGAGACCAGTCGGTCACATCGGAACACGCAAAGGAACAATAGTAATGGCAATGCCCCACTCTGAATTGTGCCTCCTCTAATCTACTTCATTTCTTTTTTAATTTGCTCTCTTTTTTTAGAAAAATTCTAGTCTTCGATGGACTTGAGCTTTTTTTTATTTATACAAGATTTACAGGTCCTGCGGCAATACTGCTGGACAGACACAACAACAACTTGCATTTAAATAGCGCCTTTAACGTAGTAAAACCTCCCAAGATGCCTCACAGGAGCGTTCTCAGATAAAATTTGACACCGCGCCACATAAGGAGATATTAGGACAGGTGACCAAAAGCTTGGTCAAAGAGGTCGGTTTTAAGGAGCGTCTTAAAGGAGGAGAGAGAGAGGCGGAGAGGTTTAGGGAGGGATTTCCAGAGCTTAGGGCCCAGGCGGCTGAAGGCACGGCCGCCAATAGTGGGGCGAAGGAAGCAACAGGCCAGAATTGGAGGAGCACGGAGATCTCGGAGTGTTGTCGGGCTGGATGAGTTTACAGTGATAGGGAGGGGCGAGGCCATGGAATGATTTGAACATTTGAGAATTCGTTTTTTTTAAAATCGCGGCGTTGCCGGACCGGGCACCAATGTCGGTCAGCGAGCACAGGGGGTGATGGGTGAACGGGACTGGGTGTGAGTTGTGAGGAGCTCAATTTGTGGAGGCCTCATGCCCTGAAATGAGTCAGAGAGAAGGAGACCGCTGCTCTTCATATCTGCGCTGAGACAGTGCATGTCAGCAAGCTATTTGACTGTCATAGAGTCATAGAGTTATACAGCACAGAAAGAGGCCCTTCGGCCCATCGTGTCTGCGCCGTCCGTCAAGCCCTGTCCAATCTAATCCCATTTTCCAGCATTTGGTCCATAGCCTTGTATGCAATGGCATTTCAAGTGCTCATCCAAATGCTTCTTGAATGTTGCGAGGGTTCCTGCCTCTACCACCCTTTCAGGCAGTGAGTTCCAGACTCCAACCACCCTCTGGGTGAAAAAGTTCCTCCTCAAACCCCCTCTAAACCTCCTGCCCCTTACCTTGAATCTATGCCCCCTTGTTATTGACCCCCCTACTAAGGGGAAAAGTTCCTCTTTATCTACCCTATCTATGCCCCTCATCATTTTGTACACCTCAATCAGGTCCCCCCTCAGCCTTCTTTGCTCCAAGGAAAACAACCCCAGCCTGTCTAGTCTTTCTTCATAGCTGAGGCGCTCCATCCCAGGTAACATCCTGGTGAATCTTCTCTGCACCCTCTCCAAAGGGTGAGGGGCATCACAGCTCTGCTTGATCCTGTCCTCAGTCAGGACAAAGGTAGTGGGGGCCTACAATTGGCCTCGGTGCTCCTGGGCTAGGAACTAGGGTGGGGGGGGGTGGTTTGCAGGGGGTGGAAAATCAGCCACGTTTCCAATTGCTATCCAGCAGCTCCTGCTGCCCATATGTGTATGGTGGGCCAATGCAGGATTGGTCTCAGCTGTGTTGCCTTCCACAGTCAAATAGCCTCGCACACCCCCTCTCCAGGCTCACGCGTAACATGTGGTCCTGGAGGGCTACCGGTGCCTATGAATCCCATACCCCAGCCTGGGCCTTCAGGAGAGCAGGGAAGAGAATCGAAAGGGGGAACAGAAACTCCGAAGGAGGAACATATGGGAAATGAATCAGCGTCTGAGCAAATGTATTCCTTAAATGAACATTCTTATTAAGAGGGGCCCTGGTAATAAGTAGCTGGTGCATACCGTAGGACTGAGTCCTTAAGGCCTCATAAAAACATAAAAATAGCAATCGACGAGGCTGTACAGACTTGAGAATCACAGAGGAGCCTGTACCCTGTGTATAATCAGTCTCCTGGTTACAGGATTAGTGTTGAGTACTGTAGCAGTTACGTACGATGGAGGCGTAATTATAGCTTATTCAACGAGTAGACCTCATATTTTTTACTGCTGGGTAACTAAGGATTTACCATGTAGCGGTAGGGGTCACAGATAGTCATCTTTTAGGTGTGTGTTGAAAGTAAGTGGCTTATGTTTTTTTGTATATTTTGTTTTGCTGGAAGAATATACGTCATTGCTAAAACAGAGGTTGAGAAACATAACCTGGAAATGACACAGCGTTCCGTTATCACGTGAACTCTTAATGCGTTCCTATTGATATCGAACCCCCTTCTTCTGCTATTTTATCGGCTGCATTAATCCCTTTAAAATAAATTTGACACGGTGTAAGTTTTATTTTTTATAGCTGGTTGGTCTCATGCAATTGCTCAGGAACAAAAGAAATGTATCTCTCTCTTCCTGAAACTGTCTCCTTCCTTCTAATTCCTTGTATTTCCTTCTCCATATCTGTCTAACCGCTTCTCATCCACCCTTTCTGTTTCCTTCATTTTCTCTTTCTCTCTCTGTACGCCTCTCACACACTTTCTTCTATTACCGCCTCGGTATCTGTTAATCCCTTACTCTTTCTCACACCTTCTCTCTTTCTCTCTCTCCATTCTATCCCACTCTGTATGCTTCTCACACTTATTCTCTTCCTCTTTCTGTATGTCTCTCTTTCTCTCTGCCAATTTTATCGTCTATATGTCTTTCACTCTGCCTTTTTCACCTTCTCTTGTGTTTCATGCAGTGTATCTCTCCCTCTCTCCTTTCCCTCTGGCTAGACTTGGGGGACACTAATCCTGGTAACTGCACTGTCCCAGAGTACAAAGCAGGCAGCAGGACGGAGCAATGGGCTGGGAGCTGGGAGAAAGCAGGGAAGCTGGACAAATGCCCACAGCCAGAATAAGAATTCTTGGGACACTGGACACCAAGATAATTCAGGGTCGCTCTGCACCCTCGCACAGAACCTTTCATCTTGAGCGTTAATGGAGAATGTTACCCAGTCTTAGAGACGCTGCCTTGTGTATTTAGAATTAGCGGTTTGCTTCTCTGCACTATCCCCACCAGCCATTCATTACACTTACACTTGTCCACAGGCTTTCGATGGGTTTTTGCACTGCAACTTGCTGTGATTCGAAAGCCATTTCAGCGCAGCACCCTCTACAGGGGATCTGGGACCTGCGTGAACAGGAAAAGCAACTATGTATCTCCTTAACCAATCCGATTGAAGAATCCTTACTGAGGCATGCAGAGTCTGAAGCAGGAAGTGTAAGTTAGAATAGTTAATTCAATGCCAAATCATGTACAGAAAGTGAAATAAAGAAAGGGAGCAAAAGATGGGTTTAAGAGGGAGAGTTAAAGAGACAGAAAATTAAATTTTTAAGAATTACATTTTTTTTAAATCTCCAACAATAATTAAAATTTAAAGGAATGAGACTCCACACTTGTAAAAGTTAATTTCCAGTGCCAGAGAGGTTGTTTGGCAGTAATTAAGACTTATCACGGTGTTAAAAATTTACTTACACTGGAATGGACAAGCTCTAACTTTTTCTGGCGAGTTTAGTGAGAATCTATCATGTAAGTACTGCAACTTCATGGCCCAGAAATTCGGGTCGGGGGCTTCACGCGGGTGCAAGCCCCCGACCTACACTTACATATCGCGCTGACATTTTATGACTGGGCCTGCTTGGAATTCCGGTCTGTGGCCCGGTTCAGCTCCTGGCGCGCTGTGCGTGCGTGATCCAGCGGCGTACTTAGTGCAATGAGCCGGCTGGGATCACGTGAGCACTGGGCAACCAATGGGAGTTTACAAAAGTCCATTCATGAGTTAGACATAAGACCTGTCAAACTCATGAAATGTCCGGGCGCCCAAAACACTACTTAAACTTTAAATAAAAGTTAAAAAAACATTCCAATAATTAAATTAACTATTAATAACTTTAAAAAACTAATTTAAACAATTAATCAAATTTCTGGCAAAAATTTTTTTTCAAGAAATCGGGTCCAAAAATTAATTTACCTTACTGTAAATTCTTTAAAAATAATAAACCTGTGGAAAAAAATTTCTAACTTTAATTATTAGACCACTTACCTTATAAAACTAAGTCCTTACGTCTGCTTTTTACATTCGTAAAAAGTGGAGGCCTTCACGCACGGACAAACCTGTCAAAAAAAACTAAGTTCAACGCGTCCGCGCTGCCCCAAACGTCGCTAGGGAACCGCCTCTTAACCCCTTGGTTCAGAGGAGAGGAAATGCCGGTTTTCCGCGCATTCGCTGTGCATGCTGAAATCCGGCACTTCCAACGGGCCCACGCGTGAGTACCCCGTCCGTACTCACACGTTGGGAACGGAATTACTGGGCCCATGTGTTTCGATGCTGGGTCTCTCGGCGAGATACTGGTAGGCAAAGCTTCTGGAGGAGCAGGGCAACTCGGGACAGCAACTTCCCGCTTTCTGTGTTTAACTGCGCATGTGCGGTTGGCGGAATTTGTTGCCCGAATTACTCTTTAATAACAGTGAGCGCTGATAGCCTCACCATTATTTCTATGGCAAAATCCGGCACATTGCATCCAGAGAGCTTTTGTTATGTTTGCAGAAGATGTCGAGGGGCAAAGAGGAGCACATAACTACATAGCTTTTACAAATCCTTGTAGCACTCGACAACAGAGAGCCATTTTAAATGGAACCAATGAATCAGAGTTTAGAAGAATGAGAGGGGATCTCATTGAAAGGTATAAAATTCTGACAGGGCTAGACAGACTGGATGCAGGGAGGATGTTTCCCCTGGCTGGGGGGTCTAGAATGAGGGGGTCACAGTCTCAGGATACGGGGTAGGACATTTAGGACTGAGATGAGGAGAAATTTCTTCACTCAGAGGGTGGTGAACCTGTGAAATTCTCTACCACAGAAGGCTGTGGAGGCCAAGTCACTAAGTATATTTAAGAAGGAGATGGATAGATTTCTAGACACAAAAGGCATCAAGGGGTATGGGGGAGAGAGCGGGAATGTGGTATTGAGATAGAGGATCAGCCATGATCATATTGAATGGCGGAGCAGGCTCGAAGGGCCGAATGGCCGACTCCTGCTCCTATTTTTCTATGTTTCTAGAGAGGATGACTGGGAGGTGCAATGGGGTAATACATTGTACATTTACCTTTTGGAGTCAGGTGCAATGGGATCAGATCCACCCTAGACCAATGGGATGAAAGCTTCCTCTCACAGCTGGCTTAGGGTCGCCAACTCTGATTGGGCGTATTCCTGGAGGTTTCATCACATGACCTCCTCCCTCCAACTGCCCCGCCCCCCACGCTCTCGCCATTGGTTGCCCGACAAGTCCATCATCACTGTGCCCCGCCTTCCCGCGCCTATCGGAAACCCACCAAGCTCTGCATTACCTGATTGGATGATTCTTAACCAATCAATCAAACAGCCTCTTTCTTTCCCAACTCCAACACTTTTATAACTAATACACAAAAGTGATGGAAGAAAAATGATTTTTTGTTGAATGCGCTCCTGTGATTTTTCTCCGGGGTTTTTGCTCCCAGCTGTGTCCTGGAGATTAATTTTCAATCCCTGGAGACTCCAGGGCAATCCTGAATGTTTGGCGACACTAAGCTGGCTGTAAGGGTTCTTTATAAAATGAGTTCGATATTGACATTTGATTTGCTTTGCTACGACCATACGAAAGACAAGGAAGATAAAATGAGTAAGGGTAAGTTCAACGTAGTTAATGGTGAGGGTCAACGCACAGCACAGAGCTTCCTAGAATGCGTACAGTTCTGGTCGTCATATTATAAAAAGGATATCGAGACACTGGAGAGGGTGCAGAGAAGATTTACAAGGATGATACCAGAAATGCGAGGGTATACCTATCAGTAGAGGATGATCAGGCTGGGTCTCTTTTCTTTTGAAAAGAGAAGGCTGAGGGGTGACCTAATAGTGGTCTTAAAAATTATGTAAGTTTTTGATAGAGTGGATACAGAGAGAAAGCGTTTCCACTTGTGGGGAAAAGCAAAGCTAGAGGTCGTCAATAAAGGATAGTCACCAAGAAATCCAATAGGGAATTCAGGAGAAACTTCTTTACTCAGAGAGTGGTGAGAATGTGGAACTCGCTATCACAGGGAGTGGTTGAAATGAATAGTATAAATGCATTTAAGGGGAGGCTGGACAAGCATATGAGGGAGAAGGGAATAGAGGGTTACGCTGATAGAGTTAGATGAGGAAAGACGGGAGGAGGCTCGAGTGGAGCATAAACACTGGCATGGAATGGTTGGGCCGAATGGCCTGTTTCTGTGCCGTATATCCGATGTAATCCTATGAATGCAGCAGAAATTGGTGATTTCAATCAAGGAGACAGAGGGATGGCTTTAGAAGGTTCTTTTCTGTAGACACATGTTGGGGCTATGTAGAGAAAGCTTTTCTCTGGTAAATGCTGACTTTGAGTGTCAGCAATAAACGTGGCCAATCGCAGCACTGACATTTCTCGGTTTAATAAACATTTAACTTCACCAAGGAAACAGTGAAGGTGTGAATTGAATCGAGCCCCACAGAATTCAAGGACGCTCAGACTTCAAGGCATCCAAAAGAGATACAGAATGAATCATAAATGGTCACAAGAGCCACTGATCTCTATTGGCACTGCTGTTGGGAAGAAGTGACTGACAACTTTCCCTTTAAACTGAGGGCCAGGGTACATCGAGGTTAAAACATCAAGCTGGGAAGGAGAAGAGGCCATTTGGCCCATCACCCTCCTCTTTCCAAAGTCCATGCATGCCGACCTCGATCATACCTCGCCCGCCCCCCCCACCATGATCAGAGTCACGGCCCCACCTCAATGATACTGAACCCTCCCGCATCTCCCAAGATCTCTGCATTTTCTTCCTAACCATACCCCCCATATGAATCTAAAGTTGAATGACTGACACTCTCGCACCAGATTCCACTTTCTGCTAAGTGAGCGCCGATCACAATCTGGCACCAGTGCATTAAGCGTTGAGACATTGACATCGGTGACACTCAATTGGTGTGAAGGAAGCGCCACTTCCGAGGGTACCCTAGAAGCAGGCGAGGATCGGGAATTGCATGTCAGCAGCCATTAGGGAAGCGGCTGGAGTTAACTGCAGCTGCAGTTGATTTAATAGGGAGCGCCAACCAATGATGGCTGCCCTCTGAGTGGAGACGTTGAAATGCTTGTACTGCATCGTAACAATAACAGTATGTTCCCCTGCTTCAGTCTGTCAGGCACTCTCTTCTTTACTGTGGTTTTTTTTAAAGAAAAATCATTTTCGAGAAGGGCCGAGGAAAGATTTTTAGTTGAAACAACGTAAATTCTACATAGTGGGTGCTTTTTTGGCCTGGGTTGAACGATTTTATGCATTTTGTTGGTTTGCAAAAATAAGCCAAGAAAACAGGAAAAAAAAAGAGAAGTATGCTTCCGATTATAGCAAATGCAATCCGTGGAACTGGGCCGGTGAATAAAGCCTTGCCCGTTTAAAGGGGCATCGCCCTGCCTTCATAAGTCAGCTTGGCTCAATTTGTGGCACTTTCACCTCACAATGCTGTGGGTTCACAGTTCTGCTGCAGGACTCCTCAAAGCAGGCTGAGAATCGGGTGCCATACGGAAGGAGTGCTGCGTTGTCAGAGGTGCCGCCCATCAGGGTGAATTAAGGCTTCGTCAGCCTGCTCAGGCATCTGTTAAAGATAGAGTCATAGGGTCATCGGGTCATCGAGTCATCAAGTCATCGAGTTATCGAGTCATCGAGTCATCGAGTTATCGAGTCATCGAGTCATCGAGTCATCGAGTTATCGAGTCATCGAGTTATACAGCACAGAAAGAGGCCCTTCGGCCCAGGGAGTCATAGGGGGAAAAATTCAGTTGCTTGCGCCTCCCGTTAGCGCCTTAAGAGGGCGCTAATGGGGCGCAAAGCAACTAGCGCCCGGGCGCGGCGATGTCTGCGCCGCTCGCGAAATGAACTAGACATTTTGCGGCGGCGCTAAACAGTACCATCACGATCTCCTGCGCTCGCAGATCGTGACGTCAGTCGAGCGTGCAACGCCCCGGTAGTGCCCCGGACCGAATATTGAGTGGCGCCCCCTGCCTTACCGCCTGCCACTAGCAACGACAGGTTGAGGGGAGCGTTTTGCAGTCGGGAAGGGATTGGGGGAGCGCTATTTAAAGGCGACTGCTTCCTGCCTTTTTTTGTTGGTGACATTTTTGCACCACGCATTCTGAGAGAGAGAGAGAGACTTCTGGAGAGATTCAACGCTGTGTGAAGGAGTTTTGGGTACTGAGCAGCACTTTGCAGGTTTATTTTGATTTGCTCTTCCTTGCTTCGCCCGCGCTCTGAGGTAACGCCTCGCTCCTCGGCCTTTGCGCCTTAAGACAGGTGTGAAGCGCCTGATTTAGCGCTCCAATCACCTCCAGGGGCGATAAAAGCCACGTTTGCCGTCGGAGGCGATAATTAGCGCCAGGCGCTAAACTTTGCGCACGGCCGATAATGGCGCCCCAAACGGGGCAATACTGTATTTTTCCCCCATAGAGTTATACAGCACAGCAAGAGGCCCTTCGGCCCATCGTGTCCGCGCCGGCCATCTATCTATGCCGCGTTGTCTATTCTAATCCCATTTTCCAGCACTTGGTCCGTAGCCTTGTATGCTATGGCGTTTCAAGTGCTCATCTAAATGCTTCTTGAATGTTGTGAGGGTTCCTGCCTCTACCACCCTTTCAGGCAGTGAGTTCCAGATTCCAACCACCCTCTGGGTGAAAAAGTTTTCCTCAAATCCCCTCTAAACCTCCTGCCCCTTACCTTGAAACTATGCCCCCTGGTTATTGACCCCTCTACTAAGGGGAAAAGTTCTTTTCTATCTACCCTATCTATGCCCCTCATAATTTTGTACACCTCAATCAGGTCCCCCCCTCAGCCTTCTCTGCTCTAAGGAAAACAACCCCAGCCTGTCCAGTCTCTCTTCATAGCTGAAACGCTCCAGCCCAGGTAACATCCTAGTGAATCTCCTCTGCACCCTCTCCAATGCAATCACATCCTTCCTATAGTGTGGCGACCAGAACTGCACACAGTATTCCAGCTGTGGTCTAACTAGCGTTTTGTACAGCTCCATCATAACCTCCCTGCTCTTATATTCTATGCCTTGGCTAATGAAGGCAAGTATCCCATATGCCTTCTTAATCACCTTATCTACCTGTCCTGCTGCCTTCAGGGATCTATGTACATGCACATCAAGGTCCCTCTGATCCTCTGTCCTTCCTAGGGTCCTACCATTCATTGTGTATTCCCTTGCCTTGTTAGTCCTCCCAAAATGCATCACCTCACACTTTTCAGGGTTAAATTCCATTTGCCACTGTTCTACCCATCTGACCAACCAGTCTATATCGTCCTGTAGCCTGAGGCTTCCCTCCTCGCTATTTACCACTCCACCAATTTTCATGTCATCTGCGAACTTACTGATCATACCTCCTACATTCATATCTAAATCATTAGTGTACACTACAAGCAGCAAGGGACCCAGCACCAATCCCTGCGGTACACCACTGGACACAGGCTTCCAGTCACAAAAACAACCTTCGACCATCACCCTCTGCCTCCTACAACTAAGCCAATTTTGGATCCAATATGTCAAATTGCCCTGGATCTCATGGGCTCTTACCTTCTTGACCAGTTTCCCATGCAGGACTTTGTCAAAAGCCTTACTGAAGTCCATGTAGACTACATCAACTGCACTACCCTCATCCACACACCTAGTCATCCCCTCGAAAAATTCAACCAAATTGGTTAGACATGATCTCCCCCTGACAAAGCCATGCTGACTATCCTTGATTAATCCTTGCCTCTCCAAGTGGAGGCTAATTCTGGCCCTCAGAATTTTTTCCAATAATTTCCCTACCACTGATGTTAGGCTCACTGGCCTGTAATTCCCTGGTTTATCCCTACTACCCTTCTTGAACAATGGTACTACGTTAGCTGTCCTCCAGTCCTCTGGCACAACTCGAAAAGAAAAGCAGGGCGTTCTGAAGAGAGATTTTTCCCAATGGGCGATTCAGTGCAAACACTTAAGGTAAAATACTCACTTCGATTATTTTAAGGGATTAAATTTGCAAAGGATCTCCTATCAGAAAATTTCCCCTCCGCTGTTCTCGGACGACGTTCCTCTCTCAATCAACTCCAGCCAAAAAACGTTGTTCATCTCATTGCTGTTTGTGGGATCTTGCTGTGTGAAGATAGGTGTTACAATACGTCTACATAACAAGAGTCACTGAACTTCAAAGTAATTCACGATCGGGTAGATGTTACAAAGGCGACACGTGTGCAAGAGGAGCACATTCGGGCCTGGAGGTTAGTGCGACCCCCCACGATCTTCTGTCCATTAATTGTGAAGGGCTGTGCTGATCCCTGCTCCTGACGTCCCAAAAGGTGCGTCCCTCATGCAAAGCTAATTCCTGTAGTCTAACCTTGTACGTGAAGCACATTGAGATGTTCCTCAGAGATGTGATAATTGCTATGTAAATGCAAGCCTCTTTTAGTCTTCAGGCAGTTTTTGGTTCAGCATATTTCTTGGAACCACCTGCTCGGTAAACTCACTCTTGACCAGCAAGAACTTTGATGCTGCGTTCTTTTTGAACAGGAGTTGTCCATTCTTTTCTTTGAGGAGCTTTTCCCTCGATGGCTCAGTTGGTGCACAGTGTGATGTGGTACTGCACCAAACAGATACCAGGTTCTTCTTTTTCATTCCTGGGATGTGGGCGTCACTGGCAAGGCCAGCATTTATTGCCCATCCCTAATTGCTCTTGAGAAGGTGGTGGTGAGCCGCCTTCTCGAACCGCTGCTGTTAGGGAGGGAGTTCCAGGATTTTGACCCAGCGACAATGAAGGAACGGCCGATATATTTCCAAGTCAGGATGGTGTGTGACTTGGAGCGGAACCTGGAGGTGGTGGTGTTCCCATGCGCCTGCTGCCCTTGTCCTTCTAGGTGGAAGAAGTCGCGGGTTTGGGAGGTGCTGCCGAAGAAGCCTTGGCGAGTTGCTGCAGTGCATCTTGTACATCCCAGGTCTGTGCTCCCTACATATCCGGCAACGCCTCAAGTTTAAAATTTTCACTCTTGTGTTCAAATCCCTCTCCTCCCTATCTCTGTAACCTCCTCCAGCCTTACAAGCTCCGAGATCTCTGCGTTCCTCCAATTCTGGCCTCTTGTGCATCCCCGATTTCCTTCACCCCCACCACTGGCGGCCGTGCCTTCAGCTGCCTTGGCCCTAAACTCTAGAAATCCCTTCCGATACCTCTCTACCTCTCTTTCCTCCTTTAAGACACTCATTAAAACCCAGCTCTTTGACCAAGCCAGTCCTAATATCTCCTTATGTGGCTCGGTGTCAAATTGTGGCTGATAACTTCTCCTGCGAAGCGCCTTGGGACGTTTTACTACATTAAAGGCGCTATATAAATGCAAGTTGTTGTTGTGTCGAGTGAGCTGGTCTGGGGTGATGGGCGGAGTAGCACACTTGGCCTCAGCATTGTTGGATGAGGGAACGGGACAGGAATTGCCCAGAGTTCCCAATCCTGATCACCATCCAGTGACTCCTGCTCAAAATGGGTGGTTATAACGCATGGTCCCCGATGTCAGATACATCTGCCAACACTCACTCACTGCCTGGACTCAAACTTGAAGAATGAGCAGAGATATAAAAAGGGGGGGGAAAAAATCCCAGATGCCAGAAATTTAAAAAAATTAAGAGAAATGGTTGAAAATACAACAACGGGACCAGGAACATCTGTACAGGGAGAGGACGAGCTGGCATTCTGGGTAGAGATCAGATGAAGGGTCTGCCCCCAAAACATCAACCTGCCATTTCTGTTTACAGATGTTGAGAGAACTGGTGGGAAAAATTCGGTATCGCCCCGTTTGGGGCGCGATTATCAGTCGTGCGCAAAGTTTAGCGCCTGGCGCTAATTATCGCCTCCGACTGCAAACTTGGCTTTTATCGCCCTTGGAGGTGATTGGAGCGCTAAATCAGGCGCTTCACACCTGTCTTAAGGCGCAAAGGCCAAGGAGCGAGGCGCTACCTCAGAGCGCTGGCGAAGCTCATGTGATGTCAGTCAGCAATGGAACATAGACACACTGGCGTCGGCCAGTTCTTAAAGGGGAGGGTCGATCTTGCTCTCCATCCACATCCTGCTCATTGCAGCCTTGAATCTTGGCCTGGAGAGACCTGTACATCAAATCTGCTGGAAAGAACAATGGAGCGGCCCAGGGAAAGAGCTCAGAGTGCATCCCCCACAGTCTCTTCTAAATCAATACAAGGAAGGGCAAATCAAAATGAACCTGCAAAGTGCTGCTCAGTACCCAAAACTCCTTCACACAGCATTGAATCTCTCCAGAAGTCTCTCTCTCTCTCTCAGAATGCGTGGTGCAAAAATGTCTCCAACAAAAAAAGGCAGGAAGCGGCCGCCTTTAAATAGCGCTCCCCCAATCCCTTCCTGACTGCAAAACGCTCCCCTCAACCTGTCGTTGCCAGCGGCAGGCGGTAAGGCAGGGGGCGCCACTCAATATCCGGTCCGGGGTGCTGCCGGGGCATTGCGCACTCGACTGACGTCACGATCTGCCGGCGCAAGAGATCGTGGTGGTAGTGTTTAGCGCCGCCGCAAAATGTCTAGTTAATTTCGTGAGCAACGCAAACATCGCCGCGCCCGGGAGCTAGTTGCTTTGCGCCCCATTAGCGTCCTCTTAGGGCACTAACGGGAGGCGCAAACCAACTGAATTTTCCCCCCTAGTTGTATACTTCCAGCCTTTTCTGTTTCGTTTCATTTGAACGAAGGTGATTTCAGTGAAGTCTGCGGATTCCGACAGTACGGCACCTCAGTAAGAATCACCTTTTACAGGGTGGGTGAGGGGTGAGTTTTAAAGGCACACTTGGATAGCACATCTAGGCAAACATCACTGGAAAGGGTTGCCGAAATACAGCCCTGTTTTAGCCCCGATTAGGTGCTCCACGTTGGATCTTGGGATGGGGGCCCGTTTTCAGTGCAAGATGAGGATTTTTCACGTGGCAGGGTCTGAACAGTTGGGACTGATGACGGGTTACTGTGCCCACTAAGGTTTAATTAGCACTTAAGTATCTCAACAGTTCAGGAAATGACAGCAACTGTGACTGACTACACATTAGCCACTGACTGGTGGAAATCTCTCGGGCCTTGCTTATCTACCCTAAAAGACGACGTTTAAAGTCTGAGAAACGTTCAGTGAACTTTAAATGATGTTGTTTTTGAATAGCTCCCTTCTTTCTGCCATGCTCACACAGACCTAGCGTCACTGAGACTGCGGCAGGGGAAGATTGCTTGCCTCACTGATGTGTGTGTGTGTGTGTGTTCTGTACTGTAGCCTGTTATCTCGTGCCTCTCCTGTCTCCATGCTTTTCCTGTTTAAAGTCATTTGCTGATTTTTCTGTAGAATTTCTTTTCCTTTTAGAAGCTCCAGACTTTGTCCTGATGGAGATGCTCTCCCTGGTGCCTCCAGTCTTTTCGCCATAGATTAGATACAGTGGCTGTCTACTGACGCAGACGGCGAGTTGTGTGCCCTTCTGTCGCACGCAATCGGTTCAGAAAAACATCATTGGGAGTGAGCGGGCTGGGTAATATAATCGACTGCAGATCCGCCCCCCCCCCCCGCCCCGCTTGATTAGGTCCTTTATCTCGTACAATTTAAAGAAAGAATTAAAGGCTCGCTCGATGGCTCATTTGGATCGCACGGAGAATAACTGGGACACAAAGGCCAGGAAAGTCCCAGGTTTGATCTGGGTCGGCGCCGAATTAGTTTATCTCAGTCAGGGTGGCTAGACACACTCCAATTGACCTCAGAGCCCGCCCCGGGTTATGTAGTGCAAAACCAACCAGGGTTTCTAATTGCTGTTTGTGGGATCTTGGTGTGTGCAAATTGGCTGCCGTGTTTCTCACATTGCAACAGTGACTACACAAGAAAAGTACTTCGTTGGCTGTAAAGCGCTTTGGGACATCCTGAGGTGGTGAAAGGGGCTATATAAAGGCAAGACTGCAGCGGTTCAAGAAGGTGGCTCACCACCACCTTCTCGAGGGCAACTAGGAATGGTCAATAAATGCCGGCCTTGCCAGCGATGCCCACATCCCGTGAATGAATAAATAGATCCCCCAATCATAATGCGCACCGTGGCTGCAGTGTGTACCATCTACAAGATGCACTGCAGCAACTCGCCAAGGCTTCTTCGGCAGCACCTCCCAAACCCGCGACCTCTTCCACCTAGAAGGACAAGGGCTGCAGGCGCATGGGAACACCACCACCTCCAAGTTCCACTCCAAGTCTCACACCATCCTGACTTAGAAGTATATCAGCCGTTCCTTCATCGTCACTGGGTCAAAATCCTGGCACTCCCTCCCTAACAGCACTGTGGGAGCACCTTCACCACACGGACTGCAGCGGTTCAAGAAGGCGGTTCACCACCACCTTCTCAAGGGCAATTAGGGATGGGCAATAAATGCCGGCCTTGCCAGCGATGCCCACATCCCATATACAAATTTTTTTTAAATGCAGGTGTGCGGATGTTGGATGAGGGCAGCTCGGCCTGTGATGCCCCTTATGGCCAAATAGCCTGCCAACATTATTGAGGCTCACGCTGGCCACTTCACTGATGTACCCAAGGCCACTCGGCACCTGTAGAACAGTACTCCAGGAGAGGAGAAAATTAGTGGGGGGAATAAGGCACAATTAGACAGGAATCAAATGCAGCATTTTATTCTAAGCCTCCGAAAGGTTCTGATAGGAGCTGGCAAAGAAGTCCTCATCAAAATATGCACGTGTCCTTCCACTAAAATACATGTTAGAGGACAATGCCATATGTTTGAGGGAACAGTATAGAAATTATTTCAGGAACACTTAACCTGACAGCACTGTCATGGGTGCATTGTGCAACCAGCCCCCACAATGAGTATTATCCTGCATCGAAATCTGTAAAGAAAGACTTGCATTTCTATAGCGCCTTTCACAACCTCAGGACGTCCCACAGCGCTTTACAGCCAATGAAGTACTTTCGAAGTCTAGTCACTGTTGTAAAATAGGAAACGCAGCAGTCAATTTGCGCATAGCAAGCTCCCACAAACATCAATGTGATAATGACCGGATAATCTGTTTTGAGTGATGTTGGTTGAGGGATAAATATTGGCCCAGGACACCAGGGAGAACTCCCCTGCTCTTCTTCAAAATAGTGCCATGGGATCCTTTACGTCCACCCGAGAGGGCAAACGGGGGCCTCGGTTTAACGTCTCATCTGAAAGAAGTAGTTTTTTAGCTGTATGGTCTAACTAACTCATGCTTGGCCATGGTTCCATGTTTGTCACGAGCTTTCTGCTATCTCACTGAAGGACGATGGGTCCCAACAATTCTGCACAAAACCCCTGGACTAAAATCAGCCACTCCTGGTCGCTATCCAATGAGTCTCGCTGGGAAGAGCATGCTTGCACCATTGGGCGAGGACAGGACTAGGCCGCAGCTGTGATGCTTCCACTGTCAAACAGCCACAACATTCATTGTGTAGGCTTAACGCGTCAAGGCTGGCCACTCAGCCAAGGTACTGGAGGAAGGCCAGCCTCTGTGGAGCTGCCTCCCAGCAAGGGTCCGAAGGGCAGAGAATGGGAGGGAAAGACAATCTGTAAAAGCAATAGCCTATGCACACCACGCACACTGAGAATTGTGAGAGGGTCCCAAATATGCATCGACAAGTAGCACAAAATTGCCGAGCAGACAAAGTTTTCTGTTCCAAACTAATGGTAACATGACTGTTTCCAACTATGCTAAATGGAGAAGGGTTTGGAACACTGGAAAAAATATACACTTAATATAAGCAATTATTGTGTATGCGTTACGCTCCAAGGCTGCAGCTGGAACACTCGAATACAGAGAGTGTTTATTATTGAATGCATGAAGCAGAGCATCATCAGTGGAGCACTGGACCTGTCTGTCAGCCTCCACCCCAAAGAAGGCAAAGCATTCCCATCCATTCTTGACATTGCTATCTCTATTCTCTATTATGCCAGTGCTACTCAGCTTATTGTTGCTCAGAAGCTTCCCTCACTTCTTCCTATCAAGCTGAGTGTTTTCCCCACAGAAGGACAATGGTGCATGGTTGTTTGGCTCCATCCGCGTTTCGCCTTTACCTAGCAGCGTGAGGAGAGGACGTGGAGGAACAGCAGGGGAGATTGGAGAGGGACTCCAGCAACCCGCATTTGAGTTGGAATGGTTTATCCCCCTCCCCGCCAATGCTTGAGTCCAACACCTTCAGCCTTCGCACTCGACAGCTACAAGAGACAGAGTGGCAATGGGATCAAACCGGGAAAGCTGGAGGCAAGCCAGCAATCGGTGAATCATAAAATGAGACTGCACAAAAGGAGGCCATTCAGCCCATCCAATTAGTCCCACTCCCCAGCCTTTCCCCCATAGCTCTGCAAAATTTTCCCCTTCAAGTATTTATCCAATTACCTTTTGAAAGTTACTACTGAATCTGCTTCCACCGTCCTTTCAGGCAGCGCGTTCCAGATCACAACAACTCATTACGTAAAACATTTCTCCTCATCTCGCCTCTGGTTCTTTTGCCAAACGCCTTAAATCTGTGTCCTCTGGTTACCGATCCTCCCGCCACTGGAAACAGTTTCTCCTTATTTACTCTATCAAAACCCCTTCATGATTTTGAACGCCTCTATTAAGTCTCCCCTTAACCTTCTCTGCTCTAAGGAGAACAATCCCAGCTTCTCCAGTCTCTCCACATAACTGAAGTCCCTCATCCCTGGTACCATTCTAATAAATCTCCTCTGCACCCTCTCCATGGTCTTTACATCTTTCCTAACGTGTGGTGCCTAGAGTTAGACATTACTCCAGCTGAGGCCAGACCAGTGATTAATAGAACATAAGAACTAGGAGCAGGAGTAGGCCATTCGGCCCCTCGAGCCTGCTCCGCCATTCAATGCGATCATGGCTGATCTTCTGCCTCAACTCCATTCACCGGCCCTATCGCCATATCCCTTGATGCCCTTACTAGTCAGAAATCTATTGACTTCTGTTTTGAATATACCCAATGACTGAGCCTCCACAGCCCTCTGGGGTAGAGAATTCCAAAGATTCACCACCCTCTGAGTGAAGACATTTCTTCTCATCTCAGTCCTGAATGGCCGACCCTTTATCCAGAGGCTGTGGCCCCTGGTTCTAGACTCCCCAGCCAAGGGAAACATTCTCCCAGCATCCACCCTATCAAGCCCTGTAATAATGTTGTATGCTTCAATGAGATCCCCTCTCATTCTTCTGAATTCAAGAGAATACAGGCCTAGTTTACTCAATCTCTTCTCATACAACAGTCCCGCCATCCCAGGAATCAATCTCCATGGAAGGTTTAAACTAACGGCTTTGCTTTTGTGTGCAATCAGTGAAAGCATCAAATGATTTTAAGAAGTTAGACGTTGCATTGAATGTGCTCGGTAAAAGTTCCAATTTGATAGCAACCCGGGTTTTAGACAGTAGCTAAAGGTCTAATCAATTTCTGTTAAGAATACTTGTCCCACGGTGCTAAGCTTGTGGAAGTGTGCTGTCTGTTGGCTGAACAGTCAAAAAGAGTCTCTGAAGCTCTTCTGTGCTTCCCCGGCATAGAATTGCACTGTAAGGGGTGAATTAATATTGCCAGTGGCCCTTATATTATTTTGTACACAGGCACTAAATAATGAGCCAGCTAAAGGGTGGAATAGTTGTCTTTTGCTGTGAGTTATTTTTGGGAACACAAGCTGCTTTGAGTAAGGATGGGGATTGTTATTATATGTTTGTGCACAATTTGGCTCCACTCTTTGAAGTTCTGGTTATTCAGGCAGTGAGTGCTCACCCAGCCAACCAGGGATTGTTCACGGTCTGTTAGGACTATGGTGCTTCACCCTTGCAATGGCGACATATTGAGCCGCAGTGATTCTAGTAACATTCTTGCGTCATTTCCAAGTTCACCCCACGTGCTAAAGACCTCAAATGTTGACAATACCATTTTAGTCCTAACAACATTGGAATTTAGAAGAATGAGATGTGATCTTATTGAAACATATAAGATACTGAGGGGGCTCGACAAGGTAGATGCAGAGAGGGTGTTTCCCCCTCGTGGGGAAATCTAGAACTCGGGGGGGCATAGTTTCAGAATAAAGGGTTCGCCCTTTTAGAACTGAGATGAGGAGGAATTTCTTCTCTCAGAGGGTCGTAAATCTGTGGAATTCTCTGCCCCAGAGAGCTGTGGAGGCTGGGTCATTAAATACGTTTAAGATGGAGATGAAACAGATTTTTGCAAGATAAGGGAGTGAAGAGTTATGGGGAGCGGGCAGTGAAGTGGCTTTGAGCCCAAGATCAGCCATGATCTTATTGAATGGCGGAGCAGGCTCGAGGGGCCGAGTGGCCTATTCCTGCTCCTATTTTTTATGTTCTTATCTTCTTATGTTCTAACCCTCACAACGGCTCAGGGGCAAAATGCGCCACTCAATGTAAAAGTGAAGCTTACAGAGCAAGAAGGCCCCGGTATCAAGGCACAAGCTCAATTCATTTACATCGAGCGTACAGCAGAGAAACAAGCCATTGGACACAACTGGTCCATGCTGCACTCGAGCCTCCTCCCACCCCTCTTCATCTCACCCTATCACCACATCCTTCGATTCCTTTCTCCCTCATGTGTCTATCCAGCTTCCTTTTAAATGCATCTACGCTATTTGCCTCAACTACTCCCTGTGGTAGCGAGTTCTGCATTCTAACCACTTCTAAAGACGTTTCTCCTGAATTCTCTATTAGATTTATTAGTGACTATCTTATATTTATGACCTCTAGTTTTGGACTCCCCACAAATGGAAACATCTTCTCTACGTCTACCCTATAAACTCCTCCATAGTTTTAAAGACTGCTGTCAGGTCACCCCTCAGTCTTCTCTATTCCAAAGAAAAGAGCCCCGGCCTGTGCTGCCTTTCCTGATAGTTACAACCTCTTAGTTCTGGTATCATCCTTGTGAATTTTTTTTGCACCTTCTCCAATGCCTCTATATCCTTTTTATAATAAGGATACCAGAACTATGCATCATTACTGCCAGCAGAGAGAGGAAACCATCATCCGCTGAGGAACGTGAAGTCTGTTGGCATCTTGCCTAATCTGTTTATTTAGAAAGCTACAGAAACACAATATTGGGGTAGATTGGAGGGAGCTTTACTCTCCATTTAACTATGGTGATCTTAAAGAGGTGTATAAGATATTAAATGGAATAGAAAAAGTATTTTCAAAACTGCTATTCCAAGTTAAACTGTGACAATAGTACAAAGGGGACATGGGTTCAAACTAGTAAAGGGCAAATTTAGGGCTGATGTCTGGAAGTTCTTTTTCACACAGATATTGTGGAATGGAGACCAGGAGTGGAGTAAAAGGCTCTGGGATGATTTAAGAACCAGGTGAGAGGACTAGGATCTTTGGTGTGTCGGCCGTGGCTCAGTGGGCAGCACCCTCACCTCTGAGTCAGTGGGTTCAAGTCCCACTCCAGAGACTTGAACACAAAAATCCAGGCTGACACTCCCAGTGCAGTACTGAGGGAGCGCTGCACTGTCGGAGGGGCAGTCTTTCAGGTGAGACATTAAACCGAGGCCCCGTCTGCCCTCTCAGGTGGATGTAAAAGATCCCATGGCACTATTTAGAAGAAGAGCAGGGGAGTTCTCCCCGGTGTCCTGGGGCCAATATTTATCCCTCAATCAACATCACTAAAACAGATTATCTGGTCATTATCACATCGCTGTTTGTGGGAGCTTGCTGCGTGCAAATTGGCTGCCGCGTTTCCTACATTACAACAGTGACTACACTTCAAAAAGTACTTCATTGGCTGTAAAGCGCTTTGGGGCATCCGGTGGTCGTGAAAGGTGCTATATAAATGCAAGTCTTTCTTTCCTTCTTTCCTTCTTCATCTCTATCAAACTTGTGACCTTCTGACGCTGCATCTGACCTGGGAGTGATTGATACTGGTGTCCTGGGCCAATATTTATCCTTCAACCAACATCATTAAACAGATGATCTGGTCATTATCACATTGCTGTTTGTGGGAGCTTGCTGTGCACAAATTGTCTGCTTTGTTTCCTACATTACAACAGTGACTACACTTCAAAAGTACTTCATTGGCTGTAAAGCGCTTTGGGAGGTCCTGAGGTTGTGAAAGGCGCTATAGAAATGCAAGTTCTTTCTATTTTTCTGGTAGTGTCAGTTCCCGCTGCAGTGTCAGATATGCGGGCAACAAGTGCCCCCTGGTTTCTCACTCAAAAGTCTATCCTTCACCTGTGAGCCTAAATTTGAGTTGTGGTTAACTTTCACACCTGTGTAGCAGTGTAGCAGCCAAGTCCGATCTTGCCCTCAATTGTCTTCTACACACACGGACCCTTGAGCAGATTCAGTGGAGTGATTGGTAACAGGGACCATGGCTGATTTTCCTGTCCTGAGCCCAGGTGCACCAATGGTATTCCTGCTGCCACCCTGACTGAGATCAGCCAGCCCAACACAGACCAGCTCACCTATACCATCCCGTTAACAGCTGAGCCAACATGGTAACTTGCCTTTCTAGTAGTGTTGTTACACAGAAACCCCAAACTTTCCATCTTTGCTGAAATAGCTTAGTTGCTTTCAAAAGACGAGTACATGAGAGAAAAGGGGATAGAAAGATACGCTGAAAGGCTGAGATGAGGCAGATGGAATGGGAGGAGACTCATGTGGAGCATAAACACCAGCACAGGCTGCTTGGGCCGAATGGCCTGTGTCTGTGCTGTAAATTCAATGTAATTAGGGGGCGATTTTAACCCTACTCGCTTAGCAGAAACCTGGCGGGCGGGCAGTTAAAATCGCCCTGGCTCGTACCTGTCTCAAAGCTTCCATGATGGCAACATCTGCAATTTTAACCTGCTCCCCTGAGCAAGGACACGCGGCCGGAACCAACAGGGTCCTTCTTTACACAGGCATGTTGCAGTCCGATCACATCATTGAGACCCGACTGCAATTTTAACTCAGGCCTGAGCGGGAAAATCCACCTGGAGTTAAAATCGGGGGGTAACCAAAAATAGTCTGTGGAACGGCCTCCATTAATTGGTCAACATGTTAATCTACCTTCTCTCTTTTCAAGTGTCGTGCATTTTCTGTTTTTATTTCAAATTTCAACAATTTGTTGCTTTTTCTATTTTATCTCAAAAAGTCACAATGATATCCTAATTGGCTTCATTTAAATAATATAGGAACTGCCTTAATAAGTCATAAAGTTGCAGTTTCTCTTTTGCCGTTTGCAAGGATCAAATGTTAAACTTACACATTTCTGATCGAGGTCCCATTTCAAAAAAATAATATTAAAGTCCCCAGAAAAAAAAAGTCCCCGCTGCCATAAAGTGCCAGAGGTGGGAAAACGCGGCAGAAACATTGGCAGGGCTCGAGCCTTTGGAAGAGCAAAACATGTTTTCAAAAGACTGCGGTGCAAACTAATGTGGAAATGCAAGCTGAACACAAGGTACTGCTGATTGCTTTAGTTGAAAACAAGATCCATGAGAGCAGCAATATCTTGCATTTATATAGCGCCTTTAACGTAGTAAAACATCGCAAGGCGCTTCACAGGAGCGATTATCAGACAAAATTTTACACCGAGCCACATAAGGAGCGATTAGGACAGGTGACCAAAAGCTTGGTCAAAGAGGTAAAAGAAAGACTTGCATTTCTATAGCGCCTTTCACAAACACCGGACGTCTCAAAACGCTTTACAGCCAATGAAGTACTTTTGAAGTGTAATCACTGTTGTAATGTAGGAAACACGGCAGCCAATTTGCGCACAGCAAGCTCCCACAAACAGCAATGAAATAGTGACCAGATAAACTGTTTTTGTTATGTTGATTGAGTGATAAATATTGGCACCAGTACACCAAGGAAAACTCCCCTGCTCTTCTTCGAAATAGTGGCTGTGGGATCTTTTACGTCCACCTGAGAGAGCAGATGGGGCCTCGGTTTAACGTCTCATCCGAAAGACGGCACCTCCGACAGTGCAGCACTCCCTCAGCACTGCACTGGGTGTGTCAGCCTAGATTTCTGTGTCTCAAGTCTCTGGAGTGGGGACCTTGAACCTTCTGCGTAAGAGGCAAGAGTGCTGCCCACTGAGCCACAGCTAACACTGGTTTCAAGTAGCATCTTAAAGGAGGATAGAGACATAGAGAGACGAGGAGGTTTAGGGAGGGAATTCCAGAGCTTAGGGCCCAGGCAGCTGAAGGCACGGCCGCCAATGGTGGAGCGATGGAAATCGTGAATACGCAAGAGGCCAGAGTTGGAGGAGAGCAGAGATCTCGGAGGATTGTAGCGCTGGAGGAGGTTACAGAGATAGGGAGGGGCGAGGGCCATGGAGAGATTTGGACACCATCATAGAATCATAGAAGGATACAGCACAGAAGGAGGTCATTCGGTCCATCATTCCTGTGCTGGCTCTTTGGTAGGACTATCCAATTAATCCCTGCACTAGGATGAGAATTTTAAATTTGATTCGTAATAGAGCAGCAGTCTAGTAATAACAACAGACAACGCTGGAAACACGCAGCAGGCCAGGCAGCACCCGCGGAGAGAGAAACAGAACTGGAAAAAGTTCGAGATGTGACAGGTTTTAAGCAGGTGCAGAGGTAGGGAAAGGGGGGCGGCGGGGAGGGGAGGAAGGAATAAAAGGGGCGGTCTGTGCTCGGGTGGAAGGCAGGAGAGATTAAATGCTGCAAATGGGGATGGCAGAATCATCAACAGCTGCCGCCTGAAAAAAATGGGGGCAGGGGTTGTGTCTGAAATTGTTGAACTCAATGTTCAACATTGTTACATCCCTAACTTTTTCCAGTTCTGACGAAGGGTCACAGACCTGAAACGTTTAACTCTGTTTCTCTCCCTCCACGGATACTGCTTGGCCTGCTGAGTGTTTTTTTCCAGCATTTTCTGTTGTTATTTCAGATTTCCAGCATCCGCAGTATTTTGCTATTGTAGCAGTCCAGTAATAGTGCCCTTGCTGTACCTCAGTGCACTCACCGTTGCTAAATGGTAGTCACTTCGTTGCTATTTATTTGCATTGCCTCATGAAGGTTTCATGCTTTTAAAAGTGTGCTGTAGCCCATTAATCCAGACCCTCTGGTGGAAACACTTGTACACACAAAGGGCGATAGAAGTTTGGAACTCTCTTCCGCAAACGGCAATTGATGCTGGATCAATTGTTAATTTTAAATCTGAGATAGATTTTTGTTAACCAAAGAGATTAAGGGATATGAGGCAAAGGCGGGTATATGGAGTTAGGTCGCAGATCAGCCATGATCTCATTGAATGGCAGAACAGGCTGGAGGGGCTCAATGGACTCCTCCTGTTCCTATGTTCCTATGAAATGGTCACTTTATTTGTTAGATCATCCCCATTAAACAAATTCCCTCGGCCCTGGTTCCCTCAAGCACGTATTATTCAAGTGTGAGCCCAGGCAATAAGGGTCAGCAGGCTAATGAGCAATGGTGGGCATTGCAACCCAACCTGCCCCTGTCCTCAGCCAGAGTCCACTCCAGTAGGATTACATAGAATTTACAGCACAGAAACAGGCCATTCGGCCCAACTAGTCCATGTCGATGTTTATGCTCCGCACGAGCCTCCTCCCACCCTACTTCATCTCACCCTATCAACATCTCCTTCTATTCCTTTCTCCCTCATGTGTTTATCCAGCGTCCCCTTAAAAGTATCTATGCTCTTCACCTCAACCACTCCCTGTGGTAGCGAGTTCCACATTCTCACCACTCTCCGGCTTAAGAAGTTTCACCTGAATTCCTTATTGGATTTATTAGTGACTATCTTACATTAGTGAACTCTAGTGACTATCTTACTGGAGTTCCTTGGGCCCGTCAGCAATCTAATGGTTGACGTGTCCAATTCGCAGTTGGTTGTTACTTTCCTTTGTCCCTTCATTCTTTTCTCTTCCTCTCCTGATGGTTTTTACTCTTGCTGTGGTATAGCGACACGGGCAGGGTATTCCCTGTACCTTAGCCTAGAAATGAGTGCCCAACCACGTGAGGGCACCACAGCTCAGCGCGATTCTGCCCTCGTCCATTCTGACAGCTATCAGGAGCGAGAACCTTGGCTGATTTTTTTTTTCTTCCCCCCAAACATATGGGGGTGCGGAGCCTATTGTAAGACCCCCCCACTGCTCCACCGACGGGGGTAACAGCGCAGACCAGGGATCGAGACCGCGTTGTTTGGCATCGAGCGCAAGGACCTAATACATAAATCTCACATTGGCTGTGGGAGCTGGGTTCGAGTTGCCACTAATGTGATTATTACAGAGTCACTGGGTTCGTTTGCAGCACATATTTGCTTGACTGTACTCAGTATAATTTCGGAGATTAAAACTCGGAATCTTTGTTCAGCATCTTGGTGTCTCAGTGTCTGCCATCGTATTAGCTGCCCAGAGCCAAGTGTCGTGGCGCCAAACTGCAAAAATCTTGACTGTAATCAGAAACACAGCGGCCCTAATGCAGCATCAGAATGGGTTTCTTTCCTCTACCTTTGTTTTTTTTTCCCCCATAAGCTTCCTTCCTTGTTTTCTTAGAGATTTTCTCCCAGCTGATGTAAGTCTAAACATTTACTCATTTAGACTATAAACAATCGTAGGCCGAGAGAAGGCTCAACATTGCCCACCCGCCCCATTATCCAGGATATGCAAACTTGACAGGCCAGTGAGGGAAGAAAGCTTTCCCCACAACAGCAAAGAGAGTTTAACCAAAAAAAAACTATCCCTACGCAAGACTAACCTACAGTGCTACGGACCAGGAGCTGGGAAGTGGGATTAGGCTGGAAAGTGGGATGAGGCTGGATAGCTCTTTTTCGGCCGGCACAGACACGATGGGCCGAACGGTCCCCTTCGGCGCTATAAGTTTTTATGATTCTATAAAACAGCAATGAGAGAGCGACTTTACCCCCCGAGGTTAATTCACCTTTCCTTCCCAACCTTCTCCGGTCCCATCTGAAAGCGCTGACTCCTGTCACTCATACGTGGCTCAGTGGGTAGCGCCCTCGCCACTGAGTCAGAAGGTCATGGGTTCAAGCCCCACTCCAGGGATGGAGCACAGAAGATGGACTCCTGTTGGTCCTTGGTTCCATCAGCCCAGGCAGTCCTCCCGTACCCATTTGTCATGCGTGAGTGTCAGCAGGCTATTTGGCCATGATGGGCTTGGAGGTGATGCCTCCCTGCACCCCCCCCCCCCCACCCCCTACCACCCTACAACAAAACAGCCTTGCTGACATGCTCAAATTTTCCACTCTCCCTCGCTCGATGTTTTGGCAGAACTGGGGCAGGTGACAGCGTGGACGGGAAATTGGGTCAGAGGCCTGTACTACCAGGCCCCACCCGTTCTATCCATCTTGAAGTAATGAAAAAAAAACATACATTTATATAGCGCCTTTCACGACCTCAGGATGTCCCAAAGCGCTTTACAGCCAATGAAGTACTTTTGAAGTGTAGTCACTGTTGTAATGTGAGAAACGCGGCAGCCAATTTGTGCACAGCAAGCTCCCACAAACAGCAATGTGACAATGACCAGATAATCTGTTTATAGTGATGTTGGTTGGGGGTAAATATTGGCCAGGACACCGGGGAGAACGCCCCTGCTCTTCTTCGAAATAATGTCATGGGATCTTTTACGTCCACCTGAGAGAGCAGACGGGGCCTCGGCTTAATGTCTCATCCGAAAGACGGCATCTCTGGCAGTGCCTCAGTACTGGGAGGCACTCAGGGAGTGCCTCAGGGAGCGTCAGCCTAGATGTTTGTGCTCCATCCCTGGAGTGGGGCTTGAACCCATGACCTTCTGACTCAGTGGTGAGAGTGCTACCCACTGAGCCACGTATGAGCGACAGATAATGCATCCGCCCATATATGGGCAGGTGTATTGTCATGGTATTCAAGTGACAAAAATACATCACGTGACATAATTTTCCCATAGCAACACCAGATGCCAAGGACACCTGATGGTGAGGAGGAAGGGAGAAGGTCTATAAAATTTAAAACCTTGATGAAATTGTGTTACACAGAATTACATAGAATTTACAGCACAGAAACAGACCATTTGGCTCAACAGGTCTGTGTCAGTGTTTATACTCCACATGAGCCTCCTCCCACCCTACTTTATCTCACCCTATCGAGATAAAACTCCAAAAATGTTATTTTTATATCTTCAGCTGGCAGTACAGGCTATACCACCACAGCCAATCTCCGCCCACCTCCAGCCCGCCTAAATTACTCTAACAATGTCAAAGCTGGTAAATCCGCCGGCGGCGGGCATCAGTGTGACAGGTGGAAGTCCCACCAGACCAGAGATGTGCCCCCAATTCCCCAAGAGCGGAGTACCCGGCCCTCGCTGCCTCGACCGTGCCCCCAACCGTGACCTCCGCCAATCCAATGTCAACATGCCGGCAACTTCCAGTAAAGTGTCACTGGGTAGCGGTCAGGAGCGGCCTCCCGAGCCCAGGATCGCCGATTGTGACACTCCGATCACTGCCCTGGTAAGATCGGCTAACCTCACAGGCACCAGGGATTGAACCTGATGGGTTAAATTTGCACACGTATCCCCAAAGGAATCCGGGAATCCTTCAAGAAACAATTGGCTGCGTCAGTGCAATGATTTATTGGTCTTTCTGGGTGGGTATAATAAGGTGAGCTGAATGCTCTGCGAGTAGGGTTAAAATCGCCCCTGACCTTTGTCAGCAGTCAACAAGATCATCGCCAATGGTGAATGACCAGTTAACTTGTTTAAGTGGTATCGATTGAAGGAAGGTGCACCCTTTGCAGGGTGCTGTGGGATCCTTAACATCCACTTGGACCAGCAGAGAGGACTGAAGCTCAACATCTTACTCGAGGGTCGGCATCTCCGACAACACAGCACTACAGCGACGGACTACATTATGTGCTCAAACGTTTGGAGTGGGACTTGAGCCCAGCAACCCTGTGGCTCAGAGGCAAAGTGCAACTAACTGAGCCACAGTAATGCGCAGAGGCTAATTATTGTTTTGGAGAGAAGCCAGAGATTGTTGGATGAATGCTCAGTAAAATGACTGGAGTGTCATCGTACAATGCTATCAGCAGCGAAACCTCCCGATTAATTGGATGGTAAATCCTGCCTCGGCCTGTCTATTATTTCACTCAATTATCTTTCAAATATGGGGAAAAGGTTACGAGAGATTTTTTTTTTTGTTTCTCGAAAAAGCAGTGTGCCTCCTGGTTCAATCTCTTCAGTTTATTCCCTCCCTCATTCTCAATTTCTTGGTCTCCTCAACTTTTTTACTTGGTCCTCATAAATTTTTGTGCT
Organism: Somniosus microcephalus; assembly: GCF_052327205.1. NCBI lineage: Eukaryota > Metazoa > Chordata > Chondrichthyes > Squaliformes > Somniosidae > Somniosus > Somniosus microcephalus. The sequence continues at coordinate 7,115,740 of NC_141013.1, forward strand.
CAATAAGGTGAAGGCAATCAGCAGTGAAAGGCTTTCCTGCACCAGGTGGGTCGAATTTCCTCCAGTCCCACCCTGCCAGTAGAAAAGTAAGCCTCTTCTTCTTCCATTCTTCGACCCTGGATCACTTCCCTGGGTCAGGGGGCACTTCAGAGCTTCGGATGGGTGCGGGCACCATCTGTGGCACAGTTATAGTGCCCGCCTCAGATGGGGAGGAGCGAGAAATCGCTGTGGTGAGTTGGCAAAATGTAATTGGACCTGATTGCTCACGGAGAACGTTCTAGAAAATATTTTAAAATTGCCGTTCTGTGCTGTGCCAATTTTACTAATTGGCAAGTTGAGAGTTCCCTGAAGGAGCGGATCAGCAGATGATGGAAGGAGTCCACGATAGAATGATCAGACATGGAATCTTACAGCACAGAAGGAGGCCATTCAGCCCCTCATGCCTGTGCCAGCTCTTTGAAAGAGCTCTCCAATTAGTTGCACTCCCCCCTGCTCTTTCCCCATAGCCCTGCAAATTTTTCTTATTTATCCAACTCCCTTTTGAAAGTTATTATTGAATCTGCTTCCCCCACCTTTTCAGGCAGTGAATTCCAGACCATAACAACTCGCTGCGTAAAAATGTGTGTCCTCTGGTTAGGGGTCACAGGGGTCACAGTCTAAGGATAAGGGGTAAGCCATTTAGGACTGAGATGAGGAGGAATTTCTTCACCCAGAGAGTGGTGAACCTGTGGAATTCTCTACCACACAAGGCAGTGGAGGCCAATTCATTAAATATATTCAAGAAGGAGTTGGATATATTTCTTAAGGCTAAAGGGATCAAGGGATATGGGGAGAAGGCAGGGACAGGGTACTGAATTTGGATGATCAGCCATGATCTCATTGAATGGCAGAGCAGGCTCGAGGGGCCGAATGGCCTACTCCTGCTCCTATCTTCTATGTTTCTATGTTTCTATGACCCTCCTCCACTCCCAGTGAAAATAGTTTCTCCCTATCTACTCTCTGAAAACCCCTCATGATTTTGAACAGCTCTATTAAATCTCCCCTTAATTGCCATTGCTCTAAGGAGAACAATCCCAGCGACTCCAGTCTCTCCACATAACTGAAGTCCCTCATCCCTGGTACCATTCTCCGCACCCTCTCCAAGACCTTGACATCCTTCATAAAGTGTGGTGCCCAGAATTGGACTCAATACTCCAGCTGAACCCTAAGCGGTGATTTGTAAAGGTTTAGCATAACTTCCTTGCTTGCTTGGACTCTGATGGAGCTGGACTGATCAGCTCCTGCCTTTCCTACGTTCTTGTATAAACTCTCGGTAAGGCAGTTTTAATTTAGTTCTTAGCAGGCTCCCCTTGATGTGGTGTGCTGATACCCTAGCGAGACTTTCAGAACCCATGCCTCTTCTATCTTCGGGATACATTGTCTGTGGAAGGACGGCGTAGACTCGATGGGATGAATGGCCTTTTCTCTTTCCGGGCTTTCTCATTGGTTTTAGTTTAAGTCTATCTTGTCTTTTCTATGTTTCTTACTTCCCCACTCCATGACCATCCCCATGAGTCCATTGAAGTCTACGAGACTGGTCTGTCACAGCGCCAGTAGCCCGTGAGTCTCTGTCTCTTCAGCTTTCAAAGTGAGTGAGAGTGGACCTTGCAGAGAGAAGGAGTGCCCGGTGCTTTTCCTCTTCCTGGGCCACTCGGGTACATACCATGGAGCCATTTCAATTTGCACATATCGTAAGTTACTGATACTAACAGATCTCGGTGTTCTGATTTAGGATTTATCGACCAATGAGGCAAGAGCCCATTTCAAACCTCCAGGCCCATGAAATTGAAACAGGGGAAATCAGTGAGGAAGCAACATACTCACTGGAGTTTAGAAGATTGAGAGGGGATCTCATCGAAACCTATAAAATTCTGTCAGGCCTGGACAGACTAGATGCAGGAAGGATGTTCCCGATGGTCGGGGAGTCCAGAACCAGGGGTCATAGTCTAAGGATAAGGGGTAGGACATTTAGGACTGAAATGAGGAGGAATTTCTTCACCCAAAGAGTGGTGAACCTGTGGAATTCTCTGCCACAGAGGGCGATGCAGGCCAGTTCATTAAATATACTCAAGAAAGAGTTGGATATATTTCTTAAGGCTAAAGGGATCAAGGGATATGGGGAGAAGGCAGGGACAGGGTACTGAATTTGAATGATCAGCCATGATCTCATTGAATGGCGGAGCAGGCTCGAAGGGCCGAATGGCCTACTCCTGCTCCTATCTTCTATGTTTCTATGTTTCTATAAACACGAACTGAATTAAGTTGGGCTTCATAGATCAGCTTGCGAGAGCCCACAGTCCATGAGTGGCCTACAGACCACGGTTTAGACATCGCTGTTATAGAGGTAGCAAAGGTACCACGCAGAGTAGCAAAGGTCAATCCTGAGCACTATCTCAACTCAAGCCACGACGGTAGGACAAGGGGAAGCGTGTCTTCACACAACGCATGATACGTACCTGGAGTGGTCTCTGGGTCGTACGGTGGAGGCAAAAGCTGTGGAATCGTTCATGGGGCTGTTGAGTGCTGTGGTGAGGGGTGTGGGGGTGGCTGTAGGTTTCTATGGAAGGGTGAGCTAGATGGGCTGAATGGCCTCCCTATCTGTACTTATCACTATGACCTTTGTGAGGTCTTTGTTGTGTCCAAATAATTCCCCTGATGATGTCATCAAAAATGGTCAAAATTCAAGAAAACCAGTTGCAATAAGACTTGCATTTCCATAGCGCCTTTCACGGCCACCGGACGTCTCAAAACGCTTTACAGCCAATGAAGTACTTTTGAAGTAGTCACTGTTGCAATGTAGGAAATGCAGCAGCCAATTTGCACACAGCAAGATCCCACAAACAGCAATATGATAATCAAATCAAATCAAATCAACTTTTATTGTCATTGTTAGTGCACAAGTGCAGTACAACGAAATGTAGGCTTGCGGCTCCCGAGAGTGTACAATTTGGATTAGGACACTTAAACATTTCAACATACATTTGTACATATATATTAGCATAAATATGACCATAATAAAGTGCATCGGCAGATGTGCAGGCTTTAGTGTTTATTTGTGGAGTTCAGTAGGATGACAGCCCTGGGAAAGAAGCTGTTCCTAAATCTGGTCGTACGGGTGCGAATGCATCTGTAGCGTCTCCCAGATGGCAGGAGGGCGAACAGACTGTGGCTGGGGTGGGTAGGGTCTTTGATGATGGACTGTGCCCTCCGTAGGCAGCGTTTCTGATATATATGTTCTATGGTCGGTAGCCGGGTGCCGGTAATGCGTTGGGCAGTTTTGACTACCCGCTGCAGGGCTTTCCGGTCATGGGAACTACAGCTGCCGTACCATACCGTGATACAGTTTGTCAGGATGCTCTCTATAGTGCAGCGGTAGAAGTTAGAGAGGATCAGGGGTGACAGATTACATCCCTTCAGCCTCCTCAAGAAATATAGGCGCTGCTGGGCCTTCTTCACCAGAGAGGAGGTGTTGAGGGACCAGGAGAGGTCTTCCGTGATGTGGACTCCGAGGAACTTAAAGCTGGCCACCCTTTCCACCTCCGCCCCATTGACCGGATAATCTGTTTTTTAGTGATGTTGGTTGCTGGGTAAATATTGGCCAGGACACCAGGGAGAATCCCCCGCTCTTCATTGAAATAGTGCCACGGGATCTTTTACATCCACCTGAGAGAGCAGACGGGGCCTCAGTTTAATGTCTCATCTGTATGTTGGCACCTCCAACAGTGCAGCACTCCCTCAGTACTGCACTGGAGTGTCAGCCTAAATGTTGTGCTCAAGCCTCTGGAGTGGGGACTATGAACCCACAACCTTCTGACTCCAAGGCAGGAGTGCTACCCCACTGAGCCACTGCTGATGCCAGATGTAAAACAGATTCCCCGACTAGCAGACTGCGAATTGCACCTATGTTCCTGTTAATGTTGCGGGCGTTACACAGCCTTGCTCCCCGTCATTTCCCCACAGTGCATT